>NC_142518.1:74507500-75707500 GCF_057876585.1 Rhinolophus sinicus
AGGAAGGAAAAGGAAAGGAAAGGGAGAAAGGAAAAAACAGGAAGGAAGGGAGAAGGAGAAAAGGAGGGGGAGGAAGCAGGGAAGAGGGGAGCGAGGGAAGGAAGGCATAGATATTGTCCTCAAGGAACTTTAAATCTAGTAGAGAAAACAGATACATGAACAAATTATTTTAGTACAATCTGGAGGATGGATAAGTCTAAAAAGATGAGTGTGAGTCAAATAAAGGTAGAAAGTGGGATCCAGGAAGGTGATTTATCTTCAGTAAAGAAGTGATGAAATAAAACAGAAGGCTTCCTTGAGGTCAACCAATTCTTTTCTTATCCCTTTGTGTCAGTTCTCTTCCTGTGGCTGTTACTCCCTTTCCATCCAGTCCTACATCCAGTTCCTTTCAGGCTGAGCTATTTGCACAGCTTCTCCTATCTTCAAGTCTCCTCCTTGAAATTCTGTCTCACCTCCCACCAAAGCAGTGTGTATAGGTCAGTAAGAATCTTTCTGGGGTATTGTGATGTCATTCTCTTCCTCAGATAATCACCAGTCTTAGAAAGCCCAAACTTCATTTGTGTCAAAGCCCTCTATAACAAACTCCTCCTTACTGAACTTCCTTCGGTTCTTGCTATTGTCTGACTTGAATTCATTGTTCTAGCCAAGTGATCTTATTTCCTGAGTAAATATGACTGGCTCCCTTCTGTCTCTAAACTGTCTTATATGCCAGGATTCCTCTCTCTACCTCTCTTCCTCCTTCATGAACACAGCTCTGGCAAGAGATCCAACTGATGACTGAAATACAGCCCACCTCAGTAAGCAAAACTGTAAGTTTGTTCCTTGCAGACCTGGAGCAGGCAGAACAATTTTGTTTGGGCACTTGCATTTCCAGTTACCACTTCTGGGCCAGTTCTGATCCTAAGGTCCCCTGAGGACTCCTGGGAGAGTCAACTCAGTCAGTTCCAATCTCATGAGGTCAGGTTCAATGTTGTGAGGCTACCCTGAAGAAAATTGTAAGATGATCAAGTATGTCTTTAGAGGTCCCAGTAACTCACCCTCTTCTTTTATAGTTTTCCTCTTTTAAATCCTCTAATACAGAACTCACAATTATTCCCCTTCATCCCAGGAAAAAGAAAAGGATAGCCTATAACCTTATTCGTATTACAGTGTTAGAGACGGAATCTGCTATGTATCACAGGAGGATGTCAGGGGGTTAGAAGGGACCTCTGCGACTACTGGTTATGTGATCTTGGGCAAAGAGCTTGACTGCTCTGTGCCTCAAATTTCTTTATCTGTAAAAGGAGATACTAAGAATACTTAGGCTCTGTTAGCTGTCATTATTATCTATCAATCCTCTATACAGCAACCCTGCCTAGCACTTAGCCACCCTATGCTTCAGTGACTAAAACGACAGGAGTACTCTGTCTCCTAGGCCGGCCCATTTTTCTTGCAATTAAAATGCTGTACCAGAGAAAATGGGAGGTATTTGCAGGAGAGGATTGGGTCCCTCTCAGATTTCTAGCATAAGACTAGTTTTCAACATGGTTTTGTTTGGCTGCTTCATTCCTTTTGAAAGCACTGCTTACATAATCTTAATTGTTGTAGAATATTTACAGTAATAATAGTAATTCATTTATTGAGCACTTACCATGTACAAGCATTGTGCTAGGTATTTTACATATATTATCTAAATCCATGCAATTACCCTATTATTAATACTAATAGCTAAATTGTAGATAGTGTGTATGAACCAGGCACATTTCCAAGTGTTTTAATTATATTAAATAATTACATAATAATCCTAAAAGGCAGGTACTATTATTTGTTCATTTATAGATGAGAAAACTGGCACTGAGAGGTTAAGTAATATGCTCCAGGTCATATAGCTGATTACTGGCAGAGCTAGATTTTGAATCCAAGCAGTCAGGCTCCAGAAGTACTCCTTAATCACTAAGTCATATTACATTCCTTATGATGTGGCAGTTCTAATCAACACAGTCTCAGAAAGAATAACAACTGCCACCATTCTCTTGTATTTATGGCTCCTGCCCCTACCACACCCGCCATGGGAAAACTTTGTTGTGCTTTTCATTTTACCTCAACTGTCCTCTTAGGGATCATTTCCACCTTCCTATCTTTGCTAGTTCTGAACTGTGTGGCATAGGACAAATTGCTTGACATCTTTAATTCTCAGTTTCCTCCCCTATAAAATAGAAATCATATCCACCTATCAGGATTGTTATTATTGTCTGCCCTAGCTCATGCCAACCAACTCAAGCCAATCCACCCACACACTATTCAACTGTCAGCAAATAAAGTCAAATACCAGCACTCACAGTCTTTTTCACGGCAATTACCTCAAACCGACTCACTTTGCTCCTGCTCTGGCTCCTCATTCACTCTGAGCTAGTCCCTATGAGTACATGTCTCCTGACCTTGGTTATGCATCCTGTGTCTGTCTTCACACTGATCTCCCATCTTAGTGTTTCCTTGGCAAAGGTTAGCACATTCACCCTCTGGTTCTGCCTGTGTCTGGCTGTTCCAGCTATCCCCTGTCCAATTAAGCAGTCCTGGGCCACTGCAAAGGGCCATCAGGCTAAACCTCTGCTAACACATGTGCAGCAACATGATTGATTTTCCCAGTTTACCACCTCTGAGTTCCCATTCAGGAATTTCCTCCATCTAGAATGTACCCTTAACCCAACTACAGCAATGGCAATTTGATCCTTGCAACTTTTCTGCATGACTAAGCACCATCCCAAACCCCATATTTCCAAGCATTTGGGGAGAAAATTCAAATAGCAGATTATACCCAGCTTTCTTCACAATAAAAAGAACCACTACCACTTATTAAACATTTATTACATGCTAGGCACAATGCTAAATAGTTTGCATGTATAGTCTCACTTAAGCTGTACAACAGTCTTATGTGACAAATATTATTATCCTCATTTTCCAACTGTGGAAACTGAGCAACAGAATGTTGAGTGACTCAGCCAGGATTACACAGCCATCACACAGCAAAGCTGGGATTTAAATGCAGGTCTGTATGCCATCAAATCCCACACTTTTAACCACTGAACACTGTTGCCTCCCAACTTATATTCACCCTACTAAGTGTTTGAAGACCTTGCTGGGCCCACTTACAATTCAAGAAATTGTGAGCCCCTTCAATCTCTTTTTCCTACTAACGCTGCCCACGTAGTGGGTAGGTGGCTTCCAGCATTCTTAGTTAAACCCAGCCTACCTGTATCCTTCCCTATGGCCCCATGCCCTTCCATGACAACTGGGGGCTGGAGGAAGAGGAGGTACTGAAACTCTCAGCTCCACAGTGTCCAGTTCCAGAAGCTGGTGCAAGAGAACGGCTGTGTGGATTAGCAGAGTGCTGCTGGAAACCAGTCTCCCATCTCAAGAATGCTCCCAAGCAAGTCACAACTTTTCACTGGGCAAACCAGGGGAAGCCCCGGCCCTGTGCCATTATACTGGGCCAACTCACCCACACACTATGTGGCAGGCAGCCAAAGAAAATACATTGTATTTCTCATTTGTTTGTCTTGTACTTTTGTTGTTTTTAGACACAGACAATAGTTTAGTGGTTGCTAGAGGGTAAGGGGGAAGGGGGGTGGGGGGTGGGAGATGAGGGTAAGGGGGATCGAATATATGGTGATGGAAGGAGAACTGACTCTGGGTGATGAACACACAATGGGATTTATAGATGATGTAATACAGAATTGTACACCTGAAATCTATGTAATTTTACTAACAATTGTCACCCCAATAAATTTAATAAAATAAAATTAAAAAAAAAAAAGAAAATACATTGTAGACCTCAGGGCCTCATTTGAGTCATTTGCCTTGAAACCTTTCACTTCACTCCTGCCCTTCCTCATCATTTCCTTCTCTGTTCTATTGCATACCTGGCTCCAGACTGTCTTGGAACTATCTCTTATTTGTGGTCCTGCATTCACCCATTAAGTTTGCCATACTCAGCTTTTGACCCTTTAAGGGGTCTCCAAGAACAGTCTTGCCCTCATCTACAGGCTTTTTCTGCTTCTTACAGTTCTAGGTCACTACCCTGGCCAGTTCAAGCTCCTATCCTTGGAAACTTTACTGTGGCACTGGCCCACATGGCCAGTGCCCCAGCCCTCAAGTTGGTGATGGGTTGGAGGAACATAGAAGGGAATGAGAAAGTGATGAAGAGTCAATGAGACAGTTGCCTGGCTAGTGTCCCCACATCATGTAAAAGCCTCCTTCATGGTATACTAAACCCTAATCCTCCTTCACTATTTGGAAACTTCCTGTGGCCAGCCCATTTATCCCACAAAATAGACATGACCCAGGGAACTGAGAATGCATACGGCTACCATACTTTTTAAACTATAAATTATAATATATGAACTGATTGTTCATTATGAATGTGCTTATAGCAACAACACAATGGAATATTTGAATTCATTTCTGCCCTGGAAAATCTTTGATGTGCCATCAGCATGCTTACATAGTATGGTGGATGTGTGTCACATGTGCCTGTGTGCTCAAAAACAAAGCCTATTACAAACAGACATATGAAGAAATGCCCAACCTCACTAACCATCAGAGAAATGCAAATAAAAACCACAATGAGATACCACCTCACACCAGTCAAGATGGCTATCATCAATAAATCAACAAACAACAAGTGTTGGCGTGGATGTGGAGAAAAGGGAACGCTGGTTCACTGTTGGTGGGAATGAAGATTGGTGCAGCCACTATGGAAAACAGTATGGAGGTATCTCAAAAATCTGAAAATGAAACTACCTTATGATCCAGCAATCCCACTCCTAGGTATCTATCCGGAGAAATCCAAAACTCCAATTCAAAAATCTTTATGCACTCCTATGTTTATTGCAGCACTATACACAATAGCCAAGACATGGAAACAAGCAAAATGCCCATCGGTAGATGACTGGATTAAGAAACTGTGGTTCATTTATACAATGGAGTATTACGCAGCCACAAAGAAGAAAGAAATCTTACCATTTGCAACAACATGGATGGACCTAGAGAACATTATGTTAAGTGAAATAAGTCAGACAGAGAAAGACAAATACCATATGATCTCACTTATATGCGGAATCTAAAGAAAAGAATAAGTGAATGAACTAATCAGAGACAGTTTTGGAAACATGGAGGAAAAACTGAGGGTTGCTAGAGGGGCGGGGGGGGGTGGGGATAAGGGGAAGGTGAGAGGTTTAGAAAATAGTCGGTAACCACAAGATGGCCACTGGGTTTTGAAAATTAATTTGGGGAACATACAGAGGGATAGTGGATGGGGGGAGGGGGTTCACACAGTGTGAGGGATATAAATGATAAACGTCTAAGTTTTGCTTTGTCTTGTCCACTTGAAACTAATAAAATAAAAAATAAAAAAATAAAAAAACTCATAGACACAGACAATAGTTTAGTGGTTACCAGAGGGTAATGGGGGAAAGGGGATGGTAGATGAGGGTAAAGGGGATCGAATATATGGTGATAGAAGGAGAACTGACTCTCGATGATGAACACACAATGTGATTTATAGATGATGTAATACAGAATTGTTCACCTGAAATCTTTGTACCTTTACTAACAATTGTCACCCCAATAAACTTTAATTAAAGAAAAAAAACAAAAACAAAGCCTATTAGACTGACATATTGACTATACCCTACCACACACTGCTCGTTCCTTGCACTCTGGCCACACTCGCCTGCCTTCAGTTCTTCATATTTGTCCCACTCCCACTTGCTAAAAGTTTCAAGCGATTTCCTTTTCTGGCAAGTTCTGTCTTTTTGAGAACTAACTCCTCATCTTTTACTAGATGTTACTTCCATCATCACTTTTCTACAGGAGTTTTCCCCACCTCCCTCACTCGTAATACTATGATACTATGATCCTGTCCATTAGATCCATTGTAGCAATTACCATAGTTGCAATTTTGTATTTATTTGTGTGACAATGTGATGAATGTCTACCTCCACCATTAGAATTAAAGTTCAATGAAAACAGTGGTTATGTCTTCTTGTTCACCACCATATCCTTGGCACCTGGTATGGCCAACACCAAGTAGGTATGGGTTTTTTATTTGTTTGTTTGTTTGCTTAATGGTGGGACAGATGAAGGACTGAAATTCCCACCAACCAAGTCTTCCAAAGATGTTTGCCTAAGTGCATGAACCCCATGGGAAGAGAAGAAGGGCCCTGGGACACACATGGGCTGGTTGTCTCCAGTCGGAAAATTGGTGTCTACCTGTTTAACAGACGACTAAAGTACCGGCTCTTGCCAAGTAGGATATAGGCTATATACCTTTCCAGTATAGAGTAATTGTGATAGCTAGGACACAGAGAGGTAAGCAACAAGCTCACTTAGATAGTACATAGCAGGGCCAGGATTTAAACCCCAGCTGAGTGGTTCCACTTTATTAACATTATTGAAATTCAGTTTTCTCACCTGTAAAATGGCAGCAATGGTGCCAGCTTAAAGGGTTATTAAAAAAATCAAAAGAGATAAGGAATTGAAAATACTTGAACATATTAAGTATTCATCATATGGTACCTATACTACCGTGTTACCCGGAAAATAAGACGTAGCTGGACAATAAGCTCTAATGCGTCTTTTGGAGCAAAAATTAATATAAGACCGGGTATTATTATATTATATTGTGTTATGTTATGTTATGTTATGTTATGTTATGTTATGTTATGTTATGTTATGTTGTTATGTTATGTTATGTTATGGTACATTCCATTACATAATACCCAGTCTTATATTATAGTAAAATAAGACTGGGTCTTATATGAATATTTGCTCCAAAAGATGCATTAGAGCTCATTCTCTGGCTAGTTCTTATTTTCGGGGAAGCATGGTATTAATTTTTTTCAAAAAGATAGGAAGCCAGAGAAGCTATATGCAAGGACGAGGAGAAATACCTGCCTTTTCATAAACCCCTCACTCACCCATGTCTTGTTCCCTCTACCCTTCTCTCTTCTTTCTTCTCTTCTTTCCTCTCTCTCTCTCTCTCTCTCTCTCTCTCTCTCTCTCTCTCTCTCTCTCTGTCTCTCTCTCTCTCTCGAGCTATAATCTCCATAAGAGATGTTTTTAGGTGTTAAAAAGAAAGACGGAATTGAGCCGATGAAGATGGCGGCGTGAGGCAAGCTTCTGTAAAGCTTCCCTGGAATTTACAACTAATCGAACAAGAATAACTCCACAAAGGACTCCCTGCACAGCAGACAGGCAAGACGAAGAGGCCCACTACTGAATTCACCTAAAGGTGGGCGAATTGCACAAGCGAGGGAGAAGGGACGGGAGAAATGAGTAGACAGAGCCCTGCGGCAGCAGGACGCAGATCTAGCTCAGTGCTCCGAGCTTGCTGCATTCCGGGATTACCGCAGATGTAGGAGAGGGAAGAACTCAGACTGCTACGACTCCGCTTATGGCCCACAGACCTAATGGGGCAAATATAACACGGCTAAACCCAACGATCACGGGAGAGACCTCGGAGAAAAGACTGAGGGAAGAAGGCTGAAAACCATGGTTTAAGCCCTCACTGCCGAGCAGAGAACGGAAGCCTTAGGCACTGAGACAAGCCACCCCCTCCCTACCCTTCCAGAGCTCACCCCGCCCACACCTGCCCGGTGCTAGAAGCAGAACAGTAGCAGTGTCAGATCAAAATAACAGAATACTTGCTGTTCTGAGAACTGTGGACTGCAGACACAGATTCGCAGCCCAATTAGTTCCGGCAAAGGGGAGGGAGCTGTGGAAGCAGAACCGGCTGTGGTGGTGATCGCTGCCATTGCTCTGGGCCACCTCTCACACTCACCTCGCCCCTGGCCCCATCAATCTGGGCGGATCCCTGCAGGAGTAAACAGAACTGCTGAAACATATGGGCTCTGAATCTGGTGCAGGAAGAGCTTTGGAAATTCAAAAGCTCTCTGCATACCCACATGGACACTGAGCCCTGTGACCCAGGTGAACTATGAATAGAGGAGAAGCCTATCTCCCAGGGAATCCCGATTGTGTGAGAAGCTGGAATAGTGCAGAGAAAATATAGCACTACTGTGTAAGAGAGAAAAAAAAAAAGGCTGCAGTCGGAAGAAAATAAAACATTCAACCAATAAGTACTGTAAAACAAAAGAAAGACCTCTTCCTATCAACCTGTTGCAGAAGTCACTCCTGTAGATACCTAGAAAGGAAATAACAAAATCAGTCATTGCCATGAATCACCAAGGCAAAAAGACAGCTCAGAAAGAAAGTGAAAAGTGTCCAGAAAAGGCACTAAAAGATATGGAAATATGTGACTTACATGAGAGAGAATTCAAGATTGCAGTTCTGAAAAAATTCAATGAGATGCAGGAAAACACAGAGAGGCAGTTTAATGAATTCAGAAACACAATCAAAGAACAATATGAGGATTTCATGAAAGAGATTGAAATTTTAAAAAAGAACCAAATAGAATTTCTGGACACTAAGAACTCAAGAGAAGAAATCAAGAATGAAATAACCAGCTTAGGTAGTAGAGTTGACCAGATGGAGGAAAGAATCAGTGACATCGAAGATAGAAACCTTGAAATTACACAGATGGAAGAATAAAGAGACTTGAGACTTAAAAGAAATGAAAGAATTCTACAAGAACTTTCTGACTCCATAATAAAGAGCAATAAAAGAATAATGGGCATACCAGAAGGAGAAGAAAGAGAGAAGGGAACAGAGAATATATTCAAACAAATTGTGGATGAGAACTTTCCAAACTTGTGGACAGAACTGGATCCTTGAATCCAAGAAGCAAATAAAACACCTAATTACCTCAATCCCAACAGGCCTTCTCCAAGGCACATTGTATTGAAGCTGTCTAAAATCAACAACAAAGAAAGAATCCTGAAGGCAGCCGGGGGAAAGAAGACGGTAACCTACAAAGAAAAGCCCATTAGATTATCATCAGATTTTTCAGCAGAAACTCTACAAGCCAGGAGGGAGTGGAACCAAATATTGAAAATACTGAAAGAGAGAAATTATGAGCCAAGAATAATATATTCAGCAAAGACACCCTTTAGATATGAAGCAGGAATCAAGACATTTCCAGACATACAGAAGCTGAGGGAATTTGCTAATACACGAACTGCACTACAAGAAATACTAAGGGAGGCTCTTTGACCATCATCAACAGGGACAATTTGTGTCAACCAAAACATAAAAAGGGGGAGAGTAAAGGCCTGAGCCGGAATATGGGAATGGAGAAAGTAAGCGTGCCGAAGAAAATGGAATACTCTAAATATCAAACTTTCTTTTACATAAACTTAAGGATAACCACTCAAACAAAATCCAGAACTGAAATATATACTGTAATAAAAGAAGAAACAGAGGAAAACATCACAGAATACCACGATACAGAAATAATAGACAACAACAAAAAGTAAAGAAACAATGGAGACAAAGCCTTACCAGAAAACTAAAGATAGAATGAATGGAAATCCTAACATATCAATAATCACCCTAAATGTAAACGGACTGAAATCACCAATAACACGTCACAGAATAGAAGATTGCATCAAAAAACTAAACCCAACCATATGCTGTCTCCAAGAGACACATTTCAGCTACAAGGACAAGCATAGACTCAAAGTGAAAGGGTAGAAATTGACACTCCAGGCAAATGGTACTCAGAGAAAATCAGGTGTAGCCATAATGATATGAGATGCAAGAGACTTCAGGGTGAAAAAGATAACAAGAGATAAAGATGGACTTTTCATAATGATAAAGGGGACTATAAAAGAAGAAGACGTAACGGTCATCAGTATTTATGCCCCCAATCAGGGAGCACCCAAATATACCAAGAAACTGCTAACAGAACTAAAGGGAGAAATTGACCAAAACACAATTATACTAGGGGACTTTAACACATCATTGACAGCTATGGATAGATCGTCCAAACAGAAAATAACGAAATAAAAGCCCAAAATGACACAATAGATGAAAGGGACATAATTGACATGTATAGAGCATTTCATCCTAAAACATCATACTATACATTCTTTTCTAGTGTACATGGAACATTCTTAGGATAGACCATGTATTGGGACATAAAAGCAGCCTCAGTTAATTTAAGAAGATTGAAATCATACCAAGCATAATCTGTGATCACAAGGCTTTGAAATTAGATATCAACTGCAAAAAGAAAGCAGGAAAAAACACAAATACATGGAGATTAAACGACATAGTTTTAAAGAACAACCGGGTCAAAGAAGAAATTAGAGGAGAGATCAAAAGATACATAAAAACAAATGACAATGAAAATACATCCTACCAAAATTTTGGGATGCAGCGAAAGCAGTTTTAAGAGGGAAATAAATATTATTACAGGCCTATCCCAAGAAACAAGAAAACTCCCAAATAAATAACCTCATGTTACACCTTAAAGAACTAGAAAAAGACGAACAGGCGAAACCCAAGGTCAGCAGAAAAAAGGAAATAACAAAATCAGAGCAGAACTAAATGAATAGAGAACAAAAAGACAATAGAAAAACTTCATGTGACAAAGATCTGGTTCTTTGAAAAGATTAAGAAAATTGACAAACCCTTGTCTAGACTCACGAAGATAAAAAGAGAGAAGACACTAAGTAACCAAATCAGAAATGAAAAAGGGAAGTTATCACAGACACCACGGAAATACAAAGGATCATACAAGAATACTATGAAGGACTATATGCCACCAAATTCAATAACCTGGAAGAAATGGACACGTTCTTAGAAACATATAGCCTTCCAAGGTGAACCAAGGCTGAACCATGAAGAACTGGAAAATCTAAACAGACCGATCATCAGTAACGAAATTGAATAAGTCATCCAAAACATTCCCAAAAGCTAAAGTCCGGGACCAGATGGCTTCACTAGTGAATTCTACCAAACCTTCAAAGAGGATCTAATACCAATGCTACTCAAACTCTTCCAAAAAATTGAAGAAGAGAAAGTACTCCCTAACTCATTTTATGAGGCCAACATTACCCTGATACCAAAACCTGGTAATGACCACACAAAAAAAGAAAACTAAAGAACAATATCTTTGATGAATACAGATGCAAAAATCCTAAGTAAAATTCTAGCAAATTGAATACAACAATGCATTACAAAGATTATTCATCACGACCAAGTGGGGTTCATCCCCGGGGCACAAGGATGGTTCAACATCGCAAATCCATCAATGTGATACATCACATAAACAAAATAAAAGACAAAAATCATGTGATTATATTGATTGATGCAGAAAAAGCATTTGACAAGATACAACATCCATTTATGATTAAAACACTTAAATAAAATAGGTATAGAAGGAAAATACCTTAACATAATAAGGCCATATATGACAAGCCCTCAGCTAATCTCATAATTAATGGTGAAAAACTGAAGCCCTTTGCTCTGCGTTCAGGAACACGACAGGGCTGTCCCCTATCAACTCTGCTTTTCAACATAGTGTTAGAAGTCCTTGCCAGAGCAATCAAGCAAGAGAAAGAAATAAAAGGCATCCAAATTGGGAATGAAGAAGTTAAATTATCACTCTTTGCAGATGACATGATGCTATACATAGAAAACCCTAAAGACTCCACCAAAAAGCTATTAGAAACAATCAACGAATACAGTAAAGTTGCCGGCTACAAAATCAACGTACAAAAGTCCATTGCATTCCTATATACTAACAATGAAATCTCAGAAAAAGAAATACAAAAAACAATTCCTTTTGCAATTGCAGCAAAAAGAACAAAATACCTAGGAATAAACTTAACCAAGGATGATGTGAAGGACATATATGCTGAAAACTATAAGACTTTTTTGAAAGAAATTGAAGAAGACACAAAGAAATGGAAAGACATTCCATGCTCAAGGATTAGAAGAATCAACGTAGTTAAAATGGCCATATTACCCAAAGCAATATACAGATTTAATGTAGTCCCCACCAAAATCCCAATGGCATTTTTTAAAGAAATAGAAGAAAAAATCATCAGATTTGTTTGGAATCACAAAAGACTCCAAATAGTCAAAGCAATCTTAAGAAAAAAGAAAAATACTGGAGGTATCACACTCCCTGACTTTAGCTTGTACTACAGGGCTACAATAATCAAAACAGCATGGTATTGGCAGGAAAACAGACACATACACCAAGAGAATAGAATAGAGAACCCAGAAATAAAACCACATAAATATGGACAGACAATTTTTGACAAAGAAGCTAAAAACATACAATGGAGGAAAGACAGCCTCTTCAATAAATGGTGCTGGGAGAATTGGATAGTCACGTGCAAAAGAATAAAACTGGACTGCTATCTCTCACCATGTACCAAAATTAATTCAAAATGGATCAAAGACTTAAGCATAGGACCTGACACAATAAAGTGCATAGAAGAAAACATAGGTACTAATCTTATGGCCCTTGGGTTCAAAGAGCATTTCATGAATTTGACTCCAAAGGCAATGGAAGTAAAAGCTAAAATAAACGAATGGGACTATATGAAACTTAAAAGCTTCTGCACAGCAAAAGAAACCATCGACAAAATAAAGAGGCCACCAACTGAATGGGAGAAGATTTTTGCAAACAGTGCCTCTGATAAGGGCCTATTATCCAAAATATACAAGGAACTCATGAAACTCAACAACAAAACAACAAACAACACAATTGAAAAATGGAAGACGACCTGAAGAGACATTTCTCCAAAGAGGACATACAAATGATAGACATATGAAAAAATTCTCAACATCACTAATCATCCGAGAAATGCAAATCAAAACCACAATGAGATATCACCTCACCCCAGTCAGAGTGGCTATCATCATCAAGACAAATAATAACAAGCGTTGGTGAGGCTGTGGAGAAAAAGGAACCCTCATACACTGTTGGTGGGAATGCAGACTGGTGCAGCCGTTATGGAAGGCAGTGTGGAGGTTCCTCAAAAAATTACGAATAGAATTACCATATAACCCAGCAATCTCTCTCCTGGTTATCTACCGAAAAAAATCTGAAAACCTTTATACATAAAGACACGTGTGCTCCAATGTTCATTGCAGCTTTGTTTACTGTGTCCAAGACATGGAAACAACCAAAATGTCCTTCGATAGATGAATGGATAAAGAAGTTTTGGTATATATACACAATGGCATACTATTCGGCAGTAAGAAAAGATGATACAGGAATATTTGTGACAACATGGATGGATCTTGAGAGTATGTTGCTAAGCGAAATAAGTCAGACAGAAAAAGCAGGGAACCATACAATTTCACTGATATGTGGTATATAAACCAAAAACAACATAAGAACAAGACAAACAAATGAGAAACAAAATTTCATAGACACTGACAATAGTTTAGTGTTTTCCAGAGGGTAAGTGGGGGGTGAGAGATGAGGGTAAGGGGAATCAAATATATGTGATGGAAGGAGAACTGACTCTGGGTGGTCAACACACAATGGGATTTATAGATGATGTAATACAGAATTGTACACCTGAAATCTATGTAATTTTACTAACAATTATCACCTCAATAAATTTTTTAAAAAAGAGAATGAAAGAGAGAGAGAGAGAGAGAGAGAGAGAGAGAGAGAGAGAGAGAGAGAGAGAGAGAGAGAGACAGAGATAAGTTAGGAAGAAACGGACTGAAAAGGACACTGGACAGAGGAAGAAACAGAAGAAAGGTAGGTGAGAAGGGGTAACACATGTAAGGTGGTTAGATTTTTGCCTATACTAAATAAAAGTCTGGCTATATACAACTTTACCACAGGACTTTCTTTTCCTTTCTAAAAACAGATGGGGAGAGAAGGAGCATGTATACGTGGGCTTAGAAGGGTACTAGTTAAGAGCCTCATTTAGGTTATGGCCAGCCTTGCCCCATATTTTCTAGAAAAGACAAAAGGCCTAGAAAAATTGCCTCAACTTATGCAGTTTTAAGACACTCACCTTTTTGTTTGTCTTGTTCTTTTGTTGTTTTTGGTACACCTGAAATCTATGTAATTTTACTAACAATTGTCACCCCAATAAATTTAATAAAATAAAATTAAAAAAAAAAAAAAAAAACAGAAAACACACACACACACACACACACACACCGTTGTTCAAAACTGTCCTTTTAGCATTTCCCAGTCATGTCATTCATGTTTGTGTGTCTGTTGCTTGAGCGTGTCCCTGGCCCTCACAGAACAGGATTCCCAGGGGTTCAGGGAGTGTGTCCTTTCCTCTGCAAACAAGTGCTTAATGTTTTCTGGGAATATGAAGAAAGATGGATGAAAGGAACGGCTCTTCTGATGTTGGTAACACAGGCAGCTCCCCATTCCCTGCTGGGTTTGTTCAGCTGCGCCTCAGATACCAGCATACCTGGGCCTCGTAGAAGACAAGGACCCAATTGAAAAGATCCCTTAGAAGTCCAAGGAGCAGAGCACAATGGGATAAGTGATTTTTGGAGATTGCTAGGCAAACTTGGCAGACTGGAGACTTGGGAAACCTCTAGGGTTCATGTCCAAACCAAACTTGTGAAATACTGGCTCATACCCAGATTCTCTGCTAGTGCCTTTGGGGAAAGTCCTAAATGCAAGCCCGTCAAGTTGAACATTACACTATTTATAATTACAAGACAGAGGGGGAAAAAAGACAGAAAAAAGGGAGGAGAGACAAAAAGCAGGAACTTAATGAAGGCTTGGCTAGCAACAACTTGGATACAGTATCATTAAAACTAAAATATGCTTCCATAAATCAATGAATGCAAGCTTTAAATTTTTTTTTCAGGTGTACAATTCCATATTACATCATCTGTACCTTTACTAACAATTGTCAACCAAATTCACTTTAATTAAAAAAAAAGAAAAAAATTTTTGTTGTTTTCAAGAGAGAAAATGAATGTGCAAAAGGAACCACTGTAGTACTTAACATTTCATAAAATGAAAAAGATACCTGTATTCAAATGGAAAAGCTCTATGGTAACATAATGGACAAATGTTGCAGGATCTTAATCATAAACATATGCAAAGTGTTATAATTTGCATTGTTGCAACTCTATATAAAGTTCTTAGAACTACAACTTAGTTGGGAAGGGGTTGGTGGGGCAGGTACTTTGCATGTGGTGAGTCGCCATGATGCTACTTCATTATCTTTGTGTTTTTTTAATTAAAGTTTATTGGGGTGAAAATTGTTATCAAAGTTACATAGATTTCAGGTGTACAATTCTGTATTACATCATCTATAAATCCCATTGTGTGTTCAACACCCAGAGTCCGTTCTCCTTCCATCACCATATATTTGATCCCCCTTACCCTCATCTCCCACCCCCCTCCCCCCTGACCCTCTGGTAACCACTAAACTATTATCTGTGTCTATGAGATTTTGTTTCTCATTTGTTTGTCTTGTTCTTTTGTTGTTTTTGGTTTATATACCACATATCAGTGAAATCGTATGGTTCTCTGCTTTTTCTGTCTGACTTACTTAGCTTAGCATCATACTCTCAAGATCCGTCCATGTTGTCACAAATATTCCTATATCATCTTTTCTTACCGCCGAATAGTATTCCATTGTGTATATATACCACTTCTTTATCAATTCATCTATCGAAGGACATTTTGGTTGTTTCCATGTCTCGGCCACCGTAAACCAAGCTGCAATGAACAGTGGAGCACATGTGTCTTTATGTATAAAAGTTTTCAGATTTTTTGGGTAGATACCCAGGAGAAAGATTGTTGGGTCACATGGTAATTAAATTCGTAATTTTTTAGGAACCTCCCAATGCCTTCCATAATGGCTGCACCAGTCTGCATTCCCACCAACAGTGTATGAGGGTTCCTTTTCTCCACAGCCTCTCCAACGCTTGTTAATATTTGTCTTGTTGATGATAGCCATTCTGACTGGTGTGAGGTAATATCTCATTGTGGTTTTTATTTGCATTTCTCTGATGGTTAGTGACGTTGAACATTTTTTCATATGTCTATTTGCCATTTGCATGTCCTCTTTGGAGAAATGTCTCTTCAGGTCCTATGCTCATTTTTCAATTGCTTTGTTTGTTTTTTTGTTGTTGAGTTTCATGAGTTCCTTGTATATATTGGATATTAGCCCCTTATCGGAGACACTGTTTGCAAAAATCTTCTCCCATTCAGTTGGTTGCCTCTTTATTTTGTAGATGGTTTCTTTGCTGTGCAGAAAATTTTCAATTTCATACAGTCCCATTCATTTATTTTAGCTTTTACTTCCCTTGCCGTTGGACTCAAATTCATAAAACGCTCTTTGAACCCAAGGCCCATAAGTTCAGTATCTAACTTTTCTTCTATGCAGTTTATTGTTTCAGAACTTATGCTTAAGTCTTTGATCCATTTTGAATTAATTTTGGTACATGGTGACAGACAGAAGTCCAGATTCATTCTTTTGCACGTGGCTATCCAGTTCTCCCAGCACCATTTATTGAAGAGGCTGCCATTCCTCCATTGTATGTTGTTTGCTTCTTTGTCAAAAATTATCTGTCCATATTTATGTGGTTTTATTTCTGAGATCTCAATTCTATTCCATTGGTCTACGTGTCTGTTTTTCTGTCAATACTATGCTGTTTTGATTATAGTTGCCCTGTAATACAAGTTCAAGTTAGATAGTGGGATACCTCCAGCATTGTTCTTTTTTCTTAAGATTGCTTTGGCTATTCAGGGTCTTTTGTGGTTCCAAACAAATCTGATGATATTATGTTCTATTTCTTTAAACAATGCCACTGGGATTTTGATGGGGATTGCATTAAATCTGTATATTGCTTTGGGTAATATGGCCATTTTAACTATGTTGATTCTTCCAATCCATGAGCACGGAATGTCTTTCCATTTCTTTGTGTCTTCATCAATTTCTTTTAAAAATGTCTTGCAGATTTCAGCGTATAGGTCCTTCACATCCTTGGTTATGTTTATTCCTGGATATTTTATTCTTTTCGCTGCAATTGCAAAAGGAATTGTGTGTTTGTTTGTTTGTTTCATTCCTGTTTCTGAGACTTCATTTTTAGTATAAGGAGTGCAATGGACTTTTCTACGTTGATTTTGTAGCCAGCAACTTTACTGTATTCGTTGATTGTTTCTAATGGCTTTTTGGTGGAGTCTTTAGGGTTTTCTATATACAGCATCATGTCATCTGCAAAGAGTGATAATTTAACTTCTTCATTCCCAATTTGGAAGCCTTTTATTTCTTTCTCTTGCCTGATTGCATTGGAGAGGACTTCCAATACTACGTTGAAAAGCAGAGGTGATAGGGGACACCCCTGTTGTGTTCTTGAACGTAGAGCAAAGGGCTTCAGTTTTTCACCATTAATTATGAGATTAGCAGAGGGTTTGTCATATATGGCCTTTATTATGTTAAGGTATTTTCTTTCTATACCTATTTTATTAAGTGTTTTAATCATAAATGGATCTTGTATCTTGTCAAATGCTTTTTCTGCATCAATCAATATAATCATATGATTTTTGACCTTTGTTTTGTTTATGTGATGTATCACATTGATGGATTTGCGTATGTTGAACCATCCTTGTGCCAAGGGGAAGAACCCCACTTGGTCGTGATGAATAATCTTTTTAATGCATTGCTGCATTCGATTTGCTAGAATTTTGTTTAGGATTTTTGCATCTATATTCATCAGATATATTAGCCTGTAGTTCTCTTCTTTTCTGTTGCCTTTACCAGGTTTTGTTATCATGGTAATGTTGGCCCCATAAAAAGAGTTAGGGAGTACTGTCTCTTCTTCAATTTTTTGGAAGAGTTTGAGCAGGATTGGTACTAGATTCTCTTTGAAGGTTTGGAACAATTCACTAGTGAAGCCTTCTGGTCCAGTACTTTTGCTTTTGGGAAGGGTTCGGATGACTGATTCAATTTCGTTACTGGTGATCAGTCTGTTTAGATTTTCCAGTTCTTCATGGTTCAGTCCTGGAAGGCTGTATCTTTCTAAGAACTTATCCATTTCTTCTAGGTTATTGAATTTGGTGGCATATAGTCTTTCATAGTACTCTTGGATGATCCTTTGTATTTCTGTGATGTCCGTGATAACTTCCCTTTTTTCATTTCTGATTTTGTTAATTAGTGTCTTCTCTCTTCGTATATTAGTGTGTCTAGCCAAGGGTTTGTCAATTTTCTTAATCTTTTCAAAGAACCAGCTCTTTGTCACATTAATTTTTTTCTATTGTCTTTTTGTTCTCTATTTCATTTCGTTCTGCTCTGATTTTTATTATTTCCTTTCTTCTGCTGACCTTGGGATTCACTTGTTCTTATTTTCCTAGTTTTTCAAGTTGTAACATGAGGTTATTTATTTGGGATATTTCTTGTTTCTTTAGACAGGCCTGTAATGATATAAAGTTCTGTCTTAAAACTGCTTTCGCTGAATCCCCAAAATTTTGGTAGGATGTATTTTCATTTTCATTTGTTTCTATGTATCTTTTGATCTCTCCTCAAATTTCTTCTTTGACCTGGTCATTCTTTAAAATTATGTTGTTTAATCTCCATGCATTTGTGTTTTATCCTGCTTTCTTTTTGCAGTTGATATCCAGTTTCAAAGCCTTGTGATCAGAGAATATGCTTGGTATGATTTCAATCTTCTTAAATTAACTGAGGCTGCTTTTATGTCCCAGTATACAGTCTGTCCTTGAGAATGTTCCATGTACACTAGAAAAGAATGTATAGTCTGATATTTTAGGATGCAGTGTTCTACATATGTCAATTATGTCCATTTCATCTAATGTGTCATTTAGGGCTGCTATTTCATTATTCATTTTCTGTGTGGATGATCTATCCATAGCTGTCAATGATGTATTTAAGTCCCCTAGTATAAATTGTGTATTGGTCAATTTCTCCCTTTAGTTCTGTTAGTAGTTGCTTCGTATTTTTTGGTGCTCCCTGATTGGGGGCATAAATATTGATGACTGTTATGTCTTCTTCTTTTATAGTCCCGTTTACCATTATGACATGTCCATCTTTGTCTCTTGTTATCTTTTTCACCCTGAAGTCTGTTTCATCTCACATCATTATGGCTACACCTGATTTTCCCTGGGAACCATTTGCCTGGAGTGTCAATTTCCACCCTTTCACTTTGAGTCTATGCTTGTCCTTGTAGCTGAGATGTGTCTCTTGGAGACAGCATATGGTTGGGTTTAGTTTTTTGATCCTATCTGCTATTCTGTGACTTTTTATTCGTGAGTACAGTCCGTTTCCATTTAGGGTGATTATTGATATGTGAGGATTTCCTGTCATTCTATCTTTAGTTTTCTGGTAAGGCTGTGTCTCCATTGTTTCTTTGCCTTTTTGTTGTTGTCTATTATTTCTGTGTGGTGGTATTCTGTGATGTTTCCCTCTGTTTCTTCTTTTATTACAGTATATATTTTAGTTTTGGATTTTTTTGAGTCTTTACCCTTAAGTTTATGTGAAAGAGAGTTTGATATTTAGAGTATTCCATTTTCTTCAGCATGCCTACTTTCTCCATTCCCATATTCCGGTTCACGCCTTTACTCTCCCCCTTTTTATGTTTTGAGGATTCTTTCTTTGTCGTTGATTTTTTACATCTTCAATACAATATGCCTTGGAGAAGGCCTGTTGGGGTTGAGGTATTTAGGTGTTCTATTTGCTTCTTGTATTCAAGGATCCAGTTCTTTCCACAAGTTTGTGAAGTTCTCATCAACTATTTGTTTGAATATACTCTCTGTTCCCTTCTCTCTTCTCCTTCTGGTATGCCTATTATTTTTATACTGGTCTTTCTGATGGAGTCAGAAAGTTCTTGTGGAGTTCTTTCTTATCTTTTAAGTCTCACATCTCTTTCTTCTTCCGTCTTGTCATTTTCAGGTTTATATGTTCGATGTCACTGATTCTTTCCTCCATCTGGTCAACTCTACTACCTCGTCTGGTTATTTCATTCTTAATTTCTTCTACTGAGTTCTTAATCTCCAGAAATTCTATTTGGTTCTTTTTTTAAAATTTCAATCTCTTTCGTAAAATGCTCATGCTGTTCTTTGATTGTGTTTATGAGTTCATTAAACTGCCTTCCTTTGTTTTCTTGCATCTCGTTGAGTTTTTTCAGAAGTGCAATCTTGAATTCTCTGTCATTTAAGTCACATATTTCCATTTCTTTAATTTAGTTTTCTGGAGACTTTTCACTTTCTTTCTGAGCTCTCTTGTTGCCTTGGTTATTCATGACAATTAATGACTTATTGTTTCTCTTCCTAGACATCTACATGAGTGTATTCTGCAACAAGTTGATAGGAAGTGGTCTTTCTTTTGTTTTCCAGTACGTGTTTGTAAAATGTTTTATTTTCTTCTGACTATAGCCTTTTTTAGTCTCTTTCACTGTAATGTTATGTTTTCTCTGCACTATTCCAGCTTGTCACACAGTGGAGGGATTCTCTGTAAGGCGCGCTTGTCCTCTGTTAACAGTTTGCCTGGGTCATAGGGCACTGCATCCCTGTGGGGATTCAGAGAGGTTTTGAAGTTGCAAAGGTCTTCCTCCACTAGATTCAGAGCCCGTGTGTTTCAGCAGTTCTGTTTACTCTTGCAGGGATCTGCCCAGATAGGTGGGGTCATGGGCGTTGTGAGTTGTGAGAGTTGTCCCAGAGCAATGACAGCGACCACCATGACATGTCCTGCTTCAAAGCTCCCTCCCCTTTGCCAGAAGTAGTTTGTCTGTGAATCTGTGCCTGCGCACAGTAGTTCTTAGAACTGCAAATATTCTGTTATTTTGATCTGACACTGCTACTGTTCCTCTTCTAACACTGGGCTGGTGGGGACGGACGGAGCTCTGGGAGGGTAGAGAGTGGGCAGCTAGTCTCAGTGTCTAAGCCTTCCATACTCTGCTCGGCAGTGAGTGTTTAAACCGCAGTTTTCAGCCTTCTTCCCTCAGTTTTGCTCCGAGGTCTCTGCTGTGAATGTTGTGTTCAGTCGTGTTATATGCTGTCCCCTCAGCCTCGTGGGCCATAAATGGATCCCTAGCAGTCCAAGTTCTTCCCTCTCCCGCAGCTGCAGTAGTTCTAGGATGCAGCGAGCTCTGAGCACTGAGCTAGTTCTGCGTTCTGCACCCACGTGGCTCTGTCTCTGCACTTCTCCCTTCCCTCCTCCGCTCCTCATGCAATTTGCCCACTTTTAGGTGAATTCAATAGTGAGACTGTTCATCTTGCCTGTCTGCTGTGCAGGGAGTCGTTTGTGGAGTTATAGCAGTTTAATTTGTTGTAAATTCCAGAGGAGATTTCCAGAGTCTCACCTCACACTGCCATTTTGATAACGTCTCCTACTTCACTATTCTTGCTTATGGTGAACTAACCATCTATAGTTTAATGCTATTCAGAGCTGCCAAATAAATGAAATTTCCATTATCACCATTGTAACCTAGGGAATAAAAGTTATTCCCTTAGTAAAATAGAGTTAGAATATATGAGTTTTGTTCTCGCCTTCCTTCTTGTCCTACTATAGAAGCTTAAAAAGTCATTTCGCCTCTCTGAATCTCAAACACTCCATCATTCATTTAGGGTTTAATGCATGTTACAGATGGTGCTTGCTGTTGTCAAAACAGAATTTTCTCCCTACATGTATTGTGGCTGTATCCCAGATGCAAAGTAATTTGGAAAGTCCTAGAGATCAATACAGATCAATATTTCTAGCCCCTCTCTGAGAAATATATTTAGGCTTATTGGAAGCTAGGCAATGGCTCATGAAAATGTGACTTCATTCTCCCTTTCAGTTCAGTAAGCATTTTTTCAGCATCCACCATGTGCACAGGAAGCTGAAGCACATGTAGAGTTTTGAGACCACTAAACTTTTTGGAGAACTCTCAGAAGGGCCTCATTCTCTTCACCCTCATGTACTGACCACCAGTACCTTTTCTCAGCTCCTTCAACTACTAGGACTCTGCTTAGTTTGGGGTAGAAGGCCAACAGACTCATTGGCCCCCTCCTTCTGTTCTTGCCAGATGTGAGCTTCAGCAGCAGCAGAACTTCTGAATAAAAGAAGCTAGCTGAGCCTAGAAGACCCACAGTAACTTTGATTCTCAGAGAAATGCCTTACTTTTGAAACAGCTGTGAAAAAGTGTCCTCTGCTTATTAGTCTAATCTCCAGGAAGAGAGATAAGAGGTTAGAGACAGAGTTCTGCTCCCTATTTCCCCTTCCCAGTGCCCCTTGGGTACATGGGAAGGCATGGTTCCCCTAACCTCCCATAAGTCCTGTTACAAAACACCATCTCAACCCTACCCCACACTAGCCTAGTATTAGGGGGAGTGGGAGGAGGAGATTGATACTGAGGAAAGAGGAAGGGACAGCTGGGTTAGGTGAGGTTCTTTCTGTGCTCCCATCCTCTTTGTTTGAGTTTCTATCAAAGTTGCATTCTGTCGTTATAGATTATCAGATGGCGTAATAGAGAACAGTCTGGACATTGAGGAAAAGCAGAGATATTCTATTCACAGGTCACCCATCGCCAAAAGAAAGTCTTCCTTCCAACTCCACTGGGAACCAGAGTCCAAGCCAGTGAGGAGCTACCAGGGATCCCTGTGCATCTCTGAAATAACACACAAAGCATATAGTTGCCCACCAATAATCGATGAGCTGATACCTAATACCATGTTTCCCCGAAAATAAGACCTAACCGGAAAATAAGCCCTAGCATGATTTTTCAGGAGGACATCCCCTGAACATAAGCCCTAATGTGTCTTTTGGAGCAAACCTTACCATAAGACCCGGTCTTATTTTCGGGGAAACACGGTACCACGTATAATATGTAGACTTTGGGGCCAATATATAATTTGATTTTTGAAAACAATGTCTGCCAGCAGCCTCTTTGGTCCTGAGGGACATCAGCTGGGACTGGGATGGGGCCAGAGGCAAAGGCTGACTAAAGAGGACCACTGGCATCTGTGAAACGCAGTCAGGGGAGAAGTCAGGGAGAGGCAGAAAGTCCTAGGAGAATAGGAGCAAGTAAGGAGGCAAAGATCAGGGAGAGATAAGAGGGGAAGGACAAAGGAGAAAATTTTAGAAACAAGCAAAGCATTTCTCAGAGGGCCCCAGACAAGGGTCTTTGATACCATGGAGCTTGCCATACTCCCCACCCTATGACTCCCCACTCATACCCACTGCACCTCTATTCTAGTTTTTTCTACCCTACTCTTTCCCCATACTCATTGTCAGAGTAACCAAACCCACACATCTACAAATAGCATGACAGGGCAAATCCCTCTTTGTTTAAATGCTAGCTGCCATTTACCTTCTAGTGGCTGACAAAGATACCACATTACAAATAGATCTCTTCTCTTTCCAAATCTCCTGCTGCCATACCATTCTTTGTAATAGTGTCACTCAGTTCTTTTGGGTGAGTGGGAGGTCAGAAGGGTCCCTTTTCTAAGAGTCTCCTCTGAGCTCAAGTCCTACTATGGGGGGTAGGGGAGGTGATTGACTGTCTTTGGCATCCTTCCACCTACCTGTCCTCTCAGCACCATCATCCTCCTTGATCGTGATTCCCAGCTTAAGATCCCTCTACCACATTCCTTGTTCTAGTCCCTCAGGAACCTGCTTTCCTTTCTACTAAACAGCAATGAACTCTCCTGAAAATGTTAAATATAGGTGTGGCTTAATGTGTCACGCTTCCCTTGTATGATTGTTGCATTTTCATAATGGTTAACCAAAAGAATAGCCTTCAGATGACAGAATAATAGGCATGACTTTAGATAAGGAAATTTTGGGACTGCTTATTCTGCTTCTGGGAAAGGCTGATCTTGGGCATGAGGATAGCACTATCAGTTCATCAGGGATATTTGCCAAAGCTAAAAGGTTGCCTTGTGATTTTTCTTAAACTGGTCCAGTGGAAGAGAGGGCAGAGCCAATGGAGGGAAGTTTGACTTCCTACCCTGGTGCTGAAATTCTCAAGAGCTCTTATCTCCAGGAGCTACATTCAATGGCTTATCTCCTGCTGTGGCGTTTACTCAGCTGACTAAATTTTCTAAAGCTGTATTTAATAAGAATGCCAAAGACAGAAAAGATGGACTCTCTTGGGACCAGGGCTACTCCCTAGAACCATGCATAATCCATGGTCACTTCCAAACTACACCCTTGATTCAACTCACAGACTAACTGGGAAAAGCAAGGTGATTTGCAGGATAATCAACATTGATGGAGATACAGATAGAAGACTCAAGTTAAGTCCAGTCTGGTCCACCCTTAGCTAGTCACACTGGCATGTCTCTGCACTTTGTAGCCCCACATCTCTTGTGCCTCTTGTTCCACTGAGCTCTGAGCCAGGCCAGAAAGGCAAGTGTATTACTTCTTCTAAGTGAGATGGCAGAGTTCCAAGTGCAGAAAGGAAGCAATCTTATCACACCTCTGTCCCATTGATAAAACCACAGAAGGAAATCATTGAGTTTTAATTTGAGAAGGGAAGTCTTAAATAAAACTAGGAATTGCCTAAGGAGTTTCCACTTTAAAGTCTTTTCTTTCTCCACATCAATAGAAAAGTTTTTTGTTTTTTTGTTTTTGTTTTTTTTTGTGTGTGTGTTTTTTTGTGTTTTTTTTTTTTGTCATAGCTAGGGTAATTTATTTGCAGTCTTCGAACTGGAACTGAAGTGCTGTCTGCTTGTTTAGAGCTTTTTATAAGGTCTTCAGTAATGACTAGTCTCTTCCAGCCCCAAAAGATCGCCTTTCTTTTCTCCACCCTACTTTCTTTTTTTAGGTCCATCAGGCCTTTTCCTAGAGGCCAAGGGTTTTTCTCGTAGATACTCTCTGAGGATTCCCAGTACTGTATTTAGGTTTCACAATGGAAGAAACTGCCAGATGAGGCAAAGAGACTGACTATACCACACATCAAATGATACTATGGAATTGATTTTATTGTAAATACATTCATGTAAAGGATTGTCTACACTACTTGTCCGAATCTGTCTAGAATATGTTACTCCATTTGAAGGTCCTTAGCAGTGCTCGACTTTGGGAATTCTATGTCATGTTTTGGATTAGTTTAGTTTAGTTAGTTAGTTAGTTAGTAGCTTGTTTGTTTTTGTATTCAATGATCGTTATCTTCAACCACACTCAGGAAGAGACCAGATACACTGAGGAGAGTGACCTGGAATAGAGGATGAAGTGAGTATACAAATAAACTGAAGCCAGACACACTTTCAGATAGACACACGATTTGAAAGAAACTTTTGTGCTGAGCAAGGGTCTTCAGCCTTCTTCACTTAAAGACTCAAGCTGAATTCCTAAGGGGTAGTGGTCTAACGGCCTTTGGGGGAGTTAAAGAAGAGTGGAGGATCCAATAAAGAACAGAAATCTCTTTAATTTTTCTTTTTCCAATTTAGGGGGAAAGGCAGTGCAGACAGTTACGTATGTTTTATAAATTCTTTTTTTTTCTTCCCCTTTCTTCCGCCTCCCCGCCCCGACACTGGTTTAAGCATTGTTTCTCAGTCTAGTTGTGTAGGACACAGCTCCCTGGCCCATGCTGGTATTATGAGTCTTGCGCTACCCCTGGCTGAGGCAGTTGGTCACAGGTCATTGGTCGGCCGCTCACAGCAGCTCTCTCTGGCTGCTGGTCGCTCACGCTGGCCACTGGCTGCTCATGGTGGCACACGGTAGCCCACAGCAACACACAATAGCACTCAGCAGCCCACAGCAGCTCATACCAGCTCACGCCATCCTCCGGCTGCTCATGGCAGCCCAGCTCCAGGGAGAGCTGTTGTTCACAATCTTAGCTGTAGAGGGCACAGCTCACTGGCCCACGTGGGAATCGAACCAGCGACCTCGGCATTAGGAGCATAGCTCTCCAACCACCTGAGCCACCAGGCTGGCCCTATAAATTCATTTTTAAACAGCTTTATTTAGACATAATTTATATATCGTGAAATTCACTCATTTAAAGTGTACAGTTCAGTGGCTTTTAGTATATTCACGAGTTGGAGAACCATCAATACTGTCTAATTTTAGAACACTTTCATCACCCATAAAATAAACCATATCCATTAGCAGTCATTCCCTATTCCCTCAAGCCCTTCTTTCAGTCCTTGGCAACCACTAATTTATTTTCTGTCTCTATAGATTTGTGCATTCTGTTCATTTCACATAAGAGGATCATACAGCATTTTTAAACAGCTTCACTAAGATATAATTAATATACAAAGAACTGCACATATCTTACGTGTACCATTTAATGAGTTTAGATAAATGCAAACATCCATGATAACATCACCATAATCAAGGTAATTGACATACCCAACAATTCCCAGAATTTTCTGTTTTTATTTTTTTGTAGTAAGAACACTTAACATGAGATAACAACACAGTTTTAAGTGAATAATACCATAGCGTTGACTACAGCAGATCTCTAGAATGTATTCATCTAGCATAACTGAAACTTTATACCCAGTGAATAATGACTACTCATTTCTACTCACCCTGCCGCCGCCTCTGGCAATCAGCATTCTACTCTCTGCTTCTATGAGCTTGACTATTTTAGGTACTTCATGTAAGTGGAATCACACAGTATTTGTCCTTCTGTGACTGGCTCATTAGGCTGAAGTCCTCCAGGTCTTCCATGGTAAAACAAGTGGAAGGATTTCCTTCCTTTTTTAAAAGGCTGAATAATATTCTATTGTATGCATATACCACATCTTCTTTACCCATTCATCTGTTGATGGACACTTGGGTTATTACCATGCCTTGGCTATTGTGGAAAATGCTGCAATGAACAGTGCAGACATTTCTTTGATGTCTTGATTTCAATTCTTTTGGATATATACCCAGAAGTGGTATTGCTGGATTATATGTTAGTTTTGTGTGAAGGAACACAAAGAAACATTTTCTTTGGTGAAATGTTTGTTCATCATACAATATTTTTTTTAAACCTGGTTTCTTTCACATAGCATATGTTTTCAAGGTTCAACCATATTGTAGCATGTATCAGCACTTCATTATTTTTGTTGCTCAATAATATTGAATTGCATGGATATATCAATTTTGTTTGGCCTTTTGTCTGTTGATGGACATTGGGGCTGTTTCTGCTTTTTGGGTGGATATGTATTTTCATTTTTCTTGCATATACATCTAAGATGGAATTGCTGGGTTATATTGCAGCTGTAGGTTTACCTTTTTAAGGCACTGCCAGACTGTTTTGTAAAGACGCTACACCACTTTACATTCCTATCAGTAAAAATGAAGATTCCTATTCCTCCACATCCTCAGCAACCTTGGTTAGAATCTGTCACTATCTGTCTTTTTGATTATAGACATCCTAGTCAGTTGTGAAGTAGTACTGACTATGCGTGGGGGTTTTTTGTTGTTTTTAGATTTGTTTGTATGTTTGTTTTGCATTTCCCTAATGACTAAGGATGTTGAGTATCTTTTTTTTTATTTATCTGGGTGACAATTGGTAGTGAAATTACATACATTTCAGGTGTACAATTCTGTATTACATCATCTATAAATCCCATTGTGTGATCATAACCCAGAGTCAGTTCTCCTTCCATCACCATATATTTGATCCCCCTTACCCTCATGTCCCACCCCTCACCCCCCTTACCCTCTGGTAACGACTAAACTATTGTCTGTCTCTATGAGTTTTTGTTTCTCATTTGTTTGCCTTGTTCTTTTGTTGTTTTTGGTTTATATACCACATATCAGTGAAATCACATGGTTCTCTGCTTTTTCTGTCTGACTTATTCACTTAGCATTATACTCTAAAGATCTATCCATGTTGTCACAAATGTTCCTATATCATTTTTTCTAACTGCCGAATAGTATTCCATTGTGTACATATACCACAACTTCTTTATACACTCATTTATCGAAGGACATTTTGGTTGTTTCCATGTCTTACCCACCGTAAAAAAAAAAAAAAAAAAAAAAAAAAGCTGCAATGAACACTGGAGCACACGTGTCTTTATGTATAAATGTTTTCAGATTTTTTGGGTAGATACCCAGGAGAGGGATTGCTGGGTCATATGGTAATCCTATTCACAATTTTTTGAGGAACCTCCACACTGCCTTCCATAATGGCTGCACCAGTCTGCATTCCCACCAAGAGTGGATGAAGGTTCCTTTTTCCCCACAGCCTCTCTGACACTTGTTACTGTTTGTCTTGTTGATGATAGCCATTCTGACTGGGGTGAGGTGATACCTCATTGTGGTTTTGATTTGCATTTCTCTGATGATTAGTGATGTTGAGCATTTTTTCATATGTCTATTTGCCATTTGTATGTCCTCTTTGGAGAAATGTCACTTTAGGTCCTCTGCCCATTTTTCAATTGGGTTGTTTGTTTTTCTGTTGATGAGTAGCATAAATTCCTTATATAATCTGGATATTAGCCCCTTATCGGAGGCACTGTTTGCAAAAATATTCTCCCATTCAGTTGGTGGCCTATTTATTTTGTCGATGGTTTCTTTTGCTGTGCAGAAGCTTTTAAGTTTCATATAGTCCAATTTGTTTATTTTAGCTTTTACTTCCAATGCCTTTGGAGTCAAATTCATAAAATGCTCTTTGAACCCAAGGGCCATAAGTTTAGTACCTATGTTTTCTTCTATGCAGTTTATTGTGTCAAGTCTTATGCTTAAGTCTTTGATCCATTTTGAATTAAATTTGGTACATGGTGACAGAGAGCAGTCCAGTTTCATTCTTTTGCACATGGTTATCCAATTCTCCCAGCACCATTTATTGAAGAGGCTGTCTTTCCTCCATTGTATGTTTTTAGCTCCTTTGTCAAAAATTGTCTGTCCATATTTATGTGGTTTTATTTCTGGGTTCTCAATTCTATTCCATTGGTCTATGTGTCTGTTTTTCTGCCAATACCATGCTGTTGTGATTATTGTAGCCCTGTAGTACAAGCCAAGGTCAGGAAGTGTGATACCTCCAGTATTGTTCTTTTTTCTTAAGATTGCTTTGGCTATACGAAGTCTTTTGTGGTTCCAAACAAATCTGATGATTTTTTGTTCTATTTCTTTAAAAAGTGCCATTAGGGTTTTGAAGGGGATTGCATTGAATCTGTATATTGCTTTGGGTAAAATGGCCATTTTAACTATGTTGATTCTTCTAATCCATGAGCACGGAATGTCTTTCCATTTCATTGTGTCTTCTTTAATTTCTTTCAAAAATGTCTTACACTTTTCAGCATATAGGTCTTTCACATCCTTGGTAAAGTTTATTCCTAGGTATTTTATTCTTTTTGCTGCAATAGCAAAAGGAATTGTTTTTTGTATTTCTTTTTCTGAGATTTCATTGTTAGTATATAGGAAAGCAATGGACTTTTGTACATTGATTTTGCAGCCAGCAACTTTGCTGTATTCGTTGATTGTTTCTAATAGCTTTTTGGTGGAGTCTTTAGGGTTTTCTCCATATAGCGTCATGTCATCTGAAAAGAGTGATAATTTACCTTCTTCATTGCCAATTTGGATGCCTTTTATTTCTTTCTCTTGCCTGATTGCTGTGGCAAGGACTTCCAACACTATGTTGAAAAGCAGAGGTGATAGGAGACAGCCCTGTCGTGTTCCTGAACATAGAGCAAAGGGCTTCAGTTTTTCACCATTAATTATGAGATTAGCTGAGGGCTTGTCATATATGGTCTTTATTATGTTAAGGTATTTTCCTTCTATACCTATTTTATTAAGTTTTTAAATCATAAATGGATGTTGTATCTTGTCAAATGCTTTTTCTGCATCAATTGATATAATCATATGATTTTTGTCCTTTATTTTGTTTATGTAATGTATCACATTGATGGATTTGCGTATGTTGAACCATCCTTGTGCCAAGGGGAAGAACCCCACTTGGTCGTGATGAATAATCTTTTTAATACATTGTTGTATTCGATTTGCTAGAATTTTGTTTAGGATTTTTGCATCTGTATTCATCAGAGATATTGGTCTGTAGTTTTCCTTTTTTGTGTTGTCCTTACCAGCTTTTGGTATCAGGGTAACGTTGGCCTCATAAAATGAGTTAGGGAGTACTGTCTCTTCTTCAATTTTTGGGAAGAGTTTGAGCAGGATTGTTATTAGATCCTCTTTGAAGGTTTGATAGAATTCACTAGTGAAGCCATCTGGTCCTGGACTTTTGCTTTTGTGAAGGTTTTGGATGACTGATTCAATTTCGTTACTGGTGATCGGTCTGTTTAGATTTTCCAGTTCTTTCATGGTTCAGCCTCGGAAGGCTATATGTTTCTAAGAACTTGTCCATTTCTTCTAGGTTATTGAATTTGGTGGCATATAGTCCTTCATAGTATTCTTGGATGATCCTTTGTATTTTCGTGGTGTCCGTGATAACTTCCACTTATTCCTTTCTGATTTTGTTAATTAGTGTCTTCTCTCTTTATATACTAGTGAGTCTAGCCAACGGTTTGTCAATTTTGTTAATCATTTCAAAGAATCAACTCTTTGTCACATTCATTTTTCTATTGTCCTTTTGTTCTCTATTTCATTTAGTTCTGCTGTGATTTTTGTTATTTCCTTTCTTCTGCTGACCTTGGGTTTCCCTTTTTCTTCTTCTCCCAGTTCTTTCAGGTGTAACATGAGGTTATTTATTTAGGAGTTTTCTTGCTTTTTGACATAGGCCTGTAATGAGAAAAATTTCCCTCTTAAAACTGCTTTCGCTGCATCCCAAAAATTTTGGTAGGATGTATTTTCATTGACATTTATTTTTATGTATGTTTTGATCTCTCCTCTAATTTATTCTTTGACCTGATCGTTCTTTAAAAGTATGTTGTTTAATCTCCATGTATTTGTGTTTTTCCTGCCTTCATTTTGCAGTTGATATCCAATTTCAAAGCCTTGTATTCAGAGAATATGATTGGTATGATTTCAATCTTCTTAAATTTGCTGTGGCAGATTTTATGTCCCAATAAATGGTCTATCCTTGAGAATATTCCATGTACACTAGAAAAGAATGTATAGTCTGATGTTTTAGGATGAAGTGCTCTATACATGTCAATTATGTCTATTTCATCTAATGTGTCATTTTGGGCTGATATTTCGTTATTTATTTTCTGTTTGGATGATCTGTCCATAGCTGTCAATGATGTATTTAAGTCCCCTAGTATAATTGTGTTTTGATCAGTTTCTCCTTTAGTTCTGTTAGTAGTTCCTTGGTATATTTCGGTGCTCCCTGATTGGGGGCATAAATATTGATGACTGTTATGTCTTCTTGTTGTATAGTCCCCTTGACCATTATGAAATGTCCATCTTTGTCTCTTGTTATCTTTTTCTCCTTGAAGTCTGTCTCATCTGATATCATTATGGCTACACCTGATTTTTTCTGGGTACCATTTGCTTGGAGTGTCAATTTCTACCCTTTCACTTTGAGTCTATGCTCGTCCTTGTAGACGAGATGTGTCTCTTGGAGACAGCATATGGTTTGTTTTAGTTTTTGATCCAATCTTCTACTCTGTGACTTTTTGTTGGTGAGTTCAGTCCATTTACATTTAGGGTGATTATTGATATATGAGGATTTCCTCTCTTTCTATCTTTAGTTTTCTGGTAAGGCTGGGGCTCCATTGTTTCTTTGCCTTATTGTTGTTGTCTATTATATCTGTGTGGTGGTATTCTATGATGTTCCCTCTGTTTCTTCTTTTATTACAGTATATATTTCACTTCTGGATTGTTTCTGAGTGCTTACCATTAAGTTTATGTAAAAGAAAGTTTGATATTTAGAGTATTCCATTTTCTTCAGCACACATACTTTCTCCATTCCCAAATTCCGGTTCAGGCATTTACTCTCCCCCTTTTTACGTTTTCATTGCCACAATTTGTCCCTGTTGATGGTGGTCGAACAGCCTCCTTCAGTATTTCTTGTAGTGCAGGTCGTGTATTAGAAAATTCCCTCAGCTTCTGTATGTCTGGAAAGGTCTTCATTCCTCCTTCATATCTAAAGGATATCTTTGCTGGATTTATTATTTTGGCTCATAATTTCTCTCTTTCAATAGTTTGAATATTTGTTTCTACTCCCTCCTGGCTTGTAGAGTTTCTGCTGAAAAATCTGCTGAAATTCTAATGGGCTTTCCTTTGTAGGTTACTGTCTTCTTTTCCCTGGCTGCCTTGGAGGTTCTTTCTTTGTCGTTGATTTTAGACAGCTTCAATACAACGTGCCTTGGAGAAGGCCTGTTGGGATTGAGGTAATTAGGTGTTCTATTCGCTTCTTGGATTCGAGGATCCAGTTCTGTCCACAAGTTTGGGAAGTTCTCATCAACAATTTGTTTGAATGTATTCTCTGTTCCCTTCTCTCTTTCTTCTCCTTCTGGTATGCCCATTATTCTTATATTGCTCTTTCTGATGGAGTCAGAAAGTTCTTGTAGAGTTCTTTCATTTCTTTTAAGTCTCAAGTCTCTTTCTTCTTCCATCTGTGTAATTTCCAGGTTTCTATCTTCGATGTCACCGATTCTTTCCTCCATCTGGTCAACTCTACTACCTAAGCTGGTTATTTCATTCTTAATTTCTTCTATTCAGTTCTTAATCTCCAGAAATTCTATTTGGTTCTTTTTAAAAATTTCAATCCCTTTTGAAAATGCTCATGTTTTTCTTTGTGTTTCTGAGTTCATTTAACTGCCTTTCTGTATTTTCCTGCATCTCGTTGAGTTTTTTTAGAACTGCAATCTTGAATTCTCTGTCATTTAAGTCACATATTTCCATATCTTTAAGTAGCTTTTTGGAGACTTTTCACTTTCTTTCTGAGCTGTCTTCTTGCCTTGGTTTTTCATGGCAATTACTGATTTATTATTTCTCTTCCTAGACATCTGCAGGAGTGGTTTCTGCTCAGTTTCATAGGAAGAAGTCTTTGTTTTGTTTTCCAGTAATTGTTGGTAGAATATTTTATTTTCTCTCCGACTGCAGCTTTTTTTTCTCTCTCTTACATGGTAGTGCTATGTTTTCTCTGCACTATTCCAGCTTCTCTCACAATGGGGGGATTCCCTGGGAGACGGGCTTCTCCTCTGTTAATAATTCGGGTGGGTCACAGGGCACAGTGTCCGTGTTTGTATGCAGAGAGCTTTTGAAGTTCCAAAGTTCTTGATGCTGAGTATCTTTACATGATCTTATTGGCCATTTGTATATCTTCTTTGGAGAAATTTCTATTCCAATCATATTCCGTTTTCAAATTGGATATTTAAAATTATTGAGCTGTAATAGTTCTAGATACAAGTCCTTTCGTAAATTCACTTAAACAAATAAACAATCCTCCTTCTGGATCACTGTTTTACTTTCCACATTTCTTCCCAACACCTAATGCAGTTAGAAAACTTCCTCCTGATACTATTATTACTTTTAGGATGCTGCCTCCATTTCAGGGATACACTTTTGCCCGAAATGACTTATCACTGTTCCTCGCATAAATAAATTCAAGGACATACTGGATAAGCCAAGTAAACAGTAAGTATATTAAAAAAGAATAGTACACTCTCAGGATAGTGAGAGTGCACAGGCACAGAGGAGAGCAGCTGCCCCTGAAAAGAAGTGGGGTTCAGGAATTTATTACACTTAAAATGAAAGGGTGGAATACAGGACTTAAGTGTGGCATTGGAGGCTTTCCTACGCAAGTCCTTGCTGACTACTCCTTCCCATCGGAAAGAGGCGTTTTTTGCCCTTATTTGGCTCTCTCAGAACTATCATGGCAGCACAGGGGGTGGAGATTTTCCTTGGCTGCCATGCTAATAGCATTATAATCTATTATGATCAACTAAAGTTCTCCTAATGTGACAAGATGGCATTCTAATTCTCCCTCTGGCTGCCAAAATCCAGTTCTGGGCAGAATGTAGTGGGCTTTTCTACTTAATGGCTGAACTTGCCTCCTCTTTCCTTTTCTCCATCCTTCCTTGTAGCCCTATTCTTCCTGCACACAGAAACAACACTATCATCTCTGGCCACCATTGATTCTTTGCAGTGGATAACATGTCCTACTGTTGGTATCTCGAGGTCCACCTTACTGAAGACCCTGGATATCTTCACTGTCCTCTCTTCTTGCCAACTAAAAACTGTTTACAATCCAACCGTAAATCACAAACAAACAAACAAGAAAATAAAATACAGCACCCCCAGTCCTGTACCCAAAAATCTGAACAACTAAAGAAGAACATACAACCTCCAGCTAGGCTGATGGCTGACAGACACTACAATGGTTCTAGTTCCTCTCAAACATTAGTCAAATGAGCTATGTAGACATTTCAGGACCTTGAGTCACCTAATGAAAGTGTCTTGCCCTACTTCCATTGCTATCTCTTCTAGAAGATGGTATCTTCTTCAAAGAAAGTAGGGAGCAATCCAGTGTGACCATCTAAACTATCAATCATAAATCAGATTGTTTACAGAGGCTAGGCAGGTAACCTGCTAAGTGAAGCTGCCTAAGTGCAGGATATACTGATAACTGGGAAACTGGAAAGCAGGTACCCAGTATCTGTGCAACATGGCTCCAGCTGATTTTGCCATGTAGGACTGCAGGCCCCATATTGCCAGATCTTTTTATTTTTTAAAGAGAAGCTGGAAACTGGGATTTTTATGTGAAAAATTCTCTTTTTAAATATTGGCAACAAACTTGATATTTTAGAAAACATTGTGCAGGCCAAACAAAACATGTGTGCTTGCTGCTCTGGTCAACAGCCTACCAGTTTACAATCTCTGTTCAAAACACTATTTAATTCTTCCTTCTACATTCCTTGCTATTGACAGCACCAACCAGGGTCCCGTTGCTGCCCACATTTTTAAGTCCTCCTCCTTTAGCCTTTAGAATAAAACACCTTTCTTATAGCTTTTTCTTCTCTATGTGCACACCCAGATGCACCCATCTTAATATACAAATGAAGAACATAAACTTTGGAGTCAGTGAGATCTATGCTCAATCCCATCTCTTCCAACTATTAGCTATGTGTCTTTGGGCAAGTCATTTTACCTCTCTGCACCTGTTTCCTCATCATTAAAATGGATACAATAACCTCTAGTTCACAGGTTTGTTCTGAAGTAATATATTTAAAGAAAGTGGAACATAGCAGATGCTTAATGAATATTACGGGTCATCCTTCATCCTTACTTTTTAACTAACATTATCTAACACTTGACACATTACCACACTTACTTCCATCTCTTTCTCCCCCTTTAACTTTTTCTTATAACAACACTTTATACTCCAGTGTGAAACTCAAGAGCCTCAGCATTTATCTGGACCCTGTCCTATGTCATTTGACTACCCCTGATCCTGACCTAAAGCTCCATCCCAAACTATGTGTAATTTTCCCATACACTTTCATTGTTAAATCTAAATGACAGTTGTTTGTTTCAATAGTTGCCAATCTCCCTGAAGCCTTTGATAGATCAAACCCCATATACCCTACCAAGTTATTTAAATGGGGTTCCAGGATAATAGTTCTCAGACATGTTGGACCACCCAATGATATCTATTCAATGTATCACACCAGCTCCCTCTGACAGTTTTCTTGTTTTTGCCTCTATCCATTAAGACCTAAATCAAACTCATTTGGTATCATGGAGTTGGTTTCATAAAGAGTAGAAAGTGTAAAAGATTTTCTAACCCCATTTAATTCTCCTTTTGCAAGCAAGCAAACTCTGGCATGGAAAAGAAAAGAGGTAGTTAGACCTGAGAGAAGATCCCAGAGGCCATATGAGTCTCACCACCTTTAATCAAGTAATATGGCTCCATTTACCTTATTGGTATAGAGGTCACCTCTCCAGCTTCCTTAGTGATCATCAAAGGTGATGGCTAAGAAGCCATGAATCTTATTCTAGTCTTCAGACCTCTCTTCCATCACAGCTAGTTACTTTCACTGTCTGTCTCAAAGGTATGGGCACAGTTTGCTCATGCAGCTCAGAAGGCTAGGCCAGAAGATAATTTTCAAAGGTATGTTGAGCTGCATTAAGAATCTAGACTTCTAAAATGTCTGCTTTGAATGGGACAACACTGTTGGGATATAAAATTCTGGTATGTTTGTATGAAAAGGAGTCATAGTCATCACTTTGTTGTTACACCATATGTGTGAAGGCACACCTGTTTGAAGATCCCTGCAGGCATATTGCACTTCCACTTCTGAACCTTTTCCAAAACAATATATTCTCCCTGTAATACTTTTCCTTCAGACAGTCACACGGTGTTTCCCATCATTTAAACAGCTTCTGAAGTTTCACCAATCTTCCAGTCTTGTAAAATTCATTGGTGAACTAACAGGTTTTTTGTTTGTTTGTTTGTTTGTTTGTTTGCTTGTTTGTTTTTTGGCTCAGCCTGGACCTGAAACACCGACAGCTATTCTCTTGTCCCTGATCCAGCACTTTGATCTCATTGCCTCACCCTTATTAAAGAACATTTACCATTTCTTCATATTGGTAGAATTTGTTTTGGCCAAAGACTTAACCGACAGTAACATCTGCTGCACAAATGAATAGCTTATAAATACAAGTCTCAAAATTCTACCCACAATGCTATTATAAAATGCGTTAATTTAATAGTGTAAGTAAAATCCTAGCTTTTGGTTACAGGTATTAGGGATAAAAGAGTTGGCAGAGACTAGGGCCCTGTTGTGAAACACAAATGCAAAATTTAAACCCATATATGAAGATTGACGTCATCAAACTGGCGGAGTGAGGTGAGCCTCTGTAAAGCTCCCCTGGAGTTTAGAACTAATCGAACAACAAATACTCCACAAAGGACTCCATGCAGAGCAGACAAGCAAGACAAAGAGGCTCACTGCTGAATTCACATAAAGGTAGGCGAATCGTGTGAGCTGGGGCAGAGGGAAGGGAGAAGTGCGGAGACAGAGCCACGGGGGCGCAGGACTCAGACCTACTTCAGTGCTCCAAGGGCGCTGCATCCGGGAACTACCACAGTTGTGGGAGAGGGAAGAATTCGGACTGCTAGGGCTCCACTTATGGCCCACAGGGCTGAGGGGGCAGCATAGAACACGGCTGAATCCAACGCTCACGGCAGAGAACATAGAGAAAAGACTGAGGGAAGAAGGCTGAAAACTGTGGTTTAAGCCCTCATGCCAAGCAGAGAAAGGAAGCCGTAGGCACTGAGACAAGCAGCCACCTCGCTACCCACCCAGAGCTCGCCCCGGCCCCACCTGCCCAGTGTTAGAAGTGGAACAGTAGCAGTTTCAGATCAAAAGAACAGAATACTTGCTGTTTTGAGAATTGTGGACCACAGACACAGATTCAAAGCCCAACAATTTCTGGCAAAGGAGATGGAGCTGTGGAAGCAGACCAGCTGTGGTGGTGGTCGCCTCCATTGCTCTGGGCCACCTCTCACAACTCACCCCACCCCTAGCCCCACCTATCTGGGCAGATCCCCGCAGGAGTAAACAGAACTGCTGAAACATACGGGCTCTGAATCTGGTGCAGGAAGAGCTTTGGAACTTCAAAAACTCTCCGCATACCCACACGGACACGGCGCCCTGTGACCCACGCAAACTATTAACAGAGGAGAAGCCCATCACCCAGGGAATCCACCCATTGTGTGAGAAGCTGGAACAGTGCAGAGAAAACATAGCACTACCATGTGAGAGAGAGAGAGAATAAAGCTGCAGTCAGAGAGAAAATAAAACATTCCACCAACAAGAACTGGAAAACAAATAAAGACCTCTTCCTATCAACCTGTCCCAGAAGCCACTCCTGTAGATGTATAGGAAGAGAAAAAATAAATCAGTAATTGCCATGAATAACCAAGGCAACAAGACAGCTCAGAAAGAAAGTGAAAAGTCTCCAGAAAAGGAACTTAAAGATATGGAAATATGTGACTTAAATGACAGAATTCAAGATTGCAGTTCTGAAAAAACTCAACGAGATGCAGGAAAACACAGAAAGGCAGTTTAATGAACTCAGAAACACAACCAAAGAACAACATGAGGATTTCATGAAAGATTGAAATTTTAAAAAAGAACGAAATAGAATTTGTGGAGATTAAGAACTCAATAGAAGAAATTAGAATGAAATAACCAGACGAGGTAGTAGAGTTGACCAGATGGAGGAAAGAATCAGTCACATCGAAGATAGAAACCTGGAAATTACACAGATGAAAGAGGAAAGAGACTTGAGACTTAAAAGAAATGAAAGAACTCTACAAGAACTTTCTGACTCCATCAGAAAAAGCAACATGAGAATAATGGGAACACCATAAGGAGAAGAAAGAGAGAAGGGAACAGAGAATATATTCAAAAAAATAGTTGATGAGAACTTCCCAAACTTGTGGAGAGAACTGGATCCTCGAATCCAAGAAGCAAATAGAACACCTAATTACCTCAATCCCAACAGGCCTTCTCCAAGGCACATTGTATTGAAGCTGTCTAAAATCAACGACAAAGAAAGAACCCTCAAGGCAGCCAGGGAAAAGAAGATGGTAACCTACAAAGGAAATCCCATTAGATTATCATCAGATTTTTCAGCAGAAACTCTACAAGCCAGGAGGGAGTGGAACCAAATATTCAAATTATTGAAAGAGAGAAATTATGAGCCAAGAATAAGAGATCCAGAAAAGATATCCTTTAGATATGAAGGAGGAATGAAGACCTTTTTAGAAATAGAGAAGATGAGGGAATTCTCTAATACATGACATGAACTACAAGAAATACTAAAGGAGGCTATTTGACCACCGTCAACAGGGACAATTTGTGGCAACCAAAACATAAAAAGGGGGAGAGTAATGCCTGAACCGGAATATGGGAATGGAGAAAGTAAGTGTGCTGAAGAAAATGGAATATTATAAATATCAAACTTTCTTTTACATAAACTTAAGGGTAACCACTAAAAAAAAAAAAACAGAACTGATATACGTACTGTAATAAAAGAAGAAACATAGGGAAACATCATAGAATACCACCACACAGCAATAATAGACAACAACAAAACGGCAAAGAAACAAAGGAGACACAGCCTTAACAGAAAACTAAAGATAGAATGACATCAAATCTTCATATATCAAAAATCACCCTAAATGTAAATGGACTGAACTCACTAATAAAAAGACACAGAGTAGCAGATTGGATCAAAAACTAAACCCAACAATATGCTGTCTCCAAGAGACACATCTCAGCTACAAGAACAAGCATAGACTCAAAGTGAAAGGGTGGGAATTGACACTCCAGGCAAATGGTACCCAGAGAAAATCAAGTGTAGCCATAATGATATCAGATGAAACACACTTCAGGGTGAAAAAGGTAACAAGAGAAAAAGATGGACATTTCATAATGGTAAAGGGGACTATACAACAGAAGACATAACAGTCATCAATGTTTATGCCCCCAATCAGAGAGCACCAAAAAATACCAAGCAACTACTAACAGAACTAAAGGGAGAAATTGACCAAAACTCAATTATACTAGGGGACTTAAATACATAAATGACAGCTATGGATAGATCATCCAAACAGAAAATAAATAACGAAATAGCAGCCCTAAATGACACACTAGATGAAATGGACATAATTGACATATATAGAGCACCTCATCCTAAAACATCAGACTATGCATTGTTTTCTAGTTTACATGGAACATTCTCCAGGATAGACCATATACTGGGACCTAAAATCAAGCTCAGCAAATTTAACAAGATTGAAATCATAACAAGCATATTCTCTGATTACAAGGTTTTGAAATTGGATATCAACTCCAAAAAGAAAGCAGGAAAAAACACAAATACATGGAGATTAAACAACATACTTTGCAAGAACGACCAGGTCAAAGAAGAAATTAGAAGAGAGATCAAAAGATACATAGAAACAATTGACAATGAAATTACATCCTACCAAAATTTTTGGGATGGAGCGAAAGCAGTTTTTTGTTGTTGTTGTTGTTGTTTTATTTTATTTTATTAAATTTATTGGGGTGACAATTGTTAGTAAAATTACATAGCTTTCAGGTGTACAATTCTGTATTACATCATCTATAAATCATATTGTGTATTCATCACCCAGAGTCAGTTCTCCTTCCATCACCATATATTCGATCCCCTTTACCCTCAATCCCAACCCCCCAACCCCCACCCCCCTTACCCTCTAGCAACCACTAAACAATTGTCTGTGTCTATGAGTTACTGTTTCTCATTTGTTTGTCTTGTACTTTTGTTGCTTTTGGTTTATATACCACATATCAGTGAAATCACATGGTTCTGTGCTTTTTCTGTCTGACTTATTTCGCTCAGCATTACACACTCAAGATCCATCCATGTTGTCACAAATGTTCCTATACCATCTTTTCTTACCGCCGAATAGTATTCCATTGTGTATATATACCACAACTTCTTTATCCATTCATCTATCGTAGGACATTTTGGTTGTTTCCATGTCTTGGCCACCGTAAACAAAGCTGCAATGAACAGTGGAGCACATGTGTCTTTATGTATAAATGTTTTCAGATTTTTTCGGTAGATACCCAGGAGAGGGATTGCTGGGTCATATGGCAATTCTATTCGTAATTTTTTGTTTTAAGAGGGAAATTTATATCATTACAGCCTATCTCAAGAAACAAGAAAAATCCCAAATAAATAACCTCATGATACACCTGAAAGAACTAGAAAAAGAAGAACAACCAAAAGCCAAGGTCAGCAGAAGAAAGGAAGTAACAAAAATCAGAGCAGAAATAAATGAAATAGAGAACAAAAAGACAATAGAAAAAATTAATGTGACAAAGAGCTAGTTCTTTGAAAAGATTAACAAAATTGACAAATCCTTGGCTAGACTCAGTAAGATAAAAAGAGAGAAGACACTAATTACAAAATCAGAAATGAAAAAGAGGAAGTTATCACGGACACTACAGAAATACAAAGGATCATCCAAGAATACTATGAAGGACTATATGCCACTAAATTAAACAACATGGAAGAAATGGACAACTTCTTAGAAACATATAGCCTTCCAAAGCTGAACCATGAAGAACTGGAAAATCTAAACAGACTGATCACCAGTAACTAAATTGAATCAGTCATCCAAATCCTTCCCAAAAGCAAAAGTCCAGGACCAGATGGCTTCACTAGTGAATTCTACCAAACCTTCAAAGAATATCTAATACCAATTCTGCTCAAACTCTTCCCAAAAATTGAAGAAGAGACAGTACTCCCTAACTCATTTTATGAGGCCAACGTTATCCTGATACCAAAACCTGGTAAGGACAACACAAAAAAAGAAAACTGCAGACCAATATCTCTGATGAATACAGATGCAAAAATCCTAAACAAAATTCTAGCAAATCGAATGCAACAATGCATTAAAAAGATCATTCGTCACGACTAAGTGGGGTTCATCCCCGGGGCACAAGGATGGTTCAACATCCGCAAATCCATGAACGTGATACATCACATAAGCAAAATAAAGGACAAAAATAATATTGTTGTATGAATTGATGCAGAAAAAGCGTTTGACAAGATACAAAATTCATTTATGTTTAAAGCACTTAATGAAATAGGTATGAAAGGAAACTACCTAAACATAATAAAAGCCATATATGACAAGCCCTCAGCTAATCTCGTAATTAATGGTGAAAAACTGAAGCCCTTTGCTCTACGTTCAGGAACACAACAGGGCTATCCCCTATCACCTCTGCTTTTCAACATAGTGTTGGAAGTCCTTGCCAGAGCAATCAGGCAAGAGAAAGAAATAAAAGGCATCCAAATTGGGAATGAAGAAGTTAAAATATCACCCTTTGCAGATGACATGATGCTATATACAGAAAACCCTAAAGTCTCCACCAAAAAGCTGTTAGAAACAATCAACGAATACAGTAAAGTCGCTGGCCACAAAATCAACGTACAAAAGTCCATTGCATTCCTATATACTAACAATGAAATCTCAGAAAAAGAAATACAAAACAATTCCTTTTGCAATTGCAGCAAAAAGAATAAAATATCTAGGAATAAACTTAACCTAGGATGTGAAAGACCTATATGCTGAAAGCTATAAGACATTTTTGAAAGAAATTGAAGAAGACACAACGAAATGGAAAGATATTCCGTGCTCATGGATTGGAAGAATCAACATAGTTAAAATGGCCATGTTACCCAAAGCAATATACAGATTTACTGCATTCTCCATTAAAATCCCAAGGGCATTTTAAAAGAAATAGAACAAAAAAATCATCAGATTTGTTTGGAACCACAAAAGACCTCGAATAGCCAAAGCAATCTTATGAAAAAAGAACAATACTGGAGGTATCACACTGTCTGACCTTGGCTTGTACTACAGGGTTCAATAATCAAAACAGCATGGTATTGGCAGGAAAACAGACACATAGACCAATGGAATAGAATTGAGAACCCAGAAATAAAACCACATAAATGTTGACAGACAGTTTTTGACAAAGAAGCTAAAAACATACAATGGAGGAAAGACAGCCTCTTCCATAAATGGTGCTGGGAGAATTGGATAACCATGTGAAAAAGAATGAAACTGGACTGCTCTCTGTCACCATGTACCAAAATTAATTCAAAATGGATCAAAGACTTAAGCATAAAGCCTGACACAATAAACTGCATAGAAGTAAACATAGGTACTAAACTTATGGCCCTTGGGTTCACAGAGCATTTTATGAATTTGACTCCAAAGGCAATGGAAGTAAAAGCTAAAATAAATGAATTGGACTATGTGAAACTTAAAAGCTTCTTCACAGCAAAAAATCATTGACAAAATTAATAGGCAACCAACTGAATGGGAGAAGATTTTTTGCAAAGAGTGCCTCTGATAAGGGGCTAATATAAAAAATATGCAGGGAACTCATGAAACTCAACAACAAAACAACAAACAACCCAATTGAAAAATGGGCAGACCACCTGAAGAGACATTTCTCCAAAGAGGACATACAAATGGCAAATAGACATATGAAAAAATGCTCAACATCACTAATCATCAGAGAAACGCAAATAAACACCACAATGAGATATCACCTCACCACAGTCAGAATGGCTATCATCAACAAGACAAATAGTAACAAGTGTTGGAGAGGCTGTGGAGAAAAAGGAACCCTCACACACTGTTGGTGGGAATGCAGACTGGTGCAGCCGTTATGGAAGGCAGTGCGGAGGTTCCTGAAAAATTTGCAAATAGAATTACCATATTACCCAGGAATACCTCTCCTGGGTATCTACCCAAAAAGTCTGAAAACATTTATACATAAAGACACATGTGCTCCAATGTTCATTGCAGCTTTGTTTACGGTGGTCAAGACATGGAAACAACCAAAATGTCCTTCGATAGAGGAATGGATAAAAAAATTGTGATATATATACACAATGGAATACTATTCGGTGGTAAGAAAAGATGATATAGGAACATTTGTGACAATATGGATGGATCTTGAGAGTATAATGCTAAGCGAAATGTGTCAGACAGAAAAAGCAGAGAACCATTTGATTTCACTGATATGTGGTACATAAACCAAAAACAACAAAAGAACAAGACAAACAAATGAGAAACAAAAACTCATAGACACAGACAATAGTTTAGTGGTTACCAGCAGTTAAGGGGGGTGGGGGGTGGGAGGTGAGGTTTAGGGAGATCAAATATATGGTGATGGAAGGAGAACTTACTCTGCATGGTGAACACACAATGGGATTTATAGATGATGTAATACAGAATTGTACACCTGAAATGTATTTAATTTCACTAACAATTGTCACCCCTATAAATTTTTTAAAAAGTCAAAAAAAAATCATGTATATGTGAATTAGAATGCAATAACATTTACTAATATTTACTTATGATCTTGATTATGGTAGAAAAGCAAAGTAAAAACTAACAATATATTATACCTAACATATGAGTGAAGCTAGAACTCACATATTGATCATTGGTTCGTTATTTTTCCACTGCTATATACATTAAATAAAGAGCAGTTCAATGAGAAGTCACATGGACCTGAGTTTGAACACTAGTTCTACTACTTAATATCTGTTTGACCTTGGTCAAGTTAAGTTCTCTGAAACTCAGTTTCATAATTTTTGAAATGAAGATAATAACAGTTCCTACCTTACAGGGTTAATGAGAGAATCATTAATAAAAGATAACATCAATTGACGAAGTACTTGGAATCAGGCATTGTCTTAAGCGCTTTAAATGGATTATCTAATATAATCTTACCAACTACCCTAAAAGACAGGCACTTTTATTATCTCCAGTTTATAGGACTCCCTAGGCAAAGTGATGTTTAGTAACTTGCCCAAAGTCATACAGCTTATAAGTGGTGGCACTAGAATGTGAATCTAGGCACGCTATTTTTTAACTACAACCCTTTAATACATCCAAAGAGTAGAGGATATAATGCCTGTAAAGCACTTAATACAGTGCCAAATACATGGCAAGTGCTCGAAAACTGTTAACTATCAGTGTTACTTACTATGACTTACTAAGAATAACATCTTACAATTTATTTCTATATATTCAGTCATCTGTTCATAAAAATACATACTCTTCAGAGCTTTCTACTTTACAGTTTTAACTCTCAGAAGCTAGATCCCATAGTGATGTGGCCCCTTTGTAGATAACCAAATAGAATCATGTCCTTCACTGCTTGTTTATTGTTTATTATGCAGTTTATTGTGTCAGGCTTTATGCTTAAGTCTTTGATCCATTTTGAATTAATTTTGGTACATGGTGACAGAGAGCAGTCCAGTTTCATTCTTTTTCACATGGTTATCCAATTCTCCCAGCACCATTTATGGAAGTAGAAGAGAAGAAGATGAGAGGAAGAAGGGTAAAAAGTTCTGACCATTTGTGGAAATGGGTTCAACAGTTACAAAGGAGACTATGGGGCTAGGTTAGGCTTCTACTATGGGACTCTCCTGGGTTCAGTTTAGTGGCTACGTGTCGAATAGAAGTGATTTCCTTCTGCCCCTGTTCCACCATTCCTCCAGGGTGATCCATATGGAGACTAATCGCCAATGGCCCTTATGTCAAGGGAAAGTCTATGGCATCTTGCATCATTAAGAATGGTTGAGAGGCTTGTTGAAAACAAAAGTGAGCACCAGAATAATTGGGTGAATTTCAGCATTTTATGGACATTGAGAAGAAAATATTAATTACTTATATGCAGTATCTTAAGAAGTCCAGAAATCCTTAAGGACCTTATATTTCTGCTAAAGTCGTACCATTTGAGGATTATTTATTTTTAACAAGTTACTCTTCAAAATTTGTATTTATTTTGAAAAATAAACATATTAAGCTAGTTACCATTCACACCATAAAACTATTTCCTCCGTAACAAATAGATGGTCTCCAATGTAGAAGAAATGGGAGATAGGCTTGTGCAAGGGGCAGAGGGATTAATTTCAAAATGTAGGGGCACTGCTTAAGTGTGGGTGGGAATGAATGAAGCTATCTCCAGGCCCTTTTCTAAAATGTTAGAACTTAGGGGAAAGGATAATCAAACAGTTTAACACTGGTCTATCTGACCAGCTTTGCTCCAAGCAGCAATGAGGAGGGCCTAGGGTAAAGACTGCAAGGTGGAGAGGAAAGACATGGCATTGTTGTGCCTGGTCCCCACGCCCAACCTAGGCCCTTTATGTGGTCGATGTTTGATAGATAATGAGCTGCTTACTTGAAATCAGTGACAGGCAGAAATGAGAAGGCAAGGATTGTTTGTCTTTAATGCCTCCCTCTCATCACTGACAATTTAAGTCCCAGAAGAATGGTCCTGGAGGCTCCCAAGATGCTTCAGTACTTGAGAATATGGATTCACTAAGTGGTACAGAGCCTTGGCACTCTTCAATGTAATAGGGGTACAACAAAGCTGGCCACTGCAGCTGTATCTGCAGCACAGGGAAAGTCCCTGCCGTACAAAGGACCTAAGGGTGGACTTTCAGGTGCTATGAAAGGCCAGTGTGAGAACAATTTATAGGGGGAAAGAACTTTCTAATTATTCTAAAGTCATACCACAAAAGTGAGCACCTGCCTTTCATTTTGGCTGTGGTGATTCTCCAACCTGTGCATTCTTCCTCTTATATACTAATCTGCTTGTCCAACACACAATGGTCCAAATTTGAGCTTGCATTGAGTAAACTCATAACATGTTTCAGAGTCAAAGATTGCTGTCCAATCTACTTCAGATGTTCCTCCCCCTGATGTTGATGGGATAAAAAGCCAGTAAGGCTGTAGACAATAAATAAAAAGGAAGGGAAGAGAAGTTCCTTGGGGGCAGAAAAAGGAAAAAAAGGAAACCAGAAAGAGGAAGTAGCTAATTGTGGGCTAAGGAGATATTGGTTTACACACACACACACACACACACACACACTTCATAAAAGGAGGAAACACAAACAAATCATCTCTACTGCCTAAATAAGGATAAAATCAAGGCCAAAGAATTTAAGGTATTGCTGAAAATGGAGGTCATACTTAATGTGCCTTCACAACCAAGTTTCAGATCATGAACTGTAGAAAGAACAGTGATATACAATTATTCAAATAGATATAACAAATCTATATGAAATCCTCCATATACACAGTCTCTCACTCTATATATGCATAGATATAGCTGCATACAAGATTCTGCACTCACACAGACACAGAGAGATACACATCACCAAACACCAAAATATACATCTACATACCCAGATAAGTACATGAATACAAAGTCAAATATGGACACCTAGAAAATATAAACATGGAGGTACATACAAGAATAGACAACTACAAATAATATATCTATGTAAATTGTAATAGCTACCATTTATAAGGAGTCTCCTATGTGCCCAGCATTTTACATACATTGGCTCATTAATCCTCACAAACACTCCTCTGAGAGAGGTATCCTTAATCTCATTTTATAAATTGGGAACTAAAATTTAGAGGATCTAGTAATCTGCTAAAAGTCAACCAGGCTGAAAAGCTGCAACTCTCCAGTACACTGATGCTGCTGCCTCTCATGACAGCTCAGAGACATCCATGAACAGATGCATTCATATTTACAGGTACTCATGCTCTTTGACCAAGAGAATTTTAAAATGTGATTAGCATAGTTCACGGTCTGTTATTATCTTAATCATTTGTTTGAACTAAACACTCTGGAATTCCTTTGGGTCATTAGTACCTGTCAGTAAATTATAATGTGTTTAAATTATCTCTCGAGTATTTCAATTCAAACACTCTTGTATCTTGGAGCAGGGCCAGCCAATATTTTTAAATAATAAAACCGTAATTAAAGCTTAGGGTAAGCTTAAGATCTCATTCAAGTTAACAAAAGATTACTCTTCACAGTGGAATTTAAAACAAGATTTTAATTAATTACTGTGCTAATTGTTCTTCCTTTTTGCAATCAGCATGTCAATTTCATCTTTGAAGATGCTGTACAAAAATGCACACAAAAACCCTGACTGATCCCGTCTGTATGCACTGCCCAGGAAGCTATCGCTATTCCTGTGCTTTCCAAGGCTACTGTGGGGCACCCTGTGATGTCAAACATGAGACTAGAATAGCGTCTTCTACTGAGAATACACACCCTCAAATTTTTAAGAGCTTTAATTACTTCCAGGATTGTAAAACTAACTATCCCGGTTTGCCCAAGACAGTGCAGTTTACTCCCGTTGTCTTGATTCAGCTATGAGTACTCTAAAGAGTGTCTTGATTTGGATGACAACTTATCTAAAGACTCTATTTCAGATCATTCACAGAGCCATAAATCTTTCCATCAGTGAAGGAGACAGGGTTGGAAAGAAACAGATGAGGAAGACGTATAGAATATCTACTTTCTCTTTGTGCCAAGACTTCTACTAGCATTGGTGTTTGGGCCACAGTGTGGGCTTCCTAAAACTGCTTCTTAGTTTGTGCAGTAATAACCACATACAGTCCCTGTTACTAGGAGCTTATTTCCTCTCCCAAGCACTGCCAAAATTATAGTGTTTCCTGAGAACAAAGTTCTTTGCTTTCTTCATGGTACATACAAATTTCAGCACCTTATAACACTGGTGATGGTGCTAAGAAATAGGCTTGGGTAGAGCTTTCCAAAAACAGTTCCTCAGTTCTTCACAGCTGTATCTGCCTTGGAACTGGAAGATTACAAACCAGTGTAATATATTGACTCTACAGAGGAGAAAAAAAGGATTTGGAAGAAATTCCTAACAAAGTATTTAAGGGAAGAAGTGTACTCTGTTCAGAAGATTGCTAAAACTAAACAAAAACACATGAGTTGTGTCTTGGGGAGCAATCCTCTCTGAACTGCTCTGCTGGACATTTTTCAAGTCTACCTTCTGAGGATCTTTCTCCTGAAGAGACTGAAAGGACAAAAATGGGGGTCAGACTGCAAAATGTACAGCCAGCAAAAGCAAATCTTTTTCATGGGATCTGTGAAAGACAGTGAGAAACAGTGACACCTTGCATCCCCACAACAAATTTCTTTTGAAAAGCTTGCTCATGACTCTAACACTTTTATTGAATTCTTTTGACATTTGTATACTGCATCACGGAGAAATAGAGGGACTCTTCCTAGGTCTCACAAGCCAGTGCCAGAGTCAGAATCAGAACTCATCTTTCCTGACTTCAAGTCTAAGAGAGTTTTAATTTTTAAATTAAACTCTGTGCCTATGGTAAGATTACATCATTATAGTGGCTAAATAAAAAGACTCTTTAGCTCACCAAAGTATGAATCCTGGCTCTACCACTTACCAGCTGTATGACCTTGGGCAAGATATTTCACCTCTTTGTGTCTCAGTTTCTTCATCTTTTTAATGGCATAATAGTACCTCCTTTGGGGGGTGTTGGGAGGATTACATATTATATATAAAACTCTTAATGAAAAGCTTGACACATAATTAGAACTCAATAAATGTTAGCTGTTATCTATAAAATAATTTTAGTATATGTGCTGCCAAAGAGAGCACATAAACAATTTGATATACTATTTTACTAAGTAAATGGTTGGATAACCACACAGTTAAATAAACCTGATAATATCCATCAAATGAAAAACCCACATAGGAGATAACCAAAGAAGTGGATCAGATTAACTGTGTGACAATCAATTTGGTGATCAGTCTTTGATAAAATTATATTTTAGGCAGTTCTGTTGAACCATAAGTCTCTGAGCTCTTTAGGCACCAAAAAAAGGGGTCTCCATTATCAGGATATGTTGCAAATTCCTTTCTAGATACTTAAATAGGAAGGGGTTCTTTTGTAAAAGGATTTTAGGGACACAGGAATAAAACTTACTCTGAGCTAAACTGTAGGGAAGAAAATAAAAACATGCTAGGAGAAACATAATGTGGCTTTTTCCTCCTGGGGATTTTTAAGTATATGGCATTTTACACTCAATTCTAATGCTACAACCATTGTTTCAATCAAGTGTTCCTCCAACTTTAACATTAGCTTTCCAAACTTACCATTTTTATGCCAGTTGTAGTGCAAAACATCTGCATTCTATGGTCAATAGCTGCCATAATTTCTCTTCTTTGTATTGGCCAAGGCAGAAGAGAGGGCAGTCAGCAACAGTATATACAAGGTGAGTTGTTCAGGACAGTGTGTCTAAAATGGAGATGCAGTTTATATTTTACAACATGCTAAACCTTTGCCAAGATGGCTGCCCTTTGTTCAGGTTGCTTTTGTTAGGATGAGGTTATGCCCTAACATTCCTTGAGGATCCTTCTTCTTTGACTCTGAAGTTTTGTTCTCCATGGTCCTTCCAGGTCTAAAGTTCAACGTTCTGAACCCGGGGCACTCCTTGTGGTTCTGATACTATACTTAATCCAACTATCTTCATTTCATAACCAACCAAACCACGGATGCTCATCTCGGTTTTGGCCAAGACAAAAGGGGCAAAGTCTAGAAAAGCATATCTAAAACTGTGCTTCAGTGCTCATTTCTCAATAACCTAAAGTCCTGGCAAGATGGCCATACTTTGTTCAGGTTGGTTGTGTTAGTGTGGAGACAAGCTCCAACATTCCATGAGGTGTGAAAGAGCTGCTTGTTTTACACTAAGGTTCATTCTCCACATTCCCACAAGAGAGCTGGATATATATTGTTTTGTCTCCACTTTCCCACAACAGAGCTGAATATATATTGTTTTGTAGGCAAACCGCAGTTGGCTGAAGAACAAACATTGATTTAATGTTCCCTGTTTTTCTCCTTTCATATGGAAAGGGAAAGACCTGTGCAGGCTCTTTAAAAAAAAAATGTTCTCTATCATCCAGGCAGGATATGAACTCTGTTGTTGCTCCTCCAAATCAGCAAATGAACATTTGCTAAGCAGGCAGGGATGCAATTCAGGTAGGATACTCAGAACTCCCTGCAGTGGCCCCTGATTATTTCCAAGGTCACTCTCTTTTTCCACTCCCTGATATATCTTTCCAAAGCAGCAGATTGGAGAGGAAGGAAAATATGTAAGCACAACCCTCTCTCTCCTCCCCAATCCTTGACAGCCCCAGAGACCCCAGTTCTAGAGGCTTTGGGCTGTGCGGAGCCATCATACAGATGTAGTGGGTGATGTGCTAGAGTTTGCTTACACCAGTTCTTAAGGGTCACTTGTAGTCATCTCTTTCTGACTCTATGTTTAGTCATGTGGTGCTGTTAGCTTGCAATCAACGATTAGGAATGTTTTCACCATGGAAATTGGCAAACATTACAAATCAGGGCTTTTTTTCTCGCCCACAGAGCCAGTTGTTAAACATTTACTAGCACATCCTTGGGCAAGACAAACTGCCATTGTATCAGATGCAACTCTCTTCCATTCTCAGGTGAGGTGGGACCCTTTCAGCTCTTGACAAATGTTGGAAGCCTTTTACCAGCTGAAGGGCCTCACTGGACTTGGACTGGACTGCTTTGGTTCAATTTCTCACTTTTGGCTTGTTTTCTGTGGCAGTTCTAATGACATATCACCAAGGGACCCAGTCTCCTCACATAGAGGAAGTCTCAGTCCATCAGAGGAATTTGAGGCTCAGGATGCTGGACACTACTGTCAAGAGCAAATCCAAAGGAAAGTAAATGGTAAGAAACTGAATACAATTAAGGGAGCAGTAACTAGCCTGCTTTCAGGTTTCCAACCATCATTTTTGGGAGTGAGACCGATTCCATTACCAAAGAAAGAAGAGAATTTTACACAAAGCCAGAAACCGATTTGAACTTTAATGACCAAAACAGAGAGAATTGGGTTGAAGCCAATTTATAGAATGAATGAAATGGATGGAAATTGAAACAATACAGGCACAGAACAAACAGGCTTTAGGCCACGTGTAAATCTAGGCAAATATAAAACACATGGTATAGTCTCAGTGCACAGGCATTGCTTTCTGTCTCTCCCTCCCATATGTTCCTTCCCTTAAAAGTGGTCAGTCACATTTTGATAGTATTGGAACAAGAGAAAGTTATCCAGTGATACACTGCCTATGTTGGATTTCAAAGGAGAAGGAAAGGCCCCAGCTTGCCTTCCAAAAATAAGGTCAATATCCAGTTCTATCTCTGTCACTCCCATATAATCATCAAGTTTCAGTGCTAGAAGAATATTGTATATGTCAGTCCCCTCCTTTAACAACTTTGGAAACTGAGGCCCAGAAATGTGAATTCCCTGAAGTCTCAAAGCTGGTTAGTGGCAGACTGGGGTCAAAAGTCAGTACTAATACATTACTATAAAGCAGAAGTCAAGTGTTTCTTAAGGGCTCCCTCTTGTAAATATCCCTGTGAAGACAGAATATGTTCTTGTTAAGTTGGGAAGACCCTGATCTTGTTATTGCTCCTAGCTTTCCTATTATAGTCCATAGTCTGCAGTTCTTTTTTCCAGATCACAGAAATATTTACAAATTTAACTCATATGCAGTCCAGAAACCTTGGCTTTTAAAAGTTATTGATAACAAATGCTTGACACAAGAGCATCTGTGAACCAGGTGAAATTTTATCATGTGTAGTGGGGAAAGAATGGCTGGGGTGGCTTTGTTGTATTAGTAGTATATGAACAAACTTCTACCTCTGGGTGGTACTTTTTCTTTCTTCACCATCTGTATTGGCTCAAAATGACTGAGTACTTGGGATGTAATTTACTTCTGGATTGTAGAATTCTATTACTGGGACTTCCTCTTAGTTCTTCTACCATTTCCCAGTTACTAAGGTAATCCCAGTGATTGCACTGAGGTAGCAAATCCCTTTGTACAGAATACCAATATGTCTGATGAAAGTTCCTCTATGGACATTTAGGTTCCCTCTAACCCTTTTGACTCATACAATTTCTTTTCATAATAACTCACCATGATGGCACATTTTAGCAGTTAGCTGGTCATTGCTATCCTTTGAATTCTTTGAATCCTGAGTATTTTCTTGGGTTTCAACATTAAAGGACCAACTTGTAGATATCACTTTCCAATTCTGCTCCTGTAAGGGAAGAGGAAAGGGAATAAAGGGCAATGGATAAATATGTGCTGACAAGCTACAAATGGCGTGCAGCCCGGGGAATCATACACTTTCCATAAGGTTCAGAACAAAGGGGAACCCTAGACCCGCTGGAGGAGAGAGAACTAACATGTGTTGAAGGCCTTCCATGTAATAGGAAAGTTAACTTAGAGTCTTCCCAAATACCCCATGCAGTATGGGAAAACTGAGGCTAATGGAGACCAAGTTTGTGTGGACAGAGCCCCAGAAAGTAGTTTACAGGCTCTTGGCCTCACGTGGAAAGGTGCTGGCTTGGGTAGTGGATGGCCGTCGGCTGTGGCTGGTTGGCCGTTGGCTGTGGCCGGTTAGTCAATTGGCCGCTAGTATAACTGCTGTGGCTACGGAGGAGAGCCGAGGAGAGCCGAGGACAGCCAAGGATTGCCGAGGAACAGAGTCGAGGAGAGGAGAGTCGTCGGTCGGTTGGCGGAAAGGCGGGCGGCAGGCTGCACGTCCGGTGGGCCCAGCCTCCAGTGAGACCATAGTGGTATGACTCCCCTACCTATGGCTCCGTGGGTGTTCCTTTTTGGCCTCACTATATCCTGCGTTCTTATGTGGGGAGTGGGACCAGAGACCCCGCAGGCTGCCCCGCATGACAAATGGCGCAGCGAGCAGGGTCTCCTGCACGACACTCGGGTAGTAGATGGCCGTCAGCTGTGGCTGATTGGCCATCAGCTGTAGCCAGTTATCCAATTAGCCGCTAATATTACTGCTGTGGCTACAGAGGAGAGACGAGGAGAGCCGAGGAGAGCCGAGGTGAGTAGAGGAGCAGAGTCGAGGAGAGTGGAGGAGGGTTGTCGGTCGGTTGGCAGAAAAACGGACAGCAGGTCGCACATCTGGTGAACCCAGCCTCCAGTGAGACCATAGTGGTATGACTCCCCTACCTATGGCTCCGTGGGTGTTCCTTTTTGGCCTCACCATATCCTACGTTCTTATGTGGGGAGCGGGACCAGGGAACCTGCAGGCCGCCACACATGACAAAGTTATTAGGTAATAAGTAGCAGAATCAGAGTAAGACTCCAGTTCTGTTGAATTTCAAAATATGTGACCTTTCCATAACACAAGTCTGCCTCCATAAATGAAGGGAGGCACATCTGAGATGAGTCCTGACTGAACTCTTCTCACACCTCCTCCTGAAGAAGGGGATCACACCTGCCATGTTTATAGACTCATCTGCTCAAGTCTGAGTTTGGCAGCTGTTGACCCAGAAAGGGCATCAAAGGCAGTGAGAAGGGGAGGCATCAGCCTTCTAGGTGCAGAACCCAGGCTAAATTCCTGGCCTTACTTTGGAGCATTCCCACCTGCTGTCCCTTTACCTAGGCTAGGTGAATAGCCCCTCATATACCTGGCTGCCCTCACTTTACCTCCTGCACATAAACACTACTTGCCTAAGGAATAAATGTTCTAAGTATCCAGACAAGAGACAGGCAGTCAAGTCTTATGTAAACTCTTTCTAACACCTGTGCAAAGGGTAGCCTGCAGAAAACCATTTCACCTGCCTGTGGGTTTCTTTGCTGAGAGCACCAAATCTTAGCATTCACTCATGCAACCAATAAATAATGAACTCCAACTATGCTAACAATACCCAGCAACTAAAAATCCTAAAATATATGTGTGTTATCATTTTTACTACAAGGTAAAGTGAATTTTTCAAAGACTGGCCTATCAGAGTGAGTGTCTTCAGAGAATGAGGTAAGTTTACCTTCTTAGAAAATCATTCTCAATACTAGGTATGTGCTTAGAAAGTGAAGCCAGGGGTGGGGAATGGGGTGATCTTCAAATAAGGGGAGAATGAATCTCCTTATCCGGTTTATTTTGAGAATGTGTGCCAATTGAAAGCAGATAATGGACGTCATAGGAATGGCGGCAGTGGGGCGCACTGTTTGAGTTCTCAGTCGGATCTTATCAGAAACGGGAAGCTTATAAACCATCAAAGGACTCTGTTCATCACGCAGAACAGCGACGAGACTTGGGCAGGGATTACTTGCAGGTGGGGAAAATAGGGCGAGCAGGGGAAGAAGGAAGGGAGCGGAGTGGAGACGCAGCCCGCACCTGCAGCGGCGGTGGGGACGCAGGGTGGAATCACGGTCCACACCTGTGCTGTGGGGACTCGGCGGCTGTAGAAATTCAGCCTGCACACTCGGGCTGTGGAAATCTGCCCCGCACCTGTGCCTGTGAAAATCCACCCCACATCCACGGCTACAGATACGCAGGAGATCCCAGGACGGAGGAGAGCATGGAAGCCAGGAGGAGGGCTCTTTGCCTTGCGTCCCACAGCGGACCTCTCCTGCCGCACGGGCAGCATATCCAGCATTTGAGGCAATAACCTCATCGGATACCTCCCGTTAAACCTTAGGCGGGGCAAAGGACAAAAACTCCATACCTGGGCCCCTCCCCCTGCTCTTCCAATCCTACCCCTACCCTTCCAGAGACTTGAACTGGCCCCTGAACTGAGGAGCAGTGTCAGATTACAGAGGAGCCTTGGTGCTCGGGCTCTGGGAAGACTGGCGGGCGGCTCTGGCCCAGGGAGGAGGCTGAGAGGAGTGTGATTTTTGCTGGCCTAGGAGAGAGGGGACTCCTCCGTCCCCAGCCACCACATTTTCTGGCCTGCGGGAAGAGTGTGACACAGCTGGGCTGGGAAAGAGAGGACCCCTCCTTCTGTCCCCAGCCCCCACCCTTTCTGGCCTGCCTAGGGCGGGGCAATTACATAGGCAGAGGCACTCCCAGGGATCAGCAGTAAGCTGCAGATGCAGCTCCCAGCTTTCAGCAGCTGAGAAACCTCCTGTCCGCCACACACACACACAGGGAAGAGGTGCCCTAAGACTCAGGAGATCTGGACACAGGGCTGGTGGTGCTACTCTCAGTGAGCATATGTGCAGGCAAGGGCAGAAACTGCACTGGCTTTGTAAAAACTACCGTCCAGACCCCTCAGCCCCATGCATCTAAATCTGCAGTCCCAACGTCACTATGGGCACCAGGTGACCGGCTCTACCTGCACAATACGCAGGAGATTCTGTGCTACAGCAGAGGACAACCTGGAAAATACTTGGTGGGCTTAAGCCAAGACTGGCGCTGCTTTTTGTTCTGTTTTGATTTGTCTTTATATCTTTGACATCTTTGCCTGTGTTGAGTGGGGGTTGTTGGTTGTTTTTTACATGTGAATGTATTTGATTTTTTCTTTGTTGTTGTTGTTGTTGTGCTTGGTGATTTGCTTTGTTCTGAAATTGCCCTACCAGGGTCCAGCTTAAGAGGCACAAGATTCAACATACCCAGAGGCCAACTCCAGACCAAACTAGGGTACTAACTGGTTTGACCTACAAGAGACACACCCAGAGGGGATTCTTTATAGGCACAAGAGCCCATAGAGGCCAAACCACATTTAAGCGGTCAACCCTCACGCAGCAGAACACTCTGCGGTGGGCAGACACAAGTCTCACAACTAGTCAGCCTAGGAGTTAACACCACCTACTCACAAGCAAAAAGCAATTAAAGATCTTCTTTAACAGGACAATATACACAACACAAGAGTCACTTTTGGAGCACACGCAGAGGAGAAGAACAAAGTAGTGCAAATGAAATATAAAGGACACATACTACATATTAACCCAGCAAGAACTAAGAACTCCAGGGCATCTACCTAATACATCGAAGCAAACACAGACAGTCAGCCAGAATGAGGAAACAAAGAAACATATCCCAAATAAAAGAACAGAAGAAACCTTCAGAAATGGAACAAAATGAAGCAGAGGTAACCAAACTATGAGAGACAGAGTTCAGAATACTGATGATAAGAATGTTTAAGGAGCTTAGAGAGGACATCAAAAAGGATGTAGAAATCATAACGAACAACCAGTTAGAATTAAAGATCACAATTACCGAAATAAAGAACTCACTTGAAGGAATTAACAGCAGGTTAGATGAACCAGAGGATGGAATCAGCGACTTAGAAGACAAGTTAGCAGAGATCACCCAAACAGAACAACAGAAAGAAAAAAAGAATAAAAAACAATGAAGATGGTTTAAGAGACCTCTGGGATAATATCAAGTGCAACAACATGCACATCATAGGAATACCAGAAGGTGAAGAGAGGAAGCAAGGGATTGAGAACATACTTGAAGTAATAATGTCCGAAAACTTCCCAAACCTGATGAAGGAAACCAACATACAAGCCCAGGAAGTGCAGAGAGTTCCATCCAGGATGAACCCATACAGGCCCACACCAAGACACATTATAGTTAAAATGGCAAAGGTTAAAGACAAAGAGAGAATCTTAAAAGCAGCAAGAGAAAGACAGAGGGTTACATACAAGAGAACTCCCTTAAGACTATCAAATGACTTTCCTATAGAAACAATGAAGGCCAGGAGGGAATGGCAGGAGATACTCTAAGTGATGGAAAACAAAGGCCTACAACCTAGATTGCTTTATCCAGCAAGACTATCATTTAAAGTTGATCGAGAGATATAAAGCTTCCCAGAAAAGAATAAGCTAAAGGAATTTATTACCACCAAGCCAGCATTGCAAGAAATACTAAATGGACTTCTGTAAATAGACGAAAGATGAAAACAATCTAACTACAAATTTAAAAATGACAATAACTATGTACCTATCAATAATCACTTTAAATGTAAATGGATTAAATGCTCCAATCAAGAGACAGAGGGTGGCTGAGTGGATAAGAAAGCAAGACCCTTGTATATGATGTATACAAGAGACTCACCTCAGATCAAAAGACACACACAGGCTGAAAGTGAAGGGTTGGAGTAAGATATTTCATGCAAATGGAAATGAGAAAAAAGCTGGAGTTGCAATACTTATGTCTGACAAAATAGACTTTAAAATGAAGAAAATATTAAAAGACAAAGATGGGCACTATATAATAATAAAGGGATCAATTCAACATAGGACATAACCCTAGTAAACATTTATGCACCCAACATAGGAGCACCTAAATATATAAAACGGATATTGGCTGACATAAAGACAGAGATCAACAGTAACACTATCATAGTAGGGGATTTCAACACACCTCTGACTACAAGGGACAGGTCTTCCAGACAGAAAATCAATACGGAAACAACAGCCTTAAATGATACATTGGACCACTTGGATTTAATCGATATTTTCAGAGCATTCCACCCCAATGCTGCAGAATACACGTTCTTCTCAAGCGCACATGGAACATTCTCCAAGATAGACCATATGTTAGGTACAATTCAAGTCTTGATAAATTTAAGAAAATTGAAATCATACCAATTGTCTTCTCTGACCACAGTGCTATGAAATTAGAAATGAACTACAGGAAAAAAAACTGGAAGACACGCCAATTCATGGAGGCTGAATAACATGTTACTAAATAATGAATGGGTCAACCAGGAGATCAAGGAAGAAATGAAAGGATATCTCGAGACAAACGAAAATGAAAATACAACGACCCAAAATCTATGGGATGCCAAGAAAGCAGTCCTAAGAGGGAAGTTCATAGCACTGCAGGCCTACCTAAAGAAACAAGAAACATCACTAATCAACAGTTTATCTTCACACTTAAGGAATCTGGAAAAAGAACAACAAAATAAGCCCAAAGGGAGTACAAGGAAGGAGATAATAAAGATCAGAGCGGAAATAAATGAAATAGAAACCAGAAAAACAATACAAAAGATCAATGAAGCCAAGAGTTGGTTCTTAGACAAGATAAACAAAATTGACAAACGTTTAGCCAGACTCAGTAAAAAAAAGAGAGAGAGGACCCAAATTAATAAAATCAGTAATGAAAGAGAAGAAGTGACAAAAGACACCGCACAAATACAAAAAATTTTAAGAAATTACTATGAGCAACTGTATGCCAACAAATTTGACAACCTGGAAGAAATGGACAATTTCCTAGAGGCGTACAACCTTTCAAGGCTAACTCAAGAAGAAACAGAAAACCTGAATAGACTGATTACCACCAAGGAAATTGAATCAGTAATCAACAATCTCCCAACAAACAAAAGCCCTGGACCAGATGGCTTTACAGGTGAATTTTACAAAACATTCAGAAAAGAATTATCACCTATTCTCCTCAAACTCTTCCAAAAAATCCAGAGGGAGGGAAGACTCCCAAACACTTTTTACGAAGCCACTATCACCCTGATCCCAAAATCAGACAAAGACACCACAAAAAAAGAAAACTACAGGCCGATATCGCTAATGAACATAGATGCAAAAATCCTCAACAAAATATTAGCGAACAGAATTCAGCAATACATTAAAAAGATCATACACCATGATCAAGTGGGATTCATCCCTGGTATGCAAGTGTGGTTCAACATCCGCAAATCAATTAATGTGATACACCACATTAACAAAATGAAAAATAAAAATCACATGATCACATCAATAGGTGCAGAAAAAGCATTTGATAAAATCCACCAGCCATTCATGATAAAAACCCTTAAGAAAGTGGGAATAGAGGGATCATATCTCAACATAATAAAGGCCATATATGATAAACCCACAGCTAACATCATACTCCATGGGGAAAAGCTAAAACCATTCCCGTTAAGATCAGGAACAAGGCAAGGTTGCCCACTTTCTCCACTTCTATTCAACATAGTGCTGGAAGTTCTAGCCACAGCAATCAGACAAGAAAAAGAAATAAAAGGCATCCAAATCGATAAGGAGGAAGTAAAACTGTCATTATATGCAGATGATATGATACTATATTTAGAGAACCCTAGAGACTCCACCAAGAAACTATTAGAGCTGATAGATGAATTTAGTAAAGTAGCAGGATACAAAATTAATATTCAGAAATCAGTTGCATTTGTATATACCAATAATAAAACATCAGAAGGAAAAATTAAAAAAGCAATTGCATTTACAATTGCTCCAAAGATTATAAAATACCTGGGAATAAGTTTAACCAAAGAAGTAAAAGATCTGTACTCAGAAAATTATAAGACACTGAAGAAAGAAATGAAAGAAGATACAAATAGATGGAAACACATACCATGTTCATGGATAGGAAGAATTAATATAGTTAAAATGTCCATACTGCCTAAGGCAATATACATATTCAATGCAATTCCTATCAAACTACCAACGACATTTTTCACAGAACTAGAACATATAATCCTAAAATTTATATGGGGCCATAAAAAACTCTGGAAAGCCTCAGCAATCTTGAGAAATAAGAACAAAGTGGGAGGTATAACAATACCTGACATCAAATTATACTACAAGGCTACAGTAATCAAAACAGCATGGTACTGGCATAAAAACAGACCCATAGATCAATGTAACACAATAGAGAGTCCAGAAATAAATCCATGCCTATATGGCCATTTAATCTATCACAATGGAAGCAAGAATGTACAGTGGGGTAAAGACAGTCTATTCAATAAATGGTGCTGGGAAACCTGGACAGACACATGCAAAAAGATGAAGCTGGATCACCTCCTTACACCACATACAAAAATAAATTCAAAATGGCTTAAAGATTTAAATGTAAGATCTGAAACCATAAAATTCCTAGAAGAAAATATAGGAAGAAACTTCACAGACATTACCCGGAGTAAGATTTTTACTGATATATCCCCTCGCAAGAGGGAAGTAAGAAAAAAAATAAACATGTAGGTTTACATCAAACTAAAAAGCTTTTTCATAGCAAAGGAAACCATCAATAAAACAAAAAGGGATCCTACTGAATGGGAAAAGATATTTGCCAATGATATATCTGATAAGGGGTTAATATCACAAATTTATTAAAAACTCACTGAACTCAACTCCAAAAATCAAACAACCCAATTAAAAAATGGGCAGAGGACATGAAGAGACATTTTTCTAAAAAGGACATACAGATGGCAAACAGACATATGAAAAAATGCTCAACCTCACTAACCATCAGAGAAATGCAAGTAAAAACCACAATGAGATACCACCTCTCCCCAGTCAAGATGGCTATCATCAATAAATCAACAAACAACAAGTGCTGGCGTGGATGTGGAGAAAAGGGAATGCTGGTGCACTGTTGGTGGGAATGCAGATTGGTGCAGCCACTATGGAAAACAGTATGGAGGTATCTCAAAAATCTGAAAATGGAACTACCTTATGATCCAGCAATCCCACTCCTAGGTATCTATCCGGAGACATCCAAAACTCCAATTTATGCACTCCTATGTTTATTGCAGCACTATACACAATAGCCAAGACATGGAAACAACCAAAATGCCCATCGGTAGATGACTGGATTAAGAAACTGTGGTACATTTATACGATGGAGTATTATGCAGCCACAAAGAAGAAAGAAATCTTACCATTTGCAACAACATGGATGGACCTAGAGAATATTATGTTAAGTGAAATAAGTCAGACAGAGAAAGACAAATACCATATGATCTCACTTATATGCGGAATCTAAAGAAAAGAATAAGTGAATGAACTAATCAGAGACAGTTTTGGAAACATGGAGGAAAAACTGAGGGTTGCTAGAGGGGCGGGGGTGTGGGGATAAGGGGAAGGTGAGAGGTTTAGAAAATAGTCGGTAACCACAAGATGGCCACGGGGTTTTGAAAATTAATTTGGGGAACGTACAGAGGGATAGTGGATGGGGGGAGGGGGTTCACACAGTGAGAGGGATATAAATGATAAATGTCTAAGTTTTGCTTTGTCTTGTGCACCTGAAACTAATAAAAAATAATAATAATAATTTAATAGAAAAATTTTGGAAGGAAATACACCAAAGTGTTAAAAATTGTTTTTGTGAGTGGTCAGATTATTAGTGTTTGTATTTTATTTTCTATCTTGTTCTCTATTTTTCATATTTTCTCTAATAAATATACATTACTTTTATAATCAGCAAAAAAAAAAGCTCTATTCACAATCTCTTGACATTTCCTAATTTTACTGTTTGAATATTTAGAGTAAAAAATTACATTTTTCTCAAAAAAAAAAGCAGGTAATACTATTGACATTCTTAAAAACAATTAATTACCCTAACAGCCTCAGATATGGAGAGAATTTCCTCAAAACAACACACCTGGTCCAAGCAACAGAGGGGACTCTGTGGGCCTTGGTTTCTCCATCTGTGGGTTGAGAGGGGGTTGGATTGAATTGATTACTGAAGGCCCTTCAGGTACTGACGCCAACATTTCTTCTATTCTCAGTGCTCGATTGTTATTCCCAGAGAAATAAAATATGAATAAATCCTGAAAGTTTTGTTGGAAAATTTCCTGTTGTAAAAGGTTTTGCCTAAGAAAAATAAATCTGATTTACCATCAATCATTGATCAAAATATATGAGCTTATTATAATTATATGCCAGAATCAAATACAGTAATATAAAGATTTGAAGAGAACATAAATTAGATCATCTAGTCCACAGTTTCTCCACATTGACATTATTGACATTTTAGGCCTGATTACACTTTGCTTGGAGTGGGAGGCTATCGGGTACATTGTAAGGTATTGAGCCTCTGGCCTCTGCCCACTAGACGCCAGTAGCAACATCCCACCCATCCCCAGTTGTAACAACCAAAGATGTCTCTAGCCATTGCCAAATGTCCTCTGGGGATAGGATTGCCAGATTTAGTAACTGTATTTTATATGGCAACACTGCCTGGGAAGGGGGGTGTCACACAGGGTGACAGGTGGGGTCTCTTCTGGGGTCTCTAGTCCTGCTCCCCACATAAGAATGCAGGACATGGCGAGGCCCAAAAGGAACACCCACGGAGCCATAGGTAGGGGACTCATACCACTGTAGTCTCACTGGCGGCTGGGTTGGAGACAAAGGAGGCAGAAGCCACACGATCTGCAACCCGCCGTCCACTTGTCTCTGCCAACCAACCTCACTTGCTAGATGCAATCCACCTCTCTGCAATCCTCAACCCACACCCCGCCACACCATGCCACGCCAGGATGCCACACCACGCCACTACACCACCACAATGCCACACCTTGCTAGCTTAGCTACAGCAGTTATATCATTGGCTAATGGCTAACCAGTAACAGCTGATGGTCAACTAGTCACAGCTGATGACCATCTATTACCTGAGCCAGCACCTTCCTATGTGAGACCAAGAGCCTGGAAACTGCTGTCTGGGGCTCTGTCCCTACAGGGGGCAAAGTTGGCCCAGCTGAGAACCATCAAAGTTTGAAGCCCTTTATAATTAAAGCTCAGCCTTGGAACTTATTAGAAAAGCAAAATCTCAGGCCTCAACCCTTTCTGAATCAGAAAGGACAGGCGTTTTAACAACTTCCTCAGGTGATTTTTTGGTATATTAAAGTTTGAGAAACGATTTAGTTTTAATCCTATGTCTATATCAGACTTACCAATGATGCTTTAAAAAACTGTAGGTGCCCACCGTGATAAATCAGTAGGTCTGGGGTAAGGCCTCAGAATCCATATTTTAATTCTCACTGCTGCTTCTGCCAGTGAGTCTGAGATGCAATAAGGTTTAGAAAATGCTGAACTAGATAGTCCAAACCCTTCATTTCACAAATAAAACTGAGGCCAAAATGAGGCAAGCGACTGGCTCAGGTCACAAAGACTCAGTTGAAGAAACATTGTTAAGCCCCAGAAGTAGACCCAGGTCCACTGACTTCTCATCTAGTATTCCTCCTACTTTCCACTGCTTTCTCCACCATCTTTGAGGTTATCTGCCAAAAGTTGTCTATTACTAAGAGGAGACAAAAGGAAGCAGAGGTGTTGTAAAATCAAATAGACTCTCGAAACTCTGAAAATGTTATGAGTTAGTGGTATTTAAGATAGATAGCACCCTGGTAGGAATGCTGATTCTGGTCTCTATCATCAGCTATAAGGTATGTTGCATTTAAAAGTAGACTGACATGACTCTCATTGGGCTGGTCAAGATGGTGGAGTAGGTAAATGCTGTGCTTACCTCCCCTCACGACCACATCAAAATGATAACTAAACTATAGAACAACCATCATTGATAATTGCCTGAAGTCTAGCTGAACCAAAGCCCTACAACTAAGGATATACAGAAGAGGTGACCTCAAGATTGGTAGGAGGGGCAGAGACATGGAATGGAGTGGTCTCACACCCGCAATGACCATTGAAAATTGAGAGGGATATCTCAGCTGTGGAGGTTCCCCCAACTGCCCCAAAGGAGTAAGGGATCACAGCCCCACAACAGACACCCCAGCCCAGGGTTCCAGTGCTGGGACGAGAAGTTCCATAACTTCTAGCTGTGAAACACAGCAGAGGTTGTGGCTGAGTGAGACAAGGTCGGCAACAATCCCAGTGCTCCTCTTAAAGGACCCACACGCGGACTTACTCGCTGACAGACTCATTCACTCTGAGCTCCACCATTGGAGAAACAGATGAAAAGGTGCCAGGGACACATGAGGAGGAACTGAATTGTCTGGCTGCAGGGCGAGAGCTGGAGGGGCTGGTTTCTCACAGATGGAGGAGTTGGAAGAAGCCATAGTTTCTTTCTTGAGTGCTCCCCACTCCCATCATGCACACAGAGGCAGCTGCCATAACTGAGTCTCCATCAACCTGGCTAACACCCTTTGTTCAGCCAGTGCCTGGTGATTTCCAGAGACACCGCCCCACCCAACTTTCAGGCAAACCCAAACAGCTTCCAGGGGTTTTTCTGTATAAACAGTCTGTCTTGGCTCATGCTGTGGACTTTCCTAAAATCTCTCAAAGGTTTACAAAACCCAAACAAACAGCATCTGGCTTTGGTGTGTCCCTTACCTATTGCTAAGCAGCCCTAATGCCAGCACTAGGCCAGCCAGTTGAGGTTCACGGCTGGACCGATTGAGACACTTCCAAGTGCAGTGTGGGTGGTCACTATTTGTGGATTGCTTTGTGCCTTATGCCACGTGGTCCTGGGAGAGAGCACAGGCTGTGGCTGAACTTGGCCTGAGGTGGGGCCCCTCCAAGGAGGCTCTGGGAAATGGCACACATGGAGGCCAGCTTCCAACTGAGCCAGATCATCACCCAGCCACTTCTGAGGACGACACACCCAAAGGGCAGACTGAGCAGGCACCAGAACCCTGCTAAAGCGAATTCTGCTCTGTGGGGTCAGCCCCTTCACAACAGCTCCACTATAGTTACGACCAGTCCTCACAACTCATCAGCCCGAGGGTGAATCTCTGCCACTGGTGTGCAAAAAGCAACCAAGGTTCAACTACAACAGGAGGGCACACATAACCCACACAAGAAACATAGGTGGAGCACCCAGCTCTGGTGACCAGGGACATCATGCCATTGAACCCCACAGAAGACCTACTACATAAGGCCACAAAACTAAGACTGGGAGGCATGGCAACCCTATGTAACACATAGAAACAAGCACAGGGAGGCAGCCAAAATGGGGAGATAAAGAAAAATGTTCCAAATAAAAGAACGGAGCTGAGTTGAGATATGGATTTCCATTATGACAGCCTGCTTTTTATTCTTTTAAAAAATATTTTTATTAAAATATAGCTAACACACCATATTATACTAGTTCCAGGTGTACACAATAGTTATTCAACATGTATATGGCTGAAGAAGTGATCACCATGATAAGTCCAGCAACCATCTGACACCATCCACACTATTACAATATTATTGACTATATTCCCTATGCTGTACATTACATCCCCATGACGTATTTGTTTAATAGCTGGAAATTTGAACATCTTATTCCCCTTCACTTTACCCCTTTTAAGTTTTTTTTCAATTACATTTGACATTCAATATTATTTTATATTAATTTCACATATACAGCATAGTAATTATTTATATAACTTAAGAAGTAATCCCCATGACTAGTCTACTACCCACCTGGCATTATACATGGTTACTACCATATTATTGACTACATTACCTATGCTTTACTTTGCATCCTCATGACTATTTTGTAACTACCAATTTGTACTTCTTAATTCCTTCCATTTTCACCCTACTTTCCAAAGGCCTCCCATATGTCACCGTGATAAATATAGTACCCACCAGGCATCATACATAGTTATTAACATATTATTGACTATATTTCATATGCTTTACAACCCTATCACTGTTTTGCAACTACCAATTTGTGCTTTTTTTTTTTAAATTTATTGGGGTGACAATTGTTAGTAAAATTACGCAGATTTCAGGTGTACAATTCTGTATTACATCATCTATAAATCCCATTGTGTGTTCACCACCCAGAGTCAGTTCTCCTTCCATCACCATATATTTGATCCCCCTTACCCTCATCTCCCACTCCCCACCCCCCTGACACTCTGGTAAACACTAAACTATTGTCTGTGTCTATGAGTTTCTGTTTCTCATTTGTTTGTCTTGTTCTTTTGTTGTTTTTGGTTTATATACCACATATCAGTGAAATCACATGGTTCTCTGCTTTTTCTGTCTGACTAATTTCGCTCAGGATTACACTCTCAAGATCAATCGATGTTGTCACAAATGTTCCTAAATCATCTTTTCTTACTGCAGAATAGTATTCCATTGTGTACATATACCACAACTTCTTTATCCATTCATCTATCGAAGGACATTTTGGTTGTTTCCATGTCTTGGCCACCGTAAACAAAGCTGCAGTGAACATTGGAGCACACGTTTCTTTATGTATAAATGTTTTCAGATTCTTTGGGTAGATACCCAGGAGAGGGATTGCTGGGTCATATGGCAATTCTATTTGTAATTTTTTGAGGAACTTCCACACTGCCTTCCATAACGGCTGCACCAGTCTGCATTCCCACCAAAAATGTATGAGGGTTTTTCTCCACAGCCTCTCCAACACTTGTTACTATTTGTCTTGTTGATGATAGCCATTCTGACTGGGGTGAGGTGATATCTCATTGTGGTTTTTATTTGCATTTCTCTGATGGTTAGTGATGTTGAGCATTTTTTCATATGTCTATTTGCCATTTGTATGTCCTCTTTGGAGAAATATCACTTCAGGTCCTCTGCCCATTTTTCAATTGGGTTGTTTGTTTTTTGTTGTTGAGTTGCATGAGTTCCTTGTATATTTTGGATATTAGCCCCTTATCGGAGGCAATGTTTGCAAAAATCTTCTACCTTCAGTTGGTTTTTTCTTTATTTCCTCGATGGTTTCTTTTGCTGTGCAGAAGCTTTTAAGTTTCATATAGTCCCATTCGTTTATTTTAGCTTTTACTTCCATTGCCTTTGGAGTGAAATTTAGAAAATGCTCTTTGAATCTAAGGTCCATAAGTTTCGTACCTATGTTTTCTTCTATGCAGTTTATTGTGTCAGGTCTTATGCTTAAGTCTTTGATACATTTTAAATTAATTTTGGTATATGGTGACAGATAGCAGTCCAGTTTCATTCTTTTGCACGTGGTTATCCAATTCTCCCAGCACCATTTACTGAAGAGGCTATCTTTCCTCCATTGTATGTTTTTAGGTTCTTTGTCAAAAACTATCTGTCCATATTTATGTGGGTTTTTTTCTGGGTTCTCAATTCTATTCCATTGGTCTATGTGTCTGTTTTTCTGCCAATACCATGCTGTTTTGATGATTGTAGCCCTGTAGTACAGCTAAAGTCAGGGAGTGTGATACCTCTAGTATTGTTCTTTTTTCTTAAGATTGCTTTGGCTATTCGGGGTCTTTTGTGGTTCCAAACAAATCTGATTAACTTTTGTTCTATTTCTTTTAAAATGACATTGGGATTTTGATGGGGATTGCATTAAATCTGTATATTGCTTTGGGTAATATGGCCAATTTAACTATGTTGATTCTTCCAATCCATGAGCACAGAATGTCTTTCCATTTCTTTGTGTCTTCTTCAATTTCTTTCAAAAATGTCTTATAGTTTTCAGCATATAGGTCCTTCACTTCCTTGGTTAAGGTATTTTATTCTTTTCACAGCAATTGCAAAAGGCATTGTTTTTTGTATTTCTCTTTCTGAGATTTCATTGTTAGTGTATAGGAGCAACTGACTTTTGTACGTTGATTTTGTAGCCGGCAACTTTACTGTATTCATTGATTGTTTCTAACAGCTTTTTGGTGGAGTCTTCAGGGTTTTCTATATATAGCAACATGTCATCTGCAAAGAGTGATAATTTAACTTCTTCATTCCCAATTTGGATGCCTTTTATTTCTTTCTCTTGCCTGATTGCTCTGGCAAGGAGTTCCAACACTATGTTGAAAAGCAGAGGTCATAGGGGACAGCCCTGTTGTCTTCCTGAATGTAGAGCAAAGGGCTTCACTTTTTCATCATTAATTATAAGATTAGCTGAGGGCTTTTCATATATGGCCTTTATTATGTTAAGGTATTTAACTTCTATACCTATTTCATTAAGTGTCTTAATCATAAATGGATGTTGTATCTTGTCAAATGCTTTTTCTGCATCAATTGATATAATCATATGATTTTTGTCCTTTATTTTGATTATGTGATGTATCACACTGATGGACTTGCGGATGTTGAACCATCCTTGTGCCCCGGGGATGAACCCCATTTGGTCGTGATGAATAATCTTATTAATGCATTGTTGTATTCGATTTGCTAGAATTTTGTTTAGGATTTTTGCATCGGTATTCATCAGAGATATTGGTCTGTAGTTTTATTTTTTGTGCTGCCTTACCACGTTTTGTTATCAGGGTAATGTTGGCCTCATAAAATGAGTTAGGGAGTACTGTCTCTTCTTCAATGGTTTGGAAGAGTTTGAGCAGGATTGGTATTAGATCCTCTTTGAAGGTTTGGTAGCATTCACAAGTGAAGCCATCTGGTCCCGGACTTTTGCTTTTGGGAAGGATTTGGATGACTGATTCAGTTTCGTTACTGGTGATTGGTCTGTTTAGATTTCCCAGTTCTTCATGATTCAGCCTTGGAAGGCATATTGTTTCTAAGAACTTGTCCATTTCTTCTAGGTTATTGAATTTGGTGGCATATAGTCCTTCATAGTATTCTTGGATGATCCTTTGTATTTTCGTGGTGTCCGTGATAACTTCCACTTATTCCTTTCTGATTTTGTTAATTAGTGTCTTCTCTCTTTTTATCTTAGTGAGTCTAGCCAAGGGTTTGTCAATTTGGTTAATCTTTTCAAAGAACCAGCTCTTTGTCACATTAATTTTTTCTATTGTCTTTTTGTTCTCTATTTCATTTAGTTCTGCTCTAATTTTTGTTATTTCCTTTCTTCTGCTGATCTTGGATTTCACTTGTTCTTCTTTCCCTAGTTCTTTAAGGTGAAACATCCGGTTATTTATTTGAGATTTTTCTTGTTTCTTTTTTTTTTTTTTTAATTTTATTTTATTAAATGTATTGGGGTGACAATTGTTAGTAAAATTACATAGATTTCAGGTGTACAATTCTGTATTACATCATCTATAAATCCCATTGTGTGTTCATCACCCAGAGTCAGTTCTCCTTCCATCACCATATATTCGATCCCCCTTACCCTCATCTCCCACCCCCCACCCCCCGCCCCCGTTGATATAAATTTCCTTCTTAAAACTGCTTTCGCAGCATCCCAAAAATTTTGGTAGGATGTATTTTCATTGTCATTTGTTTCTATGTATCTTTTGATCTCTCCTCTAATTTCTTCTTTGACTCAGTCGTTCTTTAAAAGTATGTTGTTTAATCTCTATGTATTTGTTTGTTCCTGCTTTCTTTATGCAGTTGATATCCAATTTCATAGCCTTGTGATCGGAGAATATGCTTGGCATGATTTCAATATTCTTAAATTTGCTGAGGCTGATTTTATGTCCCAATATATGGTATATCCTTGAGAATGTTCCATGTACACTAGAAAACAATGCATAGTCTGATGTTTTAGGATGAAGTGCTCTATATATGGCGATTATATCCATTTCATCTAATGTGTCTTTTAGGGCTGCTACTTCGTTATTCATTTTCTGATTGGATGATCTATCCATAGCTGTCAATGATGTATTTAATTCCCCTAGTATATTTGTTTTTGGTCAATTTCTCCCTTTAGTTCTATTAGTAGTTGCTTGGTATATTTCGGTGCTCCCTGATTGGGAGCATAAATATTGATGACTGTTATGTCTTCTTGTTGTATAGTCCCCTTCACCATTATGAAATGTCCATCTTTGTCTCTTGTTATCTTTTTCACCCTGAAGTCTCTTTCATCTGATATCAATATGGCTGCACCTGATTTTCTCTGGGTACTATTTGCTTGGAGTATCAATTTCCACCCTTTCACTTTGAGTCTATGCTTGCCCTTGTAGCTGAGATGTGTCTCTTGGAGAAAACATATGGTTGGGTTTAATTTTTTTATACAATCTGCTACTCTGTGCCTTTTTATTGGTGAGTTCAGTCCATTTACATTTAGGGTGATTATTGATATGTGAGGATATCCCGTCATTCTGTCTTTAGTTTTCTGTTAAGGCTGTGTCTCCATTGTTTCTTTGCCTTTTGTTGTTGACTATTATTTCTGTGTGGTGGTATTGTATGATGTTTTCCTCTCTTTCTTCTTTTATTACAGTATATATTTCAGTTCTGGATTTTTTTGAGTGGTTACCCTTAAGTTTATGTGAAAGAGAGTTTGATATTTAGAGTATTCCGTTTTCTTCAGCACGCTTACTTTCTCCGTTCCTGTATTCTGGTTCAGGAATTTACTCTCCCCTTATTTATGTTTTGGTTGCCACAAATTGTCCCTGTTGATGGTGGTCAAATAGCCTCCTTTAGTATTTCTTGTAGTGCAGGTCGTGTATTAGAAAATTCCCTTAGCATCTGTATGTCTTTAAAGGTCTTTATTCCTCCTTCATATCTAAAGGATATCTTTGCTGGATATATTCTTCTTGGCTCATGATTTCTCTCTTTCAATAGTTTGAATATTTGGTTCCACTCCCTCCTTGCTTGTAGAGTTTCTGCTGAAAAATCTGATGAAAATCTAATGGGCTTTCCTTTGTAATTTACCGTCTTCTTTTCCCTGGCTGCTTTGAGGATTCTTTCTTTGTCGTTGATTTTAGACAGCTTCAATACAATGTGCCTTGGAGAAGGCCTGTTGGGATTGAGGTAATTAGGTGTTCTATTTGCTTCTTGGATTCGAGGGTCCAGTTCTGTCCACAAGTTTGAGAAGTTCTCATCAACGATTTGTTTGAATATATGCTCTGTTCCCTTCTCTCTTTCTTCTCCTTCTGGTATGCCCATTATTCTTATATTGCTTTTTCTGATGGAGTCAGAAAGTTCTTGTAGAGTTTCTTCATTTCTTTGAAGTCTCAAGTCTCTTTGTTCTTCCACCTGTGTAATTTCTAGGTTTCTATATTCGATATGACTGATTCTTTCCTCCATTTGGTCAACTCTACTACCTAAGCTGGTTATTTCATTCTTAATTTCTTCTACTGAGTTCTTAATCTCCAGAAATTCTATTTTGTTCTTTTTTAAAATTTCAATCTCTTTCATAAAATGCTCATGCTGTTCTTTGATTGTGTTTCTCAGTTCATTAAACTGCCTATCTGTGCTTTCTTGTATCTCGTTGAGTTTTTTCAGAACTGCAATCTTGAATTCTCTGTCATTTAAGTCACATATTTCTGTATCTTTAAGTGCCTTCTCTGGAGACTTTTCATTTTCTTTCTGAGCTCTCATGTTGCCTTGGTTATTCATGGCAATTACTGATTTACTATTTCTCTTCCTAGACATCTACAGGAGTGGCTTCTGCAACACGTTGTTATGAAGCGGTCTTTCTTTTGTTTTCCAGTACTTTTTGGTAGAATGCTTTATTTTTTCTCCAACTGCAGCTTATTTTTCTTCTCCCACATGGTAGTGCTATGTTTTCTCTGCACTATTCCAGCTTCTCACACAATGGCGGGATTCCGTGGGAAATGGGCTTTTCCTCTATTAATAGTTTGCGTGGGTCACAGGGCGCAGTGTCCGTGTGGGTGTGCGGAGAGTTTTGAAGTTCCAAAGCTCTTTCTGCACCAGATTCAGAGCCCGTATGTTTCAGTAGTTCTGTTTACTCCTGCAGGGATCCACTCAGTTAGGTGGGGCCAGGGGCGGGGTGAGTTGTGAGAGGTGGCCCAGAGCAATGGTGTCGACCACCACCATAGGTGTTCCCGCCTGCACAGCTCCCTCCCATTTTCTGAAACTAGTTGGGCTGCGAATCTTTCTGCGGTCCACAGTTCTCAGAACAGCAAATATTCTGTTCTTTTGATCTGACACTGCTACTCTTCCGCTTCTAGCACCAGGCAGGTGGGTGTGGGGTGAGCTCTGGGAGTGTAGGGAGGGGGCAGCTAGTCTCAGTGCCTAAGGCTTCCGTTCTGTGCTCGGTAGTGTGGGCTTAAACCACCGTTTTCAGCCTTCTTCCCTCAGTCTTTTCTCTGAAGTCTCTGCCGTGAGTGTTGGGTTCAGCCGTGTTATATGCTGCCCCCTCAGCCCTGTGGGCCATAACCGGAGCCCTAGCAGTCCGAGCTCTTCCCTCTCCCACAGCTGCAGTAGTTCTGGGATGCAGCGAGCTCGGAGCACTGAGCTAGGTCTGCATCCTGTTCCCGCGTGGCTCCGTGTCCATGCTTCTCCCTTCCCTCCTCCCCTGCTCCCTCGATTCGCCCACCTTTAGTTGGTTTCAGTAGTGGACCTCTTCATCTTGTCTCTCTGCTGTGCAGGGAGTGCTTTGTGGATTTATTGTTGTTCGATTAGTTGTAAATTCCCGGGGAGCTTTACAGAGGCTCACCTCACACCGCCATTTTGATGACATCTCCTGTAAGCTTCTTCTTTATCCATTCATCCATTGATGGTTGCCTCTATCTCTTGCCTATTGTAAATAATGCCATAGTGAACATATGGATGCACATGTACTTTTGAACTAGTGTTTTGGATTTCTTTGTATAAATACCCAGAAGTGGAATGACTGGATCCTTCTTTGTCTGTTGTTATAGCATTTGCTTTAAAGTCTATTTTTTCAGGTATTAGCATTGTTATCCCAGCTTTATTTTTTTTTTTTCCATAAAATACCTTTTTCATCCTTTTACGTTCAGTGTGTGTGTGTCTTTTAATCTGACGTGAGTCTCTTGTAGACAGCACATATAAGGGTGTTGTTTTCTTGTCCATTCAGCCACCCTATGTCTTTTGATTGGAGCATTTAATCCACTTACAATTAAAGTAATTGTTAATACATATGTAGTTATTGCCATTTTATTAATCATATTTTTTTATCTTTTTTTCCTCTTCATTTTCTTAAAGATTTGCCTTTACTCTTTCTTGTTATACTGGTTCGGTGGTGATGAACTCCTTATCTTTTTGTTGTCTGCGAAGCTCTTTATCTGTCCTTCAAAGCTAAATCATATTAATAACTTTTCTGGGTAGAGTAATCTTTGTTGTAGGTCCTTGCTGTTCATTACTCTGAATATTTCATGCCAATCCTTTCTGGCCTGCAATCCTTTCTGGCCAATCCTTTCTGGCCTGCAAAGTTTCTGTTGAGAAAACAGCTGACAGTCTTATGGGAGCTTGTAGGTAACTAACTGCTTTTCTCTTGCTGCTTTTAGTATTCCCTCTTTGTCTTTAAACTTTGCCATTTTAATTATAATGTGACTTGGTGTAGGCCTCTCTGAATTCATCTTGTTTGGGATTGTCTGTACTTCCTGGGCTTGTATATCTATTTCCTTCACCAGATTAGGGAAGTTTTCCATCATTATTTCTTCAAATAGTTTTTCAATTCCTTGCTATTTCTTTTCTCTTTCTGGTATCCCTATGATGTGTATGTGGGTATGCTTGATATTGTCCCAGAGGGCCCTTAAACTATCCTCTTTTGGGGAGCGCATTCTGTTTTCTTTTTCCTGTTCTGATTTGATTTTTCCTTCTACCTTATCTTCTAAATCGCTGATTTGATCCTCTACTTCATCTCATCTACTGTTGATTCCCTCTAATATATTCTTTATTTCAGTTATTGTATTCTTCATTTCTGACTGGTTCTTTTTTTATGTTTTCTCTCTCCGTTTTTACATTTCTTATCTCTTTGTTGAAGTTCTCCCTGAGATCACTGAGCATCCTTATAAGCAGTGTTTTGAACTCTGTGTCTGGTAGATTGCTTGTTTCCATTTTGTTGAGTTCTTTTTCTGGAACTTTGTTTTATTTTTTTATTTGGGACATGTTTCTTTGTGTCTGAATTTTGGCTGCCTCCGTTTTTGTTTCTATGTATTAGGTATGTATTAGGTAAAGCTGCTATGTCTCCCAGTCTTTCCAGTTGGCCTTATGTAGTAGGTGACCTCTGGGGCCCAGTGGCATAGTCTTCCTGGTCACCTGAGCTGGGTGCTCCAGCTGTGTTCCTAGTGTTGATTGTGTTTGCCCTCCTCTTGTAGTTGAGCCTTGGTTGCTATTTGTGTGTCAATGAGAGGGATGGACTCTCAGACTGATTTGTTTGAGGACTAGCCATGACTACAGTGGAGGAGCAGTTGTGCAGGGGCTTCCACTACAAAGCAGGATTCACTTTAGCAGGGCTCTGATACCTGCCCAGTCTGCTTTTTGGGTGTGTCATCCACAGCAGTAGCCAGGTGGTGCTCTGGCTGTGTCCAAAGCTGTCCACTGGGCATGCAGGGCCCAGGGCCACATGGGAGGGTCTCCACCACAGGCCAAGTTCAGCTGCCCGCAGGCCACTTGGAATGAACCACAAAGCAATCTGCAGATGGTCACCACCACACTGGGCTTGGGGGTGCCTCAAGAGACCAAGCCTTGTTCTGAGGCTGGCTGCCACCAATGCAGGGCTTGGGGCTGCTCAGTAAGTGGTATGGGCATGCTGAGGCCAGGTGCTGCTTGTTTGGGTTTTGCAAACTTTTGAGAGATTTTAGGAAAGTCCATAGCACGAGCCAACACAGGCTATTTGTATGGAAAAAGCACTGGAAGCATCTTGGGTGGGCCAGAAATTTGAGTGGATCTGGGTCTTAGGGAATCACCATGGTTGGGGAGGAAGTGGTATTAGCCAGGTTGATGGAGTCTCTGATACGGCACCTGCCTCTGTCTGCATGCTGGGTGCAGGGAGGGCTCATCAAAGGAGCTATGGTTTCTGACAGTACTTCAGTCTGGGAGAAAGATGCCCCTCCAGCTCTTGCCATGAAGCCAGACAATTCAGTTCTTCCCCATATGTCCCTGGTGCCTTTCAAGGGGCTGCCCCAGTGCTGGAGCGCAGAGTAAGTGAGTCTGTCAGCAAGTAAGTCCATGCATGGAACCTTTAAGAGGAACACCTGTGACACCAGCTGACCTCCATCTCATGCAACCACAATCTCTGCTGGTTTTAACAGCCAGAAATTGTGAGGACTTCGCTTCCTAGCACTGGAACCCTCGGCTAGGGAACCTGGTGTGGGGCTAGGACTTCTCACTCCTCAGGTGGATGCTCCACAGCTGAGATAGCCCTCCCGATCTTTTTATTTATTTTTTATCAGTAGAAAAGAAAGGTTTATTCAGTGATTATTTGAGACTAATTGGTTAACATTTTGGGGAAAAAGGGTTTTTAAATAAAATTTATTTGTATGACATTGGTTAGTAAAATTATACGGTTTTAAGTGTACATTTCTATAATACATAATCTATATGTTGTGTTCTGTGCTCACTAACCAGAGTCAGTTCTCCTTCCATCACCGTACATTTGACCCCCTTTCCCCTCTTCTGCTACCCTCCCACCCCCTTACCCTCTGGTAACCACTAAACTGTTGTGTGTGTCTATGAGTTTTTGTTTCTTTCTCTGTCTTTTTTGTTGGTTTCATTTTTATACCCCACATATGAGTGAAGTCATATAGTTCTCAACTCTTTATGTCTGGCTTATTTCACTTAGCATGATAATCTCAGGATCTATCCATGTTGTCGCAAATGACAGTATTTCATCTTTTATTGTGGCCAAGTAACATTCCATTGTATATATGTACCACACTTCTTTATCCAATCGTCTATCGAAGGACACTTTGGTTGTATCCATGTCTTGGTCACCGTGAGTAATGCTTCAATTAACATAATATATATATATATATATATATATATATATATATATATATATAATCTTTATGGATAAATGTTTTTAGATTTTTTGGGGGGTAGATACCCAGAAGAACCCTCCCAATCTTTAACTGCCACACATGGGTGCAGGATCAGCCCATTCCATGTCTCCATGCCACCTACCAGTCTTTTTGAGGCTTCTTTTGTATGTTCTTAATTGCAGGACTTATGTTCAGCTAAACTTCAGGTGATTCCCAATGATGGTTGTTTTGTAATTGAGTTGTTATTTTGATGTGGTCATGAGAAGATGCAAGCACAGTGTTTACCTACTCTACCATCTTGACTGGAAAATCAACTCCACTGTGTTCTTGACCCAAGGTCAGGGCTGGAAAATTTACTACCTCCAGATTTCAGCTCAAATTTCAATATCTTCATACTCCAGAAAGAATGCAACATTCACCTCTTAGAAGAAGAAATCTGGAAAGGGTAAGGCATGAAGCAATCTTTGTTAGCTGCCCACTTCACCTCAACCAACATAGCCCATGGCCGAGACAGATGGAAAAATTAATATGTTCATTTGACATCTCCTGCCCACCCCCCGGCAACCACCACCAAAGGCTAGATCTTGTAATTCATTTTTTTCTAGGCCCCCAAGTTATTTATTATCAAGTGTGAAGAGTGCCCAAGGGACACTGTTGAATCAAATTTACCTTTATATTTAAAACGATTTGTTAGGATTTCTGAGTAATTACTTTAACACGGATTGATTATTGGATTGTCTTAGAAAACAGAAAAAGAGCTCACTTTCCAACAGTTTATGCTTGCCAATTTCCGCAGCTGGAATTAATCAACAAGTGGTGCAATACTTTGAGTGCCTACTATGTGCCCTGTGCTGTTCTGGGCATGATAGAAAAGGTAGGATAAAAAAGATAAGATATTATCTTCATTCTCAAAGAACTTACAAACAAATTCTATACACATGGAGCAATGGCAGGTACACATTAAGCTGTATGCATTGAGTTCAGAAAAGGAGTGGAGGTACCTGAGAATAAAGGTTTCATGGAAAGGTGGAACTGGAGTAAGACAGTGTAGGAGGGGTGCTGCTGTGTCTTCCTAAATCACAAACCATTTCTAATGCAAGCAATAATCTATGAGAGATCAAAATATGATGTCCAATCACCTGTTTGGGATTTACATAGCTTCTTTCAAATGTTATGAGATGTATCCATTCAACAAATACTTATTGACCCCTATTATATGCCAAGCTGAAGATAAACCAGTAAACAGGACAAAAAAGTTCCTTTCCTCATGAAGAGTTTATTCTAATTGTGGAAAGATATAATAAGCATATATTCAAATAATTATTAAGCAGCATGAGCGGATAGAGAGTGACCAAGGGTGTCACCTATTTTTCAAAGGGAGAGCCAGGGAAAGCCTTACTGAGAAGGCAACATCTGAGCTGAGACCTTAATGAAATGTGGGAGAGGCAGGGGATATCTAGGGAGAGAGTATATATACTTGTTTCCCTGGTCAGTCTTGCCTGGCATGGGCATGAGCAAACCTTTATAAAATCCTGCTCCCAAGCTATACCTGTTGCCATTCAAAATGGCACATTCCATCTGCTCCTCTAATCCAGTGCACCTGCTTCTGAGCTGAAAAAAAAGAAAAAAGAAAAAAGTTCCATCACTCCTTTGAACTGATGTATTTTAGATACCAGCAAGCATAGTGGAAATTTTGGTGTGAGTTGGGTGACCATTTTATCTAATGTCAACTTTAAAGTAATGCTAGAAGTTGTAAATGGCTTAGTTTTGACCCAGGCAGTTTTATAACCACTAGATTCTGCTTCTGCCAATCATTAAAATATCTGAACTAAAACAATTTTAGACACTATTATTAATCCAACTATATTATTAGTCTGACAACTCCTTTTATGAAAACTAGAAAATGTTTCCTAAACTCTAAGAAACCTTCTATCTTCTGTTTTAATCTTGATAGTTTATTTTTAAAAGCCCATTATATTTACTTTATTCTTTAAGTCTTATGAAGGGTTCAGACCCAAAACAATAAAATTTTGAACTAACCTAAAAGCCTTCCCCACTACCTCTTTAATTCCTTTCCATGCCAAATCCTCATAACTCCATTAAGCCTGTTCAAACAGCCTCATGTAAGGTTTTCCTCCTCAGTAGACTATCCCAGGATGTGAACTACATCTTAGGCTTTGTTGATACCCCTACACTATACCTAGCACAGTGCTTTGCCCCCAGGTGTTGTATAAATGCTTGTTTATTGATCAACCAAATGTAGGCAGTAATTGAGGTAAGCTTGGACAGAAGTCACAGTGCTGTAGAAACTGTCTTTCCAAATTCTTTGCTGATAAATTCATATTGATGTGCTCTCTGATAACTGGAGTCCTAGAGACAAGGGGGAATGACTGACCATGTTAACAAGGGTGGCTTCCTGGTCAGACACTGAGTCACTGTATAGCAATCTATCTACCCAGGAAGCCAAGTCATCTTCTACATGCATAGGTTACTGCAAAGACATTTGACTTTCTCCCCTTCTGGGAGATGAGGAGCCACTTGTCTGGGAAATGGAATGATCATTCCGATATCCTAACTTTAACACAGGATTCAATACATAGCTGGCTCATTGGGGCAGTGTCTAGGATACTTGGGCATTTCAAATAGAAGTATAAATCATGAATGGAGAAAAAAACTTTCATTTAAATTAGGCTGATGGAATTGGCTATAGAGGCTGATGAACAGATGCAGGAGACGTTTTGGAAGAACAGAGTAAGTAACTGATAGGCTATGGAGAAAAGGCAGATGTTAATTAATATGTTTCTAATATGGGGCCTAGGAGAATGACTTCTTCCTTTACCTTAAGCACTGCCATCAGTTGTCAACCCTTAGGCAAAAAGGACACTAGAGCATGCATTTCTTCTTAAGTTACTACCAGTGCCTCCAACACTGGCTTCCAAGAAAGCTGATTTAATGACCCGTCTTCCGTCATTCTGTTTATTTGTTTAAAAGTTAAGCTTGTTTAGTTATCGTTGATTTGTTGTGGGGCTGTCAGGTGTGATTTATCAGTAGCTTCTTCATGGTGACCTTTCAAATACAACCATGTTATTGCAGTCATGCCATTTTCTCAGTATCAGAGAAATCATTCAATTGACATAGTCATGTGCTTTTACAACTTACTAAATATGTGGGGTGCTGGGCCCTTTCTGTTTAGTTCTGTTTCATTAGAATTTGGTAACATATTAGCTAGATGTTGATTAACACTTAGCCTTGAAAGTTAATTTCAACATTTTAGTTACTCAAAGTACCCTTAACAACGTTTCTCCAGCAGGGCTACAATGAATGAAATGAGCATCACTCTTAGAACATTTGACAAGTTGCTATTTCCAAGAATACTTCTCATCTTTCAGGATGGTGGACTTTGTTCTCAAAGGCAAGTGCTTCTTGAATGAGCAATCTAATTTAGCAGTGTGATTTCCTTTTCTAGTTTTTGCTTTTGAAACCATGTTAATGTTTCTTTTGTTTGTTTGTTTGTTTTTCTTAAGTGCAATCTGGTATTTTTCTTCTTGAAAAACAGGTCATTGAAGGGCCCATTGGGGTTCAACTAGTGGGCCAAAAGAATGCCATAGGTTCATGGTGCCTCCCAACAGACACGATCTTCATCTTCAGTGAATTCAAATTAGAATTTTCCCAAGAAACTTCTGACATGGTTCCAGATATATAAGATCATTTGGACAGAGTGTAAGTAAATTGGTGCAGCTTTGTAGAGAGCAAATTAGTGACAATGTGGTATTATTTTTCACCTGTCATATTGGCAAAAAAAATTAAAAATTGATAAAAGCCAGTGGTAGTAAAGGTGTAGGGTAATAGGCACTCTCATGTTCTATTGATGGGACTGTATAACTACCCTTTGGAGAGTAATTTATAAATATGAAAAAAATTGTAAATGCATGTACCATTTGATCCAGCAATTAACTACTTTATGTCACTTACACAAAAGATATACTTGTACAATTTGGCAAAGGTATGTGTACAACAATACGAGTATTCACTGTGGAATTATTAGTTTATTACACACACAAAAACTGTAAACAACTTATTTTTCATTAATCACTTGAATAAATGATAATATGTCTGTAATATCGAATACCATGCCATTGTTACAAGTGATAGTGTAAATCTGTTTGACTGCTTTGAAGCATCCCCAAGGTATTTGAAAAAAGTAAGTTACAGTATGGTATTCATATTAGTCAAGGTTCTCCAGAGAAACAGAACCAATAGGAGATATATGTGTATATCACACATGCACATTTTCTCTCTCTCTCTCTCTCTCTCTCTCTCTCTCTCTCTCTCTCTCTCTCTCTCTTTCTCTCTCTCTCTTTGTGTGTGGTGTGTGTGTGTGTGTGTGTGTGTGTGTGTGTGTGAGAGAGAGAGAGAGAGAGAGAGAGAGAGAGAGAGAGAGAAAGAGATTATAAGGAATTGGATCAGGTCCTTATGGAGGCTGAGAAGTCTCAAGATCTGCAACTGGCAAGCTAGAGACCCAGGAAAGACAATGGTGTAAGTTCTAGTCCAAAACCTGGCAAGCTTGAGATGCAAGAAAAGACAATGTTTCAGTTTGAGTCCAAAGCCAGGAAAAGTCCAATGTCCCAGATCAAACAATCAGACAAAAGAAGCTCCCTCTTAGTTGCAAGAAGGGCAGGCTTTTGGTTCTATTCAGGCCTTCAACTGATTAGACGATGCCCACCCACATTAGAGACTGCAAACTGCTTTACATAAGCTACCCATTCAAATGTTAATCTTATCCAAAAACACCCTTACAGACACACCCAAAATAATGTTTAACCAAATATGTGGACATCCTGTGACCTAGTCAAATGGACACATAAAATTAACCATTACAGTATGTATGGTATGATCGCACATAAAAAAAATAAATAAAAATACAACTATATGCATAGACAGAAGAAAATATTAACAGCAATAATCTCTGAGCAGAGACCCTGAGGTTTGGGGTATAGATTGGGTACCTATTTCGCTTTATACCCTTTATAGTTTTGTTTTTAGTCGATTTTAAAAACCATGATATTGGATTTCTTTTTTTTTTTTTAATTTTATTTTATTAAATTTATTGGGGTGTCAATGGAAGGAGAACTGACTCTGGGTGATGAACACACAATGGGATTTATAGATGATGTAATACAGAATTGTACACCTGAAATCTATGTGATATTGGATTTCTTTATTGCTTTTATAATTTTCAAAATGAGTAAACAATAAAGTAAAAAGTAACATGGAAGTCCCTCTAGCTCAGGTCCATGAAAATGGTTGTAAGGGAAAAGGCCAGGGGTGAGGTAGCAGGAGCAAAATCTATGCAAAACACTGTACAGTGTTTGCTATGGCTGGAGGACAGACTATGGAGAGACCGCACAGTGAGAAATGAGGCTGGAGATGTAGACAGGAGGAATCATCAATGTTTTGTCGTGTGAGATTGTCTCTCTCTTTGAAGAATGTTTGGTATTCCTGTCCCCTTCCCACTGAATACAAGATGCCTCCCTCAGTTATTGTAATAATCAAAACTGCTCCACCACACATACACCTTTATAAACACTCTTAAAAGAGTACCCTCTCAACCTTGGTTGAGAATCACTGGGGCTTGATGCCCTGCTAATGAATTTGGACTTATTCCCGTAGGGCCTGAGCTTTTCAAACTGCAGTAGAAGATGGTGTGCAACAGGATATTTGAATTCCTAAGATAAACATGGCTAATCTTCTTGAAGCATCAATTTTATCCAAATACTTTCTTAAACTGATGGAAATATGGCAATATGCAACTTTATATTAAAATAAACACAGATATAATATAGACTAGAGTGCTAAATTACTAAATTCCTAAGATAAAAAAGAAAAAGTTTCTTGCACTGAGCTGCTTCTAACTATACTCCAAACTCCTGGAGATATTTCAGTTGGAAAGTTAGAGAAGCAATGGAGATTATGTCAACGAAATATTTGAAATGAGAGAAAAGTATGATCAGATTTGCATTTTAGAAAGATCACTTTATCTGCTGTTGGGAAATGCATTAGAAGAAGGTACGACATACAGACAAACCAGTTGGGAGTAATAATGGTAAGGGCCTACACTATGGAGAGGATGGATGGAGATGAGAGATATTTATGAAGTAGAATTGACATGGTTTAGTGAATGAATGGATGTGGAGAATGAAAGAAAGGAAGATATTGATGTCAGCCATGTTTCTGGCTTGAGAAGCTAGTGAATAATAAAATAGAGAAATTAAAGGATTAACAGAATTAGGGAAGGAAAGGGAAAAGTTTATTCAAGCTTTTGAACACATTGAATTTAAGTTGGCTATAGATTTCCAAAAGATTTGTATAGTAAACAATAGTAAATGCACACTTTCAGCTCAGGTTAGAAATCTGGGCTGGTAATCAAACTTTTGAAATTATAATTACTTCGGTGGTCACTGAAGCCATGGGCATGGATGAGTTAACCCAGGGAAAGTGAGTGGAGTGACAAAAGAAGGGTTCTGAGAACAGAACCCTGGGACACAATGGCATTCAAAGGTTTGGTTGAGGAGAAGGAAACTGCAAAGGAAACTGAGAAAGAGTAATCCTAAAGATAAGGGAAAAAAACAGAAAAGGATACTGCCATGAAAGTCAAGAAAGAAGGCAGTTTTAAGTAGAAGGGAGTGGCCAGTAGTATCAAATGACACAGAAAATAAAGTCAGGTAGTGACCAAGATGGGTAAAATTGAATTTGACAATTAAGAGGGGACATTAAAGTAGTTTCAACTAGATTGCAACAAGTTGTAATTGGTTGAGGAGTTCCCATTGCAATGAGATCATGAAATGCATAGGATGACAACTGTAGATATTTTTTGAGGGTTGTTGTTTGTTGTTATTGGAATAAGGCTTGGCCATCTTTAAATACTGAGGAGAAGGGACAGGAAACTGGGAATGATTAAAGGTAAATTTGAGCAAGAGGGAAAAAAAGTGAAGATTGCAGGGCATATGTGAAGAGGTGAGATCCACATCACAGATAGAAGGGAAGAAGACAAGAATGAGCTAGATTTAGGTATATTTGTCACCATGTCAAGGCAGAAAGTTTGGGGTGCTCCCTTTCCCAGATGGCCTCTATTATCTTGGCGATAGAGGAAGCAAAGCAATCTGCTGTAAGAGTAAGGTGTAAATGGGGTAGAGAAGGAGACTAAAAAGTGAGCTTAAAATTTGGAGTACGCATTGTAAGGATGGGAAATGTTACTGACTGAGGCGATATGGAGAGATTTCTGGATATTGGTGTCGTTCCAGTTGCTAAAGACCAAGCTTTAATAGGAATCTCCGTGTGGTTGTGTGATTATTTCTTTCTAAGGCTCAGCAACCTGGAACTAAGAGGAGAAATATGATGGCCTTAAATACAAATTTGTTCAATGAATATAATTCAGTGACTGCTGGGGAGCAATGAAGTATCATGGCCCAACCTGTTATCTGACCATTAAAAATGATATGATTCACCTGTCTGTTCCTCTGTACTTGGCACATAACTATACTATTTTTGGCAGTGCTAGCCACATTTCAGAGACCCGGTAGTAAATGTCGAAATAAGCCCATCTGACTGTATTGGCACCTGCTCTGCAGACTGCTTTTATCTGTGACAAAGTGGATATTGTCACTATTTATGACTACCTCAGTTACATCATCTGCATGTATGGTTCCACACATGAAAAATTCAACAGCAAATTGGAGGCTGAGAAGAAGCTTTTCAGTCATAAGAAGCACATCTCCATCTTTCTTTCAGGAGTGAGATATTACCAACATCAAATGGGATGATTCTGGTGTTGAATATGATATGAAGTCCACTCGTCTCTTCCCTCTCTTGGAGAAGGCTGGAGCTCACATGATGGTTAGAGGCTCATCATCTCTTTCCCTTCTAAAGATGTCCCCATGTTTATGATGGAAGGGAACCATGACAAGTATGATCATTACCTCAAGATTATCAGTATTACATCTTGTACCATGAACTGCTTGGCACCTGGTCCAGGTTATTCATCCATGACAACTTTACGGTCATGGAGAGACTCATGATCACAGTTCAGAACATCACTTTCACTCTGAAAAACATGGATAGCCGCTCAGGAAAACAGTGGCATTTTGGTCATAGTGCTGCTCATATAATCATCCCTACAAATATTGACACCACTAAGGCTGTGGGGAAGGTCATTCCAGAGCTGAATGGGAATTTCATTGGAATAGTCTTCTGTGTCTCTACCCTCAACATGTCTGTCAGATCTGACCTGCATTCTGGAAAAAGCAAACAAATAGAGTGACATCAAGAAGATATTAAGTCAGGCAATAGAGGGCCCATTGAAGGACATCCTGGCCTACACAGAGGACCAACTTGTCTCCTGTGAGTTTAACAGTGACACTTATTCCTCTATCTTTGATGCTTGGGCCAGCATTGCCCTCAATGATCATGCTGTCAAACTCATTTACTGGTATGACAATAAATTTGGGTGCAGAACCACATTGTGGTCTTCATGGTTCACATGGCCTCTAAGAAGTAGGAGTCCTGAACCAGTACTTCTAACAATGAAACAAGAGGAAGAGAGAGGCCCTCAGTTTGGGGAAGCCCTATTTCAAATCTACCATTTACTACATTAAGAATGTTGATCCTCAACATAATTCCCATCCCAGGTCCCTTAGAAGAAGGGGTACCATGAACATAGTACCCTATATTCAGCAGGGGGAGAACTTAGGTGGTTTGCTATGAGCAAAACTTTGAAGCGAACTGCCAACCAAAGGGTATGAGGAATTTCAAATAAGAGCTTTAGTGGAGACACAATTTGGACTTGGAGTAGAAATGGGCCTTAGCTCATGGTCTCTAGGCATGGCTGTTCATGCCCTGTGGAACAGATTAAGACACTTTTCCCTTGCCTTCTTTGCTTTATTTGTGCTGTATTTTTTCCTCTACTGACCTACTCATTGGGGTTAAAACTGGCTATACATGTCTCTTTAGCTACTAGCGCCACTGCAGCTGTGATACCATCATGAATGTCACCTTTTAACCAAGGAGACCATGATATATGTCACAAGATGCAAAACCTAGTTATTCTCACTTAATAGAGGCAAATAGCACATTCAGACAGAGGAAGGATATTTCCCATGTGTGATAGGGGAGGCTCTTTGCATGTGTATATATAGAGGCAGGGGGCTTCCTGTGGACTGCAAGGGTGGTCTTGAGGTCTGGGAACCCTCAGGCCATATTTCTGTCCATGTTTTATTTGTGCATCCATTAAGAACAGATCTCAGTATGACCTAAGAATAGACATTCCTCAGCCCCTCACCAGGCATTGGCTCTGTGGGAGGTCTATAGTTAAGCACAGTAACTATTTCCCAATATGGAGTTCGGGAACCCAATGAGCATAAAATCCGAGCCTGAAGAAATGTGGGTCTCATATAGAGGTTTTGGAGTTAGTCACCCTGGCCATGTGAAGAAAATCCTTAAGTCCTCAAATAACACCCCCTCCATTTAATTATGCTACCAGGCTCTATTCTTTTGGGTTAAGCACGAGTCATTCTCTCTATATATTCTTTTGGGTTAAGCAGAGTCAGTCTCTCTGTCTCTCTGTCTCTATATCTCTCTGTCTCTGTCCCTCTCTCTGGTGTTGGGGAAAATGCTCTTTAAAAACATACAGCTAGAACAAGAAGGGAGTAAGTGGAAGTGTTGGAAGCTTGAGAGTGAGCCAGAAAATGTAAGTTTGGGCAGATGAGGTCAAAACAACCAACCTTAGGAATGGCTGGCTCAGAGCTTGCTGGCTTGATTGTTCTCTGTACTCAGTGTGAGGACGTAGGCCAGGAAGCACCTGTCAAATCCAAGAAGGTACAGAACCACAAGTTCCCTTATACTTGTATCTTCAGGATAAATCTGGATATTTGTTGAGCAGGAAGCAGCTTAGTACACAGAAAAAGTACATAACTGGGACTCATCTTAGGGAAGAAGGCAAGACCTGGGTAAGCCATGGGCCCATGCTGGTCTGAACTTCAATTACCTTTGGGCTTTAAGCAGTGTGAAAGTGGGGAGCTCCTGAGAGGGGAGTGAGGGAAAGGAGTAGAGATCATATGTTATTAATTAGAAAAGAAGGAATGAGAAGAATGCCACGCTTTAGCTTAAGTTCTCCTTGTAGGTTGATGACAAGCCACATGTAAAGCTTAAGATGGGTATTTTTCAAACTCATCTTTCTGCCCCACTGGGGCAGCTCCAGCTGTATGGTAAAGAAGCAGATGTGGCAAAAGAGCAGGATGTTTTAGTCTTTGAGTTTCAAAGGGCCAAATGGAGGTGGAGATCTGGTCCTTTGGTCTTCCAAACACTGAAGATTGAAAGGTTTGTGGCTCTCTGGGACGGTGTTTCTTAGCCTGAGTAGAGGCCCTGTTTTTTCAGGTGTGACTATAGGGAAAAAAAGAAAGAAATCAGGTTGGATAGGCCCTGTGAGGGGAGAATATAGGTTTTCTCAGGTATAATGGCAGAAATAAATGGTCATTCTTATGTCTGCAAAGAATCCTTGGATATTTGACTGAAATTGCCAGTCAAGACTCCAAGATGGAACTATCTGCAAGTCTCCAAGCAGAGAGGTGTTTTCCCTGGATTGAAGGCTGTTACATACCTAGGTCTCCTCTGGATAGAAGGAAGAGGGAAGATGCTTGATTGGCTATGCCTTTGCCTGGGAGAACACAAAGAATTTTAATGACTTCCTGTGTAAACTCTTGAGGGGCCTTGAGTAGCCAGTGTAAACAGGAGGCATTTCAGTTGATTAGATTTATGTTTCTGAAATCAGGAAACAGGCCAACATAGGCCTCTGTTTAGCTCCGTTCCATGGAATTGGAAGTTGGAACGTAAGGAGATACTGCCTCAGATTTCATCCTGTAATCAGTGGCCAGTCTGTCTTTTTGGCTTTTATCTTAGCTGCTTCTATATAAATATATATTTGTATATATACTTATACAAAGTTTCCTCTGTTCTTGGGGAGGTTGGTGACTAAAAGAGGGTCTGGCATCCATGATGGAATCACTGAGTCACAAAATGATCTCCTTCAAACCTGGGACAATAGTTCTGTAAGGTACAGGGATTGGACTGTATAGTCTTGAACATTCATTTTAGAAGATCACTTGCATATGAAGCAAAAAAGTTATAGAGGAGCTTCAATTCTTCATTTGCTGGACAAATCTCTAGAGTCTAGACCATTTAATTTCACTCTTATTTCCACTTTATATTGTGCAAAGAGCTTGGCACCTAAAGTTAGCCTTGGATTCCAGCTTGGGCTTTGCCACCAGCTAACTCTATAAACTACACAATTCACTACATAAGAATAGCCACCATTTATTAAATGCATACTATGTCATCCCTATGATAAGCACCTTACATAGGTGGTCATATTTCATCATCATAACGAACCTAGGAGCTGGAGACGATTATTATCCTCACTTGAGGAGGCTATTGTTCCTAAGTTGAGGAAACTGAAGTTTAGTAATTTACTCAAGGGCAATTGGATAATCAGTGGAAAAGTGCAGATTGGAATCCAGAATTGTCTCAAAAGCCAATGGTCCTAAACACTACACTAAACTGCCTCCACCTCCATACACACCTCCATGCTCTTTGTGTCCTGGGTCCATGTAAAATAGGAAAAATACCTTGAATAACACCTAATCTGCCTTCTTTACAAGTATGTTTAAAGGATAAGTTGAGAGGATAGCTGTTCCATTCCATGAACATTTATTGAGTGTTATGGGTGAGGCATTGTTCTGGGTTTGGGTATTTAACAATAAATAAGATGGTGTTCCTTCACTCCAGGAGATTATCATCTGAATATGAAACTGCCTTGAAAAACATAAAGCATTATAAGAGTGCCAATTTCCTGTGATATAATTTTATTTCATGTACAGTGAAGGGAAGCTAATAGCCATAGGTACAGAACAAGCTTGGGTAAAAATCCCACATGGCTTTCAGCTGCTCCCTACAAAACTTGGCAACCAGCTGTTGCCAATCCTCATTGAGAATGAAAAAAAAGGAAACAGGCAATAATTTCAAATGTGACCATAATGTAATGTGACTGGTGCTTTTTCACAAGCATATTAGAATGTGCACATCCAATGGAGGGATGTTCCCTGCAGACTAGCACCTTGGGAGGTGAAATCTCTGTGCCTTTATGGCAATGATGTGGCCATTCCTCAAAATATTTTGGGGGGACTGCTCTTTAGTAATTGAGTTCAGAGCCTGTGGCACATTCTTTTGAATATCCTCAGTGGTTAAAAATCATTGTCGTTTGAGAGTGGATTTGATTTTAGCCAACAGCCAAAAGTCACTCAGAGCCAAGTCTAGAGAATAAGGTGGATGATGAAGCTCAGTAACAGAGTTTTTAATTAAAAAACAACCCACTCCCTCTCTACTTTATTCCTTTCCCCACCCTACTTCACTCTACCTGCCCCTCTCTCCCTCCCTCCCTTCCAAGTATGACTATGAAACATTAAGACCACTTTTCTTGTGTGGTTCATAACCTAGTGCAAACAGAGGTTAAATGACTACTGCCAAGGTCACAAGATTAGCTAAGAGGTGAGCTAGGATTAGACCCCATATATCCTGCAAATCACAACACAGGAAACTTCAGCTAACAGAGTAATTTGATGGCAGAGGGGCCTAATTACTGGAAATAGATGAGCAAAGGACCATGGACTCTTCCCCTAAATCCCTCACAGAGGACATAAGTATAGTGCTGCTTGATGGCCACAAGAATACTCTGTGATTTGGTACTTGTCTCCAGATAAATCCAACTGGGGATAGGCCAACATCTCTAAAAACTAATTTTACAAGTACAGCATAAGTAGAAGGAGGAAAGAACTCTCTAATTCCTTACCCACTCTGGCAACAAAACAACAGCAAGACTGTAGGAGAGCCAGAGCTGTCCCTGAGCAAGATTGTGAAGGCAGGGAAATATGCATCGTTGACAACTACATTTTCAAATTTGTACCCTTCCCCATCACTACCTTCTCCCTATTCTCCAGTTAGGGAGAAGTGTGTCTGAGCATTACATTCATGCAAAGGGGTGTCACAGACCACCTGAATTTTAGAAGGGGGCATTGAGGCCATGATCATCCCCCAAAAAAGATCAGACTAGGAGGTGCGCTTGATTAAATGAGGACTTACTTTTAGGCAAGGCAAGGATATGCCAAATCACCCTAAAGAGACAATATCCACCTCTCCTGTGTATGAAGTTATACTTGGAGTGAGCTCTTATCGCAGCTTGCTTTCCCTAAAGTACTGGCTGCTGCTTGAAGAGCTGGAATTAAATCACAGAATTGAATTTCAGAGCTGCCAAAGCCCTTAGTGAATAGGCCATTCCCTCATTTTGAAAATTGGGGCCTAGGGTGTGAAAGAGAAGCAGGCGGAAAAGTAGTTTGCTGCTCCCAGATCCCACAAGAAATTCATGGCCCTACTGGGGCTAGAGCCCAGGTCCCTCGCTTCCCACCACAACAGAGCATGCTGCTGTGATTAACTGACATTTCCTGGGCCTCCTCTGGCCAGCAGTTATTTGCAGAAATGCCCAGCTCCTCATTCAACGTACCTCAAAGGCTTTTTGATGTGGATCATAATTCCTATGTTAGTTTCCTCTTGCTATTAAAGCTCTGTGTTTCTCAGGGGAGCAGGGGTTGAGAGAAATGTCAGAATCCTGTGCTCTTTCCAGAGGCCCAAAACCTTCTCTCTTTTGAGGACAAATAAATCCCCTTGGGAACCCAGGAGCATTGCTTTTGAGCCCAAAGAGCCAACATCCCTTCCACAACAACTCTAGTTTGTACTTGCTGTTGAATCCCCAAGATGAACTATTGGAGAAAGTATTCCACCAATTATGTTGCCATGGGGCCCAGAGCACATGGTCTTGATTAGAATGAGCAAAATCAAAGCAGATTTCCCCCTGTGAAGGTCTGAAAGCAGCTTGAAATCCAGCCAATATTGTTCCAGCAGCCAATGCCTGGCTTCCAGCTGCTTTCTGATGAAAATTCCAAGCTCAAAGAGATGATACCTGGAAGGGTACATGGAGGTGCAAAAGGCCAACCTAGGGAGGAAGAGAACTGCAAGAGGACTATAGGTAGAAGAGTGCTAGTTTACTGCTTCTCCCAGCCCCTGTGTCCCAACTTCAAACCCCAATAGACCCAGGCAGAACTGATTGTCAACCCATCACAGTATGAGGCACCATGGCGAGAATCATCGGACATTAGATTAACTCCTACCTCCTGCACAAAGTCTTCTCAGACTATTCTAGTTCACCAGTGGCCTTTCAGCTCTTTTTAGCAAGAAGATGGTTGCTCACAATTGAGTACATCTCTCCACTATTACATGTGGTTTTTCATTCTCCAGTGGGCATGTTAGTTTCTTCCTTCGTATCTGTATTGTGAGATTCTTGAGATCAGAACCTGTCTCCTCCTTCTTCGCATAACCCATAGTGCCTTGCTCAGTTAATACCTAGCAGGTAATTGAACACAGAGGAGATTCTGGACAAGGCACAGAAGCACTACTGGTCCTCTTTGCTTTTGCTGGCCTTTTCAATTTAGGTTGCCACACACCTGCACAGCTATACTGGGCAGGAATAATTGCAAGAAACACCAGCCCCTGAAGAGGCCACCAGAGCAGAGGTTGAGGATAGGTGAGTGCTTTAGTGGTATGTGGCAGTGAGGCCAGGCAAGTTGGGCACGGGAAGGGAGAAGAACATTAAGAGGAAGAACTAAATCCTCCCCATTTTTATCTAGAGATTACTTAGCCTAGAGAAAAATCTGTGGGAGAGAAGAGGAGTTAAGAAGAATCTTCTTTAATCTTGGCATTTGCTAATTCCAGATGTGAGCCCCACAGCTCTTATTTTGGTACATCTGGGAGCCAAGCTTTGCTGCTATGGCTGTTTATGTGGCAGGGGCAGGTGGGGTGCTAAGGAGGGGAAGTTAGAAAAGTCAAGAACTTTATGGATTTGTGTGTGTGTGTGTGTGTGTCTGTGCGTATTTGCACTTTCTTTTATTATTCACGCTGTGTCCCAGCTTGGATGCTACTAGATAAACTAATGCCAGTTCCTGTCACCCCTTCTCTGAACTGTCACTAAGAGCTCCCACCACCAATAAGATGTCATGAGAATAATAGGTTGACTGCCACATGCTAAGTAGAAACACATGACTTGTCAATCAAACAAGAATCAATTATTTTCCGAAGACGCAGAGCATTAATAGAAATGGAGCCCCCAAGCTAGACACAGAGAACTGAAAATAACCCCTCAAGAGACAAGCTGGAGAAAGAAGCTGATTTCTGGTTTAGTTTTTCTTTATTTGTGCCAGGAATCTCTAAAGTACCCATGAAATTAAGAAGTGCTCTGACTCTTGAAGATTCCTGCAGGACTGTTCAGAAATTTCAAGGCAAGCAACCTATGTCATTCCCTCAAGCTGGGGCTCTAAGTCATCCAAATTGCATCCAGGTTCTCTATCAGGCAGAGAGGGTGACCTGATCTTGGAGGTTCTCTGCCTTTGTACACCCCATAGTCCTTCACCCAGGACAGACCTACACATCATTGCCTACATCACCACTTGCAAACCAAGAAGTAATGAGCTTGTAGTAGCACGAGGAATAGAAGTCAGGCAAAAGGAAGCACTTCAAACAAAAATTAAGTGAACATCTCAAGAAATTTTTGAAATAAGGATGCTGTGGCATCTATCTGGTATGGTCTAAATGTGACTTTATTTCTCAAAGTCCCCTCTTGCCCTGTGATCTTGTCATCTCAATGTACTCCTCTTAGAGACCCAGAAGAAAAATAACTGTAATCCAAGAGGGGCACTGCCCCACCCTCATTGCCCTCTCTCCTTTTTCACTGATGCTGTTTTGCTTGCCTGCTTGTTTCAGACACCTTTTGGTTCTGACGCCTTTGTTGAAATGTACTGGTGCTTATCAAAAGTGGAAGGCAACATTAGAGCAATTTCAAGTGTGGGCTTGTGGGTACCCTGATTTCAGGGATCCCTAGAGTTTGAGCTTAACCTGGTGGGCGGTTTGAAATGTGTTGCGGGGGGTGGACCATCTTTAAGTGAATCTCTGTATCTCTTCAAGAATCTCTTTTCTTTGGAAAGGCATAAACACATACTTTCACAGGCATACATGTGCACATACAAAGCCTTCCCATACAGGGAAGCTGAATGATATAACTATGCCATTATCATGGAGAGCAAGAGGTCAAGGGAGCCAAGTTTAAAGTTTTCTAAATAAAATAGTCTTTAAGTAACAGTACTAATAACAGAATTTTGGAGTTGGAAGGAATCTAGAAAAAAAATCTGTTCCGGCACCTCTGTTCTCAGTTCTTCAGAGAATGTTCTTATTCCCTCTCTTTCAATTGAAGATGTACCAGCTACTTCCTTTCAATAACAATAGAACCAACACAGTTCCTTGTAATGTTGGCCTTAGAGTCTCCCCTGCTGTACTGAGTGTAATGGATACTGGGTTGCTGGTGTCCAGTGTTTCACCTGAAACCGTAATTGGGTATCAGAGCTCCACAAACCTGCTGCCAGAGGGAGACTATAGGTGGCTCCAAGAAGGAGCCAAATAGCAGTTTGGGCCAGTATGGAAGACCATGGGACTTAAGAAATCTGGTGGTCCATCCCGGGTTTGGGTAGTAAGTAAGGTTGGGGTAGTAAGTAAGCTACATGAGGGAATTTACCTAAGCACTTCTATAAATCTATATTACTTCACAACTGCTATGATTTCTTAGGATTGTCCTAAAGTCCTTTGAGGTATGTTTACATAGCGGGATAAGGCATACCAGGGTGGGGAGGGTCTCCTGGTTTTTAAGTTCCTGCTTTAATTTCAGTGCTTTGAATTTACCAGGCAGATACGTTCTTGTTGTTTAGCTATGAGCAAACATGGTCTCAGCATGGCTTATTGTTGTGGCCCAGGAACACTCAGAAGCAAGGTTACCTCCATTTCATTTATTCTTCTTTCTTTCCTTCCTTCCTTCCTTCCTTCCTTCCTTCCTTCCTTCCTTCCTTCCTTCCTCCCTCCCTCCCTCCCTCCTTCCCTCCCTCCCTCCCTCTCTCTCTCTCTCCCCCTCACTCACTCCCTCCTTCCTTCTCTCTAATTCTTTCATTCTTTCCTTGTTTCATTCTTTCTCTCTATTTCTTTTCAGCACCTCTCTTAGAATCAGAAACTGAAGGCAGTTCCAGGAAGTCTGTGCTGCATTCAGCATTGCTGGGGGTAAACAAGTGTGCTAAGTTGGCTGCAGTGACTCATGCATGGCACGGAGCTGACTGGCCTGAGGCCTGGCCACCTGACTTGTCAGATCAGGGAAGCCCTGCTGTCCTTGCACTCTGCCCTCCATTGCTCTGGCTCAACTCAAGGCAGAGCACAGTGGCTGGCCTTGTGTACTTTGGCAAGGCAACACTGTTGTAATAGGCCAGGATGAGGTTTTCCTCAAGCCACTATACAGTCCCCTGGGAGACTGTTAATGGCCCAACCTAGCTGAGAATTCACTTCCTCTCAAGACTTCATCAAGAAGTTGTAAAATGCTCAATGACTTCCTTTGACATTGGAAGGAATACAGCTTGCTGTCAGGCTCAGAATACTCACCATGGGAAGCTTTCCAAAAAGGGAAGTTTTCCTAGGTTAATAAAAGGCAGTTAACCAAGCAGCCTAGTGAAGAAGCAAAGCTGGGTGGAGTCAATTAGCCAGAATGGGTAATAGGCATTCCCCATTGTTATTGACAACAGCACATGAGGAAGTGCTCTTAAACTGAAGCATATAGGCATTAGGGGAGCTTGAAGGAATAGTCTGGATTGCTGGCAGACAATGGCCCAGGCTTAGAAGAAGACATGGACAGCAACTCCAAAGAGGATCTTTGGCAGTTTAGGGGCTGGATGTGCATACCTTACGTGGAGTGCAGAGACCATTCTCCAGTGTAATCTTTGGTACCTCCATTTGAGAGGGCAACCTGGATAGGTTCCTGGGTGTGTTGGGCCATGGTGCCCAGCCACAAAAGACTTCTTTTTGTCTATTTTTAGGACAGAAACTGGAAAATTCCTTCCTTATAAGAAAGATTAAAGGGGGAAAAAACACTAAATGATCTGCAAAATTGCTTCTAGCCCAAGGGGTTGCTGGCAATCAGCATCTGCTCAACCAAGATGCACGTAATATGTGAGCCTGATCTAAGGAATTGGAAATTTCTTTCCCAGCATTTCTCTGTCCTTCTGGATGAGGGAGCAGCTTCCGCAAGTGATTAAAATAAGGTTTCTTCTTACCTGAAACAGGAAGCATAGAGGGCCAGGCATCCTGTGGTTCTTCTGATCTTCACTCCACAAAGCCCCTGCCCTGGCTGCCCAACCTGTTTACCCCATCCACTTTATCATTATTCAGCTATCCCTCCACCCCTGGTATGCCAAGCCATTCTTTCTGTTATCATCTCTCTCTTTACTTACTCTATAGAGTATGTATGTATTTCTAACAATGTATGAGTGGTATATGTGTTAGGCAGGATAAGATAGGCTATGTTACAACAACAAATAGACTTACATACCAGTGACTTGACACAGCTAAAGGTTTTTTCATTTAAATGTAAAATCTGATGAGAACATCATGGGTTCTCCTCCAACGTGTGCAACTTGGGAATCTAAGCGCTTCCATTCTGTGATGGCACCATCTCAACATGAGGCTCCAAGTACTTTGTAGCAGAGGAAGAGAGGACTGATGGTCCCAGGAAATATTGTAAGGACCAGGCTAGGGAGCGGTTTCTGTTATTTCTTCCACATCCCATTGGCAAGAACACAGTCATATGGGCCCCACCTAACTGCAAGGATGGGTGGAAAATGTAACCTTCCTGTGAGCCCAGGAAGAGGAAAATGAAACAGGACTTGGTGGACACATAACATTGTCTCTTCCAGAGTTTACTTCTGTGGTTTTGTGCCTCTTTTTCCATCTTGGTGTCTGTCTTTTAGGGGAGAACCTTACATCCACACACAGAAGGATGAGTTTAACTACCTAACAGTGGGTATGAAGATTACCTCAGAACTAAAGTAATAGGTAGAGTGTGGCACCCCCAAGAACACAATAGCACATATCCTTGTGGGTGCCTCTTTATCTGATGGTAAAATAGGGATGTAATGCTTATCTTGCAGTGCTGTCAGGATTAGAAACACTATAGGCTACACACAGGTCGGAAAGGGTCGTCTCTATTTTGCCCTGTCCCTGTGAAAATTCATAGTCTCAAAAGTAGTTCCAGAAGCTTTTAGGCTGGCTTCTCCAAGATCTAGTGACGCCTGTAGCATCTTGTAGTGAGCTATTCTCTGATATGTGGGCTGAAGATGGTGCCTGACTGTCACTGTAAGCCTGGGTGTATAAATTTCACCTTTCTGAAGAGACTGGCCTGTTTTCTGACAGGCATGCCTAGGTGAGGAGATTATCCAGCTCTGCACAGCAGAACAGTAAGGGTTTCATTATACAGCAATAGAGAGCTCCACAGAGCTGTTTTAAGGAACTGTAATAGTTGGCATTTATTGAATGCTTGCTTTATGCCAACTACTTTATATGTATGTTCTCATCTAATCTGCATAAAAATCCTCCCAACTTTACAAATGTAGAAAACTGAAGCTCAAAGAGATTAACAAAATTTCCCAAGATCGTGCAGTTAATAAATGACTGAGCCGGGTTGTGAATTCAGGTCTGTCGGGCTTTGAGGGGGTATAATGTGAGTGGAAAGGAGTGCTTTGCAGAGTGGGTTCTTCTGTTTCAATTACATTTTTCCCTCTGCTCTAGCTCCTTTCTCTGTTAGAACTCCCCCTTTCTCCACTTCTCCTTTTCTTGATAGCACAAGTCCAGAACATCTAATGGAAGACAACAATTTGGTTTAGAAGCAGCTTCCAAACCATAGAGACATTTCAGAAAGGATTTCTGAATCAAAGGCAATCTTGTCTATCATAAGTGGACAAATTGATCTATTAGAGAAATAGCATATAGCTAGAGAGCCATTGGCAATTAGTGAAGTAACCTTGGGTTCTCAGCTAACAGGCCCCAGCATGAAGCACTGTTTTGGGGATTTAATGCACAGCTGTAGGGGAAATGCAGTCAGTGCTGAGCTAACCTTGTTGAACCTGTAATGGGGCAGGAGAAGAGTAAGAACAGTATGAGGAAGCTTCTGCCACCAATCCATCAGGGACCAGATAGGAAACTTGCTGGTAAACAAGGAATGTGCTACCAAGGAATCTTCTGTCAGCCCCAAATGAAACAGTGGCCAGGGAATGAACTGAGGCCAGCCTGGATGAGGAGTGGGGTAATGCAGAGAGGGTGTCAGAGTTACGTGAGCCTGTAGATATGTCTACTCCAACTCCCTCATTATCCCAGTGAGGAAATCAAGTCTCAGAGAGGGGAGAGTAATCACACAGGGATCACATAGCTCACCAGTGTCAGAACCAAGACTAGAACATGGGTGTTTAGACTCTAAACAGATGGCTCTTTTCACCTTGTCAATACATAATGAAGGCAACCAATATTTGGAAAAGGTGGGGACCCCTAACTGTGTGAACACATTTGCAGGGGTTGGGGGAGATCATGTGATAAGAAGTCTACTTGTGCTACCTTGCTTTATCCAGGAGCTGTACCAAATTGTTGCTGGAAAACCTTCTATTTGTTTACCTATAGGACATTCCAGCATTTAGCATACCCACATGCCTCAGAAGGAAAATGGAAAGAACCATCCTTCCATCTTCTTAACACTTTGACCCAGAGCCTTCCTATCCGATATACTCACACCTGGCCGTTCTTCTGGAAAACTAGCCAGTGTCACTTCAGACCAGCCAGTAAATACTTCCATAAGGCTAGATTGTTAACATTCATATAGACCAGAACTTTCCAAAAGCCAAGGAGCAGACCAGTTCCAAACTGCAACCATGTTTCCACTGGTCAAATTCCACTGGTCTGTGTTAAATTTAGATGAATCAGGACAATACAGAGGTTTTTTTGCTGCTGTTGTTGTCTTTCTTTTAGTTTTAATTAAAATTTACTGGGATGAGAATTGTTAATAAAGTTACATATATTTCAGGTGTACAATTCTGTAATAAGTCATCTATATATCACATTGTGTGTTCAACACCCAGAGTCAGTTCTCTTTCCATCACCATATATTAGACCCCACCTACCCTCTTCTAGGATCCCTCTCCTCCCTCCCCCCTTACCCTCTGGTAACAACTAAACTACTGTCTATGTCTATGAGTTTTTGTTTCTTCATTTGTTTGTCTCGATATTTGTTGTTTTCAGTTTTATATACCACACATCAGTGAAATCACATGGTTCTCTACTTTTTCTGTGTGACTTATTTCACTTAGCATTATAATCTCAAGATCCAACCATGTTGTAGCAAATGGTACTATTTCATCTTCCCTTATGGCAGAATAATATTCCGTGATGTATATATACCACAATTTCTTTATCCATTCATCTATCCAAGGACGCTTTGGTTGTTACCATATCTTGGCCACCGTAAATAAAGCTGCAATGAACATTGGAGCACAAGTGTCTTTATGTATAAATGTTTTCAGATTTTTGGGGTAGATGCCCAGGAGAGAGATTGCTGGGTCATACAGTAATTCTATTCTTAATTTTTGGAGGAACCTCCACACTGCCTTCCATAACGGCTGCACCAGTCTGCATTCCCACCAACAGTGTATGAGGGTTCCTTTTTCTCCACAGCCTCTCCAACACTTGTTACTATTTGTCTTGATGATGATAGCCATTCTGATTGGGGTGAGGTGATATCTCCTTGTGGTTTTTTTTTTGTTTGTTTGTTTTTTGTTTTTGTTTTTGTTTTTTGCATTTCTCTGATGATTAGTGATGTTAAGCATTTTTTCATGTCTATTTGCCATTTATATGTCCTGTTTGGAGAAATGTCTCTTCAGGTCCTCTTCCCATTTTGTAATTGGATTGTTTGGTTTTTTTGTTGTTGAATTGGATGAGTTCCTTATATATTTTGGATATTAGCCCCTTATTGGAGGCGATGTTTGCAAAAATCTTCTCTCATTCGTTTAGTTGCCTCTTTATTTTGTCGATGGTTTCTTTTGTTGTGCAGAAGGTTTTTGTTTTGATAAAGCCCAATTCATTTATTTCAGGTTTTACTTCCCTTGCCTTTGGAGTCAAATTCATAAAATGCTCTTTGAACCCAAGGTCCGTAAGTTTAGGGCCTATGTTTTCTTCTATGCAGTTTATTGCTTCAGGTCTTATGTTTAGGTCTTTGATCCATTTTGAGTTAATTTTGTTACATGGGGACAGATAGCAGTCTAGTTTCATTCTTTTGCACATGGCCTTCCAATACTCCCAGCACCATTTATTGAAGAGGCTGTCTTTTCTCCATTGAATGGTTTTTGCTTCTTTGTCAAAAATTATCTGTCCATATTTATGTGGTTTTATTTCTGGGTTCTCAATTCTATTCCATTGGTCTATGTGTCTGTTTTTCTGCCAATACCATGCTGTTTTGATTATTGTTGCCCTGTAGTACAAGCTGAATTTAGGGAGTGTGACACCTCCAACATTGTTCTTTTTTCTTAGGATTGCTTTGGCTATTTGGGGTCTTTTGTGGTTCCACACAAGTCTGATGATTTTTTATTCAATTTCTTTAAAAACTGCCATTGGGATTTTGATGGGAATTGCATGAAATCTGTCTATTGCTTTGGGTAATATGGCCATTTTAACTGTATTGATTCTTCCAATCTATGAACATGGAACATCTTTCCATTTCTTTGTGTCTTCTTCAATTTCTTTTTAAAATGTCTTATAGTTTTCAGTATATAGGTCTTTCATATACTTGGTTACGTTTATTCCTAGGTATTTTATTCTTTTTGTTGCAATTGCAAAAGGAATTGCATTTTTTAAATAATTATTATTGCTTTTCTGAGATTTCATTGTTAGTATATAGGAATGCAATGGACTTTTGTATGTTGATTTTGTAGCCAGCAACTTTACTGTATTAGTTGATTGTTTCTAATAGCTTTTTGGTGGAGTCTTTATGGTTTTCTATATACAGCATCATGTTGTCAATACAGAGTTTTTTTACAAATTAAATTTACTGTAAATTTATTCTGTGCTTCTTACCTTTTCGGAGTTAAAGTATCATTTTTAAAGGAAATGATGGAGATTTTCTCTTGTAGATGTATTTTTGCTTCACAAAATAACCTATGCCGTTCCTAAATTAAATTATTTGTACTCTTGAATCAAATTCTATGCTCTGGGAGCACTAGAATAAGCTACCCATCCTGTTTTCAGCAATGTATCTAATCCCCCATCTCTGGGCCCTATTATCTATGCTTGCTGCTTATTTTTCCCAACTTTGTTTCTGCCCTGAAAGATAAATCTTCACATGCAAGGAACACAGCTGGTGTCAAATATTAGTGATGATAATGCTAATCATGCTCTATCAGATGCTTAATGCGATACCCAGGAGAAGGAACATACACCATGCCTGTTTATTAATGGAACTGAGGATAGCTGCACTACTAATAAATTAATTGCTCCATGATGTGAACCTCACACACCCTTAAGGCTCATCCTTGTAGCCATTGGCAGGATTAAAAAAATAATTCGACTTTTCCGGAAAAATGGAAGCGTGAGGTGAGCATCTGTAAAGCTCCCCTGGAATTTACAACGAATTGAACAACAATAACTCCACAAAGGACTCCCTGCACAGCAGACAGGCAAGATGAAGAGGTCCACTACCGAAATCACCTACAGGAGGGAGATTCGCGTGAGCAAGGGGAGGAGGAAAGGGAGAAGTGCAGATATGGAGCCGCGCGGGCGCAGGACACAGACCCAGCTCAGTGCTCCGAGCTCGCTGCTTCCCAGAACTACTGCAGCTGCAGGGAAGGGAAGAACTCGGACTGCTAGGGCTCCGCCAGGGCTCCACAGGGCTGAGGGGGAAGCATATCACACGGCTGAACCCAACGCTCATGGCAGAGATCTCGGAGAAAAGACTGAGGGAAGAAGGCTGAAAACGGTGGTTTAAGCCCTCACTGCCGAGCAGAGAACGGAAGCCTTAGGCACTGAGACTAGCCGCCCCCTCCATCCCCTCCCAGAGCTCGCCCCGCCCCCACCTGCCCGGTGCTAGAAGTGGAACAGTAGCCGAGTCAGATGAAAAGAACAGAATATTTGATGTTCTGAGAACTGTGGACCGCAGACATAGATTCGCAGCCCAACTAGTTCTGGCAAAGGGGAGGGAGCTGTGGAAGCAGGACCGGCTGTGGTGGTGGTCGCCGCCATTGCTCTGGGCCACCTCTCACAACTCACTCGTCCCCGGCCCCACCTATCTGGGCGGATCCCTGCAGGAGTACACAGAACTGCTGAAACATACGGGCTCTGAATCTGGTGCAGGAAGAGCTTTGGAACTTCAAAAGCTCTCCACATACCCACATGGACACTGAACCCTGTGACCCAGGCGAACTATTAACAGAGGAGAAGCCCGTCTCCCAGGGAATCCCCCCATTGTGTGAGAAGCTGAAATAGTGCAGAGAAAACATAGCACTACCGTATGAGAGAGCAAAAAGGGATGCAGTTGGACAGAAAATAAAAGTCTACCAACAAGTACTGGAAAACAAAAGAAAGGCCTCTTCCTAGCAACCTGTTGCAGAATCCACTCCTGTAGATGTCTAGAAAGAGAAATAATAAATCAGTAATTGCCATGAATGACCAAGTCAACAAGACAGCTCAGAAAGAAAGTGAAACATCTCCAGAAAAGGAACATAAAGACATGGAAAATTGTGACTTAAATGACAGAGAATTCAAGATTGCAGTTCTGAAAACTCGATGAGATGCAAGACAACACAGAAAGGCAGTTTAATGAACTCAGAAACACAATCAAAGAACAACATGAGCATTTTACAAAAGAGATTGAAATTTTAAAACAGAACCAAATAGAATTTCCGGAGATTAAGAACTCAATAGAAGAAATTAAAAATGAAACGGCCAGCTTAGGTAGCAGAGTTGACCAGATGGAGGAAGGAATCGGTGACATCGAAGATAGAAACCTGGAAAGTACACGGATGGAAGAAAAAAGAGACTTGAGACTTAAAAGAAACAAAAGAATGCTACAAAAAATTTCTGACTCCATCAGAAAGAGCAATATAAGAATAATGGGCATACCAGGAGGAGAAGAAAAAGAGAAGGGAACAGATAATATATTGAAACAAATTGTCAATGAGAACTTCCAAACTTGTGGACACAACTGGACCCTCGAATCCAAGAAGCAAATAGAACACCTAACACCTCAATCCCAACAGGCCTTCTCCAAGGCACATTGCATTGAAGCTGTCTAAAATCAATGACAAAGAAAGAAACCTCAAGGCAGCCAGGGAAAAGACAACGGTAACCTACAAAGCAAAGCCCACTAGATTATCACCAGAATGTCTATAAGCCAGGATGGAGTGGAACCAAATATTCAAACTATTGAAACAGAAATTATGAGCCAAGAATAATACATCCAGCAAAGATATCCTTTAGATATGAAGTAGGAATAAAGAACTTTCTACTTTTTCTGTCTGACTTATTTCACTCAGCATTACACTCTCAAGATCAATCCATGTTGTCACAAATGTTCCTATATCATCTTTTCTTACCGCCGAATTGTATTCCATTGTGTATATATACCACAACTTCTTTATCCATTCATCTATCGAAGGACATTTTGGTTGTTTCCATGTCTTGGCCACCGTAAAAAAAGCTTCAATATATAAACCAAAAACAACAAAAGAACAAGACAAACAAATGCGAAACAGAAACTCATAAACACAGAAAATAATTCAGTGGTTACCAGAGGGTAAGGGGGTGGGGCGTGGTGGGTGGGAGATGAAAGTAAGGGGGGTCAAATATATGGTGATGGAAGGAGAACTGACTCTGGGTGATGAACACACAATGGGATTTATAGATGATGTAATACAGAATTGTACACCTGAAATCTATGTAATTGTACTAACAATTGTCACCCCAATAAATTTAATTTAAAAAAAAGAACTTTCTAGACATACAGAAGCTGAGGGAATTTTGTAATACACGATCGACACTATAAGACATACTAAAGGAGGCTATTCGACCACCATCAACAGGGACAATTCGTGGCAACCAAAACATAGAAAGAGGGAGAGTAAAGGCCTGAACCGGAATATTGGAATGGAGAAAGTAAACGTGCTGAAGAAAATGGAACACTCTAAATATCAAACTTTCCTTTACATAAACTTAATGGTAACTACTCAAAAAAAATCCAGAACTGAAATACATACTCTAATAAAAGAAGAAACACAGGGAAACATCACAGAATACCACCACACAGAAATAATAGACAACAACAAAAAGGCAAAGAAACAATGGAGACACAGACTTACCAGAAAACTAAAGATAGAATGACAGGAAATCCTCACATATCAATAATCACCCTAAATATAAAAGGACTGAACTCACCAATAAAAAGGCACAGAGTAGCACATTGGAACAAAAAAGTAAACCCAACCAAATGCTGTCTCCAAGGACACATCTCAGCTACAAGGACAAGCATAGACTCAAAGTGAAAGGGTGGAAATTGACACTCCAAGCAAATGGTATCCAGAGAAAATCAGGTGAAGCCATAATGATATCAGATGAAACAGACTTCAGGGTGAAAAAGGTAACAAGAGACAAAGACGGACATTTCATAATGGTAAAGGGGACTATACAACAAGAAGACATTAGAGTCATCAATATTTCTGCCCCCCATCAGGGAGCACCGAAATATACCAAGAAACTACAAACAGAACTAAAGGGAGAAATTGACCAAAACACAATTATACTAGGGGACTTAAATACATCATTGACAGCTATGTATAGATCATCCAAACAGAAAATAAATAGCAAAATAGCAGCCCTAAAAGACAAATTAGATGAAATGGACATAATTGACATATATAGAGCACTTCATCCTAAAACATCAGACTATACATGTTTCTCTAGTGTACATGGAACATTCTCAGGTATACACCATTTATTGGGACATAAAATCAGCGTCAGCAAATTTAAGAAGACTGAAATCATACCGAGCATATTCTCTGATCACAAGTCTATGAAATTGGACATCAACTGCAAAAAGAAAGCAGGAAAAAACACAAATACATGGAGCTTAAACAACATATTTTTAAAGAACGACTGGGTCAAAGAAGAAATTAGAGGAGAGATCAAAAAATACATAGAAACAAATGACAATGAAAATACATCCTACCAACATTTTGGGGTGCAGTGAAAGCAGTTTTAAGAGGGAAATGTATATCACTACAGGCCTATCAAAACAAACAAGAAAAGTCACAAATAAAGAACCTCATGTTACACCTAAAAGCACTAGAAAAAAAAGAACAAGCGAAACCCAAAGTCAGCAGAAGAAAGGAAATAACAAAAATCAGAGCAGAACTAAATGAAATAGAAAACCAAAAAGACAATAAAAAAACTTAATATGACAAAGAGCTGGTTCGTTGAAAAGATTACCAAAATTGACAAACCCTTGGGTAGACTCACTAAGATAAAAAGAGAGAAGGCACTAATTAACAAAATCAGAAACAAAAGAGGGGAAGTTATCACGGACACCACAGAAATACAAAGGATCATCCAAGAATACTATGAAGGACTATATGCCACCAAATTCAATAACCTAGAAGAAAGGGACAAGTTCTTAGAAACATATACCCGTCCATGGCTGAACCATGAAGAACTGGAAAATCTAAACAGACCGATCACCAGTAACGAAATTGAATCAGTCATCCAAAACCTTCCCAAAAGCAAAAGTCCAGGACCAGATGGCTTCACTAGTGAATTCTACCAAACCTTCAAAGAGGATCTAATACCAATCCTGCTCAAACTCTTCCAAAAATTGAAGAAGAGAGAGTACACCCTAACTCATTTTATGAGGCCAACGTTACCCTGATACCAAAACCTGGTAAGGAAAACACAAAATAAGAAGACTACAGACCAATATCTCTGATGAATACAGATGCAAAAATCCTAACAAAATTCTAGCAAATCGAATACAACAATGCATTGAAAAGATTATTCATCATGACCAAGTGGGGTTCATCCCCGGGGCACAAGGATGGTTCAATATCCGCAAATCCATCAATGTGATACATCACATAAACAAAATAAAGGACAAAAATCATACGATTATATCAATTGATGCAGAAAAAGCATTTGACAAGATACAACATCCATTTATGATTAGAACACTTAATAAAACAGGTATAGAAGGAAAATACCTTAACATAATAAAGGCCATATATGACAAGCCCTCAGTTAATCTCAAAATTAATGGTGAAAACCTGGACCCCTTTGTTCTAAGTTCAGGAACACGAAAGGTCTATCCCCTATTCCCTCTGGTTTTCAACATAGAGTTGCAAGTCCTTTCCAGAGCAATCAGGCAAGAGAAAGAAAAAAAGGCATCCAAATTGGAAATGAAGAAGTTAAATTATCACTCTTTGCATATGGCATGATCCTATATATAGAAAACCCTAAAGACTCCACCAAAAAGCTATTAGAAAGAATGAGCGAATACAGTAAAGGTACCTCCATACTGATTTCCATAGTGGCTGCAACAATCTGCAATCCCACCAACAGAGCACCAGGTTTCCCTTTTCTCCACAACATCTCCAGTACTTATTGTTTGTTGATTTGTTGATGATAGCCATTCTGACCGGAATGAGGTGGTATCTCACTGTGGTTTTTATTTGCATTTCTCTAATGATTAGTGAGCTTGAGCATTTTTTCAAATGTCTGTTGGCCATCTGTATGTCCTCTTTAGAGAAATGTCTCTTCATAGCCTCTGCCCATTTTTTAATTGGGCTGCTCATTGTTGTTAAACAAACAAAAACAACAATGAGCAGCCCAATTAAAAAATGTTTGTTTTGGCATTGAGCTAAATGAGTATTTATAAATTTTGGATATTAACCCCTTATCAGATGTATCGTTGACAAATATCTTCTCCCATTGAGTAGGCTGTCTTTTTGTTTTATTGATGGTTTCTTTTGTTGTGAAAAAAAGCTTTTAAATTTGATGTAATCCCATATTTTTATTTTTTATTTTACTTCCCTTGCCCAAGGGGATATACCAGTAAAAACATTACTCAGGGTAATGTCTGCAAATTTATTCCCTATATTTTCTTCTAGGAGTATTATGGTTTCATATCTTATATTTGAGTCTTTAATCCATTTTGAATTTGTTCTCATATGTGGCGTAAGGAGGTGGTCCACTTTCATTTTTTTAAATATGTCAGTCCAGCTTTCCCAGCACCATTTATTAAATAGACTGTCTTAACCCCAATATAAAATTTTGCTTCCATTATAACAGATCAAGTGACCATATATGAATGGATTTATTTCTGGGCTCTCTATTCTGTTCCATTGATCTATGTGTCTGTTTTTATGGCAGTACCATACTGTTTTGATTACTATAGCCTTGTAGTATGATTTGATGTTGGGTAGCATGATACCTCCAACTTTACTCTTATTTCTTAAGATTGCCATGGCTATCCAGGATATTTTATGGTTCCATATAAATTTTAAGATTATATATTCTATTTCTGAGAAAAATGTCCTTGGTAGTAATTTTATAGGAATTGCATTGAATCTATCTATTGCCTTAGGTAGTATTGACATTTTCACTATATTAATTCTTCCTATCCATGAACATGGTATGGGTTTCCATTTATTTGTCTCTTCTTTGATTTCTCTCTTCAGTGTCATAATTTTCTGAGTACGGGACTTTTACTTCTTTGGTTAAATTTATTTCTAGATATTTTATTGTTTTTGAAGCAATTGTAAATGGGATTGATTTCTTGATTTCTCCTAATAGTTTATTATTGGTGTATACAAATGCAACTGATTTCTCAATATTAGTTTTGTATCCTGCTAATTTACTAAATTTGTTTCTCAGTTCTAATAGTGTTTTGGTGGAGTCTTTGTGGTTCTCTATATATAGTATCATGTCATCTGCATATAAAGAAAATTTTGCTTCCCCCTTTCCAATTTGGATGCCATTTATTTCTTTTTCTTGTCTGATTGCTGTGACTAGAACTTCCAGAACTATGTTGAATAAAAGTGGTGAAAGTGGGCAGCCCTGTCTTATTCCTGATCTTAAGGGGAAAGGTTTTAGCCTTTCCCCATTGAGTAAGATGTTAGCTGTGTGTTTATCACATATGGCCTTTATTATGTTGAGATATGATCTTTCTAGTCCCACTTTGCTATAAGTTTCTTTTATCATAAATGGCTGCTGAATATTGTCAAATGCTTTTTCTGAATCTATTGATGTGACCATATGATTTTTATTTTTTCTTTTGTTAATGTGGTATATCACGTTAATTGATTTGCAGATATTGAATCAACCTTGCATACCAGGAATGAATCCCACTTGACTGTGATGTATGATCTTTGTAATGTGTTGCTGAATCTGGTTTGCTAGTATTTTGTTGAGGATTTTTGTGTCAATGTTCATTAGGGATATCGGCCTGTAGTTTTCTTTTCTTTTTTTTATTTTTTATTTATTTTATTAAATTTATTGGGGTGACAATTGTTAGTAAAATTACATAGATTTCAGGTGTACAATTCTGTATTACATCATCTATAAATCCCATTGTGTGTTCATCACACAGAGTCAGTTCTCCTTCCATCACCATATATTCGATCCCCCTTACCCTCATCTCCCACCCCCCATCCCCCACCCCCCTTACCCTCTGGCAACCACTAAACTATTATCTGTGTCTATGAGTTTCTGTTTCTCATTTGTTTGTCTTGCTATTTTGTTGTTTTTGGCTTATATACCACATATCAGTGAAATCACATGGTTCTCTGCTTTTTTTTTCTTGTAATGTCTTTGTCTGGTTTTGGGATCAGAGTAATAGTGTCCTTGTAAAATGTGTTTGGGAGCCTTCCCTGCTTCTGTATTTCTTGGAATAGTTTGAGGAAAATAGGTGTTAATTCTTTTTTGAATGTTTTATAAAATTCCCCTGTGAAGCCATCTGGTCCAGGACTTTTGCTTGTTGGGAGCTTGTTGATTTTGATTAAATATCTTTGGCAGTAATTGATCTGTTCAGGATTTCTGTTTCTTCTTGATTCAGTCTTGGAAGATTGTATGCTTCTAGAAATTTATCCATGTCTTCCAGATTGTCTAATTTTTGGCAAATAGCTACTCGTAGTATTTTCTTAAAATTTTCTGTATTTCTGTGGTATCTGTTGTCACTTCTCCCCTTTCATTTCTGATTTTATCAATTTGGGTCCTCTCTCTCTTTTACTTGGTGAGTCTGGCTAAGGGTTTGTCGATTTTGTTTATCTTTCAAAAAAAGCAACTCTTGGTTTCATTGATCTTTTGTATTGTTTTTTTTTGTTGTTGTTGTTTTGTTTTGTTTTTGTTTTGTCTCTATTTCATTTATTTCTGCTGTGATCTTTATTATTTCCTTCCTTGTATTTCCTTTGGGCTTGTTTTGCTGTTCTTTTTCCAGTTCCCTTACGTGTAAAAATAGCTTGTTGATTTGATATTTTTCTTATTTCTTTAGATAGGCCTGCATTGCTGTGACTTTCCCTCTTAGGAATGCTTTCACTGTATCCCACAGCTTTTGGGTAGTTGTGTTTCCATTTTTGTTTGTCTCTAGGTATCTTTTGGTTTCTTCCTTTATCTCATTATTGACTCACTAACTATTTAGTAATGTGTTATTGAGCCTCCATGTAATGGTATGTTTTCCATATTTCTTCTTGAAATTGATTTCTGGTTTCATAGCATTGTGGTCAGAGAAGATGCTTGATATGATTTCAATCTTCTTAAATTTACTGAGACTATTTTGTGGCCTAGCATGTGGTCTATCTTGGAAAATGTTCCATGTGATCTTTAGAAGAAAGTATATTCTGCTGCTTTGACGTGAAATGCTCTAAAAATATCAGTTAAATCCAACTGGTCTAAAGTGTTGTTTAAGGCCACTGTTTCCAGGTTGATTTTCTGTCTGGAGGATCTGTCCATTGGTGACAATGGGGTGTTGAAGTCCCCTACTATGAAAGTGCTACTGTTGATCTCCGTCTTTATGTCTGTCATAAACTGTTTTATGTATTTAGGAGCTCCGATGTTGCCTACAAATAACTTTGAATAAATTCATTTCTCTCTCTTTCCCAAGGTAGAGAATACAACTATGGTGAGTCTCATAATTAGGTGAACTAGCATTCACTGGCATAAAAACAAGATGGAATTTTAAAATCAGTTAATCTAGTATCATGAAAGCATTATTTTAGGAAATTAGTCTGGAAAACTGATATCTAGGACATCTGGCAGTTCTTAGCAGATTCTCATTCAAGTTTTAACTTTATTTTTTTTAATTTATTTTTTAAATTTATTGGGGTGACAATTGTTTGTAAAATTACATAGATTTCAGGTGTACAATTCTGTATTACATCATCTATAAATCCCATTGTGTGTTCATCATCCAGAGTCAGTTCTCCTTCCATCACCATATATTTGATCCCCCTTACCCTCATCTCCCAACCCCCACCCCCCTTACCCTCTGGTAACCACTGAACTATTATCTGTGTCTATGAGTTTTTTGTTTCTCATTTGTTTGTCTTGTTCTTTTGTTGTTTTTGGTTTATATACCACATATCAGTGAAATCACATGGTTCTCTGCTTTTTCACTCTGACTTTTTCACTGAGCATTACACTCTCAAGATCCATCCATGTTGTCACAAATGCTCCTATATCATCTTTTCTTACTGCAGCATAGTATTCCATTGTGTATATATACCACAACTTCTTTATCCATTCATTTATCGAAGGACATTTTGGTTGTTTCCATGTCTTGGCCACCGTAAACAAAGCTGCAATGAACATTGGAGCACACGTGTCTTTATGTATAAATGTTTTCAGATTTTTTGGGTAGATACCCAGGAGACGGATTGCTGGGTCATATGGTAATTCTATCCGCAACTTTTTGAGGAACCTCCACACTGCCTTCCATAATGGCTGCACCAGTCTGCATTCCTACCAACAGACTATAACGGTTCCTTTTTCTCCACAGCCTCTCCAACACTTATTACTATTTGTCTTGTTGATGATAGCCATTCTGACTGTGGTGAGGTGATGTCACATTGTGGTTTTTATTTGCATTTCTCTGGTGATTAGTGATGTTGAGCATTTTTTCATATGTCCTCTGCCCATTTTTCAATTGGGTTGCTTGTTTTTCATTGTTGAGTTGTATGAGTTCCTTGTATATTTTGGATATTATCCCCTTATCGGAGGCACTGTTTGCAAAAATCTTCTCCCATTCAAGTGGCTGCCTGTTTATTTTGTTGATGGTTTCTTTTGCTGTGCAGAAGTTTTTTAGTTTGAAATACTCCCATTCAATTAATTTAGCTTTTACTTCCTTTGCCTTTGAAGTCAAATTCATGAAATGCTCTTTGAACCCAAGGTCCATAAGTTTAGTACTTATGTTTCCTTCTATGAAGTTTATTGTGTCAAGGATTATGCTTAATTTTCTATCGATTTTGAATTAATATTGGTACATGGTGACAGATAGCAGTCCAGTTTTATTCCTTTGCACGTGGCTATCCAATTACCCCAGCACCATTTATTGAAGAGGCTGTCTTTGCTCCATTGTATGTTTTTAGCTTTTGTCAAAAATTATCTGTCCATATTCATGTGTGTTTTCTTTTCTGGGTTCTCAACTCTATTCCATTGGTCAATGTGTCTGTTTTTCTGCCAATAACATGCTGTTTTGATTATTGTAGCCCTGTAGTACAAGCTAAAGTCAGGGAGTGTGATACCTCCAGTATTGTTCTTTTTTCTTAAGATTGCTTTGGCTATTCGGGGTCTTTTGTGGTTCCAAACAAATTTTTCGTTCTATTATTTTAAAAATGACATTGGGATTTTGATGGCGATTGCATTGAATCTGTATATTGCTTTGGGTAATATGGCCATTTTAACTATGTTGATTCTTCCAATCCATGAGCACGGAATGTCTTTCCATTTCTTTGTGTCTTCTTCAATTTCTTTCAAAAACGTCTTATAGTTTTCAGCATATAGGTCTTTCACGTCCTTGGTTAAGTTTATTCCTAGGTATTTTATTCTTTTTTCTGCAATGGCAAAGGAATTGTTTTTTGTATTTCTTTTTCTGAGATTTCATTGTTAGTATATAGGAATGCAGTGGACTTTTGTACATTGATTTTGTAGCCAGCAACTTTATTGTATTCGTTGATTATTTCTAGTAGCTTTTTGGTGGAGTCTTTAGGGTTTTCTATATATAGCATCATGTCATCTGCAAAGAGTGATAATTTAACTTCTTCATTCCCAATTTGGATGCCTTTTATTTTTTCTCTTGCCTGATTGCTCTGGCAAGGACTTCCAACACTATGTTGAAAAGCAGAGGTGATAGGGGACAGCCCTGTCGTGTTCCTGAACGTAAAGCAAATGGCTTCGGTTTTTCACCATTAATTTTAAGATTAGCAGAGGGCTTGTCATATATGGCCTTTATTATGTTAAGGTATTTTCCTTCTATACCTACTTTATTAAGTGTTTTAATCATAAATGGATGTTGTATCTTGTCAAATGCTTTTTCTGCATCAATTGATATAATCGTATGATTTTTGTCCTTTATTTTGTTTATGTGATGTATCACATTGATGGATTTGCGGATGTTGAACCATCCTTGTGCCCCGGGGATGAACCCCACTTGGTCGTGATAAATAATCTTTTCAATGCATTGTTGTATTCGATTTACTAGAATTTTTTTTAGGATTTTTGCATCGGTATTCATCGGAGATGTTGGTCTGTAGTTTTCTTTTTCTGTGCTGTCCTTACCAGGTTTTGGTATCAGGGTAATGTTGGCCTCATAAAATGAGTTAGGGAGTATTGTCCCTTCTTCAATATTTTGGAAGCGTTTGAGCAGGATTGGTATTACATCCTCTTTGAAGGTTTGGTAGAATTCACTAGTGAAGCCATCTGGTCTTATATTGCTCTTTCTGGTGGAGTCAGAAAGTTCTTGTAGAGTTCTTTCATTTCTTTTAAGTCTCAAGTCTCTTTCTTCTTCCGTCCGTGTCATTTCCAGGTTTCTATCTTCAATATCACTGATTGTTTCCTCCATGTGGTCAACTCTACTACCTAAGATGGCTGTTTCATTCTTAATTTCTTCTATTGAGTTCTTAATCTCCAATATTTCTATTTGGTTCTTTTTTTAAAATTTCAATCTCTATCGTAAAATGCTCATGCTGTTCTTTGATTGTTTTTCTGAGTTCATTAAACTGCCTTTCTGTGTTTTGTTGCATCTCACTGAGTTTTTTCAGAACTGCAATCTTCATTTCTCTGTCATTTAAGTCACATTTTTCCATATCTTTAAGTTCCTTTTCTGGAGACTTTTCACTTTCTTTTTGAGCTGTCTTGTTGCCTTGGTTATTAATGGCAATTACTGATTTATTATTTCTCTTCCTAGACATCTACAGGAGTGGCTTCTGCAACAGGTGATAAGCAGAGGTCTTTCTTTTGTTTTCCAGTACTTTTTGGTAGAATGTTTTATTTTGTCTCCGACTGCAGCCTTTTTTTCTCTCTCACAGTGTAGTGCTATGTTTTCTCTGCAGTATTTCAGCTTCTCATACAATGGGGGGATGCCCTTGGAGACAGGCTTCTCCTCTGTTAACAGTTCGCCTGGGTCACAGGGCGCAGTGTCCGTGTGGGTAGTGAAGAGCTTTTGAAGTTCCAAAGCTCTTCCTGCACCAGATTCACAGTTTGTATGTTTTAGGGGTTCTGTTTACTCCTTCAGGGATCCTCCCATATAGGTGGGGCCAGGGGAGGAGTGAGGTGTGAGATATGGCCCATAGCAATAGCAGTGACCACCACCACACCGTTCCTGTTTCCACAGCTCCCTCCCCTTTGCCAGAACTAGTTGTGCTGCTAATCTGTGTCTGCGTTCCACAGTTCTCACAACAGCAAATATTATGTTATTTTGATCTGTCACTGCTACTGTTCCGCTTCTAGCACCGGGCAGGTGGGGGCGGGGCAAGCTCTGGGAGGGTAGGGACTAGGTGCCTAAGGCTCTGTTCTCTGCTCGGCAGTGAGGGCTTAAACCACCATTTTCAGCCTTCTTCCTTCAGTCTTTTCTCTGAGGTCTCTGCTGTGAGCATTGGGTTTAGCCATGTTATATGCTGCCCCTCAGCCCTGTGGGCCATAAGCGGAGCCCTAGCAGTTCGAGTTCTTCCCTCTCCCACAGGTGCGGTAGTTCCAGGATGCAGCAAGTTCGGAGCATTGAGCTAGGTTTGTGTCCTGCACCCGAGCAGCTCCATCTCTGCACTTTTCCCTTCCCGCCTCCCTAGCTCATGGGATTCGCCCACCTTTAGGTGAATTCAGTAGTGGGGCTCTTCGTCTTGCCTGTCTGCTGTGCAGGAAGTCCTTTGTGGAGTTATAGTTGTTTGATTAGTTATACATTACGGGGAGATTTACAGAGGCTCACCTCACGCCACCATTTTGATGACGTCTAGTGATTTACTTGTTAATCTGGGAGGAAACATGAAGAGATCAAGAGATTTCTCTTTTTTTTAATTTTATTTTATTAAATTTATTGGGGTGACTCTGGGTGATGAACACACAATGGGATTTATAGATGATGTAATACAGAATTTTACACCTGAAATCTATGTAATTTTACTAACAATTGAGATCAAGAAATTTAAACATAGCATATGCCTCTTTATCTTCTCTAAAATGCACAGAATCTGGCTTTTTTTTTTAAATCTACAGCTAGTGTTTTAGGACCATAAATGAGAGGATGAAAGTGTTTTCTCCACACCTTTAAATTATTTCCAGTTCAATTTTCTGTCTCTTCGCCAGAATTTTTGTCAATAGAGAAGAATGGTGTGATCAGTTACCAAAATATTTGACCTTAGCAATTTGGGTTGGATTTTTATTTGAAGAGGTATTTTTAATGCTTGGGGACTTCATACCACAAGGCAAATATTGAAGCTGCACTGCAAAGTTCAAACAGAAAATACTGGAAAGTTTAGTCAGCCCTACCTTGGTCCCTCTGCATGCTAAAGATTGCCTCTCTCAGAATGATGTATAGAACCAGTCAAAGAAGGCCCCCAGCCCTTCCACCAAGCTTGCTACCTTTTCTGACCACATCCACCAGCAGGTTTGCTATAATTAACTTTTGTTTCCAAATTTTATAGAAAAACCTGGTCTGTAAATTTGGGTGGAAAAGAAGAGAAATTGGGTCAATAACAAAAAGGAATGAAATTGAGTGATTTTAGTAATCTCTCTGTCTGTGTCATGGTGTGATGGGGTGGAAATTATTAATGTGCATATGTTAACAACCTTCTCCTCCTCCCATTGCATCAAGGAGAGGTTGTATTTTTATTTTCTCAGATACTCACCATTCCAACCTCTCCCTCCTATGTTTGGCAAAATTGATCTTTGGCCTTTTGTGATGCAAAATCAAGAAGAGTGAACAAGAACACGTGAGAAGTTGGGGGGGTGGATTTAGACTGCATTCTAAGCCAATATACATAATCAAATGCTTGGAGTGAGGGAAACATTGAGAAAAAAATTGTTCTGCCTGGAGATCCTGGAAAAGTTGGTGGGAGTGTGATGAATTGAAGAGAGAGAGATACTGGAGACCTGTAGAATATGACGCAAAATAATAATAATAATAAACAGGAAAGAAAGGGGGGTTGTAATGAGTTGTTTTGTATCCTCTTCATGGTTTTTTATTAGTACCAGAATTTGAATTATTTTTAAATCACTTTTGGCTGCTAGACTATGAGGTATGATCAAACAAAATGGTGACTATTTAAATAAAAAATTAAAAAAAAACACTATTACAGTAAAAGATACATTGCCGTTAATCCCCCTCAAAATATTTCTCCTCACTTCTAACATACTCATCGCATCATTCTTACCACTTTCTGAAGCAGTTCTGGAAATCCTCTTTTGTGAGTGTCTTTAGTTGCCCTGTTGTGGCTTCCTCAATGTCCTGAATCATTTTGACTTTGGGGAAGAACGAGAAGTTGCACAGTGCCAGATCCAATGAATAAGGTGGATGAGGACACTCTGTAACTTTTTTATTTGACAGAAATTGCCATACTAGAAGCAATGTGTGACATGGAGTGTTATCATGATGGAGGATGAAACTATTTGCCCATTTCATGTAAATGCATTGTTTGTGATCCATGATTTATGGTACTTTTTTAAAACACACCTTCTCTCAACCATAGCTCACACCCAACTGACCACAATGAACAAGTTGAAACTTGTCACACACTGTTACTGAGGTTCAACGTGCCGCTTCCTGTATTGAAGATCCCTGCCTTTCCATTAGATGGCATGTGGCAGCAGCATTCACCATATATTTTGATTGCGGTGGAAAGGCTCCATGTCACACATCATTTCTGGTATGGCAATTTCTGTCAAATACAAAAATTACAGCATGTCCTCATCCACCTTATTCACTGGATCTGGCACCACGTAACTTCTGGCTCTTCCGTAAAGTCAAAATGACCGTGAAAAGTAAACATTTTGAATCAATTCAGGACATCAAGGCAGCTATGACAGTGCAACTAAAAGACACTCACAAAAGAGGATTTCCAGAACTGCTTCAGAAAGGGGTCAGAGTGATGGGATAAGCATGTTCGAAGTAAGGGGGAGTATTTTTAGGGGGAATTTATGGCAATGTGTCTTTTAGTGTAATAATTTTTTTATTTAAACATTCACCGTGCATTTTGATCATGCCTCATATGTCTTTGACCAAGACACTACTCTGACATTGGACAACGAGGGTCCTTACTCCATAAAAGTTTCATTAAGTTCATAAAATCATCTTTCTCTGAAGTTGAATGCCTTGCTCCTATAGATATGCAATGACACTTCATAGCAGATCTGACAAATTGGCTTTTCCCAGTAGCTAATCACCAAAGCCTTCCCTCGGGCCTAGGCCCTGGTGAGATGCAGTCTAGTGGCAATAGCAGTATCCCTCATCCCTAACATTTGGTTAGAATTTTTAAGTTTCCCCAGTATTTTGACATTAATTTTCTCTTCTATCCTCACTGCATCCCTATGAGGTAGGTAGGACCACAATGTACTTGTATATCTCTACTGTCCTTTGCTGGCAAATAATTCGCAGAGACCACAAATCCTTAGGCTCCTAATCTCAATCCATGAGACACCCCTCAGAGACTTCAACAATGAAATGTCTGTTATCCAAAGGATTACTTGATACAGGAGATACTTGAGAATAGATAAGGGTCATCTTAACTGTCCATTCTTCTAGGTTGTCCGTGACAGGTCTCTATTATATTAAGCCAGGTCAACAGAAAGCAATTTACCTTAACCATAATATTTTAGCTTTGTGAGGGAAAAAGACTCTTACTGCCTGAAGATTTGACATTTTACAGCCTTTATTTTAAGGGGAAAAATTTCCATTTGAAGATTATGTCTATATATTTTGTAAAACTACATTGTCTATTATAATAAACACTATTATACAAGGAATCACATGATAAATTCCTCCTAGAATTCAGTGACAAGAAAAAAATCTATCTAGGCACGTTGAACACATAGGCTTTTTTTTTAACTTTACAGAGAACCATGTAACTTAATTTTGCTATTTTCTTTCCTTAATTTTGCTGTTTTCTTTCCTTTTTACCTTATCTGCTAAGAAACTCAGAGTAAAATGTTGTGGCCAAATACAGTGATTTACCATAGGGCTGTCTGCAGCCTCTAGTTATGTTTCTTGTAACATGCTTTCCTGTTTTTAATTTGAATTGACCTGTTTTTATGTGTTCTTAACATTTGAAACCTGCTTAAGTCTAGTTTAAGGAGGCATATTAGGGAATCATAGAACCAAAGACTCTCAGAGTGGGATGGGATCTTAAAAGATCATTTATCTCAACCTCCCATACAATGCTAGGATTATTGTCTACTCTTTCCCCACCACATGACCATTCCGCCTCTGAATGTTCCTAATAACAGAGAACTCACTATCTTTAAGGCTGAAACATTCATTTTTGGACAGCTCTGATTACTGGAGAGTTCTTCCTTATGTTGACCTTATGTCTCCATCTTCCATCATTTGATCCTGATTCTAGCTCTTGAGGCCACATAAAACAAAGTGAAAACCTGCTCCCCATGGTATCCTTTCACATATATCAAGAGAGCTATCATGCCGCTGCTCCTTAGTACTTTGGTCACCACTTCTCTTGGCTAAGTGTCACAATTCCTAAATTCAGTTCCCCTCAGTGTCTCAAGAAAAAACCATAGTAAAAAAAAATAACTGAATTATTTTCAATATATAAATGGGGAATATTTTGCTATCAAAGGTGAGTGAACATGAAGAACAAAGGTGGACCAGCAATGGCATAATAAAAATGTGACTTTATCTCTTTAGACTTTTACGAGAGGAATACAAAAACGCTATTGTTTTTCAAATCAAAAGCAATGTATCTAACCTCAATTTAATAGACACAACAGATACAAAATACTTGGTTTTTATAATAGTTAATTAAATTATATATATATTTCATTTTATATATCTATCACTCTCTATATATATGTATACATAGAGAAAAAAATAGAGAGAGAGAAAGAGAGAAGGGTGATGAGAGATTGACAGATGGATAGGAATACAGGAAAAACATTAAGCAAAAAAGGAAAAGAGATGGCAATGCACAGAGGAAAGATACATACACAGAGAGGCATAGAAACATTCATTTATTCATTCAACAGGTATTTGTTGAGTGCCTTTTATATGTTTCAGGCACTGTACAGAGTACAAAGATGAATCAAACATGGTTCCTGCCCTCAAGAAGTTTGTAACATTTATTAGTTTTTTTTCTTTAGTTCAAAGTATAGCAGAGATAACAAAACAAGTATACAAATAGCTATAAACAAGTTAATATCATATAACCATTAAAGAAGTAAAGGTAAAATCATTATTGGATATCAAAAATAGAGATAGATCACTAGAGGGAACAAGGAAAGATTCTGAGGAAAGTGTTATTTGACTAGACTGTGAAGAATGGGCAGAATTTGAACCTGTGGTGTTAGGAGGCAGGGATGGAATTTTAGGTAGAGGGAAAAACATGAATATAGGTATGGAATCAGGAAAGGTCAGGGAAAAGATCAAGTGATGGGTTTGGGCTAGAGCATAAACTATACAAAGGAGGATAGAGAAAGCAAGGTTGGAACGTAAAACGGAACTTATAAAAATAGATAAATATTGAACATTTTGGAATAGGAAAATTATAAGATCTGAACTTTCATCCCAGAAGAGTCCACTGAAATACAGACAGAGGTATACATGCAGAAGGGGGAAAAATTACTTCTCTAGAGTGACATAATCATCTTATAACACCCTTTTGGAACACTATCACCACAAACCATTAGTGTTGTAGTTTCAAATTATTGGCATAAATGGGGATATTCCATGTTAATATTTGTCCTGTGGTGTCAGTGATGAATTTAACATAAATCTGACTGATGGGGCAGGTTCTACAGACTCACAACCATCCCAAATAATTTACTGTGACCCTAGATTGTTCGAGGACCAATGGATACCCAAAAGAACAAGGATGTCTTGCTTCTTAACCACACCAAAGATGTTGCAATAAAGTTAATATACTGTCACTTATAAAGAACCCAGTAGCTCCATCATCTAGTCCCCTAGTGGGATTCATGCAATTGCTTGGAACTGTTGTTTTTCCTTTGATCTCTCATTCCAGGAAGGCATGGTCATGAGTTCACCTGGGACTACTCCGATGATGGGTTCAATCACCCCTGTAGCAGCTGGAGTCAGCAAGTGCAGGGTCGAAGTCCCTGTCTGGCCAGTGTATATCCACTGGGTACACTACTGTACTCACAACTCAGATTTCATGGCTCTAGAGGAGAAAGGTGTTATAAAATAGTAATCAGAATTTGTTCTTATCTTGCTTTGAAGTTTGCAGGCTTGGTTCTCCTCTGACTTCCCTCACTACATACTGAACCTCTAATTTGAATGATCGGCACAGGGAAAATATTCCTAAGATGTCCTCTGAAGTCAGGTCTCTTCTCAGATATATCTGAGACTTTAATTCTATAAATAGAAATAAGGCCATGTGCTATAAACAGCAAATGAATCTATTGGGCCGGGCAGAATTAGAGGTTTGTTTCCTACCCATCTGGGCCAGATCAACTTAGGGACATGCATGGCTATGGATGAAATCTTGTCTGCATGGTAATGGTGATTTTGTGACCAAGGAATCTACAATCTCATATCTCTCTCTCTCTCTCTCTCTCTCTCTCTCTCTCTCTCTCTCTCTCTCTCTCTCAGTACAGTCACACAAACCAAAGTATTCCTGCCAAGATTGTACCCATACATACAGTTAGGGGTCTTACTCCCAGATCTCTAAAAAGCAGTGTTTCTAAGGGTCAGGAATTGTCCTTGATAACTCAGGTAACTTTTTGACTTTGGTAAAACAGTTCCACTTCTACTAAATAGATGGTGACTTCAGGAAGATCCCAGAGAGGGACACGGTTGATGGTCTCCAAGGCCCTGCTAGCTCTATGATTCTATGTGTATATTCATTTGCTTGGAAGTAGGTCACCTTTGCAAAATCTTTAGTGGCATCTGGGGACACTCTAATTTGCAGTGAGCCACACTGAGAATATAGATTAATGATCACCTCGGCTCTCAATGCGTCATTGAAAGAGATCCACTGTTGTTTGGTTTGCAGCAAATCCAGACTGGAAAAGAAGTAAGGTATCAGGGTTTTTACAAACCACTCCAGAGAAATCCAAACAACACACAAATAATAGATATTTAGTGTTCTTAAAAAGATAGCTGTGTCTATGTCTAGGGTCTACCTGTCAACTATCTTGACCAAATATGATGACATGGACCAGAAAAGGGGTGAAAGAGAATTATATTGCACCAATTCCATTATTTTAATGGGCTAGAAGCAACCAGCCAGATGGGAAATGTGCTTGATTAAGTCAACCAGCTTTGGCTGGAGAAGAGGTTAAAATAAAATGATCAATCCATTGTGGCCTTTTGTCTAATTAATGCTTACTTGAGTCAACTGAGTCTTTAAGTTACATCCAATTGTTTGATGTTGCATAGAGGTGACCACCCAGTGCACGAAATATTACTGTTTGGCTGCTTGCCACCTCCCACTACTTGCAAGTTGATTCCACTTGGATTAAGAACAAGAATGTGATGAGATGAGTAGCTTAGTAATAAAATTGTTTATACTAAGTCTAAGACAAGGTAGGCAGAATGGGAATCCTTGGAACAACACTTTTTGGGAGAGTAGCTTTTTGTAGTAAATCAAGTTACAGCCCTCTGATGATGTAGATAGCCATCTGCTATCTCCTCCTGCTCAGCTACACCAAGTAAAATAATGAACAAGTGGGTCACTGAAAGCTGCCCACAATCTAAACAGATTCAGCCTCTACCAAGAAAAACTATGAGCAACACTGCCAGCAATGTCATAAATGGAAAATGGAGTAATTTGAGAACCAGGTGATTTAAGGTATTCTTTGTCTGGTGTTATAATAACATGCAGTAATCTATGAAATGAGCCCAAACAGGAAGGATAAAATAAAGGTTCTAAATGGATTTTGAGCAATTTTAATTTCCTATGTGCCTTTCTGTGTTTTCTAAATTTTCTACAATGAATATGTATTGATGTTGAGATTAGTAAGAAAAAAATCTAAAAGGGCTTAGATAATGTCCCATGACATGACTACTTGGTTAAGTTACGTTTGTAAAGTACAGTAAAACCTCAATAAGCAGAACTCAACTTCCAGTTCATTAGCATTTGGTTTTCATTTTCCCAATAATCCATTTTGGGAAGAGGCAAATCACAAGAAAACAAGCAGACATAAGAGGTGTGATGAAACTAATTTAAATCTCTATTTGCAAACCCTGTTTAAGTTGTTTTCGAAGTATCTTGTTTTGGACAAGAAACATAAGCAACTTAGGAAAAGAGCTGTGAAAAAAAAGTCATTTTGGTCCCTCTGAACCACCAACTCAAGCCACTGTGCTAGTAGCAACAGGTGAATAGATAAATGATTCACACTATAGTCCATGAAATAAGTCAAATTGGTACATGGGAGTAGAGACTGTTTTTCCTCTCCACAAATAATTATAATGCTAAAGCAAATTGAAGAAAGTTTTATTTTGGCCAATGCAGAGGGCCTAATGAAAAAGAATCCAAGAAAGGATGTAGTGGTTTTAGATAGGGGTTTATGACACAATCAACTAAAAGAAGAGTTGATCATGAACAGGACAGGATCAGTAGGCTAGACAAGGTAGGCTTCGTTGACATGCTGGCCTAAAGAAATACCAAAGACAGAAATGGATAGGGTTGCACACAGAGCTAAGTATCACCCTTAGTGGGTCTTATTGCTCAAAAAGACTTTGGTCAGTAGTAGTCTTTGTTTTCCAGGCCTAGCCCCAGGGTTACAATTCCTGGGCTTAAAGGACTAGATTATGTTTGGGAGAGTCCTGATCCATGAGCCTGTAGTTACTGCCCCCTTCCCTTTTCCTTGCCCCCAACAATTCTTCCATACTCATACAAGAGTACAGTGTGACTCTAGAAGTGAAGTCTGTTTTGAGTTGGTACCTTTCTTGGAAATTTCCCTTAGGCCTTGCTTCTCTCTAGAAGTATTAAAAGTTCAGCTTTTGACTGAGACCGTGCCACAAGTAGAGGATGATATTTCAGTTTCCTTCTCTGCTACGTCTAGAAAAAGGAACTCAGAACTCAGGTCAGGGAGTATGAAAGACAACTTCAGCTTTCATCAACAAAATGGCGGCATGAGGTGAGCTTCTGGAAATCTCCCCTGGAATTTACAATAAATTAAACAGCTATAATTCCACAAAGGACTCCCTGTATAGCACACAGGCAAGACGAAGCGTCTCACTACTAAATTCACCTAAAGGTGGGAAAATTGTGCAAGCAGGGGAAGAGGGAAGGGAGAACTGTGGCAATAGAGCTGTGCACGCACAGGACACAGACCTAGCTCAGTGCTCCGAGCTTGCTACATCCCGGAACTACCGCAGCTGCGGGAGAGGGAAGAACTCGGACTGCTAGGGCACTGCTTATGGCCCACAGGGCTGAGGGGGCAGCATATAACATGGCTGAACCCAATGCTCACGGCAGAGACCTCGGAGAAAATACTGAGGGAAGAAGGCTGAAAATGGTTGTTTAAGCCCTCACTGCTGCAGAGAACTGAAACCTTAGGTACTGAGCCTAGACTCCTCTTCCTTACCCTCCGACAGCTCACCCCACCCAAACATGCCCAGTGCTAGAAGTGGAACAGTAGCAGTGTCAGATAAAAAAAAACACAGAATATTTGCTGTTCTGAGAACTGTGGCCCAAAGACAAGGATTCACAGCCCAACTAGTTCCAGCAAAGGGGAGGGAGCTGTGGAAGCATTACTGACTGTGGTGGTGGTTGCCGCCATTGCTCAGGGTGACCTCTCACACCCCACCCTGCCCCTATCCTAACTTATCTCTGTGGATCCCTGCAGGAGGAAACAGAACTGCTGAAACATACGGGCTCTGAATCTGGTGCAGGAAGAGCTTTGGAACTTCAAAAGCTCTCCGCGTCCCCACAGGGATGCGGTGCCCTATGACCCAGGCAAACTGTTCACAGAGGAGAAGCCTGCCTTCCAGAGAAACCCCCATTGTGTGAGAAGCTGGAATACTGCAGGGAAAACATAACACTGCAGTGTGAGAGAGAAAAAAGAGCTGCAGTCAGAGAGAAAATAAAACATTCTACCAAAATGTACAAAAGAAAGACCTCTCCCTAACAACCTGTTGCACAAGCCACTCCTGTAGATGTCTAAGAAGAGAAATAAAAAATCATTAATGGCCATGAATAACCAACGCAAAAATACAGCTAAGAAAGAAAGTGAAAAGTCTCCAGAAAATGAACTTAAAGATATGGAAATAGGTGACTTAAATGACAGAGAATTCAAGATTGAAGTTCTAAAAAAAATTCAACAAGATGCAAGAAAACACAGACAGGCAGTTTAAGGAACTCAGAAACACAATCAAAGAACAACATGAGCATTTTAACAAAGAAATTAAGATTTTAAAAAAGAACCAAATAGAATTTCTGGAGATTAAGAACTCAATAGAAGAAATTAAGAATGAAATATCCAGCTTAGGTAGTAGAGTTGACCAGATGGAGGAAAGCATCAGTGACATCGAAGATAGAAACCTGGAAATAACACGGATGGAAGAAGAGACTTGAGACTTAAAAGAAATGAAAGAACTCCACAAAAACTTTCTGAATCCATCAAAGGAGCAATATTAGACTAATGGGCATACCAGAGGGAGAAGAAAGAGAGAAGGGAACAGAAAGCATATTCAAAAAAATAGTCAATGAGAACTTCCTAAACTTGTGGAAAGAACAGGATCCTCAAAAGCAAAAAGCAAATAGAACACCTAATTACCTCAACCCCAACAGGCCTTCTCCAAGGCACATTGTATTGAAGCTGTCTAAAATCAACGACAAAGAAAGAATCCTGAAGGGAGCCAGGGAAAAGAAGACGGTAACCTACAAAGGAAAGCCCATTAGATTATCATCAGATTTTCACCAGAAACTCTACAAGCCAGGAGGGAGTGGAACCAAATATTCAAACTATTGAAAGAGAGAAATCATGAGTCAAGAATAATATATCCAGCAAAGATATCCTTTAGATAAGAAGGAGGAATAAAGACTTTTCAAGACTTACAGAAGCTGAGGGAATTTTCTAATAAATGACCTGCACTACAAGAACTACTAAAGGAGGCTTTTTGACCACCATCGACAGGGACAATTTGGCAACCAAAACACAAAAACGGGGAGAGTAAATGCCTGAACCGGAATAAGGGAATGAAGAAAGTAAGTGTGCTGAAGAAAATGGAATACTCTAAATATCAAACTTTCTTTTACATAAATTTAAGGGTAACAACTCAACAAAAATCCAGAACTGAAATATGTACTGTAATAAAAGAAGAAACAGAGGGAAACATCATAGATACCATCACACAGAAATAATAGACAACAACAAAATGACAAAGAAACAATGGAGACACAGTCTTACCAGAAAACTAAAAATAGAATGACACAAAACCCTCACATATCAATAATCACCCTAAGTGTAAATCTACTGAATTCAACAATAAAAAGGCACAGAGTAGCAGATTGGATCAAAAATCTAAACCCAACCATATGCTGTCTCCAAGAGACACATCTCAGCTACAAGGACAAGCATAGACTCAAAGTGAAAGGGTGGAAATTGATACTCCAAGCAAATAGTACCCAGAGAAAATCAGGTGTAGCCATATTGATATCAGATGAAAGAGACTTCAGGGTGAAAAAGATAACAAGAGACAAAGATGGACATTTCATAATAGTAAAGGGGACTATACAACAAGAAGACATAAGAATCATCAATATTTATTCCCCCAATCAAGGAGCACCGAAATATACCAAGCAACTACTAACAGAACTAAAGGTAGAAATTCACCAAACCACAATTATACTAGGAGACTTAAACACATCATTGACAGCTATGCATAGATCATCCCAACAGAAAATAAATAACGAAATGGCAGCCCTAAATGACACATTAGATGAAATGGACATAATTGACATATATAGAGCCCTTCATCCTAAAACATCAGACTACATATTTTTTTCTAGTATACATGGAACTTTCTCAAGGACAGACCATATATTGGGACATAAAATCAGCCTCAGCAAATTTTAGAAGATTGAAATCATACCAAGCATATTCTCTGATCACAAGGCTTGGAAATTGGATGTCAACTGCAAAAAGAAAGCAGGAAAAAACACAAATACATGGAGATTAAACAACATACTTTTAAAGAAGGACTGGGTCAAAGAAGAAATTCGAGGAGAGATCAAAAGATACATAGAAACAAATGACAATGAAAATACATCCTACAAAAATTTTGGGGATGCAGTGAAAGCAGTTTTAAGAGGGAAATTTATATCATTAAAGGCCTATCACAAGAAACAAGAAAAATCTCAAATAAATAGCCTCATGTTACACCATAAAGAACTAGAAAAAGAAGAACAAAAGAAACCCAAGGTCAGCAGAAGAAAGGCAATAACGAAAATAGAGCGGAGCTAAATGAAATAGAGAACAAAAAGACAATAGAAAAAATTAATGTGACAAAGAGCTGGTTCTTTGAAAAGATTAACAAAATTGACAAACCCTTGGCTAGACTCACTAAGATAAAAAGAGAAAAGACAATAATAAACAAAATCAGAAATGAAAAAAGGGAAGTTATCACGGATGCCACCAAAATACAAAGGATCATCCAAGAATGCTATGAGGGATTATATGCCACCAAATTCAATAACCTAAAAGAAATTGACAAGTTCTTAGAAACATATAGCCTTCCTAGGCTGAACCATGAAGAATTGGAAAATCTAAATAGACTAATCACCAGTAACGAAATTGAATCAGTCATCGAAAACCTTCCCAAAAGCAAAAGTCCAGGACCAGATGGCTTCACTAGTCAATTCTACCAAACCTTCAAAGAGGATCTAATACCAATCCTGCTCAAACTCTTCCAAAAAATTGAAGAAGGGACAGTACTCCCTAACTCATTTTATGAGGCCAACGTTACCCTGATACCAAAAGCTGGTAAGGACAACACAAAAAAGGAAAACTACAGACAGACCAATATATCTGATGAATGCAGGTACAAAAATCCTAAACAAACTTCTAGCAAGTTGAATGCAACAATACATTTAAAAGATTATTCATCACGACTAAGTGGGGTTGATCTCTGAGGCAAAAGGATGGTTCAATATCCACAAGTCCATCAATGTGATGCATTACATAAACAAAATAAAGGACAAAAATCATATGTTTATAGCAATTGATGTAGAAAAAGCATCTGACAGGATACAACATCCATTTATGATTAAAACACTTAATAAAATAGGTATAGAAGGAAAATAACCTTCACATAATAAAGGCCATATATGACAAACCCTCAGCTAATCTCATAATTAATGGCGAAAAACTGAAGCCTTTTGCTCTATGTTCAGGAACATGACAGGGATGTCCCCTATCACCTCTGCTTTTCAACATAGTGTTGGAAGTCCTCACCAGAGCAATCAGATAAGAGAAAGAAATAGAAGGCATCCAAATTGGGAATGAAGAAGTTAAACTGTTACTCTTTGCAGATGACATGATGCTATATATACAAAATCCTAAGGACTCCACCAAAAAGCTATTAGAAACAATCAACGAATACAGTAATGTGGCCGGCTAGAAAATCAACATACAGAAGTCCATTACATTCCTACATACTAACAATGAAATCTCAGAAAAAGAAATTTAAAAAAACAGAATTCCATTTGAAATTACAACAAAAAGAATAAAATACCTAGGAATAAACTTAGCCAAGGATGTGAAAGAATATATGCTGAAAACCACAAGACATTTTTAAAAGAAACTGAAGAGGATACAAAGAAATGGAAAATCATTCCGTGCTCATGGATTGGAAGAATCAACATAGTTAAAATGTCCATATTACCCAAAGCTATATAAAGATGTAAAGCAACCCATCAAAATCACAATGGCATTTTTTAAAGAAATAGAACAAAAAAATCATCAGATTTGTTTAGGAACACAAAGACCCCGAATAGCCAAAGCAATCTAAAAAAAAAAAAGAGCAACGCTGGAGGTATCACACTTCCTGACTTTAGCTTGTACTACAGGGCAACAATAACCAAAACAGCATGATATTGGCAGAAAAACAGAAACGTAGACCAATGGAATAGAATTGAGAACCCAGAAAAAACCCCACATAAATATGGACAGATAATTTTTGATAAAGAAGCTAAAAACATACAATGGAGCAAAGACAGCCTCTCCAATAAATGGGAGAATTGGATAGCCACGTGCAAAAGAATGAAACTGGACTGCTATCTGTCACCATGTACCAAAATTAATGCAAAATGGATCAAAGACTTAAGCATATGACCCGAAACAATAAACTGCATAGAAGAAACATAGGTACTATACTTATGGACCTTGGGTTCAAACAGCATTTTATGAACTTCCAAAGGCAAGGGAAGTAAAAGTTAAAATAAACGAATGGGACTATTTGAAACTTAAAAGCTTCTGCACAGCCAAAGAAACCATCGACAAAATAAAGAGGCAACCAACTGAATGGGAGAACATTTTTTCAAACAGTGCCTCCGATAAGGGGCTAATATCCAAAATATATCAGGAACTCATGCAACTCAACAACAGAAAAACAAACCCAATTGAAAAATGGGCAGACGACCTGAAGAGACATTTCTCCAAAGAGGACATACAAATGGCAAATAGACATATGAAAAAATGCTCAACATCACTAATCATCAGAGAAATGCAATTAAAAACCACAATGAGATATCACCTCACCCCAGTACGGTGGCCAAGACATGGAAACAACCAAAATGTCCTTCAATAGATGAATGGATAAAGAAGTTGTGGTATATATACACAATGGAATACTATTCGGCGGTAAGAAAAGATGATATAGGAACATTTGTAACAACATGGATGGATCTTGAGAGAGTAATGCTGAGCGAAATAAGTCAGACAGAAAAAGCAGAGAACCATGTGATTTCACTGATATGTGGTATATAAACCAAAAACAACAAAAGAACAAGACAAACAAATGAGAAACAGAAACTCATAGACACAGACAATCGTTTAGTGGTTACCAGAGGGTAAGGGGGGTGGGGGTGGGAGATGAGGGTAAGGGGTATCAAATATATGGTGATGGAAGGAGAACTGACTCTGGGTGGTGAACACGCAGTGGGATTTATAGATGATGTAATACAGAATTGTACACCTGAAATCTATGTAATTTTACTAACAATTGACACCCCAATAAATTTTAAAAAAGAAAAAGAAAAAAAGAAAGAAATATTGGTTAGAAAGGTACCAAATTATACGTTAGCCATTTCTTTCTTAGAAAGACTTGTTCTAAAGGATTTAACTGCTTTACTGGCTGATATGTTTGAGTTCAACTGTTTTAATAAAGAGATTATTTTTTTATAGTAAAAGGGAGGAAAATCTTGCTTAACCATTTTAAATATGCCTGTGACAAGCCTCATTGTTTTGGTTCATGTGACTGTGGCAAGCCACTGCCAATAACCTCTTGAAAGTAGAATCTGGAAAACTAAAAGCACAAAGCAAAAACTAATGTTCAAAGGGATTTATTTTAGGGGCAGGGGTAGGGGCTTGAAAGTCAGAATGGGCAGGGGAAGGGAGGGAAAGTACAAAACATTAAGGGAATTGCTCAATTCAGTCCATTACTTCTGTACCTTTTACCTTGACAGCATCTCTCATATCTCTTCTGTCATGTTCAGAATATGACCCTGAAGCCCAGTGAGATACTCACTCACCTAGTAGGGACAACTCAATTATGTTGCCTAGATTCTCCTTACTTAGATGGGAAAAGAGACTCTGACAGTTTGGGGAAGATTTTGAGTAATAAGCAGTAAGAAAATAAACTTCTTAGCTCGCATTTATCCAAATAACACAATTAACCAAACTCTACTCTTCCCCCCTATTCCCTATGCATTCCAGCCAACTGAGATCACAGTGGACTGGGATTCAGATGTATGTTTGCTAGAAGATTTTTTTTCCTGGCATTAATCTCATAGTATCTGAGTTATAAATTATGCTCATTAAATACTTTCTAGAAATTCAAATGAAATGAAAAAGAAAACAAAGTGCCTTCTTTTTTCTGTGAAAATGGAGACCTTCTTATCTTAGTCCAAGTTGTGTCTGCTATTTTGAAATGACTAAACCTGGAGGTGATTCTCTCCCCTTCCTCAGTGTTCACATCCATTGTAGTTTACATTCAAACAGCCTTTTTGGTGATGGCTGTGTAATGAACAAAGCTTATTAAAGTTACATCCCAGGGGCCCCCTCACACTGGAATTAGGTATGAATAACCCTGGAGACTGGTCATCCTTAGAGGTATAGTCTTTCACTAATTTCTTGCCCAGGCAGAACAATTTGTTGAACTGGAACGAGATTTTTCCATTGCCTCACCAAGAGAAGATTCCAATCTTAGGGCTTTCTGTTTCTGGGTGGGAAAAAGAGAAAACAGTAAGTATATCTTCTCCATGTTAGGCTTTTCACAGGATTTCAATAAGGATGATTCCAAGACCCACAACATCACTACTCTATGAACAGCTTGAAAATTGCTAAACTTTCCTGGATCACTGAACAAATAAACATTATTACATTTGTCAGGTTTGCATAATTAGATGTTGCTATTTACAATGGTTTCTACAAATTTAACAAAAAAGGGACATGTTAAAATACAGGTAGTCCTCAATCTAATGAGGTGTGTCCTAAACATTTATAAGTCAATGATTTGGAATTTGGAATGCATTGCTCCATAGAAACAATGCTACCGTGTTTCCCTGAAAATAAGATCTAGCCGGACCATCAGCTCTAATGCATCTTTTGGAGCAAAAATTAATATAAGATCTGGTATTATATTATATTATATTATATTATATTATATTATATTATATTATATTATATTATATTATATTATATTATATTATATTATATTATATACCTGGTCTTATATTAAAATAAGACCAGGTCTTATATTAATTTTTGCTCCAAAAGATGAATTAGACCTCATGGTCCGGCTAGGTCTCATTTGCGGGGAAACACGGTATATATGTGGTGGTCAGGTTTCTAGGCCAGTCCACAAAGGTTGATTTAACCCACATGGAGCAGTTATATTAGAGCTCTGGCAGAGGTCCTAAATACTAAGAGCAGAAGATAAAGGATGTATTCTTCCTATTTGTCGGGTCTAAGCAAAACCTAAAGCATAAGGAATCCATTGATCTTGTGTTCTCTCAAGCCCTCCACTATGATCCACCATTCTTCAAAACTGCCAACTTCCTCATTTTTCTTTATCCCAATCAAAATAAAACTTCCATGTCCTCCTGAACTTCCAGCTCAGTTCACTTTCATTATAATAGGAGTGATTAATTGTCCTTTATCTTCCAAAAAGAAAATCTATGATTGAAATAGGAGGCTTGTCAATCCCAAATGAAACGCAGTTGGTGAAATTTTAGGGAAAGTAAGCATATGAAGTGAAAATCTTTAGGAAGTTTGGGGAGTGGTGAATATTTGGGGACATGACAATGGAGTTACTAGGTGGACACCAGAGCCCTGCCTGAAAGGCAGCCCCTGTAGTCAGTTTGCCAAAGTTCTGCCCTCTTCATAGCATCTTTCCTTCCCTGACCAACTCCACAGGGTTAGCTAAAAGTTTCAAGTTTTACCAAATGGCTCCCATGATTGTGGCACTGGGTAAGAGACATTCATACATATTGTGGGACTTTTGTAGGTTGAATCTATCTCACAGAAAGTCAGTCTGAAACATTCTGGAATAGGTGGTATTACTGGATGATATCAACATGGGACATTTAATGAGACAAATAAGATGTCCAAGAGCTCTTGGATTTATGTCAAGCCTTCTGAAGTTTGTCAAGAGTGCTCTTCTTGAGGATTTTTGTGATTTGCACAGAGTGCCAAGGCCATTGTGGTCAATTAACATACTGATTAAAGCACAAGTGCTAATGAGGCCAGGAACAGAGGTCAAATCCACTTTTGGCACCGTTGGATTCTATATGTTCCATACACCCACAGCCCACAGAAGCATGCCCTCTGTCCAGGGAGTCCAGATGAGTGAGCGTACTATGCCTAAGCCACATTTATCTTCTATGCTGTGAAATCACTACCAAGCATACAGCCAATGACAGTGAGTCAACTGCAGTGTATTATGCCGCAAACTCCAAAACATTCTTAGGAATGAATAGGTTTCTTATACAGAGCTTTCAACGCCTACACCACCCTGCCAAACGGAAAACCCTTCAAGAGCTTCAAGACCCTTTCCTGCTGTGAGAGAGAGAGACAAAGACAGGGAGACAAAGACAGAGAATGAGACTTATTACGCATTTCTGTGTGTGTGTGTGTGTGTGTGTGTGTGTGTGTTTCCTTCCCCATAGCAAAGAAAGTTCCTGAAAATTGGATGAATTTCTGTTCCAGCTGCTTATCTGCTTGTATTAGTCAATGGGAAATAACAGAGCCAGACCCCCCATAGCAGGGTGGCAGGGGACACAGATGCTCTGTACAGAAACCTTTCAGAAGCATTATCTATTATGATTTGTAGAGGGTACCTGTGAGAGTTGCGGAAGTGAAGATGGACTGAGCTTTCTTTAGGATTTTCTATATATAGCATCATGTCATCTGCAAAGAGTGATAATTTAACTTCTTCATTCCCAATTTGGATGCCTTTTGTTTCTTTCTCTTGCCTGATTGCACTGGCAAGGACTTCCAACACTATGTTGAAAAGCAGAGGTGATAGGGGACATCCCTGTCGTGTTCCTGAACGTAGAGCAAAGGGCTTCAGTTTTTCTCCATTAATTATGAGATTAGCAGAGGGTTTGTCATATATGGCCTTTATTATGTTAAGGTATTTTCCTTCTATACCTATTTTATTAAGTATTTTAATCATAAATGGATGTTGTATAATGTCAAATGCTTTTTCTGCATCAATTGATATAATCATATGATTTTTGTCCTTTATTTTGTTTATGTGATGTATCACATTGATGGATTTGCGGATGTTAAACCACATTGGTGACCCTGGGATGAACCCCACTTGGTCGTGATGAATAATTTTTTAATGCATTGTTGTATTCGATTTGCTAGAAATTTGTTTAGAATTTTTGCATCCGTATTCATCAAAGATATTGGTCTGTAGTTTTCTATTTTTGTGTTGTCCTTACCAGGTTTTGGTATCAGGGTAATGATAGCCTCATAAAATGAGTTAGGGAGTACTGTCCCTTCTTCAATTTTTTGGAAGAGTTTGAGCAGGATTGGTATTAGAACTTCTTTGAAGGTTTGGTAGAATTCACTAGTGAAGCCATCTGGACCCAGACTTTTGCTTTTGGGAAGGTTTTCGATGACTGATTTAATTTCGTTACTGGTGATCGGTAGATTTTCCAGTTCTTCATGGTTCAGCCTTCATGTTTCTAAGAACTTGTCCATTTCTTCTAGGTTATTGAATTTGGTGGCATATAGTCCTTCATACTATTCATGGATGATTCATAATATTTCTGTGGTGTCCGTGATAACTTCCCCTTTTTCATTTCTTATTTTGTTAATTAGTATCTTCTCTCTTTTTAACTTAGTGAGATTAGCCAAGGGTTTGTCAATTTTGTTAATCTTTTCAAAGAACCTGCTCTTTGTAACATTAATTTTTTCTTTTTTTAGTTAATGTTTTAAATTTATTGGGGTGACAATTGTTAGTAAAATTACATAGATTTCAGGTGTACAGTTCTGTATTACATCATCTATAAATCCCATTGTGTGTTCACCACCCAGAGTCAGTTCTCCTTCCATCACCATATATTTGATACCCTTACCCTCATCTCCCATCCCTCACCCCCCTTACACTCTGGTAACCACTAAACTATTATCTGTCTCTATGAGTTTCTGTTTCTCATTTGTTTGTCTTGTTCTTTTGTTGTTTTTGGTTTATATACCACATATCAGTGAAATCACATGGTTCTCTGCTTTTTCTGTCTGACTTATTTTACTCAGCGTTACACTCTTGAGGTCCATCCATGTTGTCACAAATGTTCCTATATCATCTTTTCTTACCGCCGAATAGTATTCCATTGTGTATATATACCACAACTTCTTCATCCACTCATCTATCGATTTGTGACAACATGGATGGATCTTGAGAGTGTAATGCTGAGCGAAATAAGTCAGACAGAAAAAGCAGAGAACCATGTGATTTCACTGATATGTGGTAAATAAACCAAAAACAACAAAAGAACAAGACAAACAAATGAGAAACAGAAACTTATAGACACAGATAATAGTTTAGTGGTTGCCAGAGGGTAAGGGGGGTGGGGGGTGGGGGGTGGGAGATGAGGGTAAGGGAGATCGAATATATGGTGATGGAAGGAGAACTGACTCTGGGTGATGAACACACAATGGGATTTATAGATGATGTAATACAGAATTGTACACCTGAAATCTATGTAATTTTACTAACAATTGTCACCCCAATAAATTTAATAAAATAAAATTTAAAAAAGGAAAAAAAAAAGCAAGCTAAAAAAAAATTAAAAATAAAAATAAAATTAAAAAAAAGCAAGCTAAAGAAGAGATACTGACAGGAGCCCAAGAAACAACAGATTCTTCAGAGATATAAATGTGTCGGAAGAATTCTGGATAACTAGGCTGTTGTTGCTGTTTCAGAATCATGCCATTTTAGTAAAGGAGAAGGAATGAGGGAAACTGTCCTGAATTCAAGCCAGGCAGTCATGGAGTAGCCAGTATTAGTTCAGTTGGCAATGCTAACCTTGGAAGGGATTGGGCATTGCCTCCAGAGGAAATGATATAAGCACCCCCTCAAAAATGGTCTTGCCAATGGATCCCAGGAAATAGAGGGGGCGGTCACTGCAATGTTGCTGGGTTGCTTAGATCTGTGTGAGTCTCTAAAGACTTGAGGTGGTTCACCATGTGGCCCAGGTGCTTGACAATGAAAGAGACAGGTGCACCTGCTTGATAACTGGATAACAAGGCCAGCCTTGTTTACATTCAAACGTATTATCAGTGCAGGAGGCCAGGCTCTCTCTCAGGCCAGGGCAGCCGACCTCCCTCAGATGTAGCTCCCTCCGCAACAGGCCTCCCCACAAGGTTTTTGCATAACTCAGCGGAGCTTGGAAATTTACCAACTCCGTCATACTCTGCCTGTAGATTGTAGGCTGACACTGGCACCCATGCCAAAGAGAGCCCCAGCTTTCAAAATTTGGCAAGCTCCTGTGCTCTGTTTTCCTGCTGGCCATTACCTTATAGCTTCTTTCTCACCAGCTACCTTTGTGCTTTTCTTCTTCGGAAGACTGCGATCTCCCCTGGTTGCAATCTATGGCCTACTTGCTTGCAGGGTAGGAGAAACACAAAAATAGTTAGTGGAGAGAGCGTGGCAGAGCAGAAAATAGGAGGACTCTAATAAAGTGTGAACTCCACTTACCCATCTTGGCCCAGTGGGGGGGGCTCGGGAAGGGGTTTTGTGAAGCCTTTCTTTCCAACCAGCCAGAAGTTCTCTTCTGTGCCTTTGCCCTTATAGAAAATATAGAAAATCTTAAACATGCTATAAACCTAAAGAAGTCCTTCTGGTCAATAGGGTACAAACATTTAGTTTGGCTCAGCAATTGCCTCTGCTTTCCTTTTGTCACCACTCCTTGGAGTCTTCCTTCCTACGTGGCTTCCTTGTCATATACACCTGAGGCTCAGGCAAGCTCCATAAGCTGCCATAGCAGCCAGATGGAAAGTGAACACCATATCAAGCTGCCATCCAAATGTTTTGTCTACCCATCGCCATGCAGCTCCATCTTCGAGAATGTATGGCTGTTTGGCTTCATAGCAAGCAAATATCTGGATGCTCAACTGAAGAGTTTGTTTGCCATTTTTGCCCTGATCTTTTGGCATTAGGCAACACATTGTCTTTTGTATCTAGAGTACATACTTTCAGAGTCTACCTCCCCCAACTCCCCGCCACCCAACAACTCTCACAAAACCCAGAAAGGAAACAGAACTGGAAACCGGGCTGTGAAACTTTGTTTTTAAGGCCAGGGCATCCTGGCTGCTTTGAGAGGTCTACATTTCTGCAGTGTTCTTTTCATCCTACCAAGGCATTCAGTTTGAGACATACCCCAGGGAGGTCTCTATATACAGCCCAGTTAATTGGCTGTCAAGAACCATAGGTCTGAGAAGACAAAGGGAGTGTAAACTCAAGCCGGTCATCCCACAGCTTTAGTGATGACCTCAGGGGAGCCAAATTTTCTGCCTCTGCTCTGTCCTCCCTTTCTTCCAATAAATGCTCCTCTCAATATGTTTCTCTCTCCTCCTTTCAATTCTTTCATCTATCCTCTCATTTCCTCCAATCCATTAAAAAAAAAAAAAAGATGTGTTTACTAAGACTGGGGGAAATAATGGGATGTGTTTCCCACTCATTAATCTGAAATATGGTCTTAATTTCAGGAGATCTCATTTGGAACAGTTCTAAATTGCTTAACTTAGAAATTCCAATTAGGTTTGCCCCCTTTAAATATCAAATCTATTGTTATCTATTTTACATCACATATATTCATTCCTTAATAATAATGACAACTATAATAATAATTAGCACTTTTAATTGGAGAATCTTAAACACTTTGCAAATATTTTGTTCAAGGCTCTGAACAAGCAAGCCCTTCATGAAACAAGTAGGAAAAGAATATCACAACAGCCCAACCTACATTGACTGGCAACCAACTCACTCTAAACCTCAAATAATTGGATTATTTGGGGTCACTCTGTTTTCAAAAGAGATGAACAAGTTGGAAATATATTCACATCACTCATTCTTACATTTATGCCACCCTCACTGTACCAGGGCTGAGAATACAGAGATGGCTTTGTCTTTATGGTGCTCACAGAGTAGTTATATAAAAACAACAATCAAACCATGTCTTGGGCTCTAAACACAAGCCCAAATCTTCTGCCTCCTAAGCTCTTTCTTTTCCTCAAAGTACTTAGTACAGTGCATTATACAGAGCAGTTGCTCAGTAGATAATCAGACTGTTCCGTTAACTAGAACATTCAACCTTTGAGCACTTGGAATGCTGAAGGTATTATTGGACTTCATTTTGGTAAAACATACTCTTGAAGGTCAAACGTGAGGACCCTAACCCCCAGTCCTATTTTACTATTTGTCTTAAGATCTAGAGGCTATCAGGACAGCATGCCAATCCACAAGGGAGCTTTGCAGATGCCGGGATTGTCCGGATATTTGGATGAGTCCTGGGGACACACCAGGATGCCAAAACTAATGGTTGCAAAAGAGGATGGGAGAGTTACAGGCTCAGGCAAGCTTCCAAATCGAAGAGCATGCAGGGGAGCTCGAGGGGCTCTCTGAGGTTTTGGAGCCCATCTAGGGGAATCTGTAGAATCCTAGCTCTGGTAACCCACCTTACTTCCAACATTTTGCTGAAGGGCAAAAGGGGAAACAAGTATGTAACAACTAAAGCCTAAAGCAAACTGTTTGACTCAATATCAATCTCTACCAGTCCCAGAAACCACCCCCCAAATAATAGCATCTCACTTTGGCCTGACACTTTCTTTTTTTTCAACTTTTACTTATTTAAGTGTGCTTTTCCAGGAACCATTAGCTCCGAGTCAAGTAGTTGTTTCAATCTAGTTGTGGAGGGTGCATCTCATGGTGGCCCATGTGGGGATCGAACCCGCAACCTTGTTGTTAAGAGCACCGCGCTTTAACCTACTGAGCTAACTGGCCGCCTGGGCCTGACACTTTTAAGACACTAGGCATCTCCTGTCTTATTAATCCTCACAAAACCTCTGGAAGATAGGTTTATTACTAACTGAGGTTCGTGAAGATTAAATGACTTGTCAATAAGCAGACATAGCTGGCACTTGAACCCAACTCTACTAAACTTTTTTTTTTACTATGATTTTGCTATTTTTTTATTGAGGTATAATTGACATGCAACATTTTATTAGTTAGGTGTACAACATAATGATTCAATATTTGTATATATTGTGAAATGATCACCATAATAAGTATAATTTACATCTTAGATTCCAAATTTGTATTGCTCTTGCCTCCACACTACATAGCTTTGCCAATATACTGGAGTCAAGAGGCAGGTCTAGAGGCCAAAAAGCAACTGTTAGGAATTTTAAAGCTTGTGATTAATGAGCTTCCTGATAATCACTGGTCAGAATAAGCCTCTATGTGGAGAAATGGAAGCAGAGAGGGGATGAAGTTACATGTCTAATGTCACACATTGAGTCCTTGTTGGGTCAAAAAATACAGACCAGATCTTCTTCTGACCTTCAGGACTCTGTCAATACAACCTCATTATTTCTTAGCTCAATTGCTGGTGTGTGTGTGTGTATGCATGCGCACATGTTAGTATGTATGCATGCATGTTCATGTATATGTATTAGGGGTTGAGGGTAGGGGTGGAAAAGGCTGGGGGGAAAAGAGAAATCGCAAACAAAATAGGACTACTGTTTAGGGGCTTGAGAAACATACTGTGTAGTCCCAGAATTCAGAAACAAGGTCAGAAAGTGTCCACCCCTGGCAAAGACAACATAAACTGGCTGAGAACAACCATTTGTGAAAGTCTTTTCAGCATGTAAATCTTAAGAGGCTCTGATAAATACAACAGATAAGCCAAGATATATACAAAGTCTCAGCAAGGAGCTTCAAACTTGTCAGGAAAACAGTAACTGAAACAGGACTCATGTAAGAAAAGAAGTAATAGAATGACTTATTACCAGGCCATTAGGAAAGAAATACTGAAAAAAGCAGAATTGGCCAGTTAAGTAAAGATGATTTATTCCTGGCATAGGACAAAAGGGGGTTGGAGTGGGCAGTGGGACAGCTCCCCAGAGAAGCTGAGCTTCAAATGAGTCCTCCCCCAAGCTACCTCAGCTTCCTCATTTTTGGTCTCTTTCTTTGTATCCACCACCCACCCAATTACTCAATTTTTCTATGTTCTCTTCTCTCACCCTGTCCAATCCGCATTTTTTATTCCACTGAGGGAAACAATTTAAAGTATCATCACTCCAATGAAGGAGATGGGATGGGGGGGGAAGAGTGTTGTTGTTACTAGATCCAAGTCTTGGGCCCAAGAGAAGAGACTCTGATGGGAAATTTCAAACATCAGCCAGCTGGAAGGAGAGGATGCTTTTAGCTTTGAAATCACACCTTGCTGGCCATCATATGTGGTCCTTCTGACCCACGTACTAGAGCAATTCTTGCTTTCCAGCAGCACAAAATGGATGAGTGGTGGAAAGGTTGAATCAGAATTTCTGAAGAGTGCTGGTGTTTTGGTCTTCTTAGGGATATACTGCATGTCCTCAAGGGACAAGAAATCCCCCAGTCCCTACTATGTAATGTCCAATACCTGCCCTCTGGTGGGGAGGTGGCGGGACAGTGATAGAAAGGATCTCCCCTTCTCGTGCTTCCTTTTTTGGGGTCTCACTTCCTATTATCTTCCTTCTCCTTGCCTCTTCCTTTCTTCTGAGGCCCCCTCTCTTCTTCTGTCCCAGTATGTCTCAATCTCCCTTCTTCAGGAGGCTCCTGCCACCCCAATAACCAAGACCTGACGTGGCATTAGGGGAAGGCTCTCCCTGCTTCTTCATCCAACTTGCTGTACAGCACTTTCCCAGATTCCTGGGGTGGGGGAAACTGTGAAGCTTCAAATGTCCCTTTTGAAGTAGTCCTGCTTTTGTACTTGAAACATCCAAATATATGATTGTTTCTGACTGGAAACTGCGGGGGGGCAATAAAAACCATAGAGGTAGGGGCATATTTTTCCTTTTTAGTTTCCAAAGTGGCACCTCATCAGCTCGTCAGCTTTTAAATGAGAGAATCTGTGCTCAGCAATACAGAGAAAAAAGTGCTTCAGTAAACCAAGCTGGCTTTGTCCTCCTCTACTGAGAAATGACACTATATATTGGGATCACAAAAGCCTTCGGTGATTTGATTCACTGCCCAAGTAATATCATCACCCCCATCATCTCACTGAGTTCTCCATAGAGGTAGGAAAGGAACCTCTGTCCCCTCATAAGTTACTTATCCCATCGGCTGAGAGATATTTAAAATCTTTTGGAAGAGACAAACTAGGACCAGCCAGAAAAGGAATTGTTCAGCTATAATCAGGCCTTCTAACCTTTAACTTCTGAAATCCTTTTCCATGTAAATTGCCACCACTTGGGGAAGGCATGCCAATGAGAGAAGAAGAAAAAACTGCATTACTCAGTGAGCAGGTTTTATTTTGCCCAAGAATAATCACTGAGGAAATAATTTTCATACACAATGGTGTCATGGAATCATGGAAAGGGTACTGAACGGGAAGTCAGGCTTCCTCAGTTTTGGCCTGACTTTGCTATCAATTGACTGTGTGACCCTGATGAAATTACTTCACCACTCTGGACCTTGGTTTTTCATCTGAAAATGAAGGAGTTAGATTATCAGATATTTAGAGTCTCTGACAACTGGGACAGCCATAGGCCCTGGAGTCATCCAGAGAAAGATGAAAACAATCCATTGAAATGGCAAAAAAAGAAAAATTATTCTAATCCTGAATCCCAGATCAAGTGATAGTCCCAATAGAGAGAAAAGATGGTACAAAATATTTCTCTTTCATAGGAACTGACTTTATTCCTCCTGATCCTTGGAGAAAGACATAAACAGGGGATCAATGGTGGGGATGAAAAGTCAAAAAGCATGCCCACTGATCAGGCAAATAGAAAACTCAAATTCACCAGTACTGTAGCTTATTGAACAACGTCTGTCACTGCCAAAGAGTAAACCAAATGGAAGTTAGAAAATGTAAATAATAGTGCAGATCATTGGAAAGCCAAGAGTCGGAAAAAAATGGAGGAGTTTTAACAATCCTCCTCACTGTAGGCGCATTTTAAAGAGAAGAAAACTGCAGCAAATGGGAACGATCTTTTAGAAACCACAAATGGGGCTGAAAATTCTGCCCAAATTATAGCTTTGAGGCTCACATACGATGTAAAACTCATTCAGCAGACCATGACCTCTCCAGAAGCAGGTGTGTTCAAGTGGTTTGACTCACAAAACAAATGGACATTATATCTTGAGCTCTGTCCTTCCTTGAAACTCTGCTTCACAGCCCTCATTCAGAGCTGGAAGAATTGTCATGGCACCCTGACTGACATGAATGCAATAAGCTATAAAAGAAACAGAGGCATGACTTTGGATTTTTTCAGGGAAAAATCAATGGGAAAATATTAATGTGATAAATGTCTCCACTTCTTAACAAAGTAGACCCTAAACAAAGTCCCTGAGAGAGAGCTGTAGTTAGGGTTTCACAGAAGGAGGAGAGGGAGGGATGGCCTTCATCACCAGGCCAAAATGAAGCATTAGCTGTGGCACCTATCAACTCCTAGACACTATTCTGATGAAAGGCTATGTAACAGAAAGGTGTTAATTTAACTCCAGGGCTGAGGTGGAGAAACCATCAACAATACTGTGCTCTCTGCTGAAACACAACCTCTTATGAGGGAAGTGAGGCTTCAAGCAGCCACTCTCACAGGCTGCTGCTAGGGCTGAACTCCCAAGGTTTACATATCCTACTTAAGAAACAAAAGAGTGTCTCCCATGTACTTCCATACAACTATCTTTCACTATTGCTATACTTAAAATAAAACATCAATGAGAAATGACCCAAGACCTCTGTTAACATTTTGTGGCGACTGTATATTTATAGCTGTCTTTTGGGTGGGTACATCTACATCTAGCTATGTACACACATAAATACATTATTTTCCAACTAATGATCTCAACCTTGGATAAGAATTTTACATGGGGAACTACAACTAAAAATTTTGTTGGAAACTACGTGCAATTCTTTGGTGAAGAACAGTTATTTATTAACCGAGTCAGGATCCTTGGCCTTTCTGAAAACTGTCACCCTATGAAGTAAGACCTTGCTCAAGTTGAGCCTTAAATAAAAGGCCAAGACTTATTCTCATACATGCTTTCTTATTCTCACAAGAAAGTCATTCCTCTAGAAGCTGAGTACAATTTAAATAAGAAGGCATGGCTGAAAAGAACTGGAAGAAATTCCTTCTATGTTTACTCACAATGACTATCCTTCTTTTGACAGCTCAATACTGTTGTTGGTGTCTTCCTCACTAACTCATGCTCACCCAGAACATCCGCTCAGAAAAGGTTGTCCCATTCCTAAAAGTCATGTGATCATCTAATGTGTCCCTAGCCAGCTCTATGTGTACCATTTCACTAGCATCTGGAGTCTTTTGGTAGTGTAATCCTACTGGTGGGGAACACACAGCTCAAAAGACAGAGCTCATTTCAACCACCATCCAGTTATGTGGCAAGGAGGATCACTCCAGGGCTCGGTCACTAGTCACTTCTATTCCAGAATCAGTGGGTTCAACTGGGCACAGAGGAGATATTGATGAAATTGGTTTTTTAATAGACCTATGACATGCGCCAGTCTCATATCCAACATGAGGTTAGAGGCTACCTCTTCAGAGACATTCAGTCAGGTGTGGAGTTTAATGCCATATTTCAGTGATATTTTAGCTTCCAGAAAAGCACACTAACCAGCTCCTTTAGTGCAAAGACCACATGTGTATCCCTCCTACTGCCTTCCTTGCATTGCAAGTGCTTAATAAATACCTGCTGTGTATGATTTACTCCATTTTATTCTTCCTAGCTTATCACTGGACAAGAGCTGCCCAAATCTGAAATTTCAATTTCTGCTGTCAGCTCTATATTTTCAATGTGAAATGTGTGGAGTTTCCCTGGTGCAGACGAGAATATGACTTTATTAGTCTTCTACAACCTTACATCATTCCAGGGTACTGTGCCAAATCTGCATTGCGGTTCCATGATCAATTTCACTTCATCTTGAGTTGCACTTCAAGAGCAAAGTTATATGCTTGCAGACGTTCCTGGATGACTATGTCCATGGCCTCAGCCATGACGAACTATAGAGTTCGAAGACTTTCCCAGATGTCATAAAATTTATTCTGACAACAGCTTCTAAGTTCTATGCTGCCTCCTTAATCATGGCTGCATAGGCTAGATTGACTAAGACTGGACCCATTGTGCAAGCATGTTTCTGCATGAGTGATGAGGAGTGGGGTCAGACAGGGCACCACCCACTGTGATATAGGCCACCATATCATCAGGGACTAGTTTGTGTATGTTGATAAAATTTTGGAATGGTCTGTCTTGCTTAGTAACTGCCCAAGCCAGAGGTACTAACGGCTTAAGTGTTTGTTTGTTTGTTTTTTAATATAAAAAGCATGAAAACTAAATATAGAACCTATTGTTGTTCTCTATGCTTTTCCTGTACTAGCACAAACAAATCTCTTTGCTCAACCATGATATTGGTAAAGAAAGGCACATTGTGATTCTGACATTGCCTCAGTAGTGACAGTACATAACCAAGAAAGAGTTGCAGGCAACAGACAAGTGTCATAATGGTTTGTACAGTTTTCTTCTCAAAGAAGGGAGAAAGAAGTGCTATCATTCATACCATGGATGTTTTGGTCAAAGTTAAGAGTATTATACGCAAGTTGAAATTAATTATTGAATCCCAAGCTCCTTAGGTTGAGAGATTATTGCTGGATAAATTTTAGAAGGCTATTTGACAAAGCCAGTACTCCTTGGGTCCTAACTAACTCAAAAAGAGGACTACAGCAGCAAACAGCAGCTGGCTAGGAGGCAGCTGGCTCTGGGTATGTCTCAGCAAACTAGTTGAAAAACTAAAAATGTCAGTTCCTTACCTATTTCTTTTTTCAACATGACTCCCCCAAATCCACCAGGCTGGCCAATTTTTTCCTTTACCCAAAGGATTTTTTAAGTTGTTTTGATCAAATACTGGCTGTTTCATTGTCACTTAGCTACAGCTTTATTTCTAGAACAAGAAAGGTACATGTTCAATCCAACATCACCCTCTACTGGTTTGCCATTAGAGACCACGAAAACTACGTGTTAAATCTCCTTAATCTTCTCAAATTACAATTTATTTTTCTTTAAAACATTTAAACATCAAGTACCCTGCTTTCTTTCCCCTCTCTTCAGGAAGAATCACTTTCCCAACAGTAGGAGGTTACCATCCAATCCATCCTGGTATAGATACTCACGTAACCCTATTGATTCCATGTGAGAAGCTGTGTTCACAATGTCTCCGAACAAGCAGTATCTGGGCATAGTGAGGCCTACTACTTCAGCAACAACAGGTCCTATAGAGTAACATGCAGTTGCGATTGCAGTCAACAGGAATGCAACCAATACTAATAGAAGAGCACTACCAAGGAAAGGGATGTAGCTGCCTAAAAGAATAAAGTTGCCACCAAACAGATCTGGGAATCTGAAGGAAGTCTTACAATGAGTAATAAACTCTTTGCCCTACGAGAAAGCAAGTTTATAATGATGTAGACATGACCACCCTTCTGATTTACAGTTTTTTTCTAAGCAATAGTTATACCCAAGATGCTTATATCTGTCAACAGGGGCAAATAAACATCAAACGCAAACCAGAAAAGCCTGGGCAAGGACTCAGGATCCAAACACGTTCTTTACAAGGAAAAAATGTGATGCTTTCTTGTGCCTTTGGGTTGGAAGGAGGAGTGTCATAGGGCTATCTGTCTCCCAATCTGAGTCTTTCAAGAGAATCACTGCTAAGACAGCTGGAAAATCTGAAAAGAAGTAGAGTTGATTTTCAATCATTTGTGTTAGTGGAATGGAAGAGAAGTATATGAGGTCGGACACTTAACTTTGAGAACTTGCCACCGTGCGCTTACGTTGGCAGCACTGTACAAATAGCTCAGTGAGGTATCATAATCTTGGTACATCAGGGTCCCATAGCTGTGTTCATGTGGACGTGTGGCGGTGTCTTGCTGAGTGGTGTTCATTATTGTTGTTGTATGGTTTTGTGTTCCATCACGAGAATGTCTGAGCTTGAATTAGAGCAATGAACAAACATAAAATTTCTTGTTAAACTTGGCAAGAGTGGAAGTGAAACCAAGCACATGTTAGTCCAAGATTATGGGGATAATGCCATGAAGAAAACAGCAGTGTACAAATGGCTTAAATGTTATTCTGATGGGAGAGAACATGTCACTGATGAAGAAAGGGCAGGGTGGCCAGTAATGAACAGAACTGATGAAAATATTGCAAAAACTTGTGGAATTGTGTGTCAAAATTGTCGGATGACTGTGAGAAGCATAGCAGACCAAGTAAACATTGATAGAGAAACAGTTAGGAAAATGCTAACTGAAAATCTTGGCATGAGAAAGGTGCAAAGATGGTCCTGAAGGAGCTCAGCAATAAACAAAAGCAAAAGAGAGTCAAAGTTTGCCAAGTCCTTTAGAAGAGGTAAGACAAGGTTTTGCACCGTGTTATCACTGGTGATGAAACATAGGTGTACCAATACAACTCTGAAACAAAGTGTCAAAATGCACAATGGAAGTAGCCAATTCTCCACGACCAAAAAATTTCCTTCAGTCCAAATCAAGAGTTAAAACGATGTTGTTAACCTTTTTTGATATCAAAGGGATTATTCGTTATTAATTTGTACCTACTAGACAAAGAGTTAACCAAGTTTACTATTTGGAAGTGCTGAAAAGGCTGCATGAAAAAGTTAGACCACCTAAACTCTTCACCAACAGTTCATGGCTCTTGCATCACAACAATGCACCAGCTCACACGGCACTGTCTGTGAGGGAGTTTTAGCCGGTAAACAAATAACAATATTGGAACACCCTACCTACTCACCTGATCTGGCCCCCAATGACTTTTTTCTTACCCGAAGATAAAGGAAATATTAAAAGGAAGACCTTTTGATGACATTCAGGACTTCAAGGGTAACACGACGACAGCTCTGATGCCATTCCGAAAAAGAGTTCCAAAATTGCTCTGAAGGGTGTACTAGGCACTAGTGTCAGTGCCTAGCTTCCCAAGGGGAGTACTTTGAAGGTGACTGTAGTGATATTTAACAATGAGATATTACGCAGTACTTGTTCTAGGATGAGTTCACGAACTTAATTGTCAGGACGCATATATAGATAATCCAATAGTTTCTATTTGCACTTAGAATGTTTTTTATTCGTACGTTTTAATATGGCCATCTTAGGTGTTCATAGAGTAGATATTGCTTTAAAAAACTTCTGCAGCTATACTGAAAACCTAGTTCAGGAATATCTAGGAAGCTCTCCCCCTTCACCTTTCTGGCCTCTCCTCTGTTTCTATGCTAAAATTGTTCAGCATGATCTTTTTGATGCTTCATAAGTCAGAGCAAGTAATTAATGTTTTTGCTTCAAAAAGCTCTTTCTGGACTTCAATTTTTAAAAATAAAAATGAGTACTACATCACTTATATTTCTCATTTGAATTCATTTCTTACCTATTTAGAAGCATTCATTGAGCTCTGAGCTAGGCACCAAGAGGCATCAAAAAGAAACGTAACACATGGTCTCATTTCTCCAGGAGTTTATAGTCTAATTGAATAAAGAGACTACCAAACAGGAAGCAATTCACCAACAACACAAGACATTGTATGATTGATGCAAGATAAATGCTATAGGCAGAAGAGCTACAATACTTTAAAAAATGGGGGAGGTTGCTTATTAGGATCTGATTCAGTCAAGAAGGGACCAATGAAGAAGGTAGAATTTGATTTGGATTCGGATAGGTGGGCAGGATTTGAATAGGAGAAAAGGGACATGAATCAAGAGGTTTGTGGTTGGGACTGAGCATGGAATTTTGGGGAGTTCATAGAGAAAGCAGTCTGTGTAGTTCAGGTGGCTGGGGAGAAACTAAAGATAAGGTTGGATATTGAGTTGTACAAGCTGGAGGACCTTGAACAACTAGATAATTTTGAGAAGAAAATTATGTGATGAAAATGATCATATCTTTTTTTTCCTCATATCAATGTATAGAATGCATTGAAAGGGGAGAAAGTATAACCAGGTAAACCTGCTAAGTAGCTGTTGCAGTAATTGAATTATAACGTTGTGAGTACTGGCAATGAGGTGATGATGGTAGGGGGCGGTTGAAGAAAGAGAGACATTATGAAAGGAGAACCAACAGACTCATTGGTTGTCTGATTGACAATCATGAGGAAATTGGCATGTGCTTTTGAAGTTATGCTGGTTTTTCGGAAAAGATGACTTGAAGTTTTAGACATATTAAATTGGAAGTAATGGTGAATCAGCCAAGAATAGATGTGCTGAAGAGGGTTGAAGATGTGAAACTGAAGTATAAATGAGAGATGAAAGCTTTTCTTTAAAGAAAAATACCAAACACCTACTATGTGCTAAGCATTCAGGATACAAATATGAGGAAGACATAGTACTAGCCATCTATCAAGGAGTTTATTATAGTGTAATGGACGGACAGATTAACAAACGTAGATTATGCTAATGATTATGAGAAAGATGGATAGACAGAAGTAAGAGTGGAAGCAAAAAGATGCTACTATAGATGATCAGGCAAGAGATGCTGGTGGCTTAGCCGTGAGTGGTGAGAGCCAATAAGAGACAAGACAAATTGAAGAAATCTTTAAGAGATAAAATGTTCAAGACTTAGTAATTGGTTGAACCGTGAAGGTCAGGGTGAGACAGGAGTCAAGGAGAATGACTCCCAAGACCATCTGCAATGAGGAGGTGAATGGTGATACCACCCATTGAAATAAGAGAATAAATACAGAAAGAAGAGAAAGTTCAGCTGGGAAGAAAATAATTTGAGTTGGTCATAAAAATGGCAGTGTGAGGTGAGCCTCTTGAAATCTACCCTAGAATTTAAAACAAATTGAACAACCATACCTCCACAAAGGACTCCTTGCGCAGCAGACAGGCAAGACTAAGAGGCACACTACAGAAATCACACTGTAGGCAAAATGTGCAAGCTGGGGAGGAGAGATGGGAGAAGTGCGGAGACAGGGCCGCAAAGCACAGGATGCAGGCCTAGCTCAGTGCTCCGACCTCGCTGCATCCCGAAACTACTGCAGCTGCGAGACAGAGAACAACTTGGACTGCTAGGGGACTGCTTATGGACACAGGACTGAGGGGACAGCATATAAAACAGGTGAAACCAACGCTCATGGCAGAGAACTCGTAGCAAAGACTGAGGGAAGAAGGCTGAAAAAGGTGGTTTAAGCACTCACTGCTGAGCAGAAAACGGAAGCTTTAGGCATTGAAACTTGCCGCCCCCACCCTACACTCCCAGAGCTCGCCCCGCCCCCACCTGCCCAGTGCTAGAAGCGGAACAGTAGCAATACCAGATCAAAAGAACAGAATATTTCACAAAACCAACTGAATGGGAGAAGATTTTTGCAAACAGTGCCTCCGATAAGGGGCTGATATCCAAAATATACAAGGAACACATGAAACTCAACAACAAAAAAACAAACAAACAAGTTGAAAAATGGGCAGACGACCTGAAGAGACATTTCTCCAAAGAGGACATACAAATGGCAAATAGGCATATGAAAAAATGCTCTACATCACTAATCATCAGAGAAATGCAAGTAAAACCCATAATGAGATATCACCTCACCCCAGTCAGAATGGCTATCATCAACAAGACAAATAGTAACAAGTGTTGGAGAGGCTCGTGAGAAAAAGAAACCCTCATACACTGTCGGTGGGAATGCAGACTGGTGCAGCCGTTATGGAAGGCACTGTGGAGGTTCCTCAAAAATTACGAATAGAATTACCATATGACCCAGCAATCCCTCTCCTGGGTATCTACCCAAAAAATCTGAAAACATTTATCCATAAAAACACGTGTGCTCCAATGTTCATTGCAGCTTTGTTTACGGTAGGCAAGACATGGAAACAACCAAAACGTCTTTCGACAGATGAATGGATAAAAAAGTTGTGGTATATATACACAATGGAATACTATTCGGCGGTAAGAAGAGACGATACAGGAGCATTTGTGACAACATGGATGGATCTTGAGAGTATGATGCTAAGCAAAATAAGTCAGACAGAAAAAGCAGAGAACCATATGATTTCACTGATATGTGGTATATAAACCAAAATAAAAAAAGAATAAGACAAACAAATGAGAAACAAAAACTCATAGACACAGACAATAGTTTAGTGGTTATCAGAGGGTAAGGAGGGTGGGGGGGGAGGTGAGGGTAAGGGGGATCAAATATATGGTGATGGAAGGAGAACTGACTGGGTGATGAACACACAATGGGATTTATAGATGATGTAATACAGAATTGTACACCTGAAGTCTATGTAATTTTACTAACAAATTCACCACAAAAATTAAAAAAAAATAGAATATTTGTGGTTCTGAGAACTGGTCTGTGGACACAGATTCGCAGGCCAACCAGTTCTGGCAAAGGGGAGGGAGCTTTGGAAGCAGGACTGGCTGTGGTGGTGGTTGCCGCCATTGCTTTGGGCCACCTCTCACAACCCACCCCGCCCATGTCCCCACCTATCTGGACAGATCCCTGTAGGAGTAAACAGAACTGCTGAAACACACATGTTCTAAACCTGGTGCAAAAGAGCTTTGGAACATCAAAAGCTCTCCTCATCCCCACACGGACGTGGCGCCCTATGACCTAGTTAACAGAGGAGAAGCCCACCTTCCAGGGAATCCCCCCATTTTATGAGAAGCTGGAATACTGCAGAGAAACATAACACTACAGTGTGAGAAAGAAAAAAAGGGCTGCAGTTGGAGAGAAAATAAAACATTCTATCAACACGTATTGGAAAACAAAAGAAAGACCTCTTCCTATCAACCTGTTGTAGAACCCACTCCTATAGATGTCTAGGAAGAGAAATAATAAATCATTAATTGTCATGAATAACCAAGGCAACAAGACAGCTAAGAGAGAAAATGAAAAGTCTTCAGAAAATGAACTTAAATATATGGAAAATATGTGACTTAAATGACAGAAATTTCAAGATTGCACTTCTGAAAAAACTCAATGAGATGCAAGAAAACACAGAAAGGCAGTTTAAGGAACTCAGAAACACAATCAAAGAACAACATGAGCATTTTACCAAAGAGATTGAGGTTTTAAAAAAGAAACAACTAGAATTTCAGGAGGTTAAGAACTCAACAGAAGAAATGAAGAATGAAACAGCCAGCTTAGGTAGTAGAGTTGACCAGATGGAGGAAAGAATCAGTGGCATCAAAGATAGAAACCTGGAAATGACACGGATGGAGGAAGAAACAGACTTGAGACTAAAAAAATGAAAGAATTCTACAAGAACTTTCTGACTCCATAAGAAAGAGCAATATAAGAATAATGGGCATACATGAAGGGGAAGGAAGGGAGAAACGAAAAGACAGTATATTGAAAGAGTCAATCAGAACTCCCTAAACTTGTGTAAAGAACTGTATCCACAAATCCAAGAAGCAAATAGAAAACCTAATTACCTCAACCCCAACAAGCCTTCTCCAAGGCACATTGTATTGAAGCTGTCTAAAATCAACGACGATGAAAGAATCCTCAAGGCAGCCAGGGAAAAGAAGATGGCAACCTACAAAGGAAAGCCCATTAGATTATCATCAGATTTCTCAGCAGAAACTCTACAAGCAAGGAGGGAGTGGAACCAAATATTCAAACTATTGAAAGAGAGAAATTATGAGCGAAGAATAATAGATCCAGCAAAGATATCTTTTAGATATGAAGGAGGAATGAAGACCTTCCCAGACATACAGAAGCTGAGGGAATTTTCTAATACATGACCTGAACTACAAGAAATACTAAAGGAGGCTATTTGATGACCATGAACAGGAACAATTTGTGGTAACGAAAACATAAAAAGGGGGAGAGTAAAGATCTGAATCGGAACTTGGGAATGGAGGAAGAAAGCATGCTGAAGAAAATGGAACATTCAAATTTCAAACTTTCTTTTGCATAAACTTAAGGGTAAGTGCTCAAAAAAAAAATCAAGAACTGAAATATATAATATAATAAAAGAAGAAACAGAGGGAAACATCATAGAATACCACCACACAGAAATAATCGACAAAAACAAAAAAGCAAAGAAACAATGGAGACACAGTCTTACCAGAAAACTAAAGATAGAATGATAGGAAATCCTCACATATCAATAATCACCCTAAATGTAAATGGACTGAACTCACCAATAAAAAGGCACAGAGTAGCAGATTGGATCAAAAAACTAAACCCAACCATATGCTGTCTCCAAGAGACACATCTCAGCTACAAGGACAAGCATAGACTCAAAGTGAAAGAGTGGAAATTGACAATCCAAGCAAATAGTATCCAGAGAAAATCAGGTGTAGCCATAATGATATCAGGTGAAACAGACTTCAGGGTGAAAAAGGTAACAAGAGACAAAGATGGACATTTCGTAATGGTAAAGGGGACTATACAACAGGAAGACATAACAGTCATCAATATTCATGCCCCCAATCAAGCGGCACCAAAATACACCAAGCAACTACTAACAGAATTAAAGAGAGAAATTGACCAAAACACAATTATACTAGGGGACCTAAATCCATCATTGTCACCTATGGATAGATCATCCAAACAAAAAATAAATAACGAAATAGCAGCCCTAAATGACACATTAGATGAAATGCACATACTTGACATTTATAGAGCACTTCATCCTAAAACATCAGACTATACATTTTTTTCTAGTGTACATGGAACATTCTCAAGGATAGACCATATATTGGGACATAAAACTAGCCTTAGCAAATTTAAGAATATTGAAATCATACCAAGCATAGTCTCTGATCACAAGGCTTTAAAATTGGATATCAAGTGCCAAAAGAAACAAATGACAATGTAAATATATCCCACCAAGTTTTTTGTGATGAGCGAAAGCAGTTTTAAGAGGGAAATTTATATCATTACAGGCCTGTCTCAAGAAACAAGAAAAATCCCAAATAAATAACCTCATGTCACACCTTAAAGAATTAGAAAAAGAAGAACAAATGTAACCCAAGGTCAGCAGAAGAAAGGAAAGAACAAAAATCAGAGCAGAACTAAATGAAACAGAGAAGAAAAAGACAATAGAAAAAGTTAATGTGACAAAGAGCTGGTTCTTTGAAAAGATTAACAGAATTGATAAACCCCTGGCTAGACTCACTATGATAAAAAGGGAGAAGACACTAATTTAAAAGTCAGAAATGAAAAAGGGGAAGTTATCACGGACACCACAGAAATACAAAGGATCATCCAAGAATACTATGAAGGACTACATGCCACCAAATTCAATAACCTAAAAGAAATGGGCAACTTCTTAGAAACATATAGCCTTCCTAGGCTGAACCATGAAAAACTGGAAATTCAAAACAGACCCATCACCAGTAACGAAATGGAATCAGTCATACAAAACCTTCCCCAAAACAAAAGTCCAGGACCAGATGGCTTCACTAGTGAATTCTACCAAACCTTCAAAGAGGCTCTAATACCAATCCTGCTCAAACTCTTCCAAAAAATTGAAGAAGAGACAGTACCCCCTAACTCATTTTATGAGGCCAACATTATCCTGATACCAAAACCTTGTAAGGACAACATAAAAACAGAAAGCTACAGACCAATATCTCTGATGAATACAGGTGCAAAAATCCTAAAAAAAATTCTAGCAAATCGAATACAACAATGCATTAAAAGGATTATTCAACACGACGAAGTGGGGTTCATCCCCGGGGCACAAGGACGGTTCAACATCCGCAAATACATCAATGTGATACATCACATAAATAAAATAAAGGACAAAAATCATGTGGTTATGTTAATTGATGCAGAAAAAGCATTTGACAAGATACAACATGCATTTATGAATAAAACACTTAAATAAAATAGGTATAGAAGGAAAACACCTTCACATAATAAAGGCTACATAAGAGAAAATCTCAGCTAATCTCATAATTAACGGTGAAAAACTGAAGACCTTTGCTCTAAGTTCAGGAACAGAACAGCTCTGTCCCCTATCACCTCTGCTTTTCAAAATAGTGCTGGAACTCCTCGCCAGAGCAATCAGGCAAGAGAAAGAAATAAAAGGCATCCAAATTGGGAATGAAGAAGTTAACTTGTCTCCCTTTGCAGATGATGCTATATATAGAAAACACTAAAGACTCCACCAAAAAGCTATTGGAAACAATCAACGAATAAAGTGGCTGGCTACAAAATCAACGTACAAAAGTCCATTGCATTCCTATATACTACCAATGAAATCTCAGAAAAAGAAATACAAAAAACAATTCCTTTTGCAATTGCATAAAAAAGAATAAAATACCTAGGAATAAACTTAACCAAGGATGTGAAAGACCTGTATGCTGAAAACTATAAGACATTTTTAAAAGAAATTGAATAAGACAGAAAGAAATGGAAAGACATTCTATGCTCATGGGTTGGAAGAATCAACATAGTTAAAATGGCCATATTACCCAAAACAATATACAGATTCAATGCAATCCCCATCAATATCCCGATGGCATTTTTTAAAGAAATGGAACGAAAAATCATCAGATTTGTTTGGAACCACAAAAGATTCCGAATAGCCAAAGCAATCTTAAGAAAAAAGAGCAATTCTGGAGATATCACACTCCCTGACTTTAGCTTGTACTACAGGGCAACAATAATCAAAACAGCATGATATTGGCAGAAAAACAGAGACATAGATCAATGGAATAGAATTGAGAACTCAGAAATAAAACCACATAAATATGGACAGATAATTTTTGACAAAGAAGCAAAAAACATACAATGGAGAAAAGACAGCCTCTCCAATAAATGGTGCTGGGAGAATTGGAAAGCCACATGCAAAACAATGAAACTGGACTGCTATCTGTCACCATTTACCAAAATTAATTCGAAACGGATAAAAAACCTAAGCATAAAACCTGACGCAATAAACTTCATAGAAGAAAACATAGGTAATAAACTTATGGACCTTGGGTTCAAAGAGCATTTTATGAATTTGACTCCAAAGGCAATGGAAGTAAAAGCTAAAATAAATGAATGGGACTATATCAAACTTAAAAGCTTCTGCACAGCAAAAGAAACCATCGACAAAATAGAGAGGCAACCATCTGAATGGGAGAAGATTTTTGCAAACAGTGCCTCCGATAAGGGGCTGATATCCAAAATATACTAGGAACTCATGCAACTCAACAACAAAAAAACAAACCCAATTGAAAAATGGGCAGACGACCTGAAGAGACATTTCTCCAAAGAGGTCATACAAATGGCAAATAGACATATGAAAAAATGCTCTACATCACTAATGATCAGAGAAATGGAAGTAAAAACCATAATGAGATATTACCTCACCCTAGTCAGAATGGCTATCATCAACAAGACAAATAGTAACAAGTGTTGGAGAGGCTGTGGAGAAAAAGGAACCCTCATACACTGTTGGTGGGAATGCAGACTGGTGCAACCGTTATGGAAGGCAGTGTGGAGGTTCTTCAAAACATTACGAATAGAATTACCATATGACCCAGCAATCCCTCTCCTGGGTATCTACCGAAAAAATCTGAAAACATTTATACATAAAGAAACATGTGCTCCAATGTTCACTGCAGCTTTGTTTACAGTGGCCAAGACATGGAAACAACCAAAATGTCCTTTGATACATGAATGGATAAAGAAGTTGTGGTATATATACATAAATGGAATAGTATTTGGCGGTAAGGAAAGATGAAATGGGACCTTTTGTGAGAACATGGATGGATCTTGAGAGTATAATGCTAAGCAAAATAAGTCAGACAGAAAAAGCAGAGAACCGTATGATTTCACTGATATGTGGTATATAAACCAAAAACAACAAAAGAAGAAGACAAACAAATGAGAAACAAAAACTCATAGACAGAGACAATAGTTTAGTGGTTACCAGAGGGTAAGGGGGGAGGGGGTTGGTAGATGAGGATAAAGGGGATCAAATATATTGTGATGGAAGGAGAACTGAGTCTGGGTGGTGAACACACAGTGGGATTTATAGATGATGTAATACAGAATTGTACACCTGAAATCTATGTAACTTCACTAACAGTTGTTACCCCAATAAAGTTTAACTTGAAAAAAAAAGAAAATAATTCTGTTTTGGATGTGTTAAATCTGACGTCCATTTGGAACATTTAGGTGGAAATGTCAGTAGCAAGTTTCATATATAAGGCTGAAGCCTAAGGAGGAAGACGCTGATGTTGTGGAGTGTAAGTCATCAGCATACTAGCAGTAGTTAAACCATAGACGTGAATGATGTCACCCAGAAGAGTATGTGAGGAGAGAAAAACAGTGAATGAAGGACAGAACCCTGGACAATATCAATATCTAAGGAATAAGTAGAGACCAAAGAGAATATCAGACAATGGTAGAAAATGAAAGCCAGGTTGGAGTAGGCTGAGAAATTTAGAGTTCAGCATGTGCAGAAAGCAAGGGTACCACAACTCAGAGCTTTGTAGAAAATGTGAGAGAGCCACAGTCAGAGAGCAGAGATTGCTAAGAGAGCAAATGTAGAAGAAGCATTCAGTGAATAAGGAGCATGTCAGAAAAGCCAACTGATGGAAATTTTAGGGAGGGTTGTCAGGAATACCAAATGCTGCAGAGATAAGGCAGACTAAGACTGGGAAAAGAAGTGAGGGCTGAAACCAGATTGCCAAGGGACTAAAGAGGGAGTGGATACTGAAGAAATGGCACAGTGAGTGTTAATTGCTCCTTTTAGATATTTGGTAGGAAATGGATGATAAGGATGGGGGAAGAAAAGGAGCCTAGAAGAGCAAAGCAATTATAAAGAGGAGGTGAGTGGAGAGGGGAGCCAGAAGGCTAGTAGGTGAAATATCTGTGACATCAAGTGAGGTGTCTATCAAGATACCTGTGAATGTGGGAAGGTAGATGGAAAGCATTCAGTGAAAGAGAGTTCCTGAAGATATTCAAGCAATTGGGGAGGAATGTGTGAGAGAAATACATGAGGAGTGGAGACTTGAACTAATTAAATCAATTGTCCTAAATACAACATATGCATGGCGCTCTTGTGTCATAGTCAAATATGGAAATGTTGGCTTTAACAAGAAAGGTGGACTGAAAGGGCTTGGTACTTTGAACAAGGACTGCTGTCCATTGGGAAGAGAGTAAACTGGACTAGGCTTAAAAGAATTATGCAGTACTAGGCACCTGGATGATCCAGTTGCCAATAGACAGGGAAGAGTTACCCTCTCCCCCCTTTTCTAATCTTCCCTTGAGAAGCGCAGAAATGTCATCTCTTGGTTTAGCTGGTCATTGTTACCTGAATGCAGGCCTATTCGAATCTGGACTTCTGTCATGTGCCGCATGTTGAAGGTACCCACAGAGCTCAGGATATCTCGGGACATGTTTGCAATCTCAGCTGCATGTGAACTGCCATTCCTCTTTGAGAGGCCTGAGGCCACCATGTAAGCATCTCCAATAGTCTCCACCTAGGAATCGGGGGAAAGAATTAACAAGCAAATATTTTCCGTGTGTGTGTGTGTGTGTGTGTGTGTGTGTGTGTGTGTGTGTGTGTGTGTCACAGAGTTTAAAAGGTATGATGGCAGCCAAATGTTCTTCTTGTAAAGTGCGGAAAACAGAGAAAGATTTTCAGGGGTCACAGGTCTGGCTGCACATTAGAATCACTTCAGGAACTTTATTTCACAAAGACTGATATCTAGGTCCCACATGCATAGATTCTAAAAGAAGTGCAGCTACTTTGCAGGCTCCTGGCTGGTCCTAGAGAATTATTAGGCTCCAAGTAACTCCTGGAAGAGGGAAAAGGAGAGATTTCTTTCTGGGACTGTCTGTGAATGTCCATGGGGAGCACTCCATGAAAAGGTGCACATGGTGCTACACCCACAAAACATTTCCCTAGGTGATTTCAGGTGAATGAGCTGGGGCAGCCTTAAGGAAAATGTAGGAAAAGGGAACGGAAGGTGGAAGAGTTCATTCCTTCTGTTTTGCCTTGCTAATATGAGAAAGTCCGTTTTGTGGTGCCATTGGGTATGAGAATTGGGTGTTTCACCACCAGCTACCTCTTCTTATCCTAGTGCCTGCCTCTTAAGGGGCAGAAGTACTAACCCTAATTGTTTTATGCAGGGGCCAAATAGAGCTGGACACCTGAAAATAACGGCAAATCTGTATTCCTCACCTTCCCTACAGAAGTGTGCTCACTCTTAAGTGACTAGTAAGTTGGAGCTTTTCAAGTAAATCCAAAAGATAAGTAAGCTGAAAGGACTTCTGTGAAATCTGCCAGTCAGGCTCTGCTAGTGCAAATTTGGATCCAGTTAAAATCCATGTTCTCCTAGAGAACTGCATTCAAGAGTACAATGGTTGGGTGGTGGAAATGCGGTCCACATCTGTGACAGTGGAAACGTGGTCCATATCTGCGGCTGTGGAAACGCAGTCTGCATCTGCAGCGGTGGAAATGCGGCTGGCATCCGCAGATGCAGAGACGCGGGGGATCCCAGGACAGAACAGAGAACACAAAAGCCAGGAGGTGGGCTCTTTCCCTGCGTCCCAAAGCTGATCTATCCCGCCAATGGGACAGCATATACAGCATTTGAGGCAATAAACTCAGTGAGACCTCCAGTTGGGCCCTAGGCCGGACAAAGGACACAAACTCCATACCTGGGCCCCTTCCACTGCTCTTCCAATCCTACCGCCGCCCTTCCAGAGACTTAAACTGGCCCCAGAACTGAGGAGTAGTGTCAGGTTACAGAGGAGACTTAGTGCTCGGGCTCTGGGAAGACCAGTGTGCAGCTCTGACCCAGGGAAGAGTCAGGGAAGAGTGTGATTTTTGCTGGACTAGGAGAGAAGAGACTCCTCCACCCCAAGCCACCAACTTTTCTGGCCTGCGGGAAGAGTATGACATGGCTGGGCTCGGAGAGAGAGAAGACCCCTCCATCCCCAGCCCCCACCCTTTCTGGCCTGCATAGGGGAGGGCAATTACAACTGCGGAGACATACCCAGGGGTCAGCAGTAGGTGGCAGACGCAGCTCTGGGCTTTCAGCAGCTCAGAAATCTCTCGCCTGCCCCCCCCACACACACACACACAGACACACACATGAAGGAAGTTCCCTAAGACTCAGGAGAACTGGACACAGGGCTGGTGGTGCTACTCTCAGTGCACATAAGTGCAGGCAAGGGCAGAAACTGCACTGACATTGTAGAAACTATCACCCAGACCCCTCAGCCCCACGCATCTAAATCTGCAGTCCCAATGTCACTCTGGACAGCAGGCGACTGGCTCTGCCTGAACAATATACAAAGGACTCTTTGGTACAGCACAGGACAACCTGGAGATTACTTGGTGGGCTTAAGCCAAGACTGCTGCTGCTTATTTTTTTTCAGTTTTTTGTTTTTTCTTTTTTGTCTTTTGTTTTGTTTTGTTTTGTTTTGTGTTTATATCTTTGATATCTTTGCCTGTGTTGAGTGGGGGTTGTTGGTTGTTTTTACATGTGAATGTATTTGATTTTTTTCTTCGTTGTTGTTGTTGTTGTTGTCCTTGGTGATTTGCTTTCTTCTGAAATTGCCCTACCAGGGCCCAGCTGAAGAGGCACAAGATTCAACACACCCAAAGGCCAACTCCAGACCAAACCAGAGTACTACCGGGTTTGACCTACAAGTGACACACCCAGAGGGAATTCTCTACAGGCACGAGAACCCATAGAGGCCAAACCACCATAGAGGTCAATCCTCACGCAAGAGAACACCCTGCAGTGGGCAGAGCCAAGTCTCACAACTAGTCAGCCTGGGAGTTAACCCCACCTAGTCACAAGCGAAAAGCAATTAAAGATCTTCTTTAACAGGACAATATATACAACGCAACAGTCACCTTTGGAGCACACGCAGAGGAGAAGAACGAAGTAGTGCAAGTCAAATATAAAGGTCACATACTACATAAGATAACCCAGCAAGAACTAAGAACTCTAGGGGATCTACCTAATACATCGAAGCAAACACAGAGAGTCAGCCAGAATGGGGAAACAAAGGAACATGTCCCAAATAATAGAACAAAAGAAACCTCCAGAAATGGAACCAAATGAAACAGAGGTAACCAACTTATCAGAGACCGAGTTCAGAACACTAATGACAAGAAGGTTTAAGATGTTTAGAGACGACATAAAGAAGGACAGAGAAATCATAATGAACAACCAGTTAGAAATAAAGACCACAATTACTGAAAAAAAGAACCCACTTGGAGGAATTAACAGCAGGCTAGATGAAGCAGAGGATCGAATCAGCGACTTAGAAGACAAGTTAGCAGAGATCACCCAAACAGAACAACAGAAAGAAAAAAGAGTAAAAAACAATGAAGATGGTTTAAGAGACCTCTGGGATAACATAAAGCAAAACAACATGTGCATCATAGGAATACCAGAAGGTGAAGAGAGGGAGCAAGGGATTGAGAACATATTTGAAGTAATAATGTCCGAAAACTTTCCTAACCTGATGAAGGAAACCAACATACAAGCCCAGGAAGTGCAGAGAGTTCCAACCAGGATAAACACAAACAGGTCCACACCAAGACACATTATAGTTAAAATGGCAAAGGTTAAAGACAGAGAGAATCCTAAAAACAGCAAGAGAAAGACAGAGGGTTGGTTACATACAAGGGAACTCCCATAATACCATCAAATGACTTTTCTACAGAAACATTGAAGGCCAGGAGGGACTGGCAGGAGATACTCAAAGTGATGGGAAACAAAGGTCTACAACCTAGATTGCTTTAACTAGCAAGGCTATCATTTAAAGTTGATAGAGAGATAAAGAGCTTCCCAGAAAAGAATAAGCTAAAGGAATTTATTACCACCAAGCCAGCATTGCAAGAAATACTAAATGGACTTCTGTAAATAGACGAAAGATGAAAACAATCTAACTACAAATTTAGAAATGACAATAACTATGTACCCATCAATAATCACTTTAAATGTAAATGGATTAAATGCTCCAATCAAGAGACATAGGGTGGCTGAGTGGATAAGAAAGCAAGACCCTTGTATATGCTGTATACAAGAGACTCACCTCAGATCAAAAGACACACACAGGCTGAAAGTGAAGGGTTGGAGTAAGATATTTCATGCAAATGGAAATGAGAAAAATGCTGGAGTTGCAATACTTATATCTGACAAAATAGACTTTAAAACGAAGAACATATTAAAAGACAAAGATGGGCACTATAGAATGATAAAGAATCGATCTGACAAGAGGACATAACCCTAGTAAACATCTATGCACCCAACATAGGAGCAGCTAAATATGTAAAACAGATATTGACTGACATAAAGACAGGGATCAACAGTAACACTATCAGAGTAGGGATTCAACACACCCCTGACAACAAGGGACAGGTCTTCCAGACAGAAAATCCATATGGAAACAACTGCCTTCCTTAAATGACACATTGGACCACTTGGATTTAATCGATATTTTCAGAGCATTTCACCCCAAAACTGCAGAATACACGTTCTTCTCAAGAGCACATGAAACATTTTCCAAGATAGACCATATTTTAGGCCACAAAACAAGTCTTGATAAATTTAAGAAAATTGAAATCATACCAATTGTCTTCTCTGACCACACTGCTATGAAATTAGAAATGAACTACAGGAAAAAAAATAGAAGACACACAAATTCATGGAAGCTGAATAACATGTTACTAAATAATGAATGGGTCAAGCGGAGATCAAGGAAGAAATCAAAAGTTATCTCGAGACAAACGAAAATGAAAATACGATGACACAAAATCTATGGGATATCGTGAAAGCAGTCCTAAGAGGGAAATTCATAGCATTGCAGGCCTACCTAAAGAAACAAGAAACATCACTAATCAACAGTTTATCTTCACACTTAAGGGATCTGGAAAAAGAACAGCAAAATAAGTCCAAAGGGAGTACAAGCACGGAGATAATAAAGATCAGAGAGGAAATAAATGAAACAGAAACCAGAAAAACAATACAAAAGATCAATGAATCCAAGATTGGTTCTTAGAGAAGATAAACAAAATGACAAACCTTTAGCCCGACTCATTAAAAAAAAGAGAGAGGACCGAAATTAATAAAATCAGACATGAAAGAGGAGAAGTGACAATAGATACTGCAGAAATAGAAAAAAAATTTAAGGAACTATTATGAGCAACTATATGCCAACAAATTTGACAATCTGGAAGAAATGGACAAATTTTCTAGAGGCTTACAACCCTCCAAAGCTAACTCAAGAAGAAACAGATAACCTGAATAGACTGCTTACCACCAGGGAAATTGAATCAGTAATCAACAATCTCCCAACAAACAAAAGCCCTGGACCAGATGGCTTTACAGGTGAATTTTACAATACGTTCAAAAAAGAATTATCACCTATTTTCCTCAAGCTCTTCCAAAAATTCCAGAAGAAGTGAAGATTCCCAAACACTTTTTATGAAGCCACTATCACCCTGATCCCAAAATCAGACAAAGACACCACAAAAAAAGAAAAGTACAGACCGATATCTCTAATGAACATAGATGCAAAAATTCTCAACAAAATATTAGCGAACAGAATTCAGCAATACATTAAAAAGATCATACACCATGATCAAGTGGGATTCATCTCTGGTATGCAAGTGTGGTTCAACATCCGCAAATCAATTAATGTGATACACCACATTCACAAAATGAAAAATAAAAATCACATGATCATATCAATAGATGCAGAAAAAGCATTTGATAAAATCCAGCAGCCATTTATGATAAAAACCCTTAAGAAAGTGGGAATAGAGGGATCATATCTCAACATAATAAAGGCCATATATGATAAACCCACAGCTAACATCATACTCAATGTTAAAAGCTAAAACCATTCCCCTTAAGATCAGGAGCAAGGCAAGGTTGCCCACTTTCTCCACTTCTATTCAACATAGTGCTAGAAGTTCTAGCCACAGCAATCAGACAAGAAAAAGAAATAAAAGGCATCCAAATCGGTAAGGAGGAAGTAAAATTGTCATTATATGCAGATGATATGATACTATATAGAGAGAACCCTAAAGACTCCACCAAGAAACTATTAGAGCTGATAGATGAATTTAGTAAAGTAGCAGGATACAAAATTAATATTCAGAAATCAGTTGCGTTTTTATATACCAATAATAAAACATCAGAAGGAGATATTAAAAAAGCAATCCCATTTACAATTGCTTCAAAGACTATAAAATACTTGGGAATAAATTTAACCAAAGAAGTAAAAGATCTGTACTCAGAAAATTATAAGACACTTTAGAAAGAAATGAAAGAAGATACAAATAGATGGAAACACATACCATGTTCATGGATAGGAAGAATTAATATAGTTAAAATGTCCATACTGCCTAAGGCAATATACATATTCAACGCAATTCCTATCAAATTACCAACGACGTTTTTCACAGAAATAGAACATATAATCCTAAAATTTATATGGAACCATAAAAGACCCCAGAGAGCCTCAGCAATCTTGAGAAATAAGAACAAAGTGGGAGGTATAAAAATACCTGATATCAAATTATACTACAAGGCTACAGTAATCAAAACAGCATGGTACTGGCATAAAAATAGACACATAGATCAATGGAACACAATAGAGAGTCCAGAAATAAATCTATGCCTATATGACCATTTAATGTACGACAATGGAAGCAAGAATGTACGGTGGGTTAAAGATAGTCTATTCAATCAATGGTGCTGGGAGACCTGGACAGACACATGCAAAAAAATGAAGCTGGACCACCTCCTTACACCACATACAAAAATAAATTCAAAATGGCTTAAAGACTTAAATGTAAGATCGGAAACCATAAAATTCCTAGAAGAAAATATAGGAAGAAACTTCACAGACATTACCTGGAGTAAGATTTTTACTGATATATCTCCTCGCACAAGGGAAGTAAGAGAAAAAATAAACATGTGAGATTACATCAAACTAAAAAGTTTTTTCACAGCAAAGGAAACCATCAGTAAAACAAAATGGGACCCTACTGAATGGGAAAAGATATTTGCCAACGATATATCTGATAAGGGGTTAATATCACAAATTTATAAAAAACTCAACTCAACTCCAAAAAAACAAACAACCCAATTAAAAAATGGGCAGAGGACATGAAGAGACATTTTTCTAAAAAGGACATACCGATGGCAAACAGACATATGAAAAAATGCTCAAACTCACTAACCATCAGAGAAATGCAAATAAAAACCACAATGAGATACCACCTCACCCCAGTCAAAATGGCTATCATCAATAAATCAACAAACAACAAGTGCTGGCGTGGATGTGGAGAAAAGGGAATGCTTGTGCACTGTTGGTGGGATTGCAGATTGGTGTTGTCACTATGGAAAACAGTATGGAGATATCTCAACAATCTGAAAATGGAACTACCTTATGATCCAGCAATTCCACTCCTAGGTATCTATCCGGAGAAATCCAAAACTCTAATTCAAAAATCTTTATGCACTCCTATGTTTATTGCAGCACTATACGCAATAGCCAAGACTTGGAAACAACTGAAATGCCCATCGGTAGATGACTGGATTAAGAAACTGTGGGACATTTATACAATAGAGTATTATGCAGCCATAAAGAAGAAAGAAATCTTACCATTTGCAACAACATGGATGGACCTAGAGAACATTATGTTAAGTGAAATAAGTCAGACAGAGAAAGACAAATACCATGTGATCTCACTTATATGTGGAATCTAAGAAAAGAATACGTGAATGAACTAATCAGAAACAGTTTTGTAGACATAGAGGAAAAACTGAGGGTTGCTAGATGGGAGGGTGGGTGGGGATAAGGGGAAGGTGAGGTGATTAGAAAACAGTCAGTAACCACAAGATGGCCACGGGTTTTTTTGTTTGTTTGTTTTTTGTTTTTTTGTTTTTAAAGATGCAAAGCAGCTGTAAGTCTCATTTATTGTTGGTGGGAGTGCAAATTGTACAGCCAATCTAGAAAACAGTTTATCATTATCATTTTTTTTTTTGGCGGTAAGAAAAGATGATATAGGAACATTTATGACAACATGGATGGATCTTGAGAGAAAAAAAGGGGTTTTGAAAATTAATTTGGGGAATGTAATCAATAATGTTGTAAAGATGTTTTAGGGTATCCGATGGACACTTGTCTCATTAGGGAGACCACCTCAGGGCTGATGTAGATGCCTGATCACTGCACTGTACCCCTGAAGCTGAACAATAATGAATGCCAACTATAATTATATATATATATATATATATATATATATATATATATATATATATATATATATGTATATATATATATGTATGTATATATGTATGTATATACTTACAAGAAGCAGAGTACAGCATTAGGAATAGAGACAGTGGAAATGTAATGGCTGTGTGCGATGTCAGAGGGTTAGTGGATGGGGGAGGGGGGTTCACACAATGTGAGGGATATAAAACATAAATGTCTAAGTGTCACTTTGTTTTGTGCACCTGAAACTAATAAAAAAAGAAATAAAAAATACGAGTACAATGGTTAAGAGCATGAAACTCTGAATTTATGCTTCCTTGGTTAAAATCCCTGATGCACCATTTGTAAACTGAGCAAGTCACGTAACCTCTCTGTGCTTCAGTATCCTTCTCTGTAAAATAGGGATAATGACAGTACCGACCTCATAGAGTTTTGTAAGGACCAAAAACGTAATACATGTCAAAGCTCTTAAGACCTTCCTGGTGGATGATAAATGAAAGCTATGAAATCATCATCATCATCAAAGTTGTCATTGTCCTCATCACCAAACTGCTGTCTTGAAATGAACCATGGGGCTGTGGTTAGGACTCAGCTCCAGAGAAAGGTTAGTAATCAGCAAGAGGCCCCGCATCATGATTTCCTATACAGCCAATAACAATGATTATTTGCACTTATGGGACTTTGTAGCTCAGTATGGTTCCATCCAGGTCCTCCCTTGCCTGGCACACTTTTTTTTATTTTTTATTAAATTTATCGAGGTGACAATTGTTAGTAAAATTACATAGATTTCAGGTGTACAATTCTGTATTACATCATCTATAAATCCCATTGCTGGCACACTTTTAAAAAAGGATCCTTGCTCCCAAATAAGCATGCCTGCCTGCACAGAGGAAGGCAATGGATACCATGCAAATGCTTTATGGGAGGGAGAAACTCATTGGCTGGCCATTATCAGAGATCAGTGGTTGAAACTTCAGCTGTCAGTCAATCACCTGGGAGTCCCCAAGGACATGGATGAGAAGATTAGAAGGGAAGGGAGCATGGGCACTGCCTGGCCTTGGTGTAAGACTGCTGTGGGGAATTGTGGGTTGCATAAGCCAGCATAAGGATAGAGAAAGGGAAGAGGAGGTATAAGAAGGGGTCTGGTTGAGATGAGGTTGTGGAAGGAGAATTGAAACTGAAAATAAATCACTAACTTCATAATTCTGCAGTAGTCTTCTCACTTCCATTTCAGATTATCAAGTACGAGGGGAAGTGATTCCAATTTACAGGTAAAGAAAATGAAAACACAAACAGGTTTGGTGAGTTACTGCTGGCTCAATTTTTATTTCCTGTTCACTGTGTATGCTTTTTATAAACATGACTAAAAATTAAATTCCATTTTTTGATTCATATAGTTCTGCTCTGTCCTGGAAACAGCCCACTATCTCCCTACTGCATCCATGAAGTACCAAAATACCTTATGGTCTCATCCTTAATACCCCCAGCAATTGTCTGAATGAACAGTATCATCTGGGTTGATTAAACCAGTGGCTGTGTTACTGCCCATGCTGAATCATCTTGGATTTTACTTTCAACTGGATTAGTTTTCAGCGGTTTGTTTTTCTCTTTAGCCTGCTTGAGTTCAACGAGTTGAGACAGGTAGTCTGATTCCATGGTTTTTTCCTCCTCCTTGGTCTCCATGTGTGCTTCTTGATTAGTTTGCCGCTCCTACTGATTGACAGGTATGATGTCTATTTCTGAGACCTATTTAGGTGGCTTGGTCTAACCCTGAGGCTCTCTACCTGACCTGAAAGGGCCCTGTCTAGTCTGAGATAAACACACTACCCTGTGTGTAATTTAAGACTTGGAACATTACTGACTACTATGAAAGATCCACTGAATGGAGCTACTCATTCTCCAGCTCTACCTTGGTTCCTGGGAGAGAGGAGCTGTCTAAAGTTTGGGATGCCTGGGGTATCCATCAATTAGATAAGTATCCCTGTTGCAGACAACATGCAAATGTCCCTGCACAGCTATGAAAATTTTAGCAATTTTCTGCCTAGGGACAAGATAACACATAAAACCAAGGGCAAGGAAGCATGACACCAAAATGAGTGAATGTTGTGATCTGTTCTCTACTCATGTTCTGCAATCTTTGGCAGGAAGAATGGACACTGACAGGCTGGAGGGGTAGGGAAAGGTGGGAGCAGAGGATTGCAACCTCACAATGAACCACTTCCCCAGACTTCAGACCAATCGGCATGTTTTTAGTCACCCTGTAGCAATTCCAAAAAACCTCAGGTCGAATAGCTCATTGACATGTGTAAGGCTAGAGTTCCCTCCTGTATAAAAATGGTACCTAAAGCAGGAAATCAAATTTTAACACCAAATATTAGATCTCCGAACTTTGTCAAGATGAACTCTGTTTCAGTTACCAACTATGGACAAAACACCAACTCTTCGTCTGTATCCCCTTCAGTGCCTAGCATCACACTGCCTACACTGTGGGTAGTCAGGCACTGAAGCGCAATAACACTTTTGGAGCCAACCACTTCTTAGTTCCAGTTCTATAAAACAGCTCAAAAGAAATCTTACCAGCAACCTCTCGCTTAGTTGAGACTGTTACTTTGTAAAGTGTGAAATTATATGCATTCTATCTGGCTTTCATTTCCAATGGGACACCAAAGGAAGCTTCAAAATTTACTATTTAAATTTTAATTTCTATATAATAACATTCAATAAAGTTGCACCCTTCAATTTTGAAGTACACATAGATAAGCTTCATAAACAAATTTCTCTCTGAAATATATTTCTCTGCTAAGTAACTTACTTTGTAGACATCGTGACTGCCAATGATGGCATCAAAGAGTGTGTACAGGTCACTGAGAAGATCAACCACCTCAGTGGGTTCATTCATGGATGAGATGGTGGTGAAGCCCACAACATCACTGAAATACAAGGTGACCAAGTCAAAACCCTCAGGTTCGACCGTGCAGCCCTTTTTGAAAGATTCAGCAACTGATCTGAACAGCAGACATAGCTACTCCTCAGAGGATACAGGCTTCGCTCCATGCCACACACACATCTGCTAGAATGCAATTTCTCCAAAAGCCACTGCCAAGTAAATGATGAGGAAGAAAATGTCACGTGGTTGAAAATATTATTTCATTTATTCTACAAATATATATTGAGTGCTTACAATGTGTGAGGCACTGTGCTAGGTTGCTGGAATACAGCACTGAACAGACAGCCCTGGTTGTGCCTTTGTGTAGTTTTTTCAGCTCTCTATCCTTCCTCAGCCCCTACCCCACCATGCCCTCGGGGATTGTTCCCTGGTAGTTGCCTTTACAAGAGACTAATTTCCCCAATTATTTCCTAAAAGATCATGTTACAACAGTGTAAGGTGCCTTGGAAAATTTGGAAATTGTAGTAACAGATAAGGCTCTCAATTAAGGGAGGAAAAACCTGAAAAACCAACCCCTGCTACTTTCCTCTAGGAGCTCAAGGAACTGCCTTGTTTTAATCGGTCAACTTCCAAGCAAAGTCATGTAATGACACATAGAAAAACTGAGGCACTAAAGACTTAAATGACCAGCATGATCCACAGGTAGTTGAAAATTAGAAAGTGTGCTCTGCTCCCTTGATTTCCAATTCTTCTTTGACCTGAAGGTGTAACTCAAATCTCCTGGGAGTAGAGAGAGTGCAGGAGAGGGAAGAAAGCAGTTAATTGATGGGTAAATTCTTTTTCTATTTTTAATAGAACACAGTATTACAAGGATTTACACTCCTCAGGTGTTCACACATACGGTTGTAGCATCTGTGTTAGAAGCTTTTCCATCTTCTGTTTTTCAATTTCCAGCTCTTTAGTTCATTCCTGGATCAAACCTTCCGAGTTGCTAGAATATTGCTCCAACATCCAAAGCATAGAATCAATGATATTGGGCTTCTTCCCTTTATTGAAAGTTTTAAACTGGAAGTAAGACAGAAAGAGGAACCATGGAATTCTTACTTCCACAAACTCAGAGATGATAGAGCAGGACCCCTTATGACAAATCCCTTCCTCTAAAATGCTAGAGTAGAGGGGGATCAAATATATGGTGATGGAAGGAGAACTGACTCTGGGTGGTGAACACACAATGGGATTTATAGATGATGTAATACAGAATTGGACACCTGAAATGTATGTAATTTTACTAACAATTGTCACCCCAATAAATGTAAAAAAATGCCAGAGTAGGAGAGGTAAGCCCAAGTAAAAATAGCAAAAGTCACCACCCACCCTTATTTTTACCCTGGCCCATTCGCAGGGCTCTTTTTATTTAAGTAGTTCTTCCCCTACACTTATGCTTCTTTCAAATCTGAGCAAAGGGTGCTCTGGGCAGGATCTTTCAGTTCTGAGATGCTATCACATGAATAGTAGCCACTTCAGAGGCAGCAGGATTTGGTCTTCAGCCCAGTCCAGTTGTGAGTGGGGTAAGGGGTAAAAGAGGGCAGGGAGTGCTATTTTACTCTTCCAGATCATCGGCTTATTAAATCATCCTTATCTTCTAATGCTACTGCATTGCTAGTTCTTGGGCAGTAGAAGGTTTCTTAACCTCTTAAATATGACCCAAGATCTACAGATTTACCCCTGTTTCTTACCATGGAGTCCAGGAATAATGGTGTCCCCTAGCAATTGCCCTTCATGTCAGTTGGGGTCATGTGAAAATTCAACTGGTCTTGCCCCATTCTTTAGAAATGGCTGCATGTCACAGATGTTTTATATGCTCCCTGCCCATCTACAGAGATGGGGAGCTTAGCATAGCATTGGAATCATGAGGGGGTAGCTCCTCCTTGCTACTGTGTTCAGCATGCACAAGGCTATGTTCACAACAAAAAGTCTGGTGGTGGTTTTGCTGAGCAGACACCTAGCAATCGGTCCCAATGAACCCTCCTATAAGGCTGGTTAGCACATGCTCCACTTAGCATTCAATGCCCCAAAGCCAACACTAGCTCTTCTGAGCCTGGTCCACATCTACAAGTCCATCAAGGTCCTGCAGGTAATCTCAGGAGGCAGATCAGATGCTTTGGGCTCCCCCTGTTGCCTAACCCAAGAAGCCTCACTCTCCTCTTCCCATTTAAGTTTTATTAGCTACAGGGAATTGGGAGGCTACCCCTGTCTTTTAGACAGTCTAAACTTCCACTGAAGCATTTCAGTGAGGGCAGCCCCAGCAATTTCTTGTTTGAAGGTCGTATGATGTGCATTCTTTCTATCACCAGCTTCCCTGCTGCCTTCTGAAATACTATCTCTAGCATCAACACGAGGGCAAATGCTTTTTCTCCTGCCTCATGGTAAGTTTTTAGAAATTTGACTTTCATGGTCTTTTGCCTTTTCCATACTATTGAACACCTGTTTGAGTGTCCTCAAGAAGCCCAGCCAGGCTAATGGAGGCATTGTTAGCTGGGGACATGGATGACTTCATATGCAGGGCCCCTCAGGCTTTCAATCCAGCTCTTTCTTTTTTCTGCCTCAGATATCTGCCACTCACAAAGCACCTCGGTGTTGTACTCCAGCCAGGCTCAAAAGCCTCCTCACCAGAGCTGACACAGCACTCACAGAGAGCATCTTCATTTTCAGTATCCTGTAGTTTCAACAAAGCCCTAAACTGCCTGCTCCAACATAGGAACCACATCCTAACTTCCTTAACAAGACTCGCTGTCCTTTCCTCATTTCCCCAACTCCAAGGAAAGAACTAGCTTATTCATAAATTCAGTATCTTAAGGAGAGAGTTCATCAGTTTTCATGCACTCTGTTTGTTCAAGTTGTTCCCTAGGAACCTAAGGAATCTCCTGCTTTTGTACTCCACATTTATATTTTCTTCCATCTTGAAGACCCTTTCAAACACCCCATATTTTTCCTGACACTCCCAAAACAACCTGACATCACTTCAATGGTATACTGGTCAGAGTTCTGTGGGGTCTCCAAAGCAAACACAGCTGCATGAGGATCTCCATCTATTCCAAAACACATATCTTGAAACCATCTCAATGCTATTGCCTTGCAAATGCCTGGTAGTTCAATTCCATCTTTGAAAGCTTGGATAGCTCAGATTGCGGATGGCCTGGAACAGAGTTTCAGATACAGAAGAGCACCAAAACCATCTTCTGTGTTCTCAGAAGACGTGTTGGGATGCTCCAGCCCCAAAGGCCTCTAGGTAGCCTTCTTTCTCAAGAAGAATGTCTTTTTTTCTTGCAAGAGCTTCCTACCATGATATGACAAGAACCCAAGGAATTAGTTTAGGGTACGATGGCTTCAGGATGGCTGCTGTGCAGTGCTAAGATATACACGGTCCTTGTCTGGTTAAATATTTCATTGAAAGTTGGTCGCTGTTCTGCAGCCTCAGCCCAGCACTGCTTCATAAGCTGGAGACATTCTGGAGGGGTATGCTCAGAGGAACCACTGGTCTGTACACAGGAGGAGGCTTCTTAAGTCTGTCTATGATTTCTGTCCAGAAGCAAGAAAAGAAAGGTCTACAAATTATGGGAAAAGCATCAATATTTAGCAAAGTTAATTGAGTTTTAGCCAAGAAAGGGATTGGTCAGGAGAAATCAAAGAAAGCCTTGCTTTCTCCTTCAGTGGAATGAATATAAATTGTACCTGAGCAAAGGTTGCATCAGTCAATTGAACAGGAAATGAAAAATTAGTCAACTGAGCTATTGGTATCATTTAGGCACAGCTTTATCCTGCTTCTGCTAGGTTTCAGATGTGGCCTGTCTGGTGTCAATGATAACACTCCAATAACTTGGCTCCCTTCACTCATCCCCACAGTAGTGAGACAGGTTAGTTAGCATGTCCTTAGGTGGACAGGGAGGTCCCTGGTGGAATAAACAAAGACAGCCATATCCTGGAACTCCAGGTTTTGAAATCACTCCTTCGCTCCAGGACAAAATGTAACGACACCTTGAGGTTAATCATAAAATTCCTTTTGGCCTGACAAATGGAGCATATTTGATAGATAAGAGTGGGTTATTTTGCTAATTCCTTCAGGATGGGCAAGCAGAACAAACCTGGTAGACAAATTTCATTAAAAGGTGCTAGCTCCCCTTCCCCAAACAGGCAAGGGAAGGTATAAAAGTAAGAGCTTTTGCCTCAGGCACCCCTATTCGGGACCCCCTCCCGCTCGGGAGCTCTAACTCTTTGCTTCCAATAAACTATCCTCTTTTTAAAACTTTTTGCCTCTCCTGAGTCTGTGTTTCCATTCTTTGGTCTCACGAGACATGATCCCAGCACTCACTCACTCAAAAGTCCCCTACATCATTTGAGGACTCACAGAGACATATTGGGGACTCACAGAGACATATTCCTACTTCATTAGGACAATTACTCCCCCCATGACCACCCCCGAAGGCCTAAGCCCAACTCAGATACAGACTAGGGCCCTGCATGGTCCCTAGAGAAAGGAAATTAAGAACTCCAGCAAATCATTCAGGGCCCACCTGGGATCCTCCTGGCTGCTGGTCCTTGAACTCAACTTTCAGTGGAACATTTATCAGACTATGAGTTGAGTGAGGACTTTGCATGCATTTTTTCGCTTGATTCACATTACACACAGATGAGGTAGGAACTATTCATTTCTCAGAAGGGAAAACTGAGGCAGAGAGAGAGTACGTAATTTACTTAAAGTCACATGGCTAGTAAGTGACAGAATTCAAATTTAATCCAAGGCAGTCTCACTCTACAACACTGTCCTTGTTCCAAATGCCTCAGACCTCAACTGGGAGTTTTAAACTTCAAATTCAGACACATTAGTGACCAGCAGTCTAGATCAGTCAGACTACCCTTTTTACAAGGGGAGAAAAGTCCCTGGAAGTAGGACGAAATGGTTAGCTTTCAGTGGCCCCAGCAACCTGTGATAGGCCTCAATCTGGTCTCTCTGTTTCCTGCCTAGCCTTCTTCAAACCATTCCTAAAACATGACTGTGGCCATGCCGCTTTCTTGCTTAAAACCCATTCATGACTTCTTATAATGCTCAGAATAAAATCCAAGCCCTGACTATCTCTTCAGCTTATTTCCTATCCTTAGTCCCCTCCCCACAACCCCAACCCTAACATTCTCATCATGATCCAAACCTTGCTTGCCCCAGCAGTGTGTCCTTCCCATTGGCTGTAACACTCCAACAGTGCTGCTTCATACCATGAGTGTCCCCTTGTCCCTATGAAAGAATTCTAAGAATTCCAGCTGTTGCCCCTGACTTCTCAGCTTCTTGTGACATCACACCTTCAGCTCCTTTAACCCAGGTTGGCCTATATGAGTAATGGTTTCTCCATCACAGCACCCTGCTCTCAGTACAACAGATGTCATGTGAATCAATCCCTTGGGGCACGACCTCCCCAACCATTCTCTAGTAGAGGGAGTCCTTGTCTCTTTCTCAGAGCACCATTGACTTGAATGGCTCAGCTCTCAGTGTAGGTCCAGCATGATTCACACCCTTGAAAAGCTCAGAGTCCAACTGAAGAGATAAACAATGACCAGCAATATAAGTGCTCTAGCAGACATACACACAGGTGAGCACAGAGGGGGGCACCTGACTCACACTGAAAAGGTCAGAGAAGGCTTCCCAAAGGAGGTGACAAAAGTTGTGTGAGGCAAGGTGAGAAGGTGAGGGCATTCCAATTATTGTGAACAGCGTGTATGTAGGCACTGAGGAGGGAGAGACCATGGTACTTTCAGCGCAATGCTAGTCATATGGTTTAGCTGGAGTGTGGGGTGTGCCAGAAGACAAGCCTAAAGAGGTGGTTAGGGGCCAGACTGTAAAGAGCCTCATATGTCATATGAGGAATGTGTGCTTCATTTAACAAGTGATGGGACATGGTTGGGGAGCCTTGAGTAGAGGAATGATACAGTACTCTGAGTGGGGCAAAGGGTAGCTATTTGGGGATTTTTTCTGTTTGCATTTTTAAAACCCTGTTTTAAAATAAATTTAGACTTCCAGAAAAGAGTACAATTGCCTCTATACACTTCACTCAACTTCTCCTAATGTTAGCAACTTACAAATATACCACCATTGCACAAGGCAAATTAATATTGTTACTATTGCTAATCTAGGGTCTTTATTGTAATGTCATCAGTTTCAACCCCCATCCAATATTTCTTTTCTATGTCACAACCCAATTCACTATCTCATATTCGATTTAATTGTTGTGTCTCAGTCTCCTCCAATCTTTGATGGCTCCTCATTCTCACTCTGTCTTTCATTACTTTGATACTTTTGATAAGTACTGGCCAGTTATTTTGTAGAATGCCTCTCAGTTGGGGTGTATCTGATGTCGAGGTTATGCACTTTTGACAAGAATGCCACAGAGGTGGTGTTATATCCTGTCAGTGCATCATATTTGGGTACATGCTGTGGATGTGACTTGATCACTTGGTTAAGGTGGTTTCTGAAGGATCTTTCACTAGTAAACTTAGTTTTTATCAGTTTCAGGTGTATAAAGCAATGTAATAGTTAGACATTTATACCCCTCACAAAGTGATAGTCCCCCTCCCCCAATCTACTACCCCTCTGACATCTTATATAGCTGTTACAATACCATTGACTATCTTCCTTATGCTATGTGGACTATAGCATAAACTTAGTATTTTTACACTTGTAGTTAGTAAATATCTAGTGGATTCATACTTTTAACATATGCAAGTATCCTGCTTCCCCTCAAACTTTTGCCTACTGTTTTTACCATCCATTTGGCTTTTGGCCAAACATTTTGATGGGTGATGAGGATGAAAGCCTGTGGCATGTCACAGGTAAAGCATGGGAGGACTTTGCCATCCAGTAGTACCAATGAGGGATACTGAAATACCTGGCAGGAAGTGACTCAGAGGAGTAGAGGGGGCTGCTGAAATAAAAGACTGGCATAGGTCCTGTAGGCCCCTGGCTTATGTCACAGTTTGGAAAAGGACCATCACTTCTTGCATGATGATGGCAAAGCTATAGATGTCTCCTGAAAAAGAACTTAACCTGCTGCCCCTCAGGCTTTCAATAGTTCATGGGTTGTCCACAGTAACTCTGAAAAGAAAGCATTGTGTGGTGAATGCAGGAAGGATTAACTGGCAGTACTTGCAATGCCCTCAAGGGCTCCAAGGGTGCTGCTTCATTGACTGCTTTGTATTTTTTTAGACAGACTGGCATGCTAGTGCCTACCAAGGGTCTGAATCTATGAATCTAAAGAATTGCACACAAAGAAAGCATACTACTCTCCCCACCCCAGGACCATGCAGGTAGAAACTGCAGAGGTGTAGGGAAGGGCATAGAAGCTAAAAGTAGAAAAACTATTTGGTGTTTGCTTTCTTGCTCTCTTGAGCCTGCAAGTAGCAGTTGGCAGGTCCAGAGAAAGGCAAATGCACGGCCAAACTGGTTGCCATGGATTTGTTGTTTGCCAAGATCTATATGTGTCTGGTAATTTGATTTTGCTGGAGCTCAGAGATTCATAAGTTGCTTTCTCTGGGTCTTCTCTAAAAGGAAAAGAGGATCCTCAGGCCTCCTCTCTTCCTTACTGAACACAAAGATGCAGCAATTCCTTCAACTCAGTTCTTCAAATATTTATTGAGGGTCTGCTATGTACCAGAAACTATGCTAGTGCAGGGGTGGTTCCAGAGATGAATTAGGCCTTGCCCTTGCCTTTGCAGAGTTCACAGTCCAATAGTGATGAGGCCCACAATATAGTGCAAGAAAATGCATCTATTGAATGTCAAAATTGAGCCTCACTGTGTGTTCTGCTCCATTTCAGGCCCCATTGGGGTAAAAAGATATTTCTGCTTCCAGAGACTTATGACGGTCAGAGGCTCAGAAATAATTTGGGAGCACTCTTTAAGCGATATGTAAAGAAATATACATTAACGATATAAATAGAATAGTCAAAAGTTGGAGGGAGTATTTTACACTGAACCATTTGAAATTGCCAGTTCTATTGGTCAAAAATGGTTAAATATTGACAATTCCTTGAGGTTCAAACAAGTGAAAAACTGAGATGATCAACCTAATCCAGGAAGTCTTCCTGGAAAAGTTAAACCCTAAAAGAGCTTGTTAAGATTGTGAGAATGCAGTTTCCTAGAGCTGAGAAGGTAATAGCTTTCTCATTAGAAAGAAAAGTATGTGCAAAAGAACAGAGATCGAAAGGAGCAAATTGCAGATGGGGGTGGTGGTAAACAGATTAGCTTGGCTGAAGAGAATGGCTCAGTTAAGAAATAATGAGAGGTGTTATCAAAATGGCGGCATGAGGTGAGCCTCTGTAAAGCTCCCCTGGAAATTACAACTAATTGAACAACAATAACTCAATAAAGGACTCCCTGCACAGCACACAGGCAAGATGAAGAGGGCCACTACTGAATTCACCTAAAGGTGGGCGAATCGCTCAAACAGGGGAGGAGGAAAGGGAGAAGTGCAGAGACGGAGCCCCGCGGGCAAAGGACGCAGACCTAGGTCAGTGATCCAAGCTCGCTGCATCCCGGAACTACTTCAGCTGTGGGAGAGGGAAGAACTCGGACTGCTTATGGCCCACAGGGCTGAGGGGGCAGCATATAACAAGGCTGAACCCGACGATCACGGCAGAGGCCTCGGAGAAAAGACTGAGGGAAGAAGGCTGAAAACGGTGGTTTAAGCCCTCACTGCTGAGCAGACAATGGAAGCCTTAGGCACTGAGACTAGATGCCCCCTCCCTACCTTCCCAGAGCTCGCCCTGCCCCCACCTGCCTGGTGCTATAAGCAGAAAAGTAGCAGTATCACATCAAAAGAACAGAATATTTGCTATTCTGAGAACTGTGGACAGCAGACACAGATTCGCAGCCCAACTAGTTCTGGCAAAGGGGAGGGAGCTGTGGAAGCAGGACCTGCTGTGGTGGTGGTCGCCGCCATTGTTCTGGGCCACTTCACACAACTCACCCCACCCCTGGCCCCACCTATCTGGGCAGATCCCTGCAGGAGTAAACAGATCTGCTGAAACATACGGGCTCTGAATGTGGTGCAGGAAGAGCTTTGGAACTTCAAAAGCCCTCCACATACCCACATGGACACTGCACCCTGTGACCCAGGTGAACTATTAACAGAGAAGAAGCCCGTCTCCCACGGAATCCCACCATTGTGTGAGAACCTGGAATAGTGCAGAGAAAACAAGGCACTACCGTGTGAAACAGAAAAAAAAGGCTGCAGTCTGAGAGAAAATAAAACATTCTACCAACAGTACTGGAAAACAAAAGAAAGACCTCTTCCTATCAACCTGTTGCAGAAGCCACCACTGTAGATGTCTAGGAATAGAAATAATGAATCAGTAATTCCCATGAATAACTGGGCAACAGGACAGCTCAGAAAGAAAGTGAAAAGTCTCCAGAAAAGGCACTTAAAGATATGGAAATATGTGACATAAATGACAGAGAATTCAAGATTGCAGTTCTGAGAAAACTCAACGAGATGCAAGAAAACACAGAAAGGCAGATTAATGAACTCAGAAACACAATTAAAAAACAAAATGAACATTTTACGAAAGAGATTGAAATTTTAAAGAAGAATCAAATAGAATATCTGGAGTTTAAGAACTCAATAGAAGAAATTAAGAATGAAACAACCAGCTTAGGAAGTAGATTTGACCAGATGAAGGAAAGAATCAGTGACATCGAAGATAGAAAAATGGAAATTACACAGATGGAAGAAGAAAGAGATTTGGGACTTAAAAGAAATGAAAGAACTCTACAAGAACTTTCTGACTCCATAAGACAGAGCAATATAAGAATAATGGGCAGACCAGAAGGAGAAGAAAGTGAGAAGAGGACAGAGAATATATTTAAAAAAAAATTGTTGATGAGAACTTTCCAAACTTGTGGACAGAACTGGATCCTCGAATCCAAGAAACAAATAGAACACCAAATTACCTCAATCCGAAAAGTCCTTCTCCAAGGCACATTGTATTGAAGCTGCCTAAAATCAACAATAAAGAAAGAATCCTCAAGGCAGCCAGGGAAAAGAAGATGGTAACCTGTAAAAGAAAGCCCATTAGATTATCATCAGATTTTTCAACAGAAGCTCTACAAGCCAGGAGGGAGTGGAACCAAATATTCAAACTATTGAAAGAGAGTAATTACGAGTCAAGACTAATACATCCAGCAAAGATATCCTTTAGATATGAAGGAGGAATAAAGACCTTTAGAGACATTCAGAAGCTGAGGGAATTTTCTAAAACACAACCTGCATTACAAGAAATACTAAAGGAGGCTATTCCACCACCATCCACAGGGATAATTTGTGGCAACCGAAACATAAAAAGAGGAAGAGTAAAGGCCTGAACCGGAATATGGGAATGGAGAAAGTCAGCGTGCTGAAGAAAATGGAATACTCTAAATATCAAACTTTGCTCTACGTTCAGGAACACGACAGGACTGTCCCCTATTACCTCTGCTTTTCAACATAGTGTTGGAAGTCCTTGCCAGAGCAATCAGGCAAGAGAAGGAAATAAAAGGCATCCAAATTGGGAATGAAGAAGTTAAATTATCACTCTTTGCAGATGACATGATGCTATATACAGAAAACCATAAAGACTCCAACAAAAAGCTATTAGAAACAATCAACGAATACAGTAAAGTCGCTGGCTACAAAATCAACGTACAAAAGTCCATTGCATTCCTATATACTAACAATGAAATCTCAGAAAAAGTAATACTAAAAACAATTACTTTTGCAATTGCAGGAAAAAGAATAAAATATCTAGGAATAAACAACCTAGGATGTGAAAGACCTATATGCTGAAAACTATAAGACATTTTTGAAAGAAATTGAAGAAGACAAAAAGAAATGGAAAGACATTCCGTGCTCATGGATTGGAAGAATCAACATAGTTAAAATGGCCATATTACCCAAATCAATATATAGATTTAATGCAATCCCCATCAAAATCACAACGGCATTCTTTAAAGAAATAGAACAAAATATCATCAGCTTTGTTTGGAAGCACAAAAGACCCCGAATAGCCAAAGCAATCTTAAGAAAAAAGAACAATAATGGAGATATCACACTCCTGACTTTAGCTTGTACTACAGGGCTACAATAATCAAAACAGCATGGTATTGGCAGAAAAACAGACACATAGACCAATGGAATAGAATTGAGAACCCAGAAATAAAACCACATAAATATGGACAGATAATTTTTGAAAAAGAAGCTAAAAACATAAAATGTAGGAAAGACAGCCTCTTCAATAAATGGTGCTGGGAGAATTGGATAGCCATGTGCAAAGGAATGAAACTGGACTGCTATCTGTCACCATGTACCAAAATTAATTCAAAATGGTCAAAGACTTAAGCATAAGACCTGACACAATAGACTGAATAGAAGAAAACATAGGTACTAAACTTATGGACCTTGGGTTTAAAGAGCATTTTATGAATTTGACTACAAAGGCAATGGAAGAAAAAGTTAAAATAAACGAATGGGACTACATGAAACTTAAAAGCTTTTGCACAGCAAAAGAAACCATCGACAAAATATAGATGCAACCAACTGAATGGGAGAAAGTTTTTGCAAACAGTGCCTCTGATAAGGGGCTAATACCCAAAATATACAAGGTACTCATGCAACTCAACAACAAAAAAACAAACAACCCAATTGAAAAATGGGCAGAGGACCTGAAGTGACATTTCTCCAAAGAGGACATACAAATGGCAAATAGACATACGAAAAACTGCTCAACATCACTAATCATCAGAGAAATGCAAATAAAAACCTTCATGAGATATCACCTCACCCGAGTCAGAATGGCTATCATCAACAAGACAAATAGTAACAAGTGTTGGAGAGGCTGTGGAGAAAAAGGAACCCTCATGCACTGTTGGTGGGAATGCAGACTGGTGCAGCCATTATGGAAGGCAGTGTGGAGGTTCCTCAAAAAATTAAGAATAGAATTACCATATGACTCAGCAATCCCTCTCCTGGGTATCTACCCAAAAAATCTGAAAACATTTATCCATAAAGACACGTGTGCTCCAATGTTCATTGCAGCTGTGTTTACGGTGGCCAAGACATGGAAACAACCAAAATGTCCTTCGATAGATGAATGGATAAAGAAGTTGTGGGAATCTTGCATGATACCACTACACCAGCAGCGCCCTTCAGAAGGAGAAATTAAAAAAGCAATTCCATTTACAATTGCTCCAAAGACTATAAAATACCTGGGAATAAATTTAACCAAAGAAGTAAAAGATCTGTACTCAGAAAATTATAAGACACTGAAGAAAGAAATGAAAGAAGATACAAATAGATGGAAACACATACCATGTTCATGGATAGGAAGAATCAATATCGTTAAAATGTCCATACTGCCTAAGGCAATATACATATTCAACGCAATTCCTATCAAACTACCAACGACATTTTTCACAGAAATAGAACATATAATCCTAAAATTTATATGGGATAACAAAAGACCCCAGATATCCTCAACAATCTTGAGAAATAAGAACAAAGTGGGAGGTATAACAATACCTGACTTCAAATTATACTACAAGGCTACAGTAATCAAAACAGCATGGTACTGGCATAAAAACAGACCCATAGATCAATGGAACACAATAGAGAGTCCAGAAATAAATCCACGCCTATATGGCCATTTAATCTATCACAATGGAAGCAAGAATGTACGGTGGGGTAAAGACCGTCTATTCAATAAATGGTGCTGGGAAACCTGGACAGACACATGCAAAAAGATGAAGCTGGATCACCTCCTTACACCACATACAAAAATAAATTCAAAATGGCTTAAAGATTTAAATGTAAGATCTGAAGCCATAAAATTCCTAGAAGAAAATATAGGAAGAAACTTCACAGACATTACCCGGAGTAAGATTTTTCTGATATATCCCCTCGCGCGAGGGAAGTAAGAGAAAAAATAAACATGTGGGATTACATCAAACTAAAAAGCTTTTTCAAAGCAAAGGAAACCATCAATAAAACAAAAAGGGATCCTACTGAATGGGAAAAGATATTTGCCAATGATATATCTGATAAGGGGTTAATATAACAAATTTATAAAAAAACTCACTCAACTCAACTCCAAAAAAACAAACAACCCAATTAAAAAATGGGCAGAGGACATGAAGAGACATTTTTCTAAGAAGGACACACAGATGGCAAAAAGACATATGAAGAAATGTTCAACCTCACTAACCATCAGAGAAATGCAAATAAAAACCACAATGAGATACCACCTCACCCCAGTCAAGATGGCTATCATCAATAAATCAACAAACAACAAGTGCTGGCGTGGATGTGGAGAAAAGGGAACGCTGGTGCACTGTTGGTGGGAATGCAGATTGGTGCAGCCACTATGGAAAACAGTTTGGAGGTATCTCAACAATCTGAAAATGGAACTACCTTATGATCCAGCAATCCCACTCCTAGGTATCTATCCGGAGAAATCCAAATCTCCAATTTAAAAATCTTTATGCACTCCTATGTTTATTGCAGCACTATACACAATAGCCAAGACCTGGAAACAACTGAAATGCCCATCAATAGATGACTGGATTAAGAAACTGTGGTACATTTATTAAATGGAGTATTACGCAGCCATAAAGAAGAAAGAAATCTTACCATTTGCAACAACATGGATGGACCTAGAGAACATTATGTTAAGTGAAATAAGTCAGACAGAGAAAGACAAATACCATATGATCTCACTTATATGCAGAATCTAAAGAAAAGAATAAGTGAATGAACCAATCAGAGACAGTTTTGGAAACATGGAGGAAAAACAGAGGGTTGCTAGAGGGGCGGGGGTGTGGGGATAAGGGGAAGGTGAGAGGTTTTGAAAAATAGTCGGTAACCACAAGATGATCATGGGGGTTTGAAAATTAATTTGGGGAACGTACAGAGGGATAGTGGATGGGGGGAGGGGGGTTCACACAGTGTGAGGGATATAAATGATAAACGTCTAAGTTTTGCTTTGTCTTGTGCACCTGAAACTAATTTTAAAAAAATAATAATAAATTAAAATAAAATAAAAAAAAAAAAAGAAGTTGTGGTATATATACACAATGGAATACTATTCGGTGGTAAGAGATGATACAGGAACATTTGTGACAACATGGATGGATCCTGAGAGTATGATGCTAAGCTAAATAAGTCAGACAGATAAAGCAAGAACCATATGATTTCACTGATCTGTAGTATATAAACCAAAAAGAACAAAAGAACAAGACAAACAAATGAGAAACAGAAACTCACAGACACAGACAATAGTTTAGTGGTTACCAGAGGGTAAGGGGGATGGGGGGTGGGAGATGAGGGTAAGGGGGATCGAATATATGGTGATGGAAAGAGAACTGACTCTGGGTGGTGAACACACAATGGGATTTATAGATGATGTAATACAGAATTGTACACCTGAAATCTATGTAATTTTACTAACAATTGTCACCCCAATAAACTTTATAAAAGTAAATAAAATAAATAAATAATTAAAAAAGAAATAATGAGAAATGAGAAATGGGATTGATGAGGTGGGGGAGGGAGGGTGGCTGGAAGAATAAGGGCAAAAGGTGAGAGGCCCTGAGAGCCAAATGAAGGCATTTGGAGTGAATACAAAAGGCAGTAGGGGTGCAGGAGTTGGAGAGGGATTTGATGAAAACCATGTTCAGGAAGATTAATCTGGCACAAACTGAATTGAAGAGTGAGAGAGGCTGGAAACAGGGAGATCAGCTAGGAAGTTATTACAGTAAGAGCTGGCCGCAAGGTGAAAGGGCCTTGACTGGGCGTGGGAATGGCAGCAGCAGTATGGGAACCAGATATATTGGAAGTCAGAAGGCGGCAATGGAGAGGGAAGTGACAGGACTCGGGGTAGTGCAATGTGCTCTGAAAAGGGGAGAAACTTGTAGTAAACAACAAGTTGATGACCACATAGGAAGGCTAGAAAAGTGTGTCTGCTGAGGGTGGAGGTGGCAGGGAGGAAGTACTGTCTTACTTTTCATCTTGTTAAATTTGAGGTAGTGGGAAGGGAGTCCAGGGGACGAGTTCCTATGAAGCAAGAAGGAGAATGAAAAGTCTGAGATTATTTTGGCTTGTTAGTGAAACCCAGGAAAGAGAAACTCACCTTGGAAATTCTTATTTTAAGTCAATCCTGATCAAAATGGTAAAACAGGGAATTCTAACCTTACCCTCCATCATATCCTCATGTTCTCTATTTGTCCTCCAAGTATCCTCAGCCTTTGTCCTCCCCCACCTTCACCCGCATGAAAGTATCTGATATACTCCCTACAGTGATTTTGCCCTTATGTTTTATTGTCCAAATGGATATTTACAAATAAAACTGAAAATATTGAATTATACTTAAGTCAAAGGAAGACATTTCTGACTATGGCATTTCAGGCATATCATTTTGGGGAGAGGGCAGCAGGGATATTTGGGAGCAAGGAAAAAGGTATGTGCCTGCTTCTGACTGGCATCCTCTCTCCCTGCACATTTAAAAGCACAAGAAGGGAAAAGAGGACAAAACTCTCTGGTAAAAAGCTGGGTTATTAAATTCAATCATTACCAAATAGTATTTTCAGAGAGCACTTACATGTATGTTGTTAATGGCTAAAATGAGGCTTTATCTGCACTATCCTTATATAATTGAGAGTAGGCAGTAATGAAGACACTTACAGCCCACCCCATTTCCCCATTCCCACTCCAGAGCCAACTAAGAGCCACTATCTACCATTAGACTTGAACTCTCAGGCAAACTAGAAAAATTACTTTAGCTTGTTTTGTATCTGCTGAAGGCAGTACTATTATAACTCTGAGCCTTGCTATGGTGATAAAATCACCTTTGGACAGCCAGTGTGGTGCAGTACAAAAGAACACAGAGTTGGAAGCCAAGAGAGCTGGGTTCAAAAATCTCAGCTTGGTCATGAATTAGCTCACCTTTCAGAACCTCAGTTTCCCCATCTGTGAAATGGAAGTTGAGCCACATGATCGCCAAGAGCTTTCCAATTATAAAATTCTACCAGCGCTGTCATCTAAGAGAAGGAGCAGCAAGTTTCTTTATTTCATTTTATTTAACCCATTCATTGATGCAACAAACATTTACCCTGTCAGGTAGTAAAAGGCACTGAGGGAAGAAAACCTGTTTCTAGCCTTCACAGAGCTTATAGTATAAATAGAGAGAGAAAAGAGCTAATTAAACATGTAAAAGCAACAAAGTGTGGTATAACAATCAAGTTCAAAGCCCTACAGGAAGACAAAAAAAAAAAAAAGAAGAACTTAGCCCAGCATACGGGGTCTTGGAAAGCCTCTGGAATTAGTGGTATTTCTGTTGAGGCTTAAAGAAGGAGAATTTAACCAGACTCTGATGAGTGTATAACAGAGTGGGGAGGGAAGTGTCCCAGGCAATGGGCACAGTATTGCGAAGGTCTGGAAGTAAGAGAAAGCCTAGTGTAAATACTCAGCTAGAAGGAGTTCAGCATTGGCGCAGCATAGATATAGAGGGGGACTGAATAAGCATGAAATGTCTGCAAGACCCAGACCATGCAGGGCTGGTAAGCCATATAAAAGAATTTGAACTTTATCCTAAGAGCAGTGGGAAGCCCTTCAATGAATTTTGACACAGTTTTAACATGATCAGATTTGCAGTTTAGAAAACTCCCTCTGGCTGCAGTGTGTGAAGAATGGATTGAGCATCCAGACTGCCATTGCAATTTGGAGAGGGAAACAAAACACTAAGAGAAAGAGAGGAAGATCAAAATTGCGACATGAGGTGACCCTCTGTAAAGCTCCCCTGAAATTTACAATGAATCAAACAACAATAACTCCACAAAGGACTCCCTGCACAGCACAGGCAAGATGAAGAGGCCCACTACCGAAGTCACCTACAGGTGGGCGAATCGCACCAGCGGGGGAGGAGGGAAGGGAGAAGTGTGGAGACAGAGCGGTGGGGGCACAGGACGCAGACCTAGCTCAGTGCTCTGAGCTCGCTGCTTCCCGGAACTACCGCAGCTGCAGGAGAGGGAAGAACTCAGACTGCTAGGGCTCTGCTTATGGCCCACAGGGCTGAGGGGGCAGCATATAACAAGGCTGAACCCAATGCTCACGGCAGATACCTCAGAGAAAAGACTGACGGAATAAGCTAAAAACGGTGGTTAAGCCCTCACTGCCGAGCGGAGAACGGAAGCCTTAGGCATTGAGACTGGCCGCCCCCTCCCTACCCTCCAAGAGCTCGATCCGCCCCCACATACCCGGTGTTAGAAGCAGAACAGTAGCAGTGTCAGATCAAAACAATAGAATATTTGCTGTTCTGAGAACTGTGGACCGCAGACACAAATTCGCCGCCCAACTAGTTCCGGAAAAGGGGAGGGAGCTGTGGAAGCAGGACAGGCTGTGGTGGTGGTGGTCACCGCCATTGCTCTGGGCCACCTCTCACAACTCACCCCGCCCCTGACCCCACCTATCTGGGCGGATCCCTGCAGGAGTAAACAGAACTGCTGAAACATACGGGCTCTGTGTTGGGAGCTGGAAGAGCTTTGAAACATCAAAAGCTATCCGCATACCCACCAGGACACTGCGCCCTGTGACCTAGACAACCTATTAACAGAGGAGAAGCCCGTCTCCCAGGGAATCCCCCCATTGTGTGAGAAGCTGGAATAGTGCAGAGAAAACATAGCGCTACGGTGTGGGAGAGGAAAAATAGGCTGCAGTTGGAGGAAAAAAAAAAAAACTTTCTACCAACAAGTACTGGAAACAAAAGAAAGACCTCTTCCTATTAACCTGTTGCAGAAGCCACTCCTGTAGATGTCTAGGAAGAGAAATAGTAAATCAGTAATTGCCATGAATATTTAAGGCAACAAGATAGCTCAGAAAGAAAGTGAAAAGTCTCCAGAAAAGTCACTTAAAGATATAGAAATAAGTGACTTAAATGACAGAGAATTCAAGATTGCAGTACTGAAAAAACTCAACGAGATGCAAGAAAACACAGATACACAATTAAATGCACTCAGAAACACAATCAAAGAACAGCATGAGCATTTTACGAAAGAGATTGAAATTTTACAAAAGAACCAAATAGAATTTCTAGAGATTCAGAACGCAATAGAAGAAATTAAGAATGAAATAACCAGCTTAGGTAGTAGAATTGACCAGATGGAGGAAAGAATCAGTGACATCGAAGATAGAAACCTGGAAATTACACAGATGGAAGAAGAAAGAGACTTGAGACTTAAAACAAATGAAAGAATGCTACAAGAACTTTATGACTCCATCAGAAAGAGCAATATAAGAATAATGGGCATACCAGAAGGAGAAGAAAGAGAGAAGGGAACAGAGAATATATTCAAACAAATTGTCAATGAGAACTATTCAAACTTGTGGACAGAACTGGACCCTCGAATCCAAGAAGCAAATAGAACACCTAATTACCTCTATCCCAAAAGGCCTTCTCAAAGGCACATTGTATTGAAGCTGTCATAAATCAACGACAAAGAAAGAATCCTCAAGGCAGCCAGGGAAAAGAAGATGGTAACTTACAAAGGAAAGCCCATTAGATTATCATCAGATTTTTCAGCAGAAACTCTACAAGCCAGGAGGGAGTGGAACCAAATATTCAAACTATTGAAAGAGAGAAATTATGAGAAAAGAATAATACATCCAGCAAAGATATCCTTTAGATATGAAGGAGGACTAAAGACCTTTCGAGACGTAAAGAACCTGAGGGAATTTTCTAATACACAACCTGCACTACAAGAAACACTAAAGGAGGCTATTCCACCACCATCCACAGGGATAATTTGTGGCAACCGAAACATAAAAAGGGGAAGAGTAAAGGCCTGAACAGGAATATGGGAATGGAGAAAGTAAGCGTGCTGAAGAAAATGGAATACTCTAAATATCAAACTTTCTTTTACATAAACTTAAGAGTACCACTCAAAAAAAATCCAGAACATTAATATGTACTGTAATAAAAGAAGAAAGAGAGGGAAACATCATACAATACCACCACACAGAAATAATAGACAACAACAAAAAGGCAAAGAAATAATGTAGACACAGCCTTACCAGAAAACTAAAGATAGAATGACAGGAAATCCTCACATAACAATAATCACCCTAAATGTAAATGGACTGAACTCACTAATAAAAAGGCACAGAGTGGCAGATTGGATCAAAAAACTAAAACCAACCATATGCTGTCTCCCAGAGACACATCTCAGCTACAAGGACAAGCATAGACTCAAAGTGAAAGGGTGGAAATTGACATTCCAAGAAATGGCACCCAGACAAAATCAGGTGTAGCCATAATGATATCAGATGAAACAGACTTCACGGTGAAAAAGATAACAAGACACAAAGATGGACATTTCATAATGGTGAAGGGGACTATAAAACAAGAAGACATAACAGTCATCAATATTTATGCCCCCAATCAGGGAGCACCGAAATATACAAAGGAACCACTAACAGAACTAAAGGGACAAATTGACCAAAACACAATAATTCTAGGGGACTTAAATACATCATTGACAGCTATGGATAGATCATCCAAACAGAAAATAAATAACGAAATAACAGCACTAAATGACATTATTAGATGAAATAGACATAATTGACATTTATAGAGCACTTAATCCTAAAACATCAGACTATACATTCATTTCTAGTGTACATGAAACATTCTCAAGGATAGACCATATATTGGAACATAAAATCAACCTCAGCAAATTTAAGAAGATTGAAACCATACAAAGCATATTCTCTAATCACAAGGCTTTGAAATTGGATGTCCAGTGCAAAAAGAAAGCAGGAAAAAATACAAACACATGGAGATTAAACAACATATTTTAAAGAACGACTGGGTCAAAGAAGAAATTCGAGGAGAGATCAAAAGATACATAGAAACAAATGACAATGGAAATACATCCTACCAAAATTTTTGGGATGCAGCATAAGCAGTTTTAAGACAGAAATTTATATCATTACAGGCCTATCTCAAGAAAAAAATCCCAAATAAATAACCTCATGTTATACCTTAAAGAACTAGAAAAAGAAGAACAAATGAAACCCAAGGCAAGCAGAAGAAAGGAAATAAAAAAATAGAGTAGAACTAAATGAAATAGAGACCAAAAAGACAACAGAAAAAATTAATGTGACAAACAGCTGGTACTTTGAAAAGATTAACAAAATTGACAAACCCTTGGCTAGACTCACTAAGATAAAAAGACAGAAGACAATAATTAACAAAATCAGAAATGTAAAAGGGGAAGTTATCACGGACACCACAGAAATGCAAAGGATCATCCAAGAATACTATGAAGGACGATATGCCACCAAATTCAATAACCTGGAAGAAATGGAAAAGTTCTTAGAAACATATAGCCTACCTAGGGTGAACCATGAGGAACTGGAAAATCTAAACAGACCGATCGACAGTAACGAAACTGAATCAGTCATCCAAAACCTTCCCAAAAGCAAAAGTCCGGGACCAGATGGCTTCACTAGTGAATTCTACCAAACCATCAAAGAGGATCTAATACCAGTCCTGCTCAAACTCTTCCAAAAAATTGAAGAAGGGACAGTACTCCCTAACTCATTTTATGAGGCCAACATTACCCTGATACCAAAACCTGGTAAGGACAACAACAAAAAAGTAAACTCAGACCAATATCTCTGATGAATACAGATGGAAAAATCCTAAACAAAATTCTAGCAAATTGAAGACAACAATGCATAAAAAAGATTATTCATCACGACCAAGTGGGTTAATCCCCGAGGCACAAGGATGGTTCCACACCTGCAAATCCATCAAAGTGATACATCACATAAACAAAATAAAGGAGAAAAGTCATTGATTATATCAATTGATGAAGAAAATGCATTTCACAAGATACACATCCATTTATGATTAAAACACTTAACAAAATAGGTATAGAAGGAAAATACCTTAACATAATAAAGGCCATATATGACAAGCCCTGAGCTAATCTCAAAATTAAAGGTGAAAAACTGAAACCCTTTGCTCTACGTTCAGGAACAAGACAGGGCTGTCCCCTATCACCTCTGCTTTTCAATATAGTGTTGGAAGTCCTCGCTAGAGCAATCAGGCAAGAGAAAGGACTAAAAGGCAGCCAAATTGGGAATGAAGAAGTTAAATTATCACTCTTTGCAGATGACATGATGCTATATATAGGAAACCCTAAAGACTCCACCAAAAAGCTATTAGAAACAATCAACGAGTACAGTAAACTTGCTTGCTACAAAATCAACGTACTAAAGTCCACTGCATTCTTATATACTAACAATGAAATCTCAGAAAAAGCAATACAATAAACAATTCCTTTTGCAATTGCTGCAAAAGAATAAAATACCTAGGAATAAACTTAACCAAGGATGTGAAAGACCTATATGTTGAAAACTATAAGACAAAGAAATTGAAGAAGACACAAGAAATGGAAAGACATTCCATGCTCATGGATTGGAAGAATCAACATAGTTAAAATGGCCATATTACCCAAATCAATATACAGATTTAATGCAATCCCCATCAAAATCACAATGGCATTCTTTAAAGAAATAGAACAAAATATCATCAGCTTTGTTTGGGACCACAAAAGACCCCGAATTGCCAAAGCAATCTTAAGAAAAAAGAACAATAATGGAGATATCACACTCCTGACTTTAGCTTGTACTACAGGGCTACAATAATCAAAACAGCATGGTATTGGCAGAAAAACAGACACATAGACCAACGGAATAGAATTGAGAACCCAGAAATAAAACCACATAAATATGGACAGATAATTTTTGAAAAAGAAGCTAAATCATAAAATGGAGGAAAGACAGCCTCTTCAATAAATGGTGCTGGGAGAATTGGATAGCCACATGCAAAAGAATGAAACTGGACTGCTATCTGTCACCATGTACCAAAATTAATTCAAAATGGATCAAAGACTTAAGCATAAGACCTGACACAATAAACTGCGTAGAAGAAAACATAGGTACTAAACTTATAGACCTTGGGTTCAAAGAGCATTTTATGAATTTGACTCCAAAGGCAATGGAAGTAAAAGCTGAAATAAACGAATGGGACTATATGAAACTTAAAAGCTTCTGCACATCAAAAGAAACCATCAGCAAAATAAAGAGGCAACCAACTGAATGGGAGAAGACTTTTGCAAACAGTGCCCCCGATAAGAATCTAATATCCAAAATATACCAGGAACTCATGAAACTCAACAACAAAAAAACAAACAACCCAATTGAAAAATGGGCAGACGACCTGAAGAGACATTTCTCCAAAGAGGACACACAAATGGCCAATAGACATATGAAAAAATGCTCAACATCACTAATCATCAGAGAAATGCAAATAAAAACCACAATGAGATATCACCTCACCCCAGTCAGAATGGCTATCATCAACAAGACAAATAGTAACAAGTGTTGGAGAGGCTGTGGAGAAAAACCCTCATACACTGTTGGTGGGAATGCAGACTGGTACAGCCATTATGGAAGGCAGTGTGGATGTTCCTCAAAAATTACGAATAGAATTACCATATGACCCAGCAATCCCTCTCCTGGGTATCTACCAAAAAAATCTGAAAACATTTATACATAAAGACACGTGTACTCCAATGTTCATTGCAGCTTTGTTTACGGTGGCCAAGACATGGAAACAACCAAAATGTCCTTCGATAGATGAATGGATAAAGAAGTTGTGGTATATATATACAATGGAATACTATTCGGTGGTAAGAAGAGATGATACAGGAACATTTGTGACAACATGGAGGGATCTTGAGAGTATGATGCTAAGCTAAATAAGTCAGACAGAAAAAGCAGAGAACCATGTGATTTCACTGATCTGTGGTATATAAACCAAAAGCAACAAAAGAACAAGACAAACAAATGAGAAACATAATCTCAGAGACACAGACAATAGTATAGTGGTTATCAGAGGGTAACGGGGGTGGAGGTGGGAGATGAGGGTAAGGGGGATCAAATATATGGTGATGGAAGGAGAACTGACTCTGGGTGGTGAACACACAATGGAATTTATAGATGGTGTAATACGTAATTGTAGACCTGAAGTCTATGTAACTTTACTAACAATTGTCACCCTAATAAATTTAAAAAGAATCTCCAGAGGGGAAATTTTCAGACACACCCAATCACACTGAAAAGAAAATGTAGAGAATGATTGAGACCTAGTTGGTTACAGCCTCAGAGAAATGTCCCTTGCATATGAAGGGTGAATAGTGAGACCATCAACCCAAACATTCTGTTTCTCCTCTCTTACCTTCCACCCCCTGGACATTCTGTATTCTGAGCTAAAAATGAGGTCATACAGAGAAGATAAAAATTCCAATTAACTAGAGACAGAAAAACAATCGCGGGTATGCAGACTCCCAGAAAGAAATGATACCACTCTGAAACAACTCCCTTAAATAACTGCAGAAAGTGCTAGGTCATTTTACTTATTCATAGCTAAGTGATGTAGCACCAGTTTTCCTGTGATTAATGGTCATAGTTGGTGGTTGCAATTCTCACTGCCTTGAGGCATCTGTGGAGGGAGATGTAGTGCGGCAAATGTTTCCTGCATTTACCTGGATCTGTTTTTCCCTTGTGAGAGAGGCCATTTTGGGGGTGTCTTATGCTTTAATTATAAACCAATTGGCTTAAATATAGATTAAACATTATTTTTATTTGGATTCACAAATATACTAGCACAGTAATACGAGTAATCCTGATTCTTTCAGAAGTCTGTTTCTGATTTTTTTGAAATACAAAACACCTACCTCTAAGGTTGGTGTCAAGTCAAAAACAATTATTTTATTTTATTCCCTTTAACAATGGTACTTAATTGATAATTTTCTTCTACTTGCATAACCTTAAGGATTCATCAGTCAGCAAACTCTATTTAGTTTCTGTCCAGCCCAAATACTTAAAAAGCAATACAAATATAGATTCCTTTTCTCAATAATAATAATAATAACAACAACAACAAGAATACTTTATATTTGCACAGCACTCCCTACTCTTCAAAGTGCTTTCACATCTATTTCCTGGAGCCCAGAGACTCCATTTCAGGCTGCACCAATTTGTCATTAACTAGAGATAATAAAGCAGCAAGCTCTGTGTAAATTCTGAGAATAAAGAAGTCTTATTAAGGAATATATCCAGCTATGGCACTGCATCTGGTGACCTACTGGAAGCAAAGGCTAATAATGGGAGCCTGCACTTTGTGTTAGAGGGCACCTTCTAGCCAAAGAGCTGAAAAATCTTTTACTACAGAATGGCTCTTAGAGGTCTTCATCAGCTAAACAAAACTGTGCCAGCCAGGCTCAGTGCCCATAGAGTTCAGAAAGGTAGTCCAGGATCAGTGCCTGGCAGCAGCAGAATGGTCAAAGTACCAAAGGTATCCTTACTGGTCTTGTGCCCAGCAATTCTTCAAGTGTGGTCCTGGTCCAGCTATGTCATGGTCACCTGGGAACTGGGTAGAAAGGCTAATTCTCAAGCCCCACCGCACACTTGCATTATTTAATCATAGAAATCATGAGGGCCTGACATGAGCTTGAACTTTTAGCCTTCAGAGGACTTTGCCCCTTAGAGGAGTCAAAGGCTAATGCTTAAGCTGAAAGAATAAAACTCTAACTGGTAATTTACAAAATCAGCCAATGTACGGGAAATACCAGTGGGCGATAAAGCCTTCTCAGCACCTTTGCAATTATATTACTCAGCCCATGGTCACTTCTAGCCACTATGGCACCTTTGTGCTATTTAGAAAAAGGTGCTTTCCCTCAAGTAAAAATATATATACAGAGGGTGCCAAAATAATGTATACACATTTTAAGAAAGGAAAACTGTATTAAAATTGTAATACTCAATATATACCGAAAACAAAAGATGAATACAAGTCATGTGTATACATTTTTGGGGGCGCCCCCTACTATATGAGAATACTATTTTACAGCCTGTGGCAGCCAGGTGATATTGGGCAGCAGCCCCGGCTGTAAACATACATGCATGTATCACACTCTCATTTGCTCGTACATCTTCCAGACACCAGGAAAAGCATTCTACTAGCAGCATGAATATTCTGCATACCACTAATCCCTGCCTGTCAGGTAAGGCTTCTTTGTAAGGTTTGGAGTCAGGCTGTAGAGGCGGGGTTGAGAAGATGAAATTGTGTCTCTAAGTATATTAGGCAGGAGAAAGGAGGGTCCTCAAGAAATTCATGGGGCATAGTCAAGATAGCACATAGCCAGGTGCACATATGTTACAGAGTGACTGTGTATGTGCATAGTCTGCTGTGCTAGTATAAATGTAGATAGGAGAAGGTCCTCCCACACCTCATTCCAGAACTAGACTGGGAGACCGGAATCTCTTGCCCACTCCTCCACCACTCTCATAAAAGTTAGAATATATCTAAAATGCTTACAGTACCCTCTTAGAATTGGTGCCCTTGTGCAGTACACAATTGAACATAAGTACTGATAGTCCCAACTCTGCCTATACCCAGTACCTGATATGTTCTTCCTGGAGTCAGCCCTATTACTGACAGGGGTTAACCTTACCTCTGGCTTATTAGGTAGTTAAGCAGATTGTTCTCCCCACCCCCCCACCAAATCATTAAATTTGACAGCCAGAAAAGGTCTTAAGTATCCCTTGGCCAATCCCTTCATATTTTGACAAAGGAACTGAATCCAGAAGAGATTACATGACTTGCCCAAGGACTGAAGGCTAGGTAGTAACAGAACCAAGGGCTTCCGTCTCTCACTTTGTTGCTCTTTACTTTCATGCACTTTCTTTGGTTTGGGGATTTGTGTGTTTTTGTTTTAAGTTTAAAATAATTCTCACAAACTTTATAAGCACATTTTTATTGAGTCTCTGTGTGTCCTACTTCACGAATAATGAGAAAAGGGGAGAAAATGGGCAGGTTTTATCTTTACCACACATGCACTATTTGTTTTTGTTTGTTTTTTTTTCTTTTAAGAGAAAGAATAATAAAATACTTCACTCATCATTCACTTTTTAATTAAGAGGAAGAAATATCAAACTCTATCCACTAAAGTTTTTAGAAGTAATTTAAAGTCCATCACTTTTGTACTAAGGCCATGGCGTATCAACTAAGAGTCAAGAGAACTAGGTGCTAAACCTGGCTCTGCCTCAAATACAGAGGTGGCAGTAGGGCAGCCACGTAATCAGCCTGACTTTTAGTTTCCTCACTGATAAAGCTGAACGACTTAGATGATTTCTTAAGTCCTCTTTATCTTTGATGATCTGATTCTGTGAGGAGAGTGAGAAGACAGTTGGTGGACAGGAGAGGGGAAGAGAGAGAGTTATAAGGGATACAGATGAAGGTGAGAAGATAGAAAAAAAGGCTCTGGGGAAGGGAGATGAATGGGGAGGGTGTGCAAGAGGAGAAAGAGAAATGAGACAAAGAGAAAAACACAGGGAGAGGTTGAGAAGCAGATGGAGTCAGAGAAGGAAGAAAGGATAAGTGCAATGGGTTCTCTCTGAGCGTGTCAGGGTTGCACTACTGCCCACCTCACCCCCTCCCCTAGACTGTGGCCATTAAAGCAGATCATGACTAGCTCCCACTGCACCTGCTATTCACAGCAGTATGCTCATCTAACTTTCCTTTCATAATTCAAAGAGTATTTATGAAATGATGGCTGATTTTACACAATCAAAATGTGAAACTGTGTCACTGTAGTATAATGTTATGGCACATACCTAGAGAAGACTGTCCTTTGCTATTAGGTGTCTGTTACTCAAGGCACATTTTCTGGAACTTTAGATTGTCCAATGGCAATTCTTATGAAAATCTGATTTACTTTAAACAGAAACTAGATAATGAATCTTCTTTAAAACACCAATAGAGAACTGTTTCAGAAGGTACACCGGACCTCTTTGCTTGATCTGTTGATTCAATTAACTTATGCTCTTTCCCAGAGTCCTCTTCAACCCTAGCCAGGCAGTTTTCTAGCTTCAGCTATCCTCCTGAGCACCCTGCCATCAGCCTAATCTTGACTTCATGGAGTGGTATTATTCTCAACAACGCACTCCTTTTGTGCAGATAAAGGCCCCCTTTGGCCTACACAGTTCAGAAATATTCATCATCTGCCTGACCAACAGTCATTACAGGAACTAACTCAAGTCTCTGCCTCCTTTCCAAGTGAGGAAATATCTAACACATCCTTAAAGGCCAGTTACACACAGTTGTTTATTTTTTCCCTTCTCAGTTCTACACTATAACCTTCCAACTCCATCAAATAAAACGTACCACAATTCAACACAGAAGTTCTTGCACAGAATCAGAGAATCATAGCATATCCAAGCCAAAAGAGGCCTTAGAGGTCCCTTAGTCCAGCAATTCTCAACCCCGCCTGTACACATATGGGAACTTTAAAAACTACCAATGTCTAGGGCCACCCCACAACAACTGAATCACAGTAGGGGTGGAGCTCAGGCATATGCATTTTTTTAAGTTTCCTACAGAAAGTCTAATGAGCAACCAAGATTAAGAATTTAGTTCAGCCCCTCATTTTACAGATGAAAAACCAAGAGACTAACTTAGGTAATTGAGATTTCCTGCAGAATATTAGAGATATCAATACATGTATGAAGCCATCAGCCCATTCCATTTGACATTCAAAAGCTATGTGATTATCTTATCTTTGGTCTTTGAGAGAGTAGAGCTGTCAATTCCCCGATGCCTCAAGTTTATACTTAAAGCAAATTTCCTCCTTGATTAAATTAAGTCCAAGGCAAGATCCAGAGGTTTCCTGCCACAAATTTAAGTCAAAGCACTCAGCTACACTGAGAAAATATATACCATGCTAATCTTGGTGTTTTGGGCCCCTATCAATTATTTATCCAATGGAGGAGAGCATTCATTTGGAAAATTCAATGTAGTAGACATGCTAAAAAAATTATTCTATCCTGTTTTGGACTTTCTTTGTAGTTATTATTGAAGTTGAGAGTGTTTGATGCTTTTGGGAGTATCTTCAAACAAAACAAGGGAACCACACTGGGAAGGCCTCACTTAGGAGGGACAGAAAGGCAGTCTAGTTTCCCTTTTAACCCCTGCTTAACTCTTTCCTGCTGAGAAGAAACAGTTCATTTCTCCAACTGATGCAAGATTTGTTCTTGTTGCCAAATTCCCTTGTTAGGGGTCAGAAGTGGCCTCTTAAAGCTTGAAAGACAGATTTAAGGGAAATAAAAAAGACTTCTATTTTACACAGCAAGGGGTAACCTGTTACTCCAAGATTGAGTACATGCTGAAAAAAAATAAATGAATATATTTTTTAATATTTCAATATCAGAGGATAACAGGTATAGAAAGAGCAACTAGTATTTGAAGAGATGGGTTTGCCCCAAACGCTACACAAACATGTCTTTAGACATCCCATCACAAATAGTTGACTCAGAAAGTCATTTATTCTATTATTATATGTATACATTCTGGAAGGAGTGACATGGATAAGTGTTTGGGTCTCACAGATTTTTTTCCACATGCATAGTAAATATATGGAGTTGAAAAATCAATTAACTTATAAGTAAGTCGATTAGTTGCTGAGCAAAATCATCATCAAAAGTGTCAACCACATACAAATGGCAAATAGACATATGAAAAAATGCTCAACATCACTAATCATCAGAGAAATGCACATCAAAACCACAATGAGATATCACCTCACCCCAGTCAGAATGGCTATCATCAATAAGAAAAATAGTAACAAGTGTTGGAGAGGCTGTGGAGAAAAAGGAACCCTCATACACTGTTGGTGGGAATGCAGACTGGTGCAGCCATTATGGAAGGCAGTGTGGAGGTTCCTCAAAAAATTACGAATAGAATTGCCATATGACCCAGCAATTCCTCTCCTGGGTACCCAAAAAATCTGAAAACATTTATACATAAAGACACGTGTGCTCCAATGGTCACTGCAGCTTTGTTTACGGTGGCCAGGACATGGAAACAACCAAAATGTCCTTCAATAGATGAATGGATAAAGAAGTTGTGGTATATATACACAATGGACTACTATTCAGCGGTAAGAAAAGATGATATAGGAACATTTGTGACAACATGGATGGATCTTGAGAGTGTAATACTGAGCGAAATAAGTCAGGCAGAAAAAGCAGAGAACCATGTGATTTCACTGATATGTGGTATATAAACGAAAAACAACAAAAGAACACAACAAACAAATGAGAAACAGAAACTCATAGACACAGACATAGTTTAGTGATTACCTTAGGGTAAGGGGGGTGGGGGTGGGAGAAGAGGGTAAGGGGGAAGCAAATATATGGTGATGGAAGGAGAACTGACACTGGGTGGTGAACACACAATGGGATTTATAGATGATGTGATACAGAATTGTACACCTGAAATCTATGTAATTTTACTAACAATTGTCACCCCAATAAATTTAATAAAATTAAAAAAAAAAAAAAAACAGTTTCTAATGGAAAAAAAAAAGTGTCAACCAAATAAATCCATAACCAGATAACAAACAAAAAACTGAAAAGACTTACTAAAAGTTTCAATATTTTGCCCAAAAACTAAGCCCTAAGTCACTGCCTCATTTTAAAACCCAAGAAGGCAACAAATTAGATAGCTGTTGGATACTCTACCTTGTAAATCGCTACATTGGAGTTTTCATAGGTAGCTCAAGTTAGACTCCCTAAAGAAAAGGAGAGCCTTGGGGACCTCCCATTTTGGACCTCCGAGGTGATCTGGAATCTTACACTGGCACAACTTCCTCTCTGTGAAAGGATTAGGAAACAAAGTTTATGAATAGAATTCCCATGATTTAGGACATAGCATTGAGCTATGTATAGATACTGTGCGTATCTGCTTTTTTCTTTCTTTATTCCTAAGAAAGTAACTATACAAGCTGAACTCTGTAAACGTGAGATTGATCAATTTTGCCCATCCCCCAGCACTTTTTTTTTTTTAAGGCTAGGATTGGTACTGTGCTTCAATGCCATATCCCACAAAAGAAAGGTAAAGGTTTGTAGGTACTTCCATCTCTTAGAGAAGATTAGAATCATAGATTTGGGAGGGAAAAAAAAGAACACTGGTCATAATTTATTCTGGGACCCTCATTTTATAGACAAAAATGGGGAAAAGATAAAAATCTAACATTTTGAAAAAATCAATTGCAGAAGTAGGACAGAATCCCACCCTTCTGACTTTTAGGCCTGACTCCTTTTGTTATACCATCTTGAATGGCGCATCCTTCTTCGCGCAGGCAAGATTAATGGCAGAAGGTATCCCAGAAAGATGGTAGAGAGTAAGTAGATCATCTGTCCATTATTTATGAGTCTAATGCTTAAACGGGCCAAATTCCCTTTTCCTTGATTTGTTAATTTGTCCACATAATAAGTCTGGTAAGAAGTGCACAGTTGAATGAAAGAAGGAAAAGTTATCTGTAGTCTAGATTAACCTTTAAAACTGAACATCTTTATCTTCCACTGAACCTGCAGACTTATTTCACATGAAGAAATAATAAATCAGCAAGTTCCTCATATTTTTCTCTATGTCTCCAAATTTGCCTTTTTTCAGAATGATAGCAATTCGGAACTAGCAGTTACATTTGCTATTGTCTAGGCCAACCCCCACTCCCAACTCCAACACCCTCCTTTTACAATGAGGAAACAGAGACCTAGAGAGAGATGTAGAGACGGGAGGAAGAATGTAGATGTTACATGTCCTGGTCTTGCATTCTTTCTTCTGCATCATGCTTTGTTTCACTCTTGCTTGCCAATAAAAATTAGTCTTAAGTACTTTCACACACTGCCCTTAATGGTCTTTGATAAACTGAAGGTCACCAGTTGATTTAGCCCTGAGGTAAGTTCATTCTACCAAGATAAGACTATCACAAAGTTCCAAGGCAATATAACTATACCCAACCCCTAATGTGTTGAAAACCCAACAGCTCAAGATTCAGACATGAATGAATATCTTGACTCTTCACCTTACATCAACCTGAACTCTCTTCAACAGAGCAAGACCAGAGAGGAATCTAGTTCCCTTTCATTCTTTATTTTCTTATCTCAGCAGGAACACCTAGATTTGTATATTGAGATAGACCTCTCCATGAAGGGTAAAGGGAAAAGCAAGAGACTATGCCAAAATCCACACACATTTGAGCTTCAGCTTCACTTTCCTCTAAAAACTTCCTTTCCTGACCTGACTTCTACTGACCTGCCAATTTTTCTAGACTGAATTAATTTTATATTCACCGCGAGTTTACACTTTCAGACATTCCATTTGGACGGAATTCTAAGCTTGGCTTCTTCACTGACTAGACACAGCCATCTGCAAGTTTGTGACTACACAGCAATTAAGGAAAATGTATGTCTCCCTATCTTTTACAATCAGAATGTGATACAATCCAAGTACTAAAAGGGATCTGGAGGCCAAGAGCTATATTCTTCCAGGGTAATGCCATCATTTTTAACCTGGGCCAGAATAGTAAAAAATAAAAAGAACATTCCCTATAAGCCTATCACTCCCTGTTGATATTCATTTTTCTCACTCACATGGTGAAAAGCGTGGGGTGTTTTGTTTTGTTTTGTTCTCATTATGTCAAAATTTATGCACAAGTGGAAGAAAAGATCTATCACCCTGAACAAGATTTTAAAACCCTAGGCACTTTGTTCATCTGAAGATAGCACTATTCTGATATTTACGGTGATTATGTGAGAACCAATGTGAAACTCAAGTTCATTTTGTGTCCCAGTAGGAAAGAGAGAAGGCATAGATGGAAGTTTTACAGACATTATTGGACTATTGTAAGGCCTATATAAAGAAAAGTCTAATTCACTCCAAAATTAAGCTATGTTTATTGTTTCGATACATTAGAGCCAAAACATCTAGGCAATTGATATGAACTATCAGTTTGACATGGATATCACAAAAGAAGTAAGGTTTTTAAAAATAGGTTTGTTGCTTTTGATCAGCAATATAAAACTTTATATTGCTACATTTGGACAACAACTTCTAGACATCTCCTTTTACTGTTGATAATCCATTTCTAGATAAAAAAAAATTTGTCACACAATTGAATACTTGCTTTTATAGTATTGTGTTATTTATCTATTGAGATTGCTTTAGAGAGAGCTTGCACTTCAGTATCTACCCTTTCTAATTGAGGTGAGACGTTTCATACAAGGATACTGAGTGTGGCAAATCTAGACAAATTCCACCACCATGAGACCCAGGGTCCTGTGGTGGCTTCAAACCTAGAGGCAAACATCAGTAAGTATTTATGGCATGAGGGTGAAATATAGCTTTCAGCCAAGAGTGATAATTTTGATGCTCAGCAATACATTTCCAGTAATATAATATCGACCATATAAAAGGATCTGATGATTTAAACAAGTTAGAGGGTAAGAGGGTTGTGATTGGAAATTATACCAAACAGCTGAATATTTTATTTGATTTCAACTGTGTAGGCTATTATCATGTAAATCCATTCTCACACAGCCAACTAGTTAAAGTACACCTTTCAGGATCACATTTAGGCAAATGATCAGTTTGGTCACAGAGATAATTAATTCTGAGATCTGGCACATTAGTGTAGCAAAAATAAATAGCACATGGGGATAATATGATGTGTTCACACTCTCTCGTTATATCCTGCCACCACCACACAAAAAATTGCAAAGACTAATGTCTTTATTTTGGCCACATAGATTGGGCACAGAGAGGCACACTCTCCCATTACTAGCTACATTCAACAAAACACTTCCCCACACATTTCTCTTTTCCAAGCTTTTGTTTATGCTGTTTTATCTCCCTATGATGCCTATAGGGGCCAGGAAGGTAATATAAACTGATGAATTGATTAAATAAGCTGAATATAAGACAACAAAGAGTGATGGGAACTGTGTCAAACTTCAGGGAGTATGCCTTTTCCAAAAACAGCACCTACTACTAAGTTCTAGTGAATTGTCACAATGATACCCAAGGTTGATAGATCTTCCAACCTTTAAAGAACACCCAGAAATCCAGATTTTCATGTGTGGTCTCAAAATTTCAAAATTCTGGCTAGTGTTTTTTATAACCATAAAGGTCGAACAAGAGTGGTTACCAGTTTGTGACCTGTAACCTAGACAAATCCTATTATTCCTTCTTTAAGACACAGCTTCAGTGCTTGGTCTCTGAAAAGCCTTTCTCCACTGATCTATCTCCTCTGAAGTTCTGTCATATTCCTAGTGTCTTTTGTGCGATATGGTGTCTATCGACTTTCTTGTGTTGTATGATTTGTCTCTATGACTTGACTATAACCTCTGTGAGGGCAGGGACTGCAAGCCATCGCTAGCGCAGAGACAGGACATACTAGAGGACTCAATGAAGATCACCAGTTACAACACAATCACAATCAGAACAGAACCCTGGTGAAACTCAACTGTCTTTCACTAGTTGATTTATTCAACAAACTTTCATGAGCACCTGTTATACTATCAGCACCACATCAGGTGCTATGGGTTAACATTAAAAAAAAGAAGAAAAGAAAGAAAAAAGCTGTACTTCTGCCCTTGAGGAGCTGGCAATCAAATGTTAAATCCAAATTATAAAGAAGGAATATATGAAGTCAAAGCTACATTGCTCAAAGTGCACTGCATCACTTCTGCAAAACTATTCTTAGATAGTAACATCCAATAGAAATATAACATGAGTGACATATGTAATTTTAAGTTTTCTAGTAGACACATTAAAAACATAAAAAGAAAAAGGTGAGATTAATTTTAATAATAGTCTTTATTTAACCCTATATATGCAAAGTACTATCATTTTGACAGGTTATACATAGATATGTAATTTAACGAGATGTTTTACATGTTTTATACTAAGTCCTCTAAATCTAGTGTGTATTTTACTCTTACAGCACATCTCAATTCAGACTAGCCACATATCAAGAGCTCAGTAGTCACTTGTGGCTTGTGGATACCATATTGGACAGCACAGCAAGAGAAATGGAAGCTCCTTACCTTACTGCCAAAATAGGGATTGATAAATGTCACATCCTGCAAAGTCAGTAGAATTCTGATGGGTCCTTTAATCAACTGGATTTTATTTATGTGATGCTTGAAACAAGAATAATATCAGAGGGTCACAAGGGTCTGGATGTTTTGCAAACTCAGGATTAATTTTCCCTATGATAGCAGTTAAAAAATATACCAAATTGGGATGTCATAAAAATGGTGGCTGAGGTGAGCCTCTTGATTCCTTCCCTGGAATTTACAACAAATTGAAAAACTATAATTCCACAAAGGACTCCCTGTGCAGCAGACAGGCAAGACAAAGAGGCGTGCAATTGAAATTACCTAAAGGTGGGCAAATTGCACAAGCAGGGGAGGAGGGAAGCGGGAAGTGAGGAGATGCAAGCCACGTGGGACCAGGATGCAGACCTGAGCTCCAAGCTCCAAGCTCCCTGCATTCCAGAGCTAACGCAGATGTGGGAGAGGGAAGCATTGGACTGCTAGGGCTCTGCTTATTGACCACAGTCCCACCCTAGGGATCAGCATATACCACGGCTTAACCCAATGCTCACGGCAGACACCACAGAGAAAAGACTGAGGGAAGAAGGGAGAAAGCAGTGGTTTAAGCCCTCACTGCCGAGAAGAGGATGGAAGCCTTAGGCACTAAGACTAGCTGCCCCCCGCGTACCCTCCCAAAGCTCGCCCTGCCCCCATCTGCCCAGTGCCAGAAGCAGAACAGTAGCAGTGTCCCATCAAAAGAACATAATATTTGCAGTTCTGAGGACTGTGGCTCACAACCGTGGACTCACAGCCCAACTAGTTCCAGTGAAGGTGAGGGAGCCTTGGATACAGGACTGCCAGTGCTGGTGGTCACCACCATTGCTCTGGACCACCTCTCACAATCCACCCCACCCTAACCAATCTGGGCGGATCCCTGCAGGACTAAACAGAGCCTCTGAAACTGGTGCAGGAAGAGCTTTGGAACTTCAGAAACTCTACACATCCCACCACAGAGGTGGTGCCCTATGACCCAGGCAACCTGTTTACACAGGAGAAGCCCACCTTCCAGGAAATCCCCCCATTGTGTGAGAAGCCAGAACAGTACAGAAAAAAAACATAACACTATAGAATCAGAGAATAAAAGGCTTCAGTCAGAGAGAAAATTAAACATTCTACCAAAACCTACTGGAAAACAAAAGAAAGACCTCCTTCTATCAACCTGTTGCAGAAACCACTCCTGCAGATGCCTAGGAAGAGAAATAATAAATCATTAATGGCCATGAATAACCAAGCAATGAGACAGCTCAGAAAGAAAGTGAAAAGTCTCCAGAAAATGAACTTAAAGACATGGAAATATATCATTTAAACACAGAGAATTCAACATTGCAGTTTTTGAAAACCTCAAAGGGATGCAAGAAAACACAGACAGGCAGGTTAATTATCTCAGAAACATAATCAAAGAATGCATGAGCATTTTAAGAAAGAGATCGAAATTTTTAAAAAGAACCATATAGAATTTCTGGAGATTAAGAACTCAATAGAAGAAATGAAGAATGAAATAGGAAACTTAGGTAATAGAGTTGACCAGATGAAAGAAAGAATCAGGGACATTGAAGATAGAAATCTGGAAATGATATGGATGGAAGAAGAAAGAGACTTGAGACTTAAAAGAAATGAAAGAACTCTACAAGAACATTCTGACTCCATTGAAAAGAACAATATAAGAATAATGGGCATACCAGAAGGAGAAGAAAGGGAGAAGGGAACAGACAGTTTATTCAAACAAAGAGTCAAAGAGAACTTCCCAAACTTGTGAAAAGAACTGGATCCTTGAATCCAAGAAGCAAATAGAACACCTAATTACCTCAATCCCAACAGGCCTTCTCCAAGGCACACTGTATTGAAGTTGTCAAAAATTAACAACAAAGAGGACATGCAATCCAACCGGCGAGGAAAAATGGCGGCATGAGGTGAGCCTCTGTAAAGCTCCCCTGGAATTTACAATGAATCGAACAACAAGAACTCCACAAAGGACTCCCTGCAGAGCAGACAGGCAAGACGAAGAGGCCCACTACTGAAATCACCTACAGGTGGGAGATTCACTCGAGCGGGGGGAGGAGGAAAGGAAGAAGTGCAGAGATGGAGCCGCGCTGGTGCAGGACGCAGACCTAGCTCAGTGCTCCAAGCTCGCTGCATCCCGGAGCTACCGCCAACTGCAGCAGAGGGAAGAACTTGGACTGCTAGGGCTCCATTTATGCCCACAGGGCTGAGGAGACAGCATATAACACGGCTGAAACCAAGGCTCATGGCAGAGACCTCGGAGAAAAGACTGAGGGAAGAAGGCTGAAAACGGTGGTTTAAGCCCTCACTGCTGAGCAGAGAACGAAAGCCTTAGGCACTGAGACTAGCCGCCCCCTCCCTACCCTCCCAGAGCTCACCCCACCCCCACCTGCCCGGTGTTAGATACAGAACAGTAGCAGTGTAAGATGGGAAAAAAGAATATCTGCTATTCTGAGAACTGTGGACGGCAGACACAAATTCGCAGCCCAACAAGTTCTGGCAAGGGGAGGGAGCTGTGGAAGCAGGACCGGCTGTGGTGGTGATCGCCTCCATTGCTCTGGACCACCTCTCACAACTCACCCCGCCCCTGACCCCACCTATCCGGGTGGATCCCTGCAGGAGTAAACAGAACTGCTGAAACATACGGCCTCTGAATCTGGGGTTGGAAGAGCTTTGGAACATCAAAAGCTCTCCGCATACCCACCAGGACACTGCGCCCTGTGACCTAGACGAACTGTTAACAGAGGAGAAGCCTGTCTCCCAGGGAATCCCCCCATTGTGTGAGAAGCTGGAATAGTGCAGAGAAAACATAGCGCTACGGTGTGGGAGAAGAAAAATAAGCTGCAGTGGGAGAAAAAATAAAACATTCTACCAACAAGTACTGAAAAACAAAAGAAATACTGCTTCCTATCAACCTGTTGCAGAAGCCATTCCTGTAGATGTCGAGGAAGAGAAATAGTAAACCAGTAACTGCCAAGACTAACCAAGGCAACAAGATAGCTCAGAAAGAAAGTGAAAAATCTCCAGAAAAGGCACTTAAAGATATGGAAATATGTGACTCAAATGACAGAGAATTCAAGATTGCAGTTCTGAAAAAACTCAATGAGATGCAAGAAAACACAGATAGGCAGTTAAATGAACTCAAAAAACACAATCAAAGAACAGCATGAGCATTTCACAAAAGAGATTGAAATTTTAAAAAAGAACCAAATAGAATTTGTGGAGATTAAGAACTCAATAGAAGAAATTAAGAATGAAATAGCCAGCTTAGGTAATAGAGTTGACCAGATGGAGAAAACAATCAGTGACATCGAAGATAGAAAACTGGAAATTACACAGATGGAAGAAGAAAGAGACTTGAGACTTAAAAGTAATGAAAGAACTCTACAAGAACTTTCTGACTCCATCAGAAAGAGCAATATAAGAATAATGGGCATACCAGAAGGAGAAAAAAGACAGAAGGGAACAGAGAATATATTCAAAAAAATTGTCGATGAGAACTGCTCAAACTTGTGGACAGAACTGGACCCTCGAATCCAAGAAGCAAATAGAACACCTAATTACCTCAATTGCAACAGGCCTTCTCCAAGGCACATTGTATTGAAGCTGTCTAAAATCAACGACAAAGAAAGAATCCTCAAGGCAGCCAGAGAAAAGAAGACGGTAACTTACAAAGGAAAGCCCATTAGATTATCCTCAGATTTTTCAGCAGAAACTCTACAAGCCAGGAGCGAGTGGAACCAAATATTCAAACTATTGAAAGAGAGAAATCAGGAGCCAAGAATAATATATCCAGCAAAGATATACTTTAGATATGAAGGAGGAATAAAGACCATTCCAGACATACAGAAGCTGAGGGAATTTTCTAATACATGACCTGCACTACAAGAAATACTAAAGGAAGCTATTCAACCACCACCAACAGGGACAATTTGTGGCAACCAAAACTCAAAAAGGGGGAGAGTAAAGGCCTGAACCGGAATACGGGAATGGAGAAAGCAAGCGTGCTGAAGAAAATGGAATACTCTAAATATCAAACTTTATTTTACATAAACATAAGGGTAACCACTCAAAAAACATCCAGAATTGAAATATGTACTGTAATAAAAGAAGAAACAGAGGGAAACATCATAGACTACCACCACACAGAAATAATAGACAGCAAAAAATGGCAAAGAAACAATGGAGACACAGCCTTATGAGAAAACTAAAGATAGAATGACACGAAATCCTCACATATCAATAATCACCCTAAATGTAAATGGACTGAATTCACCAATAAAAAGGCACAGAGTAGCAGATTGGATCAAAAAAATAAATCCAGGGGCTGGCCCGGTGGCTCAGGCGGTTAGAGATCCATGCTCCTAACTCCGAAGGCTGCCGGTTCGATTCCCACGTGGGACAGTGGGTTCTCAACCACAAGGTTGCCAGTTCAATTCCTCGAGTCCCGCAAGGGATGGTGGGCTCTGCCCCCTGCAACTAAGATTGAACACGGCACTTTGAGCTGAGCTGCCGCTGAGCTCCCAGATGGCTCAGTTGGTTGGAGCCTGTCCTCTCAACCACAAGGTTGCCGGTTCGACTCCCACAAAGGATGGTGGGCTCTGCCCCCTGCAACTAGCAACGGCAACTGGATCTGGAGCTGAGCTGTGCCCTCCACAACTAAGACTGCAAGAACAACAACTTGAAGCTGAACAGAACCCTCCTCAACTAAGATTGAAAGGACAACAATTTGACCATTGTTCCCAAATAAAATCCTGTTCCCCTTCCCCAATAAAATCTTTAAAAAAAAAAAAAACTAAACCCAACCATATGCTGTCTCCAAGAGACACATCTCAGCTACAAGGACAAGCATAGACTCAAAATAAAAGGGTGGAAATTGACACTCCAAGCAAGTGGTACCCAGAGAAAATCAGATGTAGCCATCATGATATCAGATGAAACAGTCTTCAAGGTGAAAAAGATAAAAAGAGACAAAGATGGACGTTTCATAATGGTGAAGGGGACTATAAAACAAGAAGACATAACAGTCATCAATATTTATGCCCCCAATCAGGGAGCACCGAAATACACCAAGCAACTACTAACAGAACTAAAGGGAGAAATTGACCAAAACACAATTATACTAGGGGACTTAAATACATCATTGACAGCTATGGATAGATCATCCAAACAGAAAATAAATAACGAAATAGCAGCCCTAAATGACACATTAGATGAAATGGAGATGACTGACATATATAGAGCACTTCATCCTAAAACATCAGACTATACATTCTTTTCTAGTGTACATGGAACATTCTCAAGGATAGACCATACATTGGAAAATAAAATCAGTCTCAGCAAATTTAAGAAGATTGAAATCATACCAAGCACATTCTCTGATCACAAGGCTTTGAAATTGGATATCACGTGCAAAAAGAAAGCAGGAAAAAACATGAATACATGGAGATTAAACAACATACTTTTAAAGAACGACCAGGTCAAAGAAGAAGTTAGAGGAGAGATCAAAAGATACATAGAAACAAATGACAATGAAAATACATCCTACCAAAATTTTTGGGATGCAGCATAAGCAGTTTTAAGACGGAAATTTATATCATTACAGGCCTATCTCAATAAAAAAAAAATCCCAAATAAATAACTTCATGTTATACCTTAAAGAACTAGAAAAAGAAGAACAAATGAAACCCAAGACCAGCAGAAGAAAGGAAATTAAAAAATAGAGTAGAACTAAATGAAATAGAGACCAAAAAGACAATAGAAAAAATTAATGTGACAAACAGCTGGTACTTTGAAAAGATTAACAAAATTGACAAACCCTTGGCTAGACTCATTAAGATAAAAAGACAGAAGACACTAATTAACAAAATCAGAAATGTAAAAGGGGAAGTTATCACGGACACCACAGAAATACAAAGGATCATCCAAGAATACTATGAAGGACGATATGCCACCAAATTCAACAACCTAGAAGAAATGGACAAATTCTTAGAAACATATAGCCTTCCAAGGCTGAACTATGAAGAATTGGAAAATCTAAAGAGACCGATCACCAGTAACGAAATTGAATCAGTCATCCAAAACCTTCCCAAAAGCAAAAGTCCGGGACCAGATGGCTTCACTAGTGAATTCTACCAAACCTTCAAAGAGGATCTAATACGAATCCTGCTCAAACTCTTCCAAAAAATTGAAGAAGAGACAGTACTCCCTAACTCATTTCATGGGGCCAACATTACCCTGATACCAAAACCTGGTAAGGACAACACAAAAAAAGAATACTACAGACCAATGTATCTGATGAATACCGATGCAAAAATCCTAAATAAAATTCTAGCTAATCGAATGCAGTGCATTAAAAAGATTATTCATCACCACCAAGTGGGGTTCATCCCCGGGGCACAAGGATGGTGCCACATCTGCAAATCCATCAATGTGATACATCACATAAACAAAATAAAGGACAAAAATCATATGATTATATCAATTGATGCTGAAAAAGCATTTGACAAGACACAACATCCATTTATGATTAAAACACTTAATAAAATAGGTATAGAACGGAAATACCTTAACGTAATAAAGGCCATATATGACAAACCCTCAGCTAATCTCATAATTAATGGTGAAAAAAGATACCATCGACAAAATAAAGAGGCCACAACCTGAATGGATGAAGATTTTTGCAAATAGTGCCTCCGATAAGGGGCTAATATCCAAAATATACAAGGAACTCATGCAACTCAACAACAAATAAACAAACAACCCAATTGATAAATGGGCAGAGGACTTGAAGAGACATTTCTCCAAAGAGGACATACAAATGGCAAATAGACATATGAAAAAATGCTCAACATCACTAATCATCAGAGAAATGCAAATAAAAACCACAATGAGATATCACCTCACCCCAGCCAGAATGGCTATCATCAACAAGACAAATAGTAACAAGTGTTGGAGAGGCTGTGGAGAAAAAGGAACCCTCATACACTGTTGGTGGGAATGCAGACTGGTGCAGCCGTTATGGAAGGCAGTGTGGAAGTTCCTCAAAAATTATGAATATAATTGCCATATGACCTAGCAATCCCTCTCCTGGGTTTCTACCCAAAAAATCTGAAAACATTTATACATAAAGACACGTGTGCTCCAATGTTCATTGCAGCTGTGTTTACGGTGGCCAAGACATGGAAACAACCAAAATGTCCTTCGATAGATGAATGGATAAAGAAGTTGTGGTATATATATATACAATGGAATACTATTCGGCGGTAAGAAAAGATGATATAGGAACATTTGTGATAACATGGATGGATCTTGAGAGTGTAATGCTGAGTGAAATAAGTCAGACAGAAAAAGCAGAGAACACTGTGGTTTCACTGATATGTGGTATATAAACCAAAAACAACAAAAGAACAAGACAAACAAATGAGAAACAGAAACTCATAGACACAGACAATAGTTTAGTGGTTACCAGAGGGTAAGGGGGGTGGGGGGTGGGAGAAGAGGGTAAGGGGGATCAAATATATGGTGATGGAAGGAGAACTGACTCTGGGTGGTGAACACACAATGGGATTTATAGATGATGTAGTACGGAATTGTACACCTAAAATCTATGTAATTTTACTAACAATTGTCACCCCAATAAATTTAAAAAATAAATTTAAATAAAAGAATACAAAACCATGAGTACTATTACCAACAGACAGAAGAAATGGCAACCCCTACACCAAATGACACTATACACCTAAACATAACATACAGGGTAAAGAAGGTGGGAAAAACACTTAAAAAAAAAAAAAGGAAAACGACAACTTGCTACTGCATTACAGAAATCAACTCACAGCATAAATAGGGATAATCTTTGAAAAACATAAAAGGAGAAAGAGTAAAGTTCTGAACCAGCACAAGGAAATGGAGAAAGCATACTGAACAAAATGGAATACTCTAAATATGAAACTTTGTTTTACATAAACTTAATGGTAACCACTCATAAAAAAAAAAAAAAAAACAGAATTGAAATCTATAACATAAAAAAGAAAAAATAGAGGGAAAAATCATAGAATATCACCACACTGAAATAATAGACAGCAACAAAAAGGCAAAGAAACAGTGCAGACATCATCCTACCAGAGAACCAGAGATAGAATGATAGGAAACCCTCATATATCAATAATCACCCTAAATGTAAATGGAGTGAACTCAGCAATAAAAAGGCACAGAGTAGGAGATTCGATCAAAACATGGAACCCAACCATATCCTGCCTCCAAGAGACACATCTCAGCTACAAGGACAAATATAGATTCAAAGTGAAAGGATGGAAACTGACGCTCCAAGCATATGGTATTCAGAGAAAATCAGGTGTAGCCATACTGATATCAGATGAAACAGACTTCAGGATAAGAAAGGTAACTGACAAAGATGGACACTTCATAATGATAAAGGGGACTATACAACAAGAAGACATAACAATCATCAATATTTATGCCCCCAATCAGGGAGCACTGAAATATACCAAGGAACTACTAACAGAACTAAAGGGAGAAATTGACTAAAACACAATTATAGTAGGGCACCTAAATACAGCATTGACACCTATGGATAGATCATCCAAACAGAAAAATAATAATGAAACAATCGCTTTAAATGACACATTAGATGAAATGGACATAATTGACATTTATAGAGCATTTTGTCTTAGAACATCAGACTATAGATTCTTTTCTACTGTACATGGAACATTCTCAAGGAGAGACCATATATTGAGACATAAAACTAGCCTTAGCAAATTTAAGAAGATTGAAATCATCCAAAGCATACTGTCTAATCATATGGCTTTGAAATTGGATGTCAACTGCAAAAAGAAAGCAGGAAAAACCACAAATACATGGAGATTAAACAACATACTTTTAAAGAACAACTGGGTCAAAGAAGAAATAAGAGGAGAGATCAAAAGATACATAGAAACAAATGAGAATAAAAATACATTCTACGAAAATTTTTGGGACACAGTGAAAGCAGTTTTAAGAGGGAAATTTATATCATTACAGATCTATCTCAAGAAACAAGAAAAATCCCAGATAAATAACCTCACATTACACCTTAAAGAACTAGAAAAAGAACAAATGAAACCCAAAGTCATCAGAAGGAAGGAAATGATAAAAATCAGAGCAGAACTAAATGAGATAGAGAACAAAAAGACAATAGAAAAAAATAATGAAGCAAAGAGCTGGTTCTTTGACAATATTAATAAAATTGACAAACCCTTGGCTAGACTCACTAAGATAAGAAAAGACATAAGTAAACATAATCAGAAATGGAAGAGGGGAAGTTACCAGGGATGCCACAGAAATACAAAGGATCATCCAAGAATACTATGAAGGATTATATGCCATCAAATTCAATAACCTAGAAGAAATGGACAATTTCTTAGAAACATATAGCCTTCCTAGGCTGAATCACAAAGAATTGGAAAATTTAAGTAGGGTGAACAACAGTAAGGAAATTGAATCTGTAATGTGAAACCTTCCAAAAAGCAAAACTCCAGGACCAGATGGCTTCACCTTGAATTCTACCAAACATTCAAAGAGGATCTAACACCTGTCCTACTCAAACTCTTCCAAAAATTGAAGAAGAGACAGTACTCCATAGTTCATCTTATGAGGCCAATATTACCCTGATACAACAATCTGGTAAGGATAACACACTCACAAAGAAAATTACAGACAAATATCTCTGATGAATACAGAGTCAAAAAATCCTAAACAAAATTCTAGCCAATCAAATGCAACAATGCATAAAAAGATTATACATCACGACCAAGTGAGGTTCATCCCAGGGGCACAAGGATGGTTCAACATTCGCAAACGGAGCAATGTAATGCATCACATAAACAAAATACAGGACAAAAAGCATATGATTATATCAATAGATGCAGAAAAAGCATTTGACAAGATACAACATCCATTTATGATTAAAAGACTTAATAAAATAGGTATAGAAGGAAAATATCTCAACGTAATAAAGGCCACACATGACAAAACCTCAGCTACTATCAGTTAATGGTGAAAAACTGAAGCCCTTTCCTCTGTGTTCAAGAACATGACAGGTCTGTCCCCTATCACCTCTGCTTTTCAACATACCATATTTCCCCTAAAATAAGACCGATCTTATATTAACTTTTACTGCGAAAGACGCATTAGGGCCTTATTTTCAGGGGATGTCTTATTTTTCCATGTACAGCGATCTACATTGATTCATGTACAACAATCTACATTTATTCATTTATTCATGTATAAAAATCTACATTTATTCAAATAGTCACTTCATCTTCTTCTGGATCATCGTCATAACTCCCCAAACCCTGAATTCCAGCTTGAATTTCTTGCGACTCCATTTCCTGTAGAACCATTGGCTCCAATCTCTCATGTCCAGCAATAGAACTCTCCTTAAATGAGCCCTTCTTCTCCATGTAGCCTGCTCGTAGTACATTGGCAACACAGCTGTCAGTGATTTTATCCCATGAATTCTTCACCCAACTCACGACCTCTTGCAGGCTAGGCTTCACAAAGTTTCCACGCTGATTTCTCTCCATTCTAGTTTCAATGTAGTCATTGATGTCCATGCACAAATGAATGGCTTGTTTATTATAATATCAAGAGTCTGGAGATAGGCACTCATTCCTGCGGGAATCATTATTTGATCTGTTCTTCTCTCTGCAAGGAAGTTCTTCATGTCTTTAGCGCAGTGAGCACTGGCTGAATCCCAGACTAGCAGACCTCTTTGGCCACCTCGCAAAACAAGTGGCAGCATTAAATCGACCCACTTCCTTATAACTGCTTGTGTGCACCAGGCTTTTTCGGTTTCAAGAACATAAATGCCTGAAACACGTTCAACCTTATCTTTCTTGCCCTTAGTGATGATTAGAGATGGGGCTTTCTTTCCAGCCAGACGAATTGCCAAAAATACAGGTAACAAGTGCACTTTTGTAACCAGTGGAGAGAATGTACATTGACAAGGCCCCCCTCTGATCAATTGTCGTTTGAGATCCTTGGCCCATAAACACTGCAGTTTCATCCATACCAATCATGTTCAAGAGTTGGTATTTAGAAAATTTGATGTCATCAACAAAGGACTTGAATGCAAGTGCACGTTTAATAACTTCAGTATCTTCCAGCTTCAACAGTGCTGTCAATCTTCTTAGAGAGAGTTCATATCACTAAAGGAAGCCATCCAGCCAGTGTTGTGGTGCTTTGAATTCTTCTGGGGATATTTCTAACTGTGGTGCCATTGCAAGGGCAAATGCTTGAATATCAGCCCTGCACACAACCAAAGCCTTTGCTCTCCTGTCAGCAATCCATTCACAGATGATGTCTTCCAGCTCAGGAAATAATGGTTGCTGACCTGATCCACACTTGCGCTTTTTAGCATTTCCCTCATCCACCTGTTGACTGAGGTTATCGTACTCTGCTCGCCATTTGTGAACCATTTGGAGATCCAACTTCTTCTCTTTGCAGAAAGCCATAAGATTCTTGCCCCAGGAGTCCTTCACGATTCCTTTCTTGTACTCAACAGAATAGCTCTTTCTTTTAGCACTCATCTTGTCTAGGGGTCAAAATATTATTCCCTTTAAATCTACCATTAAATCAAGTGTTAATTGAAGACTTACGAGACAGGAGTGGCAACAAAAATGATGACAGTTAAGAATGATGGTCCACACAAAGGCGACAAAAAATTGCAGGCACCAAAATTCAGAAAACATTTTTTATTTCACAGAAGTGCATTAAGTATATCTGTTACAACACATAATGTATTGAATTATGAAGATTCATATCACAAACAACCACATCCTCTGGTTATTGAGTGTGCATGTTAATGTGCATTGTGTCTGTTCCCCGATTGGTCATTCAGCAATAAGTCTCAAGTTCATCTGTTTACTTAGGCATTTACCTCTTGTCCAAAGATGTCCACTTGGTTATTTACAAATACTTAACTATAATTTATATTATCATTTATTTTAAGCACTAATGTCAATAATATTATTTATTTATATTTAATTATACATTATTATTATTTTATAAATCAATACATCTGTCGTGTGTTGCAACGGACATACTAAATGCGTTCGTCTGGCTGACGATCTTAACTGGGGCTTATTTGGGGGTTAGGTCTTATATTACAAGCATCCTGAAAAATCATGTTTGGGCTTATTTTCTGGTTAGGTCTTATTTTCCGCAAAACATGATAGTACTGGAAGTCCTAACCAGAGCAATAAGGCAAGAGAAAAAATAAAAGGTAACTAAATAGGGAATGAAAAAGTTAAATTGTTACTTTTTGCAGATAACATGATGCTATATATAGAAAAGCCTAAAAACACCACCAAAAAGCTATTAGAAACAATAAAACGAATGCAGTAAAGTTGCCAGCTACAAAACCAATGTACAAAAGTCCACTGCTTTCCTATATACTAACAACAAAATCTCAGAAAAAGAAAAAAAACACAACAACAATTCCTTTCTCAATTGCAACAAAAATAATAAAATACCTAGGAATAAACTTAACCAAGGATGTGAAATACTTATATAAGTATTGAAAACTTTAAGACATTTGTAAAAGAAATTGAAGAAGACACAAAGGAATGGAAAGACATTCCGTGCTCATGGATTGGAAGAATCAACATAGTTAAAATGGCCATATTACCCAAAGCAATATACAGATTTAATGAAACCCCCTCAAAATACCAATGGCATTTTTTGAAGAAATAGAACAAACAGTCATCAGATTTGTATGGAAACAAAATACCCCGAATAGCCAAAGCAATCCAAAGAAAAAATAACAATACTGGAGTTATCACACTCCCTGACTTCCGCTTGTACTATGGGGCAACAATAACCAAAACAGTATGGTATTGGCAGAAAAACAGACACACAGACCAGTGGAATAGAATTAAGAACACAGAAATAAACCCACATATATATGGACAGATAATTTTCCACAAAGAAGCCTACAACATACAGTGAAGAAAAGACAGCCACTTCAAAAAATGGTGCTGGGAGAAATGGATAGCCATGTGCAAAAGAATGAATCTAGACAGCTCTCTGTCACCATGTACAAAAATTAACTCAAAGTAATTCAAAGACCTAAACATAAGATCTGAAACAATAAAATGCATAGAAGAAAACATAGGTCCTAAACTTACGTACTTTGGGTTCAAAGAGCATTTTATGAATTTGACTCCAAAGGCAAGGGAAATAAAAACTAAAATAAATGAATGGGACTATATCAAACTGGAAAGTTTCTACACAGCAAAAGAAACCATGGACAAAATAAAGAGGCAACCAACTGAATGGGAGAAGATTTTTGCAAACACTGCCTCCAATATGGGGCTAATATCCAAAATATATAAGGAACACAAACAACTCAACAACAAAAAAACAAGCAATTCAATTACAAAATGGGCAGAGGACCTGAAGAGACATTTCTCCAAAGAGGACATACAAATGGCAAATAGACATATGAAAAAATGCTCAACATCACTAATCATCAGAGAAATGCAAATAAAAACCACAATGAGATATCACCTCACAGCAGTTAGAATGGCTATCATCAACAAGACAAATAGTAACAAGTGTTGGAGAGGCTGTGGAGAAAAAGGAACCCTCATACACTGTTGGCGGGAATGCAGACTGGTGCAGCCGCTATGGAAGGCAGTGTGGAGGTTCCTCAAAAAATTAAAAATAGAATTACCATATGACCCAGCAATTCCTCTCCTGGGCATCTACCCAAAAAATCTGAAAACATTTACATGTAAAGATATATGTGCTCCAATGTTCATTGCAGCTTTGTTTACGGTGGCCAAGACATGGAAACAACTAAACTGTCCTTCGATAGATGAAAGGATAAAGAAGTTGTGGTATATATACACAATGGAACACTATTCGGCGGTAAGAAAAGATGATATAGGAACATTTGTGACAACATGGATGGATCTTGAGAGTGTAATGCTAAGCGAAATAAGTCAGACAGAAAAAGCAGAGAACCATGTGATTTCACTGATATGTGGTATATAAACCAAAAACAACAAAAGAACAAGACAAACAAATGAGAAACAAAAACTCATAGACACAGACAATAGTTTAGTGGTTACAAGAGGGTAAGTGGGGTGGGGGGTGGGAGATGAGGGTAAGGGGGATCCAAAATATGGTGATGGAAGGAGAACTGACTCTGGGTGGTGAACCCACAATGTGATATATAGATGATGTATTACAGAATTGTACACCTGAAATCAATGTAACTTTACTAACAATTGTCACCCCAATAAACTTTATAAGAAAAAGAAAAAAAAAATGCACAAGATCATTGAGAGAGTAACGACACATGGTTCTTTACCACAGTGTTCACAGCAAAGAGAGACTGCAATACTAGTCCTCACAATTTGCAGAGTTACAAAGACCAAAAGAGAAAAATGAAAATGCTATCGAAGAGAAATCAAAAGCAAGGCGTGAGGGTGCTGCGTAGGGATGGTACCTGAGACCAAAAAATGCTGTTCCCACATCAAGGGCACATTCAAAGCATCATCTCTCAGTATTTTTAAAGAACTCAACACCTTTTCTCATATGAACAATACTAGATCCAAGAATCATTAATCTCCATTTTATAGACACAAAAGCACATTAAAGAAACAAAATAACATTAAGCAAATTGTGTGAGATCCCCTAGCCTGAGGCAGAGCTGGAACTCAAACCCTTGGTCCCTGGCTGTGGGCCCAGGTTTCCATCCACAAGACCACTTGTCTTGCAAAGTTGTATCTATGCATTACCAAAGCAACAGGTTGAAAAGTGAAAAAATGCAATCAGTTGATTGCTTTGTCTACACGATTCCAAACAATTGGGCTGACCGGCTTTTTTTTCTTTTTCTTTTTTTTTTTTTTAATTTACTAAATGGTCTCTTGTCTGAGTATTACATAGACACAGTTTAAACCTGATTCTCTCCAAGCATGCCCATTAATTTGGAGTGTAATTATTTCCTACAAATCAATTATTAGACATAGGAGTTTATGATGTCTACCCACACCGCCAGATAGGTAATCTCAGTTGAGCTGACTAGGCAACTTCAGGACCTGGAGGGAACCTTGGATTAGTCCATGTGGTTGTTTTGTTCTGTTTTGTCTTGGGGTCTCTGACAGCTAGAGTTTGGCTTCATTTTATTCCATAACCGCTTAATGGTCACCCTGTGGAATGCATTTAAGCCGAGCGTCAGTGTCATGGAGGGACTCTGCTCCCGCTCCCCGAACAAGAACGTAGGATATGGTGAGGCCAAAAAGGAACACCAACGGATCCATGGATAGGCGAGTCATACCACTATATTCTCGCTGGCAGCTGGTAGAGACACAAAAGCAAACATCCACCAGTACCCCAACGAGGGGTCTTCCTGCACCCCCGTCTTGCTGGTGGCCGGGCGAGACACAAGAAGTAGGATCAACACGATCCGCAATCCACAATCCGCTTGCTAACCGCACTTGCTAGCAGCAATCCACCTTCCGCTTCTCTGCCAACCAAACAACTTGCTAGCCGCAATTCGTACTTGCCAGCATAGCCACGGCAGTAATATTAGTGGCTAATGGCTAACTGGTAACAGTTGATGGCCAACCAGCCACAGCTGATGGCCATCTGTTAACTGAGCCAGCACCTTTCCATGTGAGGCTGAGAGCCTGGAAACTGCTGTCTGGGACTCTGTTCCCATAGCCAGAGTCGGGTAAACAAGCACTGAAGCAAAGTGCTTAGTCAAGCTGCTCGAAGAAGTCTACAGTGTCACTGTAGCTTTAAGTACCAGCAACCCAATCAATTTTTCTCAGTAACTCCACAGGTTTGTAAACAACAATGTGTTTCTAATTGTCTGCCAACAACTATGTCCCTTATCACTGTGGGAGATGCTGCCCTGCAGAGAAAATTAAGAGTCCTGTAGTGACTTCTTGGGTAGAGCACATGAATCTTTTGGCAAAGTAAAGTATCACTCCCTAACTTATCTGTTTCATATGTGTAGTGAATTGTGTTAAAGCAGGCACACCTGTCAAAATAATCATGCTACAGAATACACTCAAGTAGAAAGAGAACTGGACTCCCAATCCAAAGACCTGGAGTGTAGTGCAGATTTTGTCATGAATTAGCCAGATGACCTTGGATAAATAATTTACCTCTTCATGCCCTAGTGACTGTAATGCGGGAGACCCTGCTCACTGCGCCATTTGTCATGCGGGAGACCCTGCTCGCTGCGCCATTTGTCGTGCAGGGAGGCCTGTGGTGTCTCTACTCCCGCTCCCCACATAAGAATGCAGGATATGGTGAGGCCAAAAAGGAACACCCACGGAGCCATAGATGGGGGAGTCATACCACTATATTCTCTCTGGCGGCACTATACTCTCAATGGAGGCTGGATTCACACTGTCCGCAAACCGCCATCCACACTTGCCAGCCCAGCCACCATCTTCTTGCTAGCCCCCATTCTTTCTCCTCTCTCTCTCTCTAGCGTAGCCACAGCAATTATATTAGTGGCCAATGGCTCACTGGTTACAGCTGACGGCCAACTAGCCACAGCTGATGGCCATGCAATCACAGTTGATGGCCATTTACTACCTGAGCCAGCACCTGTCTATGTGAGGCTGAGAGCCTGGAAACTACTTTCTGGGGCTCTGCCCCCACAGTGACCTTCTCTATTTAGCGGGATAATTGTCTTTGCATTGCCCACTTTTATATAGTTGTTTTGAAAATCTAATGAGAGAATGTATGTGAACGCACTCGGAAATGCATGAAGCAATGTGACAGTATAAGGGTTCATTATTATCATTATCATCACTAGTATTACAAAGCATGGAAGAGCTTTATAGAAAGGAGAGTCCATCTGATTCAGATGAGGCAGAAAGGAGGAGTTCAAAGAATCCCTTGTTTTGGTGCGCTTGGATTCTTTGCCTGTCTTTCATTCTGATAAAACTTAAACAACCAAACATAGAAAATGAAGGAATAGGGAGTCACTCTTCTGCAAGTTATCACCACCTATTACAGAAACTCATCAGCCACTCAGCTCTTCTGATTGCAGCCATGGTGGGCAGAGAGAGAGAGAGGTAGGCAGCAAACAGAAGGCATCTTTTGTGCTTTATTAACTAAGGAAACACGGACCAAGTGACTCTGGAAAATGATGTGCTTCTCTCCCATCTCTGAGTTTTCTGTGACCACTTGAAGCACCAATTGTCTCAAACTCATGTCCCTTCACAATCATTTTAATCTCTAATCGTGTCCCTCTCCAATCATTTTCTTCTCCAGGCTTCTTTTCCCTTCAACCCACAAGTTCCAAACAAATCTCACACCTCCCAACTCCATGATTTTTTTTCTTTTTTCCTTCTCTTACCAAGAATTGCAGATTGGGCTCACTCCAAGCCCAAAGAATCAGTTCATCCCATGGAAAAGACCAGTAATACTGGTCATTTGGGGTAAGGGAGCAGGGCGTTGGTAACAACTAACATAAGCAGCTTGACTCCTTTTTTCAGCTTGACATGGGATGTTCTGGCATTGGGCAGCCGGAGCCCATTACCCTTCAAATCTCACTAGAGGGGAAGCTTTTTGAGTGAATAACATTTATTTTCACTAAATATCTAATGACGTTAATTAAATACTTTATTCTTTGGCAGCAGCTAACTTAAAGACATTAAATTTCTGTTCTGAGCAGGTGTCATGCAGGGTGGCATGCGGGGTCTCTGGTCCCACTCCCCACATAAGAATGCAGGACATGGTGAGGCCAAAAAGGAACACCCACGGAGCCATAGATAGGGGAGTCATACCACTATATTCTCGCTGGCAGCTGGGTTGGAGACACAGGAAAAAGAAGCCACATGATATGCAACCTGCTGTCTGGTTCTCTGCCAACCAACCAACCCCACTTGCTAGATGCAATCCACCCTGCTAACTGCAATCCGCTCTTGCTAGCTCAGCCACCATCTTCTCGCTAGCCCCCGATTTCGCTGCTAGCATAGCCACGGCAGTTATATTAGTAGCCAATGGCTCACTGGTTACAGCTGACGGCCAACTAGCCACAGCTGATGGCCATCCAATCACAGTTGATGGCCATTTACTACCTAAGCCAGCACCTTTTCACATGAGGCCGAGAGCCTGGAAACTGCACTCCTGGCTCTGTCCCCACACTCCACCCCTACGAGGTCTCGCCTCACAATCTACACGACAAGCGTCTTCCATGAGGGACCCTGTGCGAGGAGCCTGGAGGTGAATGCAATATCCTGGACACAGCCAGGCTCTCTGGGCACAGCCAAGATTTCTCAGGGCACCACCAGTCCTTCTGAGCATAGGTAGTCTCCCTGGACACAGCCAGGGCCTCTCAGGGCACTGTCAGTCTGTCTCACATATTCTCGACGTTGGCCGGTTGAGACACAAAAGCAAACATCCGACAGTTCCACTACATAGTGGTACGTTCCCAAGTAAACTGTCAAGCGGTCCATTAAATTAGGGATGGAAGGCAATTCCCCATAGTCCACAGTCATTCACAAGGGCTGTGCATTGGCCTCACAATATGTGCCCTCTCCGCAGGGCAAGGGCTCCAAGTCCTCCCCAACCTGGGGGTGAGGACCTCAGCAAGCACTTCCCAGCCCACAGGGCCACAACGACCTTCGCTTTCTCTGGCCTATACTGGTTGGAGAATCGTCCATGTCTTCCCACCCCTCTATGGGGGTCCAGCTCTCCAGCAGCTGCTCTTCCTGGTCTTCCTGAGACTGAGTATTCATATGCACAAACTGCTCCACTGCCCTTTGGAGAGCTTTGGCCAGCACCGTACCCTGCTCGCTGCACCATGTGTCATGCTGGGTGTCATGCAGGGTTTATTCTGGGGTCTCTAGTCCCGCTCCCCACATAAGAACACAGGATATGGTGAGGCCTAAAAGGAACACCCATGGAGTCATAGATAGGGGAGTCATACCACTACAGTCTCGCTGGCGGCTGGTTTGGAGACACAGGAAGCAGGAGCTACACGACCCGCAACATGCCGTACATTTCTCTCTGCCAACCAACCAACCCCACTTCTAACTGCAATCCTCCGTGCTAACTGCAACCCGCGCTTGCCAGCTCAGCTACCATCTTCTTGCTAGCCCCAATTTGCTGCTAGCATAGCCACAGCAGTTATATTAGTGGCCAGTGGCTCACTGGTTACAGCTGATGGCCAACTAGCCACAGCTGATGGCCATCCAATCACAGTTGATTTCTGTGTGATTTCCTCACCTTTCTGTGTGAGGCTGAGAGCCTAGAAACTGCACTCCTGGCTCTGTCCCCACAGCGGGGATATGTCACAGTCACAGAAATTAAAAGAAAAACTTCCTTTGAGGTGATATCTTTATCAAGTGGTTTTACCAATTCACAAGCTACTACTACTACTCTGTATGGCTTTACCAAGTTTCTAATACTGGGAAGATTTTATAATAGTGTTTTCTTCACAGCAATGCCAATATATTAAATACTAAGAGTGATACCTGTTATAGTTTCAATGCAGGATTTCACAGATTCATTAGAATATCAGAGCTGGAAGTCTTCTTAAAGATCATCTAATTGAATTCCTTTATTTTACAAATGACATAATTCTGGCCAAGAGAGGTTTAGTGTCTTGTCTAAATTTAAACAGCTACTTAATACATTCTAAACATTTTTTTTTTTTGAAACTCACCAAAATATCTGTTCTCCATTCTCTACCAAGCTCATGTCACACTGTTGTCTGAACCACCCTTACAAAGAGATAACAAAGGTATGGTTTGCAGGGTGGAAGGGGTAAAGTAGGAGGGTTGTAGTTGATTTCATTTTTCACTTTCCCAAAATCATCCTAACATGGGGAAGGTCCAACTGTTAAAATGCAAAGATTGTAAGAAAGGGGTGTCATACTAAGCCATCTTCAGCCATTTATCCCAGATCCTGGATTAGTTTATGAGAGTATTTTGTCACCTACCTAAGGGAGGAAGACAAAGACTTAATAATAATGATGATGTTAATGATTAGCTAGGATAGCTTTTTTCCAAGGAAGAAGGACAGTAAAAATCTTGACTATGTTACCCTGGGCAAAAGGCATGAGTGTCAAAGTGAGGATTTGGGGCTCCCAACAATCAACAGGGAGAGTCCCATGTGCCTGAGAAGGAGTTGAGATTTACCATTTGTTTAGTACCCACCATGAGTCAGCTATTGTTCTAGGTGCTTTACTTACTTTAGTTGGTTTAATCCCCATTACAATCCTGTGAGTTAGTACCATAATCCCTAAATCTAGGATTCTAGCCAAAGTCTGCCTAATTCTTGGAAGTTGTTAAAATACCCCAACTCCATTCCCTACAAGTCCATACCATTTGGGGAAGGAGGTGGTTATTAGAAGACGCTGCCAGTGGAAAAGGAAACACAGATGAGGAGTAGACAGGCCCTAAAGTACCAGTTCTCTTATTTCACGATAGTATTAAGAGCCAGATCTACTCACAGGCAACAACACTGACAACGCAGCTCAGGAAGTTATTCTTGGGATCATGAAAACACTTCACCCTAAATGGGGCCAGTAGGGATGGTAAATCACTATAGAAAAAAGAAAATCACTGGGTCATGTAATGAGGCAATTGTACTATAATATGACTTCCTGGAAATCAATATTAACAAGATTATTATGGCCTTACATTTTTATATAAAAAAGAACAAAAATGTACCTTATAAAGTAAGCAAATCCATTAATAGACAGCAGGGCTATAAGCAAAGCAAGGCGGACCATCACGTCAAAGGCAGGATCAATGCTTGCAGAGAGCGAGAGCAAGAGGAAGAATGGCATTATCAGAGAGAGGCTGTAAATAAAGGGCAGCACAGAGCGACTCCTCATGCTTTCTGGTGACTCTAAAATCAAGCCACATCTACCTAACTTAATTCCATTTTTCTACGGCACAGTCTGTCTTGTTGACTTTATGGACACAGAAAGCAATTTCACTGTTCTGAAGCAAAAGCACTCACCAGTCTGACAATAACAAATCACACGAATTAAGGCTGACCCAGGTATTTCTTTGGAGGAAAAAATCCACAAATGGAAAACTTTGAGTACCTTAATTTAAGTTGGACAGCAATAGAGTTCTTGAGAATAAATATGCTATCTCACCTGTGAAGGGTAAGTATTATGTTGCCTTCATAAAACAAAAGACCTTTTTAATTCACCTGATCCCATAGACCTTTTGAGTTATAAATATAAAACATAGCACTTGTCCTTTAAGGGTGAGCCTGGTTTTGATAATTAGTGTTTTCATCAGGATGTAAATTGGCCTCCGGAAAAATCTAAATATTTGGATGGATTACTAAGATTTCAGAGGGAAATATATGATGGCATGGGTAAAGAGGTAGGTGGGTATGTCATGCTAAAGCAAAATAGAAACCAAAGTCCGTTTCAACTATATGCGTTTGGTTTCAGAAAGGTGTGGTGTATTACATAGGAAAAATACGGATCCTTCCAAAGTTCCCCTCTGACTCTCAGAGATTTGATGGAGTTTCCCCTCTTCCATAAGCTAGAGGGGTTCCATCAGTCAATCAAACTGCAAGTATTTATTGGATGCCAATTGTGTTGGGCAGTCAGAGGGAGGCAGGCATAAGAATTATTAGCTATGGTCCCTTCCCCTAAGGAGCAGTCTATTTGAGAGGGGTAGATACAATCGATACATAAAAAAACAATTGAAAGCAATTTTGTGCTAAGCTGTGAGGCACAGACTTCTAGTTCAATGGGAGCTCAGAGAAGAGAAGGTGTAGATATGGTATTCCTGTGGTGGGACCTGGTTGACAGGATTTGGATACATCAGGGGAAGGACAGATGATCTTTCTAGCAGGGGAAACAATCGCAGCCTACAAAAGACTGAGGAGAAGGCTCATACATTCCTCTTATTAGAGTACTCTTTCTGAGGGTGGAATCCTTTTAAAAACAAGTGGGGGCAGCTTTTAAATTGTGGATGGTTATTCAAGACTACAAAGTACCTCTTATTGTCATTATTTTACATTAACTACATAGAGTGCCAATATATTTATGTCATCCGAATGCAAATGACTGATGCTATGAGTGTTCCAATATTAAAATATGCCTTCTCCTAAACAGGTTCCCTTGTAACCCAAACTGAGCTAAATTGACTACCGGTGATTTCCCATTCCTTACCTACTCGGCAGATCTTGCCTTCTGCAAACCAGCATTTTGCATCTGCTCGAGGGGGCCTGCCTCCAGGGAAGTGGAGGGGGTCCTTCCAAACCATAGCACCTCCATTTCCATGTCCACAGAGTAAGTACTATAAAGTCCCCATTCTTTCCAGTTGGTGTCCAGGATTACGTATTCTGAAATTCCAAGTCCATTTGAATCTGTTCTTATCAACTGGTTGAATCCATAGAACTGCGTGTTTCTGGAATGCTGAACCAGGCTTGCAGCCCTAGTCTGTCCATTTTCTTTCAGAGCATTATTCATGGCTTTTGCGATAAATTGAATTGTAGATGGTTCCAAACAACAGTGAAACCTATTTTTTAAAATTACAATTACCTTGAGCCCTAGTCACCCTAGAATAATCTCAGAGTGTATTCCAAGCCTGTGTTCATTATTATGGGTTGCGTGTCTGAGTGGAGGAGAGCTATGAAGACCCAGAGGAAAAAAAATGTTTCTGAGCACTTCCCTGGTTTCTCCCTTGAATTTTTCTGTGTTGCTCCCCCAGGCCTTCACATCTTTAAGTATATCAAATATGACCATTTTATGAGCAAACCAAGTCATACACAATATATTTTTATGTTCCTAAACGAAGAAAGTGATTTAGAGTTATAAAGGGCATAAAAAAAAAGACCACTAGCCAAGTATGGGATAGACAAGAGACACTCAAAGGAAATTTGCCAGGTTAATTACTGGTGCATTATGCATAGTAAAATCATTTTGCTGGCACTATTAGAATCCACAGTCCATGTCTTGTCCTGCCTTAGTTCAAAATGGCTATTCTCCTAGACACGTGCTCCCCAGAGAAGGTGAACACTAGAATACGGTTTTAAACACATACACATGCAGACATGCATACTGACACATACACATCCACAAATACAGAGCCAAATGTTGTAGTGTATGGAGAATGTGGGTTTTAATCAAGAAACCCTATATCTTACTGGTGTGCAAAGTGACAAAGCCTTGGTTAGAAGGCAGTGTTAAGCAGTAAGGCTGCTACAGTGGACAGCAAGACTCTGCCTGCTTTATAAATGTGGTAAAAGCAACAGCATTTATATACTATGCCTAATGCAGTCACTGCTCATTAAACTTGTAAGTTTATTTTTGGAACAAACCTTGTAACTTTTTCCCATAAAGGTAGAGAGGACGAGTGAAAGATCCCTCCCTCCTTCCCCCCTCACCAGCTATGGCTTCATGGTTTTCCATTACATTTCACTTCTCGGATGTAGTTCAAGAAAGCTATGGTCATGCCATTTTACTGAGCTTCAGGGAAAGCTGATACTTGCTACTTTGGTTTCACAAGGTCTAGAAAGCTATCCTCCTGTAACAACATTATCTGAATTAAAGGGTTTAAAATTGAGTAAATTGTTTTTGTGTTGGAAATACAAGTCAAGTTGCAAAGAGGTGTAGCAGCTAACAAGACACTGCCATGCCTTGTTAATGTAGAACAGAGGATTTTCAATCCTGGTTGCACATTAGAATTGCAAGGACTGTCAAAATACCAATGCCAAACCCAACCCAGATCAACAAAATGAGACACTTTAGGTTTGAGACCTAGTAACCAGTATTACTGAAAGCTCCCCAGGGGTTCTAACATACATACAGAATTTAAAACCGACAGAGTAAAAGACACACTGGCGTATGGTCTGTTCGTAATAACAGGATGTTGGTCAAATTACTTATCTACCCTGTCTGGGCTTCAGTTTCTTCCTCTCCAAAATGTAAACACAGAATCATGAATGTCTAAACTTTGGAGATTATCTGGTCTAGCTATCTTACTGTCTAGATAGGAAAGGGAAACCCAAAGTAGTTAAGTGATTTGTCAAGGTCACTCACATAGGCGTAAAATCAGGACTAGAACCAAGTCCTCCTGTTTCTTAATTTAGCATTCATCATTGAAATAGCTGTTCCCTGTGGTCCCATCTAGTTCTGAAATCCTGTGAAATTTACCAACTCTTGGTCTAGTCGAGGGACCAAATTTAGCTTGCAGACATTTTTGTTTGGCATGCATAGGTGTTATTCTTCATCTCTCTGATCTTTTACCACCGGAGTGCCCCACAGCTCTGTCCTTGGTTTTCTTCTCTATCGACATTCAATCTGCTGGTGATCTCTTCTGGTCTCGTGCCTTTAAATATCATATCTATGCTATAAATCTCAAATTTACACCTCCAGCTCAGGTCTCTTTCCTAAATTCCAGACTTGTATGTCAAATTTTAATGCATCTAAAATCAAACTCCAAATCTTTACCTAAAATCCTCCTTCTCCATCTACGAGTCTTCCCCATTTTTCTTAGCAGTTGCACCAGTCTTCCAGTTGTTCAGGCTAAAAACCTTGCCTCAGATAACAGAGATAACTAATAACAGCACAGAAATCAACACCTCAGTCTCCTGGCTTTTATTCCAATGATCTCCCTTTACCAAGTCTCCCTCAGCATGCACTATAGAAATAGGCATGGTGAATGGGGGACATGTGCTGCTGCCAAGACATCTACACTTAGTTGCCTAGCACACATTGAGTTCCCTTAAGGGGTTTTCACTAACCCTCCCTCCTGACATTCTCAGATGCTTCATTTAATTGTCTTTAAGATTTCTGCAAGAGCCTGTAGGTTTTCTGGGGCTTTGGTAGGTTATGGCAATGAGTGAAGGCTGGAAGATGGAGCATAAAATCAATACTAGTAAAACAAATGAGTAAAAAAAAACAAAAAACCCGCAGGGCAGCAAGCCCCTGAAAGCTGGGAGAATGCTGGGATGCTGTTTTGAAAGGCACAGAGCCTTCTGGGAAAGAGACTGCATCTACCTAAAGCCAAAAAACAAAGACTGAAACTCTTAAAAACAACACCTTCACCTCTGAGTTGACCCATCCCACAGGGTTTTCAGCTGGCCAGGCTATGCTGCCCTTTGCACTCTCAGATTGACCTCTATTAGAGCTGACTGACAGTAAGTCACCAAGATGACTGAAACCTGAACCCTGTTCTTCATTCTCTAGCTTCTGCCACATAACTCTCTCTCTCTCTCTCCCCCCCCCCCATCCCTCCCACAAAAGTGTGGTAGGGGGACCTGAAACTAAGGGAAAGAGCATAGCTGTAGCAACAGCATTCAGTTGCAAAAGAGTGGCTGTCACAATGGCACTGCAGAGGGCTTGGATTTGTGTTCTAGCTGGTCTGTGTTCCTCTTTCACCCACTGTGCCCTTTGGCAATGGGAATTTCCCCTTCCCATAAATCAAAGGCACACTTTGTTAGCATTGGTCACAAAAGGTCTCTAGTTGCAGCTGCTGCAAATAATGAGAAAAAGAAGAGGTAGAGGGTGGGACAAAGAAAGAAAAGGTACTTTCAACAACCCTCTGTCCTAGCTTCTGATTACAGCTTCAAAGAAGAAAGACAGGTTTGGTAGGAACTTCTGTCAGATGGATGCCCTTGTTAACATCACAGCCCAGAATGGTGAAACCACTGATGACTCAGTCTATTGGTTTCGTTTGCTTATGGACCTAAACATGAATGAACAAATGAATTTTGAATAAATGACTAATAATTAAAACTTGTCTTGGATTGTTATTCATTGACTTTATTTGGCTAGCCCTACCCTAAGCTTTTTGGAGTGTGTGTCCAAAAGAATAAAGTCTGGGTCAAGAGTAGTGATATTTGAATTTGTTCAACTTAGTGGTTCATGCTGCCCTTAAGTTCATTATCATCAGTTCAGATTTACTGAGTTTGAAAGACACAAAACTGGCTTCCAAAGAATTTTGTCCTTGGAAGCATGCATTAAAATATACCTAGGGGAGAAAGCATCATTTGAAGGACAAAATGGCAACATCACTTTTGAACAAAAAGCCAGGCATATGCAGAGATCAAGAAACCAAAGGGTAATTGAATTTCTGTTATTAAAGGTGATACCTCCAATAATGTATGATCTCAACCCTTGGACTTAGTAAAGAGGTGGCTAATAGCCCAATCTGTTTGATATTATACTCATGAACACAATACCTTTATTTTATACAGAATGAGGTACAAAAATAATGAAGTACAACGAGCTGCAGGAAACCTTTTCTGACAACCTGTCCGATGGACCCTGTCTTGGACTAACCACATTTCCTTAAGCCTAGCACTCCCCTGTCAGGCACCCATATTTAAGGTAATGGAAAAAATAGGTGCAAGGAGCTTAAGGTCCCCATGTGCTTGCTGAGAAATCCAGAGGATTTCCTTCGCTTAGCCAAATAAGGCAACATTTGGGAAAAAAATCCAAAATGTGTGTTCCAGCAATATGCATTCTTAGTCAAAAGAATTTCCTTGAAAACAAGGGAATACAATGACAGAAGAATGCAGGCACTAAGACCTTATTTCAGAAGTCTATTCTGTGCCAAAATATAAAGGTACGAAGTGATAACCCTTGCCCAATCATCCTGAGACCAAATTAGGAAGTTTGTCACTGGTGCACCCCCCCCATCTCTGTATTCTGGTTTATTGTTCTTTCATGAGTCCTCACAGCTCTATCACCCCTATATCAGAGGGAAACAATCCAAGAAACTTATTCAAATCAAAGTATTTGTCATTTAGGAATATTACTTTGTTAGAATAAAACATTAACCATGAAACACAGTGTAATTTTTTTAAAAGCTAAAAGGTCAGGTTTTGGTAGCAAACTTGGTTTGGAATCCCAGCTCCATCACCTGCCAGATGTATGGCCTTGTGCAAGTTACCTTGAGCCTCAGTTTTATTATCCATAAAATGGAGATAGTAATAATTAATTTGTTGACTTTGGTCTGAGGATTCTATGAGATCATTTATATAAACAACATTGTGCAGAGTAAGCACTAAATTCAGGATAGCTGCTATTGTTTGCATTTCAGAAGAGGAGCACAGGGCTCCCTCGTGGAATATCATCCTGGAAGTGCAATGTTCAAGTCCCAGTCTTGAATTTGACCAATAAATAATAACATCCCAGTTTTAGACCCAGTGTCTTAATATTGTGAAATGGTAAAAACTATTCCCCTTCATTGGGAAAATATTTCTATTTTGTTCTCCATTATACCAGCTGCTGAGTTCCAACCCATAGTAATAATAAAAATAACAACAACATCAATAATAATTATTATTATTATTATTATTATTATTTATTGAGGAGTTATTAGGTGCCAGGCAAGCTATTTATATGTTAACTCATTTAATCCTTACAACAACACTATGAGGTAGGTACTATTATTATTCTCAATTTAAAAATAATAAAAAGAAGACACAGAACTTAAATAAATTTACAGCAGTCCACCTTCAAAACCCACACTCTTAATTACCATGTTATATCTGAGATTAATACATACTTGCTTTTAATTAATGGATTCTGGTAAGTCCACCAATAAAAGAATATCATATACACCCTTTTGTAACTTCTTTTTCTTTTTCATGACTTCCTGATTAAAGATAGTGAAATCAAGATTTTTTTTCTTCACTCTCTTCCTCCTCTTAAACATCACTTCTAAACAACAAAAAGAACAAGAAGCAAAAACACTAAACCTCCATATCTAATGGCATTAGCAGAGTCTGTAACCCTAAACCACAGAAGATGAAGATGGAAAGCTGCTACAGGAGTGGTAACTAATTAAGCAGAGTGTAGGGCGATTAAACCTAAGTATTTGACGAGAGGAATATTGGTAAGCAACAAGCAGATTTGCCCCCTGAGAATCCTGGAAAGGCTTAGGAATTAGAGGCACCAATTACTATGGAAATGGGGGTGAGGCAGAGCTCTAAAAGTGGGAGAGCTGTTTGACCGGCTGTGTATGGAGCAGACATCTGCCATCCCCAGCTCTACTAAGGACAGTGAAATCTCTACAGGAAACAAGTTAAAATGCTTCAGAGCAGCTCCAGATTGGGCCACTTGACCCAAAGCAAGGTGGGAGTTAGGTGGGCCACAAAAAAGAGTAATGAAGTTAAAGTATTCATACTTAATATTGAGAGTCCCAGTCTCCTTTCCACAACATGGCTCCTAAAATACTGACAGCCAGGATTATGACTCCCAAGAAGGAGATTGGAGCATTCTTGTCTGAAGAAAGTGACTAGCCCAAGAAGCAAGACCTACAAATATTGACAAAATAAACAAACAAATAAAAACCACGGCTGGTTAGCCAGTTGCCCTAGACTGAAACCCCCTGGTCAACATACCCACCATGTACATACACCTTCAAATACTCCTTTTAGAGCTTCACTCTTAAATATGAACAGAAAGCCAGGATCACCAAACATTTAAGGAAAGCTTCCAACATGAAATAGAAAGACCCAAACAAAGAAGCATGAAAAATTAGAAACTGAGGAAAGCACTGAGAGCAGAAGAAAACATCAAAGAAACAATAATGAATATCTTCAGAGAAAGAAGAGAAAATGCTATATTCATGAAACAAAGGCAGGATGTTATTAAACTAGAATAATCAAACAACAAGAATTGACTCTTGGAATTTAAAAAAATGTGATAGGAGGGCCAGCCTGGTGGCTCAGGCAGTTAGAGCTCCGTGCTCCTAACTCCGAAGGCTGCCGGTTCAATTAACACATGGGCCAGTGGGCTCTCAACCATGAGGTTGCCAGTTCAACTCCTCGAGTCCCACAAGGGATGGTGGGCTCCGCCCCCTGCAACTAAGATTGAACACTGCACCTTGAACTGAGCTGCCGCTGAGCTCCTGAATGGCTCAGATGGTTGGAGTGTGTCCTCTCAGCCACAAGGTTGCCGGTCCGACTCCTGCAGGGGATGCAACTAGCAATGGCGACTGGACCTGGAGCTGGGCTGCACCCTCCACAACTAAGATTGAAAGGACAACAACTTGACTTGGAAAAAAGTCCTGGAGATACACACTGTTCCCCAATAAAGCCCTGTTCCCCTTCCCCAATAAAAATCTTTTAAAAAATGTGATAGGAAATTTTGTTTGTAAATCAGTAAAAGAGTTAGAACACAATATTGAGAAACTCTTCCAGGAAGGAAAACTAAAAATGATACAGATAATACAAGAGAAAGATCAACCCAGGCAATCATATATTCAACTAATAGTACTTTCAGAGATAGCAAAGACAATGTTGTTGAGGCAATCACCAAATAAACAAAATAAGAAAATTTTCTAAGCATAACGAGCTTCTAGATTGAAAGGCCCTACCAAATATACAGCATAATGCATGTCAGACATCATCATGAAAATTCATAACATCAAGAATAAATAGATGATCTTAAAAGCGTTGGGGGGGATAGGGAGGAGTGCAAACAGGTTGTATCAAAGGATGAGGAATGAGAATGACATTGGAGTTCTCAACACTAATAGTGTAAATTAGAAGACAATGTGCCATGTCTTCAAAGTGCTGAGGGAAAATTATTTTTAACCTGATTTATATATTCAGTCAAACTATCAATCAATAGTGAAACTAAAACAATGACTTTCAGACATGCAAAAATCTCAAAAATTTACTTCCTTTGTACGTTTCCCAGAAGCTACTAGAGGCTGTGCTCCACCAAAATGAGTGAATAAACTAAGAAAATGGGAATCAAAAGATTCAAGAAATAGTGGATCGAGCACAGAAGAAACAGAAAGGGAATTTTCAGGGTGATGGAAGATCCTAGCATGATCACTGTGCCGCAGACTTCGGCAGTAACAAGTTTAGATTGGAATAGCAGGACAGAGAGCCTCAGGAAGAACAAATGAAATCAATAAGGGATTTAACAGGTTTTACCATGTATAAAATTGTTTTGAGAGGAATCTACAGCTTTATCAGACAGTATGGAAAGAGTGTCTGATAGAAATTCAAATTAAGTAAACCAATTTTTAAAATACAGCTATTATGAACTCCAGTAAAAATCAAAAGTTATATGTGAAATGAATTCTTACCATAATATACCATATGGATCAGCTATGAATGATATTTATATAGGTACTCTGTTTCCCCAAAAATAAGACCTAGCCAGACAATCAGCTCTAATGCGTCTTTTGGAACAAAAGTTAATATAAGACCCAGTATTATATTATATTGTATTAATTTATATTATATTATATTATATTATGTTATATTATATTATATTATATTATATTATATTATATTATATTATATTATATTATATTATATGACCCAGTCTTATATTACATTAAAATAAGACCAAGTCTTATATTAATTTTTGCTCCAAAAGACGCATTAGAGCTGATTGTCTGGCTAGGTCTTATTTTGGGGGGAAAATGGTATAATATTAAAAATACTATATATAAATTTGACTAAAGATTGTGACATAACTATATTGAGGGTTTGAAGAAAGGTAAGGAAGTATATAAGAGTTAACAATCCTCAGCTGTAATAGGAAGTCAATGAAAAATATCCAAAATTGATTAATCAAGAGAGCAGTACAGTATTTAGAAATGTAGAGTTAAATACCAGAATAAAGAGCTTAAAGACATGAAATTGGTTACTTCTGATGAAGTCTGAGAGGAAGTCCTAGGGATTCTGCTTTCAGCATTTCCTAGGGAAATGCTGAAAACCTTTTAGCATTTCTTGACTTTTAAAATTATGACATGTATCACTTTGATAGTTTTTGTTTGTTTTACTTTTTAAAGCAGCAAGGGTATGAATGAAAAGAGGTTGCAAACCACTGCTATAGGCAATATAGCCTATACATAGAAAATTCAATTCCACTGGAACTTACTGGGCAAGGGAGAAATATAGCCATCTTTTTTACACATTTGTTTAATCATTTACTACCTGTATCTCTCACTAGAATTTAAGACCCATAAAAGCAGGAACAAGTGATGTTCTAGTAAATGTTTAACAGCTCTATGAGGAGGGGAACAAAGCTCTTGTTTGTAGCATTTACCAATTTCTTTGGTATAAATACTACCAATGCCTGATTTCAAGCTACCAGCATGATGCCACTGACACTGAGTTGGGAAAAGATGCACACAATTGACTTTTGTGAACTGGCTTCAACACACCACTGACAAAAATCCTTTCTTGTTCACTGTTCTATCTGGAATTCAACATAGTATATGGCACATGGCAGATGCTTTATAAATAGTTGTTAATCTGTTGACTGAATAGGGGGGGAAACCAGGAGCCCAGTGATAAGCAAACATTGAATTACATAATTTGATGTGAGAAAATACCATTTGGGATTCTAAAAGCAAAATAATTTTGAAAAGCTGGAACTGCTGAGAAAGTCTGCCAGTAATCAGAAAACATGAGAGTAGGAAGCTGAAGTTAGATTGTAATTTAATGCCAGGTCACCATCAACCAATAAAGTCATCCTGGCCCCAAAGGACAAAAAGCGGAAAGGAAGGTAGTCATAAGCCAGGAACTCTGCTAATCACTTTACACATGCTATTTTGTTTAATCTTCACAATAATCCTAGAAGATGTAGATCACTAACCCATTTTACAAGTGGAAAACTGAGACTCAAAAAAGCCTAAGTAACTTGCCCAAGGACACATAGCTAGTAAGAATGAGAGCTGGGATTTACCTAAGTTTGTCTAACTGCTTATCATATGCTCTTTTTGCTATACCAGCTGCCTTTAAAATTACCTTTTAGCAAGGTAATTTAGGAATGTGGGGGGGATTGTTTATCAAAATGTGAAGATAATTTTCTCACTCTTTATCATTCTTTGGTTATGAAGGTATAGCCTAGGCACCTGCAAAGTGGGGGTGGAAATGCATCCAAACAAGCTTTTTTATGAGCTTTTGGAGTCTTTGTTTTAGCTCTATTTCCTTGTATAAAGCAGAGGGTAGGTTGCCTAGCAACCAAGCTAATGGCGTACTTTTTTTGCCTTAATTACCTTTTCCACAAGCTCAAAGAGATTGGATTAAATATTAAGAGTAGAAGGTCTGAGTTTTTTGTATCAAAATAGCTGCTCATACATATGTATAATACACACACACACACACACACACACACACACACACACACACCCCTTCCTCCTTCCCTCAATCCTGTGATTAAAATAAAAAGATGGCCTACTCTGTATCTATGTGATGCCATACCATTGGCTAAAAGTGCAATTCACCATCTCATTGCTTTCCTATAAATATACCAAACAACTGGTTTGTTTGAACAGCCAGTCTTCACAATTTGAGGGTTTCTTGCAATTATTGACCAAATTGACCAACTGTTTTCAGTTAAATTTGTGTGTCTCCTAAAAAGAAAGATGTGTTATTAAACATTATCAGTGACAATAAAGTTCAAATCCAGCACTGTTAATATCTCTGCTAGTCACTGTTCATTAAAACAAGAATCAGCAAAATCTTTTCTATCAATGCTCAGGACAGAAAGCGATAAGTAAACCTAAGTTTCATCTGAATCACTTATTCAGAGAGAAACAAACAGTCCATGGGATAGAAATATAAAGAGTGGCTAAAAAGGAGAATATCATGGAGAATGTGTTAGACACAATGAGCTGCCTACCTGACAGCCGTTTTCCTTGCTAACAGGATCGCAATTTTGTTCACAGTTTTCCAGCAGCCATTGGTTCAGTCACAATGGTCTCATTCCTCTTTGTAATGTATTGGTTTAGGTATGGGCATGGGACATGATTGTGACCAGGAATGGTGGGTACAAGTTTGCTTGAGGAGCCTCTGGGAAAAATGTCCTCACCCTTAAAAAGAAGCACAAGAGAGGGACATTCCCCATTTTTGTCTGTAGACAGTTCCAGCTGTATGTGATATTTCCAACTGTGGCAACCATCTTGGGACTATGAGATCAACGAGATCATGAGGGCAAGCTAGCATGCTGTGGCTTGTAAAGTGGAAAGATGAAAAGAACCTGGTTCACTAATAATGTCATTGAGCTGAGGAAGAACTGACCGTGGAGCTCTCATAACTTCAAATTTTGAAAAAAAAATTAATTGGGTCATTTTGTGTTGAGCTGTCTGTTACTAGCAGCCAAAGTGTTATAACTAATACAGTATGCTAGCAAATGCTCAAACTTTTAAAATTTATTTGTCTGTCATTCTAAATACCTCTGAAAATTATTGCCTTCTACATCTGGCCTCCAACCTATAAAACCCCCTCTGTGTTTTTTTCTAATCTAATTGGCATCTTTGGCCTCCTCATCATCCTCTCACATTGCTTGTCTTCTTTGTATTTTTCCTCTTTGATTTTGTCCTTGCTCTCCATTTTTCAGTCTGCTTTCTTAGCCTCCCCACTCCTTTTCTTTCCTCTAGCCCTTAAGTGGCTTTGATTTGAATCTGAAATATGTTTATAAATACGTTCATCTATACATATATAAATATTGTTTCTTGTATATTAGAAGATAGGAATTCTTCCCCATGCCAAATGATTTGTTTCATATAGAGATAGCTCTACCAGCAAAATACCAGTTGATCTTTCTTCACTCCCTTACTCATTCTTTCCTACAAAGGAGTGACTTAATCGGACTGGTTAGTTTGGAAAGAAAACTAAGCATTGTGTAGTCCAGCCCCTTCTAACGTCTTTCCCTTGGGAGTGAGCTACCTATAGGTATCAAGTACTCCATTATGCTCCTCTGAGCTGTACATTTTACAAAAGGCATGCTGTCATGGGGCACGAATATGGTGGTGCAGCAATGCTGCTGACTAGATGCGCACATCTGATTAATCTTCAGATTCAGTATTGAATGAAAAATTCACATGCCTACAGACAGAAGCCACACTCTCTAACACAAGCTTTATCAATCATAAAGGTAATATCTTCTTGTACGCCAGCTTTCTTGTTTTCTTGTTGAATTGGTTTAGAACTTGGATCAGAAACAAGAGCTTTTTACTAGGCCCCCTTGAACAGCACTAGTACATGTTAAAGTTTTATTTCCCTCTTTTTAAATATATTTTTTCTTCATGGCTGTATGCTGTCATTGCTTGAAGGTGAAAAAATTCTCCAACAATATGTCTTTGTTTTATAAATGTTTTCCACAAACAAAAGTTGTTTTTATTTGTGTGTGATTGCCTGCTATTGATTGGGTTCCCTGTGGAATAGAGACTCTTGATAGCAAAATATTTACCTTACTGATTTTTTAGGTTCTTTCTCATGATAACTTGTGAATCTGCACTTACTTGATCTGACTCCAGTTTTTCAGGAATTTCACCTTTAGCTGCTGCCTCTGTATAGGCTCAATAGAAAGTCTTTTCTTGGGACTCCACTGTAATGGTCAACACAGCATTATAGGCTTCCCGGAGTTTTGGGTTGTTCCTCAGGACTTGGTAGGGGTATGCTTATATGGTAAATTGTAGAGCAGGGCATCATAGGGAATAAAGACATAGGTTCCATCAGTCATTTTCAGATCATGAGCCCATTCCAAGAGATGTGTCTGAGACTTTCCCCCAGTCAATACTGAGTGCATACATGTGATGATTACTAAAAGCAAAAAAGCAAGGTTGTGGGTGCAATATGTTAGTAAGTACAGTAACCAAAACTATAGATTGGGAGAAATAAATACATGTGTTATAACCAATTTGTCAATGATTTCTGTCTTATGGCTCTAAGATGAACCAGATGTTGAAGCCCTGAGCTGAGGCTGAGGTATGTTCAGGAACTCTGGATTAGGCATAGGGAGAAGACAGATATGTCTACAGGTTGCATAACCTAATACTAGACAGGAACAAGAACAATTACAGCAAATAGGAGGTAGAATAAGGAAGAGGCTCTGGGGTTGGAAAACATAGGTTTATTATATCTTAACGTCACCGGTTATTAGCTGTATACCCTTGGGTAAATCGCTTCACCTCTCTGCCTCATTCATAATATAAAGATAATACATATTTGCTTCATAGAATGTTAGTGATGACTGAAGGAGCAATTCATATAATGGGATTAACACATAACACTCAATAAATAGTAGCTACTCGTATTATTATGCCTAAGAATAAGAAGGCTAGAAGGAGAGGATGGAAGCGATTCCCCCAGCCACTGTTGCTTTTTATTGCCAAACTCCTAAATACATTCCAATAGGTTTTGACCAACTGTTCCCACCCTTACCAAGATCATTATAAACAATGAATAGTATTAATTCACATTCACCTATAAATGCTACTAATACAGTATTAGGGGTGATATTTTCAACTTTTAAAAATCTAAATTCTCAATAATTGGAATTACTCTGCACTCAATTTAATTCTCCTTAGACTTATGAAACTATGTTGTTTAGCAAGGCGATGCTAGAATAGATTCGAGGAGGCCACGGTTAAAGAATGGCAGTTAGGTTATAAGACTGAAAATCTTATATCCAATTTTACCCTTGCCATGCTAAATGAGTTTAGTGTAAGCCCACTTGTGCTTCAGTGCCCACATCTTTAAAATGTAGATTCCAGTCTATTTCCCGGGTACACTGAGTAGCTTAATTAGATAATGCCTGACAAGTATTCTGAGCTACTTGAAGAAAAGCAAAGGTCCTATTGCCACTGGTAAATATTAATTACACATGCTTATGCAGAACCTTACATCTCAGGAATTGAGTATGCTTAACTACGCTCAATGACTAGTTTTTGGCATTTACATATCTTCTGTTCCCAAAAACTTTTCTTTGCACTTGTTAAATACCCCCAGAAAGTTTCTCCTTTTGAACTAAGCCCCTTTGTTTTCTAAGGTATAACTAATACATTATGAAGTTGACTTAAATACCACACACACACACACACACACACACACACACACACACACACACCATAACTTGAGTTTCCAAATAACCATTGGCTCCTTCAATATAATTACCTTAAGAGGTTCTATATGTACTCTGATGCCCAAGCCATCCGTTGAATACTCTAGGGATATCTTTGGAGCTAGTTTATGAGGTACACAAGGACTTCTGCTTCCCTTGCTCATAATCACATATTGTATAATGGCAAAATTGAGTGCCAGAGAGGTTTGACAAGGCAAGGGTTGGATTTAGAAAGAGAAACTAGAATCGAAAGCCTCCAGCTGCCTACATTTATCTATACAATTAAACATGAATCAGTTTGGTCAAATTAGTCCGGTAACTGGTCCACTGAGGGGAAAAATTGAGTTAAGTCAGGTGCTTAAGTTGTCCAATTCGTCCAACAGTAGTATTCTTTGCAAATATGTCAGTATTGACATCTTCTACAAAAGCAGAGATTAGATTACTTGACCAAGGTTATCCAACAGAGATAGAATTTCATTTAATTTACTTAAAGAAAATTTAAAATTACTTCACTGGATGGAAAATGTTAAACAGAATTAAGTGCTTTGTGTTGGTTGAAATACAGCAATTAATTTTAACACACACTACGTGTTGTGGGTGCTGTGGTGTGCTACCCAGATGCACCCCTCAGGACTGAAGTTGCTGGGAGTGTTAGGAGATGGTAGCTGATGCCTCCCTGGGGACTGCCCTCAGCTGAGGAGAGCCCCAATTCCCAAGGTCACATCACCTCTGTAGTGTGCTGGAGTCAGCTTGCACTGGTTCATAAGAGCCTACGGTTACATTTTCACAGATTTTGTGAACTATTTAATGTGATATTTGTAAAATGAAATTGGGCATGGTGGCAGTGATGACACAATGGTAATGAGTAAATGCTACAAATCAGGGCTACTTCCCCCCCACAAAGGAGCTGACTATTAAACAATTATTATAACACTACACCCCTTTCTCTGCATCAGCCTATCCCCAATGACTAGTCAACACAAAAGATGTAAAAGCCAAGACTCCTTACCTCAATTCTGGAAAACTCTGAAGATCATCCCATCTCTGGAGCACCTGTTGGGACTGGTTAAGGCCTTTGTTGTAACTGGATGACCACTCAATTCTTTCTGTCCAAGTCTACTGCCTTCTTTCCCTCACAGGTGTTGTCCTTGAAATCATTCCTCCAATAAGCTTCTTGCACACAAACCTCCATCTGACAGAACTTTTTCCAGGGCTTCTGACACTGGTTTAGAGCCCCAATGTACCCTAAACTGACTTCTATTGTGGCACTTACCAGAAGCATTGTCCTTACTTATTTATGCGAGCCTCCATTATGAAACTGTGAGCTCCTGGGACTGTGTCTTACTCATCTACATATCCTGGTACATGATATGCACCCAGTGAATGTTGCTTAGATGAATGTTTGAAAATTTCAGAAAGAGAGATTGTGTACCTGGGTATCTTTTGTTGGTTTTCTGAGATAAAAGACATGGGCATATTTGAATTGTTAGTATGGAGGAACAATTTGAAGTGATATTTGCCGGGCAGATAGATACTACCATGGCTGCCTTTAATGCTTCGTGTCATTAAGTATGCACGAGACCTGAATCTCTCTTCTTAATTTTCCTTTCATTGGCCCACAATGAGGACATTTCAGACAGAGTCAGATTCTTTATAATTGGAAAGACCTTTTGAAACCATCTAGCTCTTCTCCCTCCCCCATTAATTTATAGATGAGGAAATGGAAGCCTCGAGAGGGAATGATCATGGGCTCTTCTGTTTTTTGCATGGCAAGACCCTGCTATTGAATACAATTAAAGCAGAAAGTATAAATACTGAATTCAAACAACAGCATCTTAATTTAATAAATTGAGTGCTTCGTGAACAGGGATTTGTGGATGCATCTGTTCTGCATGATGATTTCACTAAATAGCTTTATCGCAAAATTACATTCATTAAAATGGGATTTTACCTATAAGTTGTTGTCAGGAAAGGATTAGTGGACAGAAACCTTAGATCCTAGACGAGGCCTGGGTCAACAGGTGATCATTGAATAATAGCTATTTGTAAGTTTCCATCCTGATTGTTAACAGTCAAGCCACTCCATAACCAAAACAAGGACCAGAAAATACACACTCCTGAGATCCCATCTCACCAGGATATGATATTAGCACTTCCTCTGGGCTACCTGAGCCCCACTAGACTGTCTAGCAGCTATGTCTTTACACTGCGGTATCCACTGTGGCTGGCTGTCTAGGACCCTCTCTTTCACCCTCAATGCTAACAGCAGGAAATGTCAATTACCAAGTCATTCAACTCCTACTTCTCTTCCTATGTTGAAATACTCTGTCCAATATTTTCTTGATATAGAGGAACTGTGTTTCTCAGAAGACAAAGTTTACTTTTTTATTTCTCGCAGATTACTGGCTATGGAGTCCTCAGTAGAAGAAATTGGACCCAGTTTCACACCTTGTGAGATGGAAATGGTTCCACTAGTTTTTGCTAAAGAAGTCCTTAAAAGTCACATTCATATTGTGAGCCCACAATATTGTTCCAAACCCACAGAACTCCCCATTCTATTGTCCTTGTTCTTAATTTAAACCCCTTTGTGATATTTCCTACTACCAACATCTATTTTAACCAATTTCATTTTTTAAAACGTTGAAAGAGAGGGGAGAGTAGGCAAGCCCGAGAAAAAGGGGGTTATCCATACAGTGCGATTTATCACAAGTCTCAAATTCCTCCAGGATTCACCCCATCTGGACATACCGTAAAAGAAGTAGATTCATACCTTCTTCCTCTCAGTTTTACACTACCCACTCTGTAAAATGGATACATAATAAGGGGTGGGAGGCTCTAGAATCTGCATGTTTTCCCGTCTCCGCTCACAAGTGTGATTCAGTGCAGAAGGCCCTCAAAACATACTTTAAGTACACTGCATTAGGCAATGCGTGGCTGTTTATATCAGTTGAGGAAAACCCACCCATTTTCACTTTAAATCCTGAGACCACCACTTACTTAGTTGCCACTATTGCTGAATTGATCCAAGTAGCTCAGCATGATGTTAGATACATATTCCAGTCAATAGCCACTCTGTCTGCGTCAGATCATGTTTTTTCATACCCAGAAGAACAGGTAGAGCAAGTACGTTTATTACTTCACATTGCTGCCCAGCTTGAGATAAGTTGTTTTTTGTTGTTGTTGTTGTTGTTTTGTATTTCATTCTCATTTTATTTTTTTAAACTTTTTTTATTAGTGTCAGGTGCACAAGACAAAGTAATACTTAGACGTTTATCATCTATATCCCTCACACTGTGTGAACCACCCTCCCCCCATCCACTATCCCTCTGACATCGCACACACCCATTACATTTCCACTGTCTCTATTCCTAATGCTGTACTCCGCTTCTTGTAATTATATACATATATATATATATATATATATATATATATATATATATATATATATATAATTATAGTTGGTATTCATTATTGTTCAGATTCAGGTGTATAGTGCAGTGATCAGGCATCTACATCATCCCTGAGGTGGTCTCCCAAAAGGGACACGTGTCCATCGGATATCCTACAAAATCTTTACAATATTATTGATTATGTTCCCCAAATTAATTTCCAAAACCCCGTGGCCATCTTGTGGTTACCAACTGTTTTCTAATCCCCTCACCTTCCCCTTTATCCCCACCCCCCGCCCATCTAGCAACCCTCAGTTTTTCCTCTATGTCTCCAAAACAGTTTATAATTAGTTCATTCACTTATTCCTTTCTTTAGATTCCACATATAAGTGAGATCATATGGTATTTGTCTTTCTCTTTCTGACTTATTTCACTTAACACAATGTTCTCTAGGTCCATCCATGTTGTTGCAAATGGTAACATGGCTTCTTCTTTATGGCTGCGTAATACTCCATTGTATAAATGTACCACAGTTTCTTAATCCAGTCATCTGCCGATGGGCATTTTGCTTGTTTCCATGTCTTGGCTACTGTGTATAGTGCTGCAATAAACATAGGAGTGCATAAGGTTTTTGAATTAGAGTTTTGGATTTCTCCGGATAGATACCTAGGAGTGGAATTGCTGGATCATAAGGTAGTTCCATTTTCAGATTTTTGAGATACCTCCATACTATTTTCCATAGTGGCTGCACCAATTTGCAATCCCAATAACAGTGCACAAGCGTTCCCTTTTCTCCACATCCACGCCAGCACTTGTTGTTTGTTGATTTATTGATGACAGCCATTTTGAATGGGGTGAGGTGGTATCTCATTTGTGGTTTTTTGTTTTGTTTTGTTTTGTTTTGTTTTCACTGATGCAACAGAAGACTTTTATTTACATAATGTCTTTTAGCAACTATTTCTGATTTTCTCTTTACTTAATTACACTGGGCTCTGAATTCTCTGGTAATAAGAATATCCTTCTGCTACAGGAAGAGTCTAAAATTCTCTAGAAACAGATTGAAATTGGAGCAAATGGTACTTCTATTCTTTTTTATAAATTTTATTAGTTTCAGGTGCACAAGACAAAGCAAAACTTAGATGTTTATCATTTATATCCCTCACACTGTGTGAACCCCCCTCCCACATCCACTATCCCTCTGACATCGCACAGAGCCATTACATTTCCACTGTCTCTATTCCTAATGCTGTACTCCATCTTTGTCTTTTAACATGTTCTTCATTTTAAAGTCTATTTTGTCAGATATAAGTATTGCAACTCCAGCTTTTTTCTCATTTCCATTTGCATGAAATATCTTACTCCTACCATTCACTTTCAGCCTGTGTGTGTCTTTTGATCTGAGGTGAGTCTCTTGTATACAGCATATACAAGGGTCTTGCTTTCTTATCCACTCAGCCACCCTATGTCTCTTGATTGGAGCATTTAATCCGTTTACATTTAAAGTGATTATTGATGGGTACATAGTTATTGCCATTTTTAAATTTGTAGTTAGATTGTTTTCGTCTTTCTTTTATTTACAGAAGTCCTTTTAGTATTTCTTGCAATGCTGGCTTGGTGGTAATAAATTCCTTTAGCTTATTCTTTTCTGGGAAGCTCTCTATCTCTCCATCAACTTTAAATGATAGTCTTGCTGGATAAAGCAATCTAGGTTGTAGGCCTTTGTTTTCCATCACTTTGAGTATCTCCTGCCAGTCCCTCCTGGCCTGCAATGTTTCTGTAGAAAAGTCATTTGATAGTCTTATGGGAGTTCCCTTGTAGGTAACCCTCTGTCTTTCTCTTGCTGCTTTTAGGATTCTCTCTTTGTCTTTAACCTTTGCCATTTTAAGTATAATGTGTCTTGGTGTGCACCTGTTTGGGTTTATCCTGGTTGGAGCTCTCTGTATTTCCTGGGCTTGTATGTTGGTTTCCTTCATCAGGTTTGGGAAGTTTTCGGACATTATTGCTTCAAACATGTTCTCAATCCCTTGCTTCCTCTCTTCACCTTCTGGTATTCCTATGATGCGCATGTTGTTGTGCTTGATGTTATCCCAGAGGTCTCTTAAGCCATCTTCATTGTTTTTTATTCTTTTTTCTTTCTGTTGTTTTGTTTGGGTGATCTCTGCTAACTTGTCTTGTAAGTCGCTGACTCGATCCTCTGCTTCATCTAACCTGCTGTTAATTCCTTCATCTGAGTACTTTATTTCGTAACTGTGTTCTTTAGTTCTAACTGGTTGTTCATTATGATTTCTACATCCTTATTTATGTGGTCTCTAAGTTCCTTAAACATTCTTATCATCAGTGTTCTGAACTCTGTCTCTGATAGGTTGGTTACCTCTATTTCATTTGGTTCCACTTCTGGAGGTTTCTTCTGTTCTTTTATTTGGGACATGTTTCTTTGTTTCCCCATTCTGGCTGACTCTCTGTGTTTGCTTCCATTTATTAGGTAGATCCCCTGGAGTTCTTAGTTCTTGTTGGGTTATCTTATGTAGTATGTGTCCTTTATATTTGACTTGCACTACTTCATTCTCCTCCTCTGCGTGTGCTCCAAAGGTGACTCTTGTGTTGTGTATATTTCCCTGTTAAAGAAGATCTTTAATTGCTTCTCGCTTGTGAGTAGGTGGGGTTAACTCCCAGGCTGACTAGTTGTGAGACTTGGCTCTGCCCACTGCAGGGTGTTCTGCTGTGTGAGGGTTGACCACTTAAATGTGGTTTGGCCTCTATGGGCTCTTGTGCCTGTAAAGAATCCCCTCTGGGTGTGTCACTTGTAGGTCAAACCCAGTAGTACTCTGGTTTGGTCTGGAGTTGGCCTCTGGGTATGCTGAATCTTGTGCCTCTTAAGCTGGGCCCTGGTTGGGCAATTTCAGAACAAAGCAAATCACCAAGCTCAACAACAACAAAGAAAAAATCAAATACGTTCACATGTAAAAACAACCAACAACCCCCACTCAACACAGGCAAAGATATCAAAGATATAAAAACAAAACAAAAAACAGCGCCAGTCTTGGCTTAAGCCCACCAAGTAATCTCCAGATTTTCCTCTGCTGCACCAAAGAGTCCCCTGAGTATTGTGCAGGTCACCTGGTGCCCAGAGTGATGTTGGGACTGCAGATTTAGATGCATGGGGCTGAGGGGTCTGGATGGTAGTTTTTACAAAGTCAGAACAATTTCTGCCCTTGCCTGCACATATGCACACTGAGAGTAGCACCACCAGTCCTGTGTCCAGTTCTCCTGAGTCTTAGGGCACTTCTTCCGTGTGTGTGTGTGTGTGTGTGTGTGTGTGTGTGTGTGTGGCGAGCGGGAGATTTCTGAGCTGCTGAAAGCCAGGAGCTGTGTCTCCTGCTGCTTACTGCTGATCCCTAGGAGTGCCTCTGCAGTTGTAATTGCCCCGCCCTAGGCAGGCCAGAAAGGGTGGGGGCTGGGGATGGAGGGGTCTTCTGTCCCAGTCCAGCCATGTCACACTCTTCCCGCAGGCCAGAAAAGTTGGTGGCTGGGGGTGGAGGAGTCTCTTCTCTCCTAGCCCAGCAAAAATCACACTCTTCCCAGCCTCTTCTCTGGGTCAGAGCTGCATGCCAGTCTTCCCAGAACCTGAGCACTAAGGCTCTTCTGTAATCTGACACTGCTCCTCACTTCAGGGGCCAGTTTAAGTCTCTGGAAGGGCAGCGGTAGGATTGGAAGAGCGGGAGGGAGGAGTCCAGGTATGGAGTTTGTGTCCTTTGTCAGGCCTAGGGCTCAACTGGAGGTATCAGCTGAGGTTATTGCCTCAAATGCTGGATATGCTGTCCCCTCGGCGGGAGAGATCAGCTGTGGGACGCAGGGAAAGAGCCCACCTCCTGGCTTTTGTGTTCTCTGTTCTGTCCTGGGATCCCCTGAGTCTCTGCAGCTGCGGATGCCGGCCGCTTCTCCACTCTGCTCCCTTCCCTCTTCCCCTGCTCGCCCAATTTGCCCACCTGCAAGTAATCCTTGCGCAAGTCTCTTAGCTGTTCTTTGTGATGAGCAGAGAGTCCTTTGATGGGATATAAATGTCCCGTTTCTGATAAGATCGGAGAACTCAAAAAGTGCACCCCGCTGCCGCCATTCCTATTCCTATGACGTCTCTCTTGAGATAAGTTTTTTAATATTTCTCTACACCTTGCAACATATTTTCTTCAACTTTTCCTAAACTGTTGTATAGACAAGGGCTGTTAAATGCAGTAAGCCTCAATGTTTAGAGATTTCCTCTAGTGCTAGGTCTTCAATAATTTTATCATTACTGATAGTGGACCCATTTATGAAAGCAAGTTTTTCTTCCACCATTTATAGTCACTTATATTTATCTGTACCAAATCCTATACCAAATTCCCTATCGAGACTAAGATTCTTGGCCATAGCATTATCAGTATCACTATTGTTATTACTGGTAGGAAAACAGGGTTTTGGTACCCTGAGACACAAAAGAATTTCATGAGTGGGTCCAAAAGTTGAGAAAGAAAAATGGAAGGGCTGAATCATACACCATACACAGAACATGGGATCTCAAATGAGTATGCCATAGGGGGCACACCTCAAGTGGACAGGAGGCGGTAGAGCATAAGTCTTTTCATTAAACCAGTGATTTTCAAACTGTGGACCCGTACCAGCAGCATCAGCACCAATGTGAACTGGTTAGAAATGCAAGTTCTGGGGCCCACCTCAGTCCTCCTGAATCAGAAAGTATGGAGGAACGACCCAGCAATCTGTGTTTTACTAAGCCCTCCAGGGGATTCTGGTACACACCTAGGTTTGAAAGGTACTGCTTTCGACCAACCTGAATATATATCCTGGCTTTCCCACTCACTAGCTATAGGACATTGGGCAAGTTATTTAACCCCTCAGCCTCAGAAATCTCATCTATAAAGTTTGTTAAATAATAATTGGCCTTACTTTATAGGGATGCTGCAATAATTGAATGAGACGGTCCATGCAAAGCCCTTGCAAAATGACTAGCACATAACAAACTCTCAATAAATATTAGCTATTGCCATTGTTGTTACTCTCTTATGCACAGTAATCTTCAATAGATGGGAAGAGGTTAGCCAGATCCCTGGCGATAAGATAGTAATATGGTATCTACTTTGGAAGAACAAAAGAAGGCCATTCTGATTGTGTCCTATTTACTGAGCATCATATTGTAATGAAGAATTCCCAATTTAGAAGGATTTAAAGGAATCCCTAAATGGTTCAACAACCTAGTAAGCCCAAATTGAAAGGATTTCACAATTAGCCAAGCATTGATAGGCAAAAAGTTGAGGAGAGAAGAGGAGGGCTTGAAATAGCCATTTGAAAAGTTCTATAAAGAGCTTTTTAGTGGGGCCTCCTGCTAACCTTTGTGAGAATTAGCAAAAGAACCTATTCAGGATAACTGCAATCCCACAGCTGTTCTGCCTAGGGAATGGATGCTCTTTTTTCCCATTGGATCAAAACCTCCATCAGAGCTCATGGTTAAAGGATCAGAGTGAACTGGATTTGGCCCTGGTGCCCATTCAGATTCCCTTGTGCAGGGCACAACCTACATAACTACACAACAGCCCTGACTCTAACATGAGGGCTTTGTTTTTTTACTAATATCTCTCCTATTCAACTTTTTCACAAAAAAGATAATTGGTAACTGCCTCTGAGGTTTAAAGGAAATGAGCTAATATTCTGGGAGAAGCTGTAACCACCCTTCTCTGGGACTTCATTTACCCCATTCTTTGGTGTTGATAACACCTACACCTACCTACTTGTTATGTGAGACTGTCAGGTGTTGTAAAATTGAAAAGAAAATATCCATCTCCTCGATAATCCTGAGGATTAAATGAGATTATCTATATGCAAAAACCTGGTAAATTCTAAAGAGCTGTTCACATGTAAAGTGGTATTATGGTTGCTTTCATTGTCTCTACAGCAGCATCTAATAACCTCCTTGCTGTTTCCTTTCCCAAGACCCCACAAATATTATTATTGTTATCATATTTACTATTAAATTTTATCATTGTCTTTGTATTTTATGAGCATAATTTATTTATTTTTTTTTTAATTAAATTTATTGGGGTGACAATTGTTAGTAAAATTACATAGATTTCAGGTGTACAATTCTGTATTACATCATCTATAAATCCCATTGTGTGTTCATCACCCAGAGTCAGTTCTCCTTCCATCACCATATATTCGATCCCCCTTACCCTCATCTCCCACCCCCCACCCCCCGCCCCCCTTACCCTCTGGCAACCACTAAACTATTGTCTGTGTCTATGAGTTTCTGTTTCTCATTTGTTTGTCTTGTTCTTTTGTTGTTTTTGGTTTATATACCACATATCAGTGAAATCGCATGGTTCTCTGCTTTTTCTGTCTGACTTGTTTCGCTCAGCATTACTCTCTCAAGATCCATCCATGTTGTCACAAATGTTCCTATATCATCTTTTCTTACAGCCGAATAGTATTCCATGGTGTATATATACCACAACTTCTTTATCCATTCATCTATCGAAGGACATTTTGGTTGTTTCCATGTCTTGGCCACCGTAAACAAAGCTGCAATGAACATTGGAGCACACGTGTCTTTATCTCTAAATGTTTTCAGATTTTTTGGGTAGATACCCAGAAGAGGGATTGCTGGGTCATATGGCAATTCTATTCGTAATTCTTTGAGAAACCTCCACACTGCCTTCCATAACGGCTGTACCAGTCTGCATTCCCACCAACAGTGTATGAGGGTTCCTTTTTCTCCACAGCCTCTCCAACATTTGTTGCTATTTGTCTTGTTGATGATAGCCATTCTGACTGGGGTGAGGTGATATCTCATTGTGGTTTTGATTTGCATTTCTCTGATGATTAGTGATGTTGAGCATTTTTTCATATGTCTATTTGCCATTTGTATGTCCTCTTTGGAGAAATGTCTCTTCAAGTCCTCTGCCCATTTTTCAATTGGGTTGTTTGTTTTTTTGTTGTTGAGTTGCATGAGTTCCTTGTATATTCTGGATACTAGCCCCTTATCGGAGGCACTGTTTGCAAAAATCTTCTCCCATTCAGTTGGTGGCCTCTTTATTTTGTCAATGGTTTCTTTTGCTGTGCAGAAGCTTTTAAGTTTCATATAGTCCCATTTGTTTATTTTAGCTTTTACTTCCATTGCCTTTGGAGTCAAGTTCATAAAATGCTCTTTGAACCCAAGGTCCATAAGTTTAGTACCTATGTTTTCTTCTATGCAGTTTATTGTGTCAGGTCTTATGCTTAAGTCTTTGATCCATTTTGAATTAACTTTGGTACATGGTGACAAATAGCAGTCCAGTTTCATTCTTTTGCACGTGGCTATCCAATTCTCCCAGCACCATTTATTGAAGAGGCTGTCTTTGCTCCATTGTATGTTTTTAGCTTCTTTGTCAAAAATTATCTGTCCATATTTATGTGGTTTTATTTCTGGGTTCTCAATTCTATTCCATTGGTCTATGTGTCTGTTTTTCTGCCAATACCATGCTGTTTTGATTATTGTAGCCCTGTAGTACAGGCCAAAGTCAGGAAGTGTGATACCTCCATTATTGTTCTTTTTCCTTAAGATTGCTTTGGCTATTCGGGGTCTTTTGTGGTTCCAAACAAATCTGATGATTTTTTGTTCTATTTCTTTAAAATATGCCATTGGGATTTTGATGGGGATTGCATTGAATCTGTATATTGCTTTGGGTAATATGGCCATTTTAACTATGTTGATTCTTCCAATCCATGAGCACGGAATGTCTTTCCATTTCTTTGTGTCTTCTTCAATTTCTTTCAAAAATGTCTTATAGTTTTCAGCATATAGGTCTTTCACATCCTTGGTTAAGTTTATTCCTAGGTATTTTATTCTTTTTGCTGCAATTGCAAAAGGAATTGTTTTTTGTATTTCTTTTTCTGAGATTTCATTGTTAGTATATAGGAAGGCAATGGACTTTTGTGCGTTGATTTTGTAGCCGGCAACTTTACTGTATTCGTTGATTGTTTCTAATAGCTTTTTGGTGGAGTCTTTAGGGTTTTCTATATATAGCATCATGTCATCTGCAAAGAGTGATAATTTAACTTCTTCATTCCCAATTTGGATGCCTTTTATTTCTTTCTCTTGCCTGATTGCTCTGGCAAGGACTTCCAACACTATGTTGAAAAGCAGAGGTGATAGGGGACATCCCTGTCGTGTTCCTGAACGTAGAGCAAAGGGCTTCAGTTTTTCTCCATTAATTATGAGATTAGCAGAGGGTTTGTCATATATGGCCTTTATTATGTTAAGGTATTTTCCTTCTATACCCATTTTATTAAGTGTTTTAATCATAAATGGATGTTGTATCTTGTCAAATGCTTTTTCTGCATCAATTGATATAATCATATGATTTTTGTCCTTTATTTTGTTTATGTGATGTATCACATTGATGGATTTACGTATGTTGAACCATCCTTGTGCCCCGGGGATGAACCCCACTTGGTCGTGATGAATAATCTTTTTAATGCATTGTTGTATTCGATTTGCTAGAATTTTATTTAGGATTTTTGCATCGGTATTCATTAGAGATATTGGTCTGTAGTTTTCTTTTTTTGTGTGATCCTTACCAGGTTTTGGTATCAGGGTAATGTTGGCCTCATAGAATGAGTTAGGGAGTACTGTCTCTTCTTCAATTTTTTGGAAGAGTTTGTGCAGAATTGGTATTAGATCCTCTTTGAAGGTTTGGTAGAATTCACTAGTGAAGCCATCTGGTCCCGGACTTTTGCTTTTGGGAAGGTTTTGGATGACTGATTCAATTTCGTTACTGGTGATCGGTCTGTTTAGATTTTCCAGTTCTTCATGGTTCAGCCTTGGAAGGCTATATGTTTCTAAGAACTTGTCCATTTCTTCTAGGTTGTTGAATTTGGTGGCATATAGTCCTTCATAGTATTCTTGGATGATCCTTTGTATTTCTGTGGTGTCCGTGATAACTTCCCCTTTTACGTTTCTGATTTTGTTAATCAGTGTCTTCTCTCTTTTTATCTTAGTAAGTCTAGCCAAGGGTTTGTCAATTTTGTTAATCTTTTCAAAGAACCAACTCTTTGTCATATTAATTTTTTCTATTGTCTTTTTGTTCTCTATTTCATTTAGTTCTGCTCTAATTTTTGTTATTTCCTTTCTTCTGCTGACCTTGGGTTTTACTTGTTCTTCTTTTTCTAGTTCTTTAAGGTGTAACATGAGGTTATTTATTTGGGAGTTTTCTTGTTTCTTGAGATAGGCCTGTAGTGAGATAAATTTCCCTCTTAAAACTGCTTTCGCTGCATCCCAAAAATTTTGGTAGGATGTATTTTCATTGTCATTTGTTTCCATGTATCTTTTGATCTCTCCTCTAATTTCTTCTTTGACCCAGTCCTTCTTTAAAAGTATGTTATTTAATCTCCATGTATTTGTGTTTTTTCCCGCTTTCTTTTTACAGTTGATATCCAATTTCAAAGCCTTGTGATCAGAGAATATGCTTGGTATGATTTCAATCTTCTTAAATTTGTTGAGACTGATTTTATGTCCCAATATATGGTCTATCCTTGAGAATGTTCCATGTACACTAGAAAAGAATGTATAGTCTGATGTTTTAGGATGAAGTGCTCTATAAATGTCATGAGCATAATTTAGACCTGTGTCTGAGAAAGGCAGTATTTCTGACTCCAGTATGGTTCCAGTGACATTTCCTAACTGGAAACATACATTTACAAGAAAGAGAAGTGGCATACCAGCCAGCAGTAGGCTAGCTTTCTCTCCCCTTCCTCCCACCACTGTTCCTCACTACTACCACAACATAGGGCTGTGGTCACTGTTACTGTGAGCACATCAGACAAAACCAATCTCCCAACTATTTCTATTACTTCCAAATATTGCCAGGCCTCTCCAGGGAATGCGATCCCTTTCCTCTGTATTTTGTATATCACAAAACGTCCTTCTCTGAAGGTTTGCTTGGGAGTCCACAGTGTTAAAAAGTCACCTCATATCCAGCAGACTAGGGGAGGCCAAGCCCTGCCTGCCTCAGCTCTTCTCAGCTGTCACACAAAAACCTTGGTGCCTTTTCAGTCAAGACAGATAACAGCTAGGAATATTTTAGCAGTCTCAGTCCTACCAGTTGAGAAGGGCTAGAAAATCATCTAGAGATTTGATCTGGTATGTGCTGTGCCTGGTGTATTGTAACTTTCCTCACTGCTCTGTTGGCCCAATCCATACTCATTGGCTTCTGGCTCATTTTCTGATGGGACCGGAGATATGCCCTGAACCGTAGACTACTTAGCTAAAGTCCTGATACTCTATTTATGTTCATACTTTGAATCCTACTTTTCATACTCCCAGAGGCTGCAGCACTGCTGTCAATGGAAGATCAAGTGTACAACAAGCCTATCTTATTTTAAGACTCACTCCCCTTCTGCAACTCCTACTTTCACATCCCACCCACCACTTGGTGTGCCTTCAGATGCCAACAACTGGCTGTATCAAGTGTGAGTAAGTACCATGCACTCTTTTGGACATTTGCATACTGAGCTACCAGAGGTCATACTGAGGGCACAACCTAATTTACGGCTCAGTTTCCCTGCGCATCACCTGCCCCTACCCACCCACCTACGTTTTGACTCATGTTGCTGAGGTTGTAGCATGCCTCATCCAAGTCTGCTACGTTTTGTCAGAAACCTGAGACAAAGTCCTGGAGTGCACAGTTTTGTCTTCATTCCCCCTTTATCTCCCTTTCTGAGTCCCTACTTCACTTCCTGTTGCTGCCCTCCCTACCCAGGGTCTTCCTTTGCTCCATAACCACATACCTTCCTCTCTGGCCTTTTTCCCCCTAATTCTTAAAATTTCCATTCCCTTCATGGGCTGATCCATACCGTTACAAAGAAAACAATCTGATTAAACAAACTCATATTAAAACAAAAATAACTGGTAACTTAAAGTAAGGAATATTCATTTGCATTTGCATTAACTTAAAGCAGTAGTTCTTTACTCTGGCTAGTTTTACAAGCACCTGGGAAGGTATTTAAAATACTTTTGCTGGGGCCCCCACTGTCAGACCATCAGAATCTCTGGAGGTGGTACTCTGGCACTAATCATTTCGAAAAGGTGTCCATTGTGCCCCAACCTCTGGAGGCACTGTAATTCCCAAAGGAATGAATCTCTAATAGAAGGGCAATAATGTGTACCTTTGGTACCTCCTTGCCTCAAAGGCAAGCACTCGGTACGTGGTGAGCACTTGGTCATATCTTTTCTCAGACTGACAGCCCAAAGAGCTTGGATTCATTTAACATTTCATGGTAGAGGCCAAAATACTATTTTGAAAAGTATATTATTTAGAATGGGTGGGATGTGAAACACTCATGGAATGTTAACTTGCAGGAGACACTGGGCTTCATGATGATTTGTAACATATCGTAAAGTTATGACATTAAATATGTTAGCCTGTTTCTGATATGGCTCCTCTATGGAAATGGTTTTATATCTTTAAAAATAATTATGTGCTGTACTTTGAAAGTATCAACTCTATTATGAAATCATCAGAGCCACACCGATTGTTTAACATTGTAAGATCTTATAGACTGGAGCTGGAAGCAGAATGCTGTAGTTCCTGGAACTACAAATTCTTGCCCTCATCCTTCAGTAATGATCATAATTAAGGTCCAATACTCGAGACACTTGAAACTTAAAATGGAATTCTGGGTATGGGCCAGCCCTAAACTGGACCATTGTCTAACAAACCCATTGTTATGTTAAGGAAATGACTAGGACTAGGACTAATCCTAGAAGTAATCAGTTTAACAAAGTAGTGTCTGAGCTATCTGTCCTAAAGGAGTGGAGTAGCTGCACTGAGGAAATGAGCAGTGTTCCCAAAAATCACTGTCACGTTCTAAAAAAAAGGTAAAGTGGAGATTTTAAAAATTAGAATGGAAAAAATTCAAAACCAAGTGTCACAAGGGCTTGCAGTAAGTGTAAGTAAAAGACATTTGATTAAAAAGGACCAGGAAAGGGGCTGGTCCGGTGACTCAGGCAGTTGGAGCTCCGTGCTCCTAACTGCCGGTTCGATTCCCACATGGGCCAGTGGGCTCTCAACCACAAGGTTGCTGGTTCTACTCCTGCAAGGGATGGTGGGCTGTGCCCCCTGCAACTAGAAAACGGCAACTGGACCTGGAGCTGAGCTGCGCCCTCCACAACTAAGACAGAAAGGACAACAACTTGACTTGGAAAAAAGTCCTGGAAGTATACACTGTTCCCCAATAAAGTCCTGTTCCCCTTCCCCAATAAAAATCTTTAAAAAAAAGGACCAGGGAAGACCCCCTTCCCCAAAATGCACCCAACTTGCCCTGGTGATAATAATTAAGTGGGTCAGTCCAAAGTGCTTCATACTTTGTCCATTGTCTCTGCAAGAATCATCTTTGAACATAAAACTTCTCTTGGAAGGGGAAAGACTAAAATTTAAATGGTCTTATTTAAATATTATTTCACTTATCAGCCAGGACCCTCCATACATGCTAGTTGTGTGCTGCAGAGAAAGAAGCCCTGCTTTTGGGGGTGGAGGGCATGCATTTGGGAGTCTAGAGAAGATAGATTCTAAGTGAGATGTGATGACACAAGGGCCTTGGGCACCTATGATGGAAAATACCCAGAAGGGAGTGAAAGGAAAATCTCCCTTAAATGACTAGACAAAAATGGAGCTATAAGAATACCCCTCTTTGGTTAATCTGAAACTACAAGGGTCCTAAGGGAATAGAGGGTGTGTGGCTATAAGTTACTCTTGATGCTATTCTTCCCCACCCTGGTGCTAAGAGCAGGCACTGGCACCCAAGGGCATTTTAACCACAGAATTCTTTGTACCTTTATTTAATTCATAAAATAGGCTCTGTTGAAGCAGCACAGGTTTGGGGCCTGCGTGTTAGTGAAAGAGGGCAAACACATGAAGAACTCGGGAGTAGTAATGCAGTATCCTGAAGCCACGTTTAAACCTCAGCCAGGAGAAAGCACTCACTGCAAATTCTGTCTGCCTGTCGAATCTGCTGGAGAGCTTTCCAAATGCTTTGGCTGTCTTGTGCTGTGGTCAGGACGACCCCTACAGGTAGGCCACGGCTCCGAAGAGCATTTGAAACTTGATTGGCTGTGTGTACTCAAATGTCCTCATCTGAGGAAATTACTCCAGCATGAGCCCATTGGAAATATTTCATGACCAGCACCCGTATGGGAGAAGGGAGTGTCTGAGCAAAGGTCGGGTAGCTATTTTTATTGTCTAATTCATAATTTACACAAGCCCAAGAGAAAATCCCTTTGTTCCCGCTGTTTCCCAGGAGTGAGGCTGCTTCTCAGTAGCCAGGGTTGGCAGGTCCAATAAATCCTGAGGCCATCTGGTGGTAGGAAACGAAACTGGAGAGGGCTCTTGAAGTCTGGCAATCTTCATCAGGAATCACATACTCAAAAGAGTAACCCAGGTCAAATGATGGGTCCCTGATGATCTGCTCAGTGGCTAATCAAGCAGCAAGCTCAGGCAGGGCCTTTGAAAACAATGGATCACAAGCCCAAGGACCCACTACCCCTATCTTCTAGGGAGGTGCCCACACCTGCTGCAGGAAGGATGTGAGGGCCAGAAGGCACAAGCACCACAGGAGCTTGAATGATGCAAGGCCATGGTGTCCTCGCTGTCTTCTGGGAGCCATAAACCAGAGCACAAGGTGAGAGAAAGGCCAGGATCCCAAGAACATAGACCTCCTGTTTCCAGCAAGCTATTGAAGAGATATTGAAAGGTTAGTCTGCTTTCCTGAAATAGACAGTGGTGTTTCCAAATGCCTGTCAATCAGAGGGAAAGATGTGTTACTCACATTATTCCTGAAGCTTCTGGAAATATGGGTTATGAACAAATGGCAATGTTCACACTTTGTGTTAACAGTGGATGGAGGTGCCACCTACTGAGACTCTTCCTTCTTCTCTGTCCCCACATTCAATTCATCACCAAGTCCTATTGATTCAACTTCAGTAGTAACTGCCCACCCCACAGTATTGTGAGGATTACATGGGTTAACATATGTACAGTAAGCACTTATAACATGATCTGGTATGTTGTTAGGGTTATATTAGTGATATTCTCAATACTATAGTTATAAATATGTCCACTTTTCTCCACCGTACTGCCCTCTTGGAGAGAGACAAAGATGTAAACAGATAATGGCAATGCCGAGTAAATAGTGCTATGATTGAAGTAGCCCAGACAGAGGAAGACAGAGAGGATCACGCAAACCCAGATTTCAGGGAAGGGGAGGAGGGAGGAGGGAGGAAAGAAGAGGAGGAACATCTCTCTGAGTTGAGTATTGAAAGAAAAGCTAGCCAGGTGAATGGGGTTTCGAGGGTGGTTAGTGCTAGGAGCCTTTCAGGCAGAAGGAACAGCATGCAGTAAGACACATGGGTAAAAAAAAAAAAAAAAAAAAGAAAAAAAGAAAAGAAAAGAAAAGAAAAAACATGTTTGAGTCTCAGAATTCCAAGCCATTGGTTCTGCTCAGGTCTGTAATGTCAGTCAAGGTAGGGACCAGATTGCCAACTCATATATGCCATTCATAGGCTTTTGGATTTAATCCTGTGGACAATGGTTTTAAGCAGAGAAATGATAAAATTAGAGTTCTAGTTTTAAAAGATCAGTCAAGTACCAGTGTGGAGAATGGGCTTTAAGGGGGCAAGATGGCAGACAAGCAGACCAGTTTGGATGCTGTTGTAGTAATCCATATGAGAAATGATGACAGACCAAGAGAATGGTAGTGAAGATGTAGAAGAATGGAGATGAATTTCACCAAGATTAAAAATATCAAAGAGATTTTAGAAAGTAGAACCAATAACAACTTCATGACCGACAAGTTGTAGAAGGTAAAAGGGGGTCGCCAAGATAAGTTTGAGCTTCTCGGACCTAGTCAACTGGTTGGAAAAATAGTACTAGTTTCTGATAAAGGGACACTAGAGGAAGGAGTGGGAGATATAATGTATTCTATTAGACATGTTGAACTGGTGATGCCTGTGGAATATACAAGAGGCAATATCCAGTAGACAAATTAACATACTGGATCTCATAATAGAAGACTGAGCTAGTGATATAAATTTGAGTGTAATCAATTGATAGAGAGTAATTGAAGACATGGCAGTATATAAGATCAACAAAAGAGTTGTAAAGAAAGAAGCCTGAGGACAAAACCCTGAGACCCCACAACACAAGCAGAGAGAAAGGAAGTTATCATGAAAACTTACATGAAAAGTCCAGAGAAACAGCAAAATCCAGGAGAAAGTGGTATCTTACAATACAAGGAAGATTAAACTTTGAGGATGAAAAGTGTTTATCATATCTCACACTCTGCTGAGAAGTCAAGTAAGCTAAAAATAGAAGGGTGGCTGTCCATTGGATTTGGATTCAGAGAGGAAGGCTGCAAGTTGAAGCTCCACAATGAGTCAAAAATGAACAGGAATTAATGAAATGGAGTCAAAAAATGTAGAAGACTCTTTCAAGATGATACAGGCAAAGATTTTCTCCATCTGGCCCTTGTCTTTCTCTATTTCCTACTGTTCTCACGTGATGCTATAATAAATGGCATGCAATTCTACAGACATATATCACGTAGTCTGTCAAATATAGAAATTGGAAAATGCCATTTCTTCTGCCTTGAATACCCTTCTCCCTCCTCCCATACTCCACTTCCAGGTTCTTCAGATGAACTCTACCTTCAAGATCCAATTGAAGTGTTCCCTACTCTGTGCAGCCTTAGTTAATACCGCCAGGTTGAGTTCATTGTTTTTCCATTTGTGCCTCCTACTTATTTCCATTAGGGAAGGTGTCACTCTGATTTATAAACTGTTGTATTTCTGGTGTATATTGTGACAAGGATACTGAACTGTTTGATGTCTCTGTATTTATAGGACCTCATATTTTCAACCACAAGGAGTGGGCAACAAGGAAGGGAACTCTCTATACAGAACACAACCCACTGGATTGGGAGCTCCTAGAGTTCCTCTTCATAGCCCTGATGCCTAGCCAAGTTCCCAACACAGAGTAGGTATCAAATAAGTGTTTGTGAAATGAATTAATAAAACATTAAAGTTTATCCAAGGTCAGGAATAACCACACTGGACATAATAAGGAGAATTAATTGCTTGGGTGAGATGTTAATGAGGAAAATCCTTACTTAATTTTTAATTCCAACCAAAGATCAAAGTAATGGCATGGCTGTCTTCAGGACTGATAATCAGCACCGGTGTGTACCAGTCAAGCCTAACCTGCCTATGCCAGGCCTGTTAGATATTATCTTGACTCTTACCATTAATTTTATGAGAAAGCCTGATTTCTCAAGAGACCAGTCAGGGGCACACCTGCTAGATCTGAAAGATCTATCATAATAGTATTCCCCCAACATTTGTAAACAGGTGAAAGCTTGTTCAAATAAGGGTCAAGAAAGAAATGGGCAGGAAACGTCTCACAAAACACCACGAGTCAGAGGCTAAGCCGTGGGTAGAATGGAAAGGGGGAACTTCCAACTTTGCTTGGGCGGGAGATATGGAAAGGTGGTTCTGGGCTGACTACATGAAAAAGACCTCAAATTTATTCCTAGACCTTCAAAATAATCTAGTCTAACCTCTCTCCCCCAAAATAGATTTATTCCGTCTGCTATGTTGAAGGGATGAGTGTAAGATTCACCGTGGATAAGGTGCAAGATGTGGACTCAGCCTTCAAAGAGCTCCCAGCCTGGCACTATAAGCTGAGCTCTAGTCAAGATCCACATACTTCTCTTCCCACCCCCCCACCCCAATATTTTATCTGTCATGGCAAAACTTGGGAGCCTAGGCACTTTAGGAACAGCCCCTTCTCTGGAGTAGCATGAAAGGGATCTGGATATTGAACTGTTTGATATTTCTGTCCTTAGAGGACCTCACTCTTTTAACCACTAGGAGTCGGCAATAGTGAAGGCAATTCTATATAGGGAATAGAGCCCTGTTCACAGCAACAGGGCAAGGAGGCCAACTTACTGCTTTTTCTTACTGCTTTCAAACACACTTCGTTTGGTGGATTCTCTCCCAGAAGTGGTATATTTAAGCAAGAAATTAGCACTTGGATAACAATGGCCAGGATTTACTGAGTACTTCCTATGTATCAAACACTGGGCTAAACTCTTTGCATGTATTACCTTATTTTTAAAACTCAATAAGATTTCCAATCAAGATGGCAGAATATGTAAATGCTGTGCTCACCTCATCTCAGGACCACATCAGTTACAACTAAACTACAGAACAACCATCATTGAGAATCGCCTGAAGTCTAGCTGAACTGGAGCCCTATGGCTACAGATATACAGAAGTCACCTCAAGACTGGTAGGAGGGGCAGAGAAACGGAATGGGCTGGTCCCAAACCTGCATGTGCCCATTAAAAATTGGGATGGATAACTTGGCTGTGGAGTTCCCTCCCCTCAAAGGAGCCCCAGCTCCACACCAGGCTCCCCACCCCAAGATTCCAGTCCGAGGAGAGAACTCTCCATAACTTCTGGCTGTGAAAACCAGTGGAGATTGTGACTGACTGAGATGGAAGGTAGCTGCCGTCCCAGGCATTCCTCTTAAACGGACCGTGCATGGACTTACTTGCTCTGAGCTCCAGCACTGGGGCAGCAGCTTGAAAGGTGCCAGGGACATACAGAGGGAAACTGAATTATCTAGCTTCAGGGTGAGGGCTGGAAGGGCAGCTTTCTCCCAGACAGAGGAGCTGGTGGAAACCATTGTTTCTTTGTTGAGCATTCCTCTTCCCTACATGCAGATGCCACATGTCAGTCTCCATCAACCTGGCTAACCCTGTTCATTGGCCCTGATTCTCTGAGACACTGCCCTCACCCCATTCAACTTTTGGGCACACCCAAGCCTCTTCCAGTGGCTTTTCCACACAATCTGTCTTAGCTCATGCTGCAGACTTTCCTAAAATCTCTCAAAGGTTTACAAAACCTAAACAAGCAGCATCTGGATTCAGCGTGTCCTGTACCTCTGGCTGAGCATCCCAAGTCCCAGCACTAGCAACAGCCAGCCTCAGTTCAAGGCTTGGGCTCTCAAGGCACCTCCAAGCCCAGTACAGGTGGCTGTCATCTGGAAATTGCTTTGTGGCTCATACCAGGTGGCCCCAGGCGGGGCACAGTCTGCAGCTAAACTTAGCTTGCAGTGGGTCCCCTCCCAGGAGGCTCCAGGGCTGGCATGCCTAATGGCCAGTTTGGGACAAAGCTGGAGCATCACCTGGCCACCTCCAGAGATGACACACCCAAAGGGCAGACTGGGCAGGCACCATGGCCTTGCTAAAGTGAACCCTGCCCTGCAGGGTCAGCTCTTGCACCACAGATCCTCCACTATAGTCACAGTCAGTCCTCAAAACGAATCAGCCTGAGGGTCAGTCACTCCCATTGATGTGCAAACAGCAACCAAGGCTCAACTACAACAGGAGGGCACACACAACCCTCAGAAGGGACACACCTACAGCACCTGGCTCTGGTGACCAGGGAGACTGTGCCACGGGGTCCCACAGGACATCTACTACCTAAGGCCACTCTACGAAGACAGGAAGGTATAGCAGCCCTACCTAATACATAAAAAAACAAACACAGGGAGTCAGCCAAATTGGGGAGAGAAAGAAATATGTCTCAGATGAACGAACAGGACAAAGCTACAGAAAAAGAACTAAATAAAATGGAGACAAGGAATCTGCCAGATGAAAAGTTCCAAACACTGGTTATAAGGATGCTCAATCATCTCAGGGAGAACTTCAACAAAGAGATAGGAAACATAAAAATGGAGGTAGAGGGGCGAACAGGTGGCTCAGTTGTTAGAGTGCGAGCTCTGGGCAACAGGGCTGCCAGTTCAATTCCCACATGGGCCAGCAAGCTGCGCCCTCCGCAACTAGAATGAAGTCAATGAGCTGCCACTGACCTCCCAGGTGGCCAGATGGCTCAGTTGGTTGGAGAGCATGCTCTCAACCACAAGGTTGCCGGTTCAACTCCCACAAGGGATGATGGGCAGCGCCCCCTGCAACTAAGATTGAACACGGCAACTTGAGCTGAGCAGCCGCTGAGCTCCTAGATGGCTCCGTGGGTTGGAGTGCGTGCTCTCAACCACAAGGTTGCCATTTCGATTCCCACAAGGGATGGTGGGCTGCACCCCCTGCAACTAACAACGGCGACTGGACCTGGAGCTGAGCTGCACCCTCCACAACTAAGATTGATAGGACAACAACTTGACTTGGATGGAGCTGATGAATCCTGGGAAAAACATACTACTGTTCCCCAATAAAAAGTCCTGGAAACACACACTATTCCTCAATAAAGTCCTGTTCCTCTTCCCCAATAAAATCTTTAAAAAAAAAAAAATGGAGATAGAAAACATAAAGAAGAACCAGTCAGAAATAAAGGATACAATAACTTAAATGAGGAAATCAATATTAGGTGATTAGATGAAGTAGAGTATCTAATCAGAGATTTAGAAGATAAGGTAGCAGAAAACACCCAATCAGAACAGCAAAAAGAAAAAAAGAATCCGAAAAATGTGAGGATAGTTTAACGGACCTCTGGGACAACATCAAGTGTACTGACATTCACATTGTAGGGGTACCAGAAAAAGAAGAGAGAGAGAGCAAGGGATTGAAACCTTTTTGAAGAAATAATGACAGAAAACTTCCCTAACATGGAGAAACACATAGACATACAAGCTCAGGAAGCACAGATAATCCCAAACAAATGAATCCTAATAGGCCCACTCCAAGACACATCATAATTAAATTGCCAAAAGTTAAAGAGAGAATTTTAAAAGCAGCAAGATGAAAACTATGTAATTTTACTAACCAATGTCACCCCAATAAATTTAATAAGTAAATAAGAACAAATATATGGTGATATATTATAAAAATGTACACTTCAAATATGTAATTTTACTAACCAATGTCACCCCAATAAATTTAATTTTAAAAAGAGAAAATCAGTTAGCTACCTACAAGGGAGATCCCATATGACTATAAGTTGATTTCTCAACAGAAGTTTTGCATGCCAGAAGGGATTGGTATAAAATATTCAGAGTGATGAAAAACAAGGACCTGAAACCAAGATTTCACTACCCAGCAAAGCTATCATTTAGAATCAAAAGACAAAGAGCTTCCCAAATAAGTAAAAGCTAAAAGAGTTCATCACCACCAAACCAGTATTACAAGGAATGTTAGAGGGACTTCTTTAAGATGAAAAAATAAAAAAGATAAAAATATGAAGAATAAAATGGCAATAGCTACATATCTATCAACAATTACTTTAAATGTAAATGGATTAAATGCTCCAAGCAAAAGATAGGGTGGCTGAATGGGTAAGAAAACATGACCGTTACGTATATTGCCTAGAAGAGACTCACTTAAGATCGAAAGGCACACACAGACTGAAAGTCAAGGGATGGGAGAAAGATATTTCATGAAAATGGAAATAGTCACTGTACTAGTCAGCCTGCCCAACAGTGCCTAATCTATGAAGTCACTGAGACCACCATTATTATGTCTTTTATATTACCCAGATTGAATTTGAATGATCCATTTGTTGTTTTAAAAAATCCCTTAGTCCCCTATGAAAAAATAAATTAGGTAATGAGGGAGACAGGTGGAGAAATCCATTACCCAACTGGAAAGAATTTGCCACTAGTGTTCAAGAGCAGCATTGGGACAGCCCACTTACGCCTCACTTAGAGTTCAGTGTTGCACAAGGGGGTGGTGGTCGCCAATCACAATGTATTCTATATGAAGCTAATCATAGTCTTTGAGAATGGAAGTCTTGGGAGTACAAAGCTAACTTTGGCACGTTAGCTTTGATTCTGAATTTCCTCATCTGCAAAATGAAGATAAATTTAATTTAATGCTTTGAGGTAAGGAATTAAATAAGATAGAATGCTGAGCACGCAATTGTCTTTCAATAAATAGTAGTTCTTCCTTGCAGTTTGGAAAGAAGACTACATTGGCAATCAGAAGGCCTGGGTCTTCAACCCAGTTCAGTCACGGACTCACTGTGTGACATTAAAGAATTTGTTGCCCCTCCCTAGGTCTCTCTTTTTTTTCCCATCAGCTGAACTAGAAAAATCTGCAAGTCCCTTTCTTTTCTGATATGTGTTGATCCTGGGATTCTAAACCTTTGTGTTTAACAAGATTTCTAAACCTCAGCACTATTAAATTGCTTTCTGAATTCATTCAACATTCTTTAGCCTTTGCTGTTCCAGTTGGCTTTTTACTGGATTTACCCAAGTGGTTTGTTCCTACTTGTAGATTACAGATCCAGTTCCTGATCGTTTTTAATTATGTTCTAGAGTCCTCTATCAAGTACCTGCAATGTGAAGTGTCCCCCCACCCCACCAATGCTGGAGTTATGCTACACTAAAAATTTGGGTTCCTAAAATCATTCACTATCTTATAATTATTATTAACAAGTATACATTGAGAACATGGTTTGTATTAGGCCTAAAACTAGAAAAAAAAGGGCAAGGGGAATACAGGGCCTGGCCAAGAAATCTCACCAGGAAAAGCAACTATGTACATCAGGAGGAAGAGAGCAATAAAATCCCTCAATATGGCTCATATGTAAGGTCAAATTTGTAAGTTCCCTGTCTGCTTTTGCTCACCATTGTATCTCTAGTGCCCTGTGTAATGCCTAACACACAATAGGTACTCAACGAGCATCTGTTGACCAAATAGTGAAGAAGAGACATGGCACACGAATGAAATGTTTTATATTACTATGTTCTTGAAAGGGTTATATTTTAGGCCTTGCTCAGAAACCACCTTTGGCAAAATTATCCAGTAGATAAAGTTTGTCTTCAAACTTCTAGTCCAGCTCACTCTGCCCTCTCTATTAATGGAGAGGAACAAAACTCCAGAAAAAGAAGCTCTTTAAATAATTTCCACTGATATGTAAAATATTGATAATATTTGACACTTTCCTCTATTCCTCCCCAACCAATGGTGTTTATTTTTTAACAGGGGGGTGGGGAGGAGTTTATGGCAAAGTAATTGACCTATAATATTACAATTTAAATTTCAAGTATTATTTGCAGGTAAGCAAAGGGGGATGTGCCACTTTTTGAGCAGAAAAATGAGGGGACTTTTCATGCTCCTCAGATCAAAGTGATCAGCTGTCTATACTAGGTGTAAAGTTGGCATTCTTCTATTATAATCCAGGTCATTCCTCCTAAGCACAATGCCTACCCATTCCAAGTTCTACAAAGTTTGCTTTTCAACAACACATTCAAAAGATCATACACTATGATGGACAGCAACTAGACTTTTGGGAGTGATCGTTTGTATTGTATACAGATGTTGAATTACAATGCTGTGCACCTGAAACTTATATAATTAAAAACAGAGATGTTTGTAGCAAAAGTACTTGCAAGTTGCATTCAGCACAGTGTTTTTTGAGTGTATGGAAGTAATACTGAATGTATAATGCATGTAGTGAATTGTTTAACAAGACTTGTAAAGATTTTCTTACAAGCTACTTGCAAGCTGTGTTCAGCACAGTATTCTTTCAGTGAATGAAAGCCATAACCTTTCTATAATTTATGTAATTCTGTATAACATTTGTAATAAGATATTTCTAACAATGGTACTTGCAAGCTGCATACAGCACAGTGTTATTTGAATAAATAGAAGCATAACCCTTTCTGTAATGCATACAGTGAAGCGATTATCAAGACTTGTAGTAAAAGTGTTTCTAACTAGCTAAAAGAAAAGTATCATAAAATGTGATCAAGGATTTACCCCTGGGGTTCAGGGATGTTTCAAAATATGTAAATCAATAAATGTGACACATCACATTAACAGAATGAAGGATAAAAATCACATAATCATCTCACTAGATACAGAAAAAGCATTTGACAAAACTTAACACCCATTCATGGTAAAAACTCTCAGCAAACTAGGTATAGAAGGAATGTAACTCAAAATAATAATGGCCATATATGACAAACCCACAGCTAATATCACACTTAATAATGAAAAGATGAAAGTTTTTCCTCTAAGATCAGGAACAACACAGGAACACCACTCTTGCCACTCCTATGCAACATAGTACTGGAAGTCGCAGTCAAAAGCAATTAGGCAAAAAGACAAAAAGAAATAAAAGCCATCCAAATTGGAAAGGAAGAAGTAAAATTATCTCAGATCCTAGATCACATGACCTTATATGTAGAAAACACTAAAGACTCCACAAACAAACAAATAAAAAAACTGTAAGAACTGATAAGTGAACTCAATAAAGTTGTAGGAACATAATCAACATACAAAAGTCAGTTGTATTTGTACACACTAACAATTAACTATCCAAAGGAAATTAAGAAAACAATCTCATTTACAATACCATCAACAATAGTAAAATACTTAGCAATAAATTTAACCTAGGAGGTAAAAGACTTATACAGTGAAAACAACAAAACATCGATAAAAGAAATGAAAGAAGACACAAATAAATGGAAAGACATCCCAGCTCACGGTTTGGGAGACTTAATATTGTTAAAATTTCCACACTACCCAAAACAATCTACAGATGCGATATTATCCCCATCAAAATACCAATGGCATTTTTACAACAGAAAAAAAAATCTAAAAATTCATATAGAACAACAAAAGACCCTGAATAACCAAAGAAATCTGAGAAAGAAAGAAGCTGAAGGTGTCACACTTCCTGATATCAAAGTATATTACAAAGCTATAGTAATCAAAACAGTGTGGTACTGAAATAATGCTAGACATATAAACTAATGGAACAGAATAGATAACATAAAAATAAAACCACACAAGTTAACTGATCTTCAACAAAAGAGGTAAGAATACACAAAGTGGAAAGAATAGTCTCTTAAACAAATGGTTCTGGAAAAACTGGATATCCATAATGTGCTCATATCTCCTATGGTTAAAATTAAAATACAATCTATTAGATTTAAAAAACTGGATATCCACATGAAAAAGGATGAAGTTGAACCCTTTCCTTACACTGTAACACAAAAATCAACTCAAAATGGATCAAAGATCTAAATGTGCAAGAACTAAAACTATAAAACTCCTAGCATAAAATGGGGGAGTTTTCTTGGCTTTAGTCTGGGCAATGATTTCTTGAACATGACATCAAAAACACCATCAACGAAAGAAAAATAGACAAATGGAAACACATCAAACTAAAAAGCTCTGCACAGCAAAGGAAACAATCAAATAGAGTTCAAAGGCAACCTACAGAATGGGAGAAAATATTTGCAAACCATGTATATAATAAGGGGTTAATATCCAAAATATATTTTAAAATGCCTACAACTCAAAAGCAAAATAATAATAATAATATTAATAATAATATCCTGATTAAAAATGGCCACAGGACTTGAATAGATGTTTCTCCAAAGAAGACATACAAAGGGCCAGTAAGTATAAGAAAAGGTGTTCACTCTCACTAATCGTCAGGGAAATGCAAATCAAAACCACAATGAGACATCACTTCACATCTGTCGGGATGGCCATTATTTAAAAAAAAAGAAGAAGTTATCAAGTGCTGGAGAGAATGTGGAGAAATTGGAACACTTGCAGACTGTTGGTAGGAATATAAAATGGTGCAGCTGCTATGGAAAATAGTATGGAGGTCTCTCAAAAAATTAAAAATAGAACTACCATGTAATCAAGTAATCCGACTTCTGCATATGTATTCCCAAAGGATTGAAATCATGATCTCAAAAAGATATCTGCACTCCATGTTCATTGCAGCACCATTCACAATAGAAAAGATATAGAAACAAACTAAATGTCCATCAACAGACAAATAGATAAGGACATGTTGTATATATTACATTAAATGGAATATTATTACGCCTTTAAAAAGAAAGAAATCTTGCCATATGCAGCAACAAGAATGAACCCGAGGACATTATGATAAGTAAAATAAGCCAGTCACAGAAGGACAAATACTGTGTGATTCCACTTATATAAGATATTTAAAATAGTTAAATTCATAGAAGCAGAGTAGAATAGTTGTTGCTAAGGGCTATGAGGAGGGGGAAATGAGGAGTTGTTCAATGGATATAGAGTTTTCGGTAAGCAAGATGAATAAGCTCTGAAGATCTGCTTTAAGAATAATGTTTATGGAGAGGCTGTGGAGACAAAGGAACCCTCATCCACTGTTGGTGGAAATGCAGACTGGTGCAGCCGTTATGAAAGGCAGTGTGGAGGTTCCTCAAAAAGTTACGAATAGAATTACCGTATGACCCAGCAATCCCTCTCCTGGGTATCCACCCAAAAAATCTGAAAACATTTATCCATCAAGACACGTGTGCTCCAATGTTCATTGCAGTTTTGTTTACAGTGGCCAAGCCATGGAAACCACCAAAATGTCCTTCGATAGATGAATGGATAAAGAAGTTGTGGTATATATACACAATGGAATACTATTCGGCAGTAAGAAAAGATGATATAGGAACATTTGTGACAACATGGATGGATCTTGAGAGTATAATGCTGAGCGAAATAAGTCAGACAGAAATAGCAGAGAACCATATGATTTCACTGATATGTGGTATATAAACCAAAAACAACAAAAGAACAAGACAAACAAATGAGAAACAGAAACTCATAGACACAGACAATAGTTTAGTGGTTACCAGAGGGTAAGGGGGGTGGGGGGGTGGGAGATGAGGGTAAAGGGGATCAAATATATGGTGATGGAAGGAGAACTGACTCTGGGTGGTGAACACACAATGGGATTTATAGATGATGTAATACAGAATTGTATACCTGAAATCTATGAAATTTTACTAACAATTGTCACCACAATAATTTTTTTAAAAAAAGGAAAAAGAAAATCAACTGAAAAAAAAATAGTGTTTATGGTTAACAATACTGTATTGTGCGCTTAAAATTTTAAGAGGGTTGATCTCATGTTGTGTTCTTACCACAATAATTAATTAATTAGTTAATTAATTTTTATAGCATTTTCCAAGTTTACACATTTACAACGTGGGTGCTTCCTCAAGCCACGTGTCAGAAAGTGCCTCTTGCTATTTGTTCTCGGTTGTTTTGTTGTTGTTGTTGTAATTTTTTTATTGGGGAATAGTGTGTTTTTCCAGGGCCCATCAGCTCCAAGTCAAGTCATTGTCCTTCAATCTAGTGGTGGAGGGCGCAGCTCAGCTCCAAGTCCAGTCGCCATTTTCAATCTTAGTTGCAGGGGGCGCATCCCACCATCCCATGTGGGAATTGAACCCCCGACCTTGTTGTTAAGAGCTTGTGCTCTAACCAACTGAGCCATCCGGCTGCCCCTGTTCTCGGTTGTTGTTGCCCTTTGTTAAACAACGCCCAAGCTCTATTTCATGCACTGGATGGTATTTCTAATTCTGCTAGGACTCCTGGAGAACCAAAAAGTTTTATGTTGCTCTAGGATTTAGTCTTGATCCCTGAACCCAAAATTTTGCAAAAGGAACTTATTTTGAAAAAACAGGTACAAAGACAGGGAAGGAAGGAAGGAAGGAAGGAAGGAAGGAAGGAAGGAAGGAAGGAAGGAAGGAAGGAAGGAAGGAAGGAAGGAAGGAAAGGAGGGAGGGAGGGAGGGAGTTGGATTTTGCACTTGGATTTTGCCTCTGTGTTCTTCCTTTTTCCCTTCTAATAATCACACATCCTTTCTCTAGGACAGCTTTAAATGCCAGAACATCCATCAGCGATGATTCCAGTCCAGGATATGAAAGATGATCCAGGCTGGATTCCTGCAAATTTCAAAGTAGGTGAAGTTTATCTCCTTCTATTCCTCTTAAATACCTTTACTTCCTTTCTTTCTAAGAGAGACATCTAACTAACCCCCACACATCTGAACACTCCCCATACTTTAGATTTATCCCTTTTCCCTTAGCAGTATTCTCTGTTATGGGCACCATTCAATCAGGGCCCTGTTCTAGATTCCTAAAGTAAGAGCTAAGGTGTTGGAGGCTAATAATGACTTCTATTAAATGAGGGCTACTATATAGCAGACATTTTATTTTATTTTATTTTAAGTTTATTGGGGTGACAATTGTTAGCAAAATTACATAGATTTCAGGTGTACAATTCTGTATTACATCATCTATAAATCCCACTGTGTGTTCACCACCCAGAGTCAGTTCTCCTTCCATCACTATATATTTGATCCCCCTCTACTCTCATCTCCCACCCCCCCTCCCCCCTTAACCTCTAGTAACCACTAAACTATTGTCTGTGTCTATGAGTTTCTGTTTCTTCATTTGTTTGTCTTGTTCTTTAGTTGTTTTTGGTTTATATACCACATATCAGTCAAATCATATGGTTCTCTGCTTTTTCTGTCTGACTTATTTCGCTCAGCATCACACTCTCAAGATCCATCCATGTTGTCACAAATGTTCCTATATCATCTTTTCTTACCACCGAGTAGTATTCCATTGTGTATATATACCACAACTTCTTTATCCATTCATCTATCGAAGGACATTTTGGTTGTTTCCATGTCTTGGCCACCGTAAATAAAGCTGCAATGAACATTGGAGCACACGTGTCTTTATGTATAAATGTTTTCAGATTTTTGGGGGTAGAAACCCAGGAGAGGGATTGCTGGGTCATACGGTAATTCTATTTGTAATTTTTTGAGGAACCTCCACACTGCCTTCCATAGCGGCTGTACGAGTCTTATATGGCAGACATTTTTAAAATAACAATTTTATTGAAACATAATTCCCATACCATAAAATTCACTCTTTTAAAGTGTACAATTTAGTATTTTGTAATATATTTACGAAGTTGTACAACCATCATCACTATTCAACTCCACAACATTTTTATTACCCCCACAAAGAAACCCTGTGCCCATTTATTAGTCAATCCCTATTCTTTCTCTCCTCCTAGCTCCCGTCAACTACTAATTGACTTTCTGCCTCTATGGATTTGCCTACTCTGGACATTTCATATAAATATGAACACACAATATGTGGTCATTTGAGACTGGCTTCTTTCACTTAGCATATCGTTTCCAAGGCTTATGCATGCTGCATTGTGTGCCAATACTTTATTCCTTTTTATGGTTGAATAATATTCCATTTTATTGGACATGGCATTTTTCGTTCATTCATTTATCATTGGATGGACCTGTGGGTGGTTTCTATTTTTTGGCTCTTATGAATCATTTGGCTTCTATGAACATTGTGTACAAGTTCTTTTTGTTGTTGTTGTTGTTTTAATTAAATAAGGTATGGTTTGTTTTTCTTTTCTTAAAAAATAAATTTTTAAATTGGGGAACAGTGTGTTTCTCCAGGGCCCATCAGCTCCAAGTCGTTGTCCTTCAATCTGGTTGTGGAGGGCGCAGCTCAGCTACAAGTCCAGTTGCCATTTTCAATCTTCAGTTGCAGGGGGCGCAGCCCACCCTCCCATGCGGGAATTGAACCGGCAACCTAACCAACTTTTGCTCTAACCAACTGAGCCATCTGGCCGTCCCTGTATACAAGTTTTTGTGTGGACATATGTTTTCAATTCTTGTGAGTATATACCTAGAAGTGGAATTGCTGAGTCATGTGATAACTCTCTGTTTAACCTTTTGAGGAACTACCAAATCATTTTCCAAAGAGACTATACCATTTTAAATTCCCACCAGCAATATATGAGTGTTCTTGCTTCTCCAGGTCCTTGCCAATACTCATTATTATCTGTCTTATTTTAGTATGGTAGACATTTTTACATGCACATTATCTCATTTTATATTCATAACAACTGTGAAGATAGGTATTATTCTCCCCATTTTGTAAATGAGAATACCAAGACTTCGATAGATTAGGCAACAGTAATATTGATTGGGTACTGCTGATATAACAGGTATTCTTGGAAGCCCTATCTCCTTTAATATGCACAGTCATCCCATGGGGTAGATACTAATTGAATTCCAGACATACACAGAGGTTAATGTAACCTACCCAAAGTCACACAGTCACTAATCAGTGGAGCCAGAATTTAAACCCAGTCTTACTCTGGGTAAGTGGTGGAGTCAGAATTCAAACTGAAGGCCACTTAACTCCAACAAAGCCTATGTGCTACATTCCACTAATGCATCTCTTGTGCTATCCCTCCAAGTCCACTTGTACTTTAACAAGGGCTCCTGGAAAACACAGTGAATACCTAAAGCAAACAGTCCTTAATTATAGAATTTTGGGTGACTTGGTCGAAATGTTTGTGCAAGTGAGGACCTTCTAACCTTTTTTACCTACTGGTGCCATGGCACCATTTGTGAGCCCCAGCAGACACTTCACAGGGGAGTTCAGATGAGGATTAAGATGCTCAAGGGACCATCATTCAAGGAATGCTCCCAAATCCTGACTAGACATGAGATTCCAAATTCATAGGTAGGGGTAGCTGGGTCTCTCTCTCTCTCTCTCTCTCTCTCTCTCTCTCTCTCTCTCTCTCTCTCTTTCTCTCCTCTCTTTAATAGTAGGTAAGAGTTATTGAGGGTTCACTATATGCTAGAAACTGTTTCATGGGGCTTTCTATATACCAAATCATTGAATCATCACAACAGTCTTATAGGGTTGGTATTATTATCCACGTTTAGTAGATGAGGAAACTGAGGTACAGAGCAGTCAAGTAAAGTTACAGTGGAACACAGCTAATATGTGGTGGAGCCAGATTGTGAAAATGAGTGGTCTAGCTTTAGAAGCAAGACTCTTTTATAAATTTTTTAATGGGAAATATTGGGGAAGAGTGTGTTTTTTCCAGGGCGCATCAGCTCCAAGTCAAGTCATTGTCCTTCAAGCTAGTTGTGGAGGGTGCAGCTCAGCTCAAAGTCCAGTCACCATTTTCAATCTTAGTTGCAGGGGGCGCAGCCCACCATCCCATGCGGGAATTGAACCAGCAACCTAGTTGTTGAGAGCTCGTGCTCCAACCAACTGAGCCATCTGGCTGCCCCAGAATCAAGACGCTTAACCACTGCCTCCTAAAAGAAATCACAGGGTGGGTCCATTGGATTTATCTGTAGACTCATAAATAAATACCCATTGTCGCTCTAGACAGTGAGAGTATAATTAATGATGATTTTAGAACAGAAATTTGAAACCATTTGGGTTCCTTTTGAATCTAAAAATATACAAAACCCCCAAATACATTTATGACTACAATTTTAGGGATCATTACCAAAGACCTTTCAGAACCATTGTGTCAGAAACATCAGCTACACTGTCTGTCTGGTTAAATATTGTCTGTCCGGGGTCTTGTGACCCATAGCTCCAGAATGTTCATGGGATTCTATTGGATTTTATTGCCACTAACACCAGTTCCTGTTCTACATTCCCAATATCAAAGCCTAACAATTTACAGAATTCAATCATCTCTGGATGATCTTTACTTCCTAAGGAGCCATGGAATGAAAGGATCCAAAATGGTACCCTTTCCCCTGACAAAACTGATTGTGAAGTCAGACACATCTTTCTCTCTAGCTTCCCTCTTAACTTTAGTTGCAAAGGGTAAAAAAAACACAGCCCCTTAACATTTAATGATTTTCTTACTGCTGAACATTACAGGGAACCCCAAATTCTATATATCACGGGAAAGTGGCAAAGGCTTTCCACGACATTAGCCTGGGATCTATGCATTCCTTTTGAGACTGAGACAGGATGAATAGCTCTGCGGTGCTGGGGCATGGGCTATTAAAATAGGTGCAGAATGGTGTGTTCCTAGATAATTATCCAGAACAAGGCTTGGACAAGTAGCTCCTAGTAGTCAGGAAGTCACCTGAGAACCTGGGGGACAAGGGAGGTATGAGAAGACAACTGAGAGTGGGAGAGGAAAACTGTAAGAAAGGATGTTAGATAAATGTCCACATTTTGCCACAAGGTCTGCTGTGTCGAATAAACCTCACTGAGGATAAGGAGGAAAACAAAATTCAACGGTTGCCGAGAGCTTGACCTGCCAGTCCCTGTGCTACAAGCATGAAAGACATGCTCTCATTTTAATCATCACAAAAACTCTATGATGCATGTAATATTATTTTCTCCATTTTCAACAAATGAGATTTAGGCAGAGCAGGTAACTTGCTCTGGCCCGATATGTCTGATTCCAGTGCGGACTCCGAACTGCAACTTTCAACCTCTCTTTAAGAGTTTCAAATAAACCCTACCCCACTGAAAGTTCTTCTGCGATTTCAGTAATAATAACAATGTTCTCTCTATGTGTATAGTGCTTAAAAAGATATATATCTTATAATTTATATATATATCATATATTCTTAAAAGAATATATGATATGTATATATATCTATATAGATATATAGATACAGATAGAGATATATATCATATGTACTCTTAAAAGAAGGAGAGCTTTGGGCAGCAGGCAATATAATATTTACCAATTATTGAGTACCCCTTCTCAACTGGCACTATAAGTATAGTATTTCATTCATTTTTCACAGCAACCCTAAGAGGTGGGAACAATTCTTATCTTCACTTAGAGATGGAGAAAAAGATAAAGCCCAGAGCACTTATGTGACTTGGCCAAGGTCACACAGTTACTAAATGGTGGAGTCAGGACTCAAATTTAGGAAACATGGCTGCAGGGCTCAACGCTTAATAGTTTTGTTCTATTGCTTCAGGACACAAAGAAGCCATTGGAGGGTATTTTGCTTACCCTCCAATTACCTATCTATTTATTTATGGCATTATAGATGGGTTTATTTTTCTTCAGTTTTGAGGGGAGAAGTGGAATCCTGACCCAGCTTTCTGCCACATTCAGCCCAGAAAACTTGACCGGTATAAAGCTCAGTGTTACAAGAAGTGGAGTACAGCATTAGGAATAGAGACAGTGGAAATGTAATGGCTGCGTGCGGTGTCAGACGGGTAGTAGATGGCGGGGAGGGGGGTTATCACTGTGGGAAGGATATAAATGATAAATGTTTATTACATTGTTTTGTACACCTGAAACTAATTTAAAAAAAAGCTCAGTGCTGCCCTTTAGTAGTCAGCTCCCACATTAAAATTAAAGGTGAGACTGTAATGACCCTATACAGCCACAGGATGACACTATTATACAAATAGTCTCAAACTCAATTTTAAAAAATTAATACAAATGTTGCATGACTGTTAAAAAATATTTTAGAAAACTCAGAACAGTAAAAATCAGAAAAATACTTTGTTCTCAATAAAAAAACTATGTTTTCTAAATTTATAGTTAAACCATTTATACTCATACACTTTTGTAAGCTTTATTTTACTTTATTTTATTATTTTATTAAATTTATTGGATGACAATAAGTTATATAGGTTTCAAGTGACTTTTTTTCTTTTAATTTGATACCATAGCATACGTAAATTCTCATTACCAGCCCAGGATTTGGAGTCAAGCAGACTTGCCTTCAAACTACAGCACCACCTTTCCTAGCCATGTGACCTTCGGCTACTTGCTTAAGTTCCCTAAAGCCTAGGTTTCCCTTTATGAAAGAAATGATGATAAACAGAGCTACAGCCCAGCCCTGTTGTTGGGGATTTTAAAAGATGATGCATAGTAAGTGTCTGACACACAGTAGGTGCTCAAAACATGGCATTTCTTAACCAAGCATTTTAAGACCATGCTAAACCCTGGTTACTCTTGCTCTGAAAGGCCCTCCCTACATCTTACCATATATACCCATGTGGGCCCACATGCTACATTAAATACATTTTTGCTAACATTTTGAAGTAATTTTTAAATTTTGCTTGTGGGACTTATAATTAGTTATGACTTCTTAGCAGAGATTATATATATTCAGGAATTCTTACAAACCAACTGTTTTTCCAATGTACTGAATTTTTTTCTGAATACAAAGTGAAATAATTTATAAAATTGATGCATTACAGTTTTCGACATTTACTTAAACATTTATTGGGCAGCAGTTACCTTCAGTTACCTATTGGCTTGTTTTGTAGCCAATAATTTTTGCCAAGCTTCAAACACCTTTGTAAGTCCTTGAAAAATTCAGAGGCCTTAGGCATTGTGCCTATAGTGTTTAATGGATTAAATAAAAGTTTCTGGCTAACAATATTATCATTGCACTTATGTATTATTTTATGGCTGTGGAATATCTAATTTTGGGTTTGAGCCAAAATTTACTCAACCATTCCCTTATTCTTATACACTTAGGTTGTTTCTAATTTTTCCCTATTATAAATGATGCTACAATGAATAGCTTTTAATGTAAATCTCTTTTCAGTATATTAGGATTATCACCTTAGAATAGATTCCCAGAAGTGGAATTACTGGGTCAGAATATATGAATATCAGTAATGATTCTTAACATATATAGCCTATTTATTTTCAAAAATATTTGCACTAATTTACCCTCTCTCCAACAGTGAATAAAATAAAAGTGTCCATTTTATTGCTCTGTCACCAGCTTCAGGTTGTCTCAAATTTATATTCATTAATTTCACAGGCCAAAAAAAATGATATCTGGTTTTAATATGCATTCTTGGATCACTAATGAGTTGTTCAATAATTCTTTTCCCACAATTTTGTAAGCCATATGCATTTCCTATTTTGTGAATTGTCTGTCTCTTCCCCCAATTCTAAGGTCCAGTGGTAGGCAGAGAACACCCCAAAATTAGTGTCTTGCCCAGTTATGCAGAAGTGGGTAGTTCTTAATACCATGTAATAACTACAGACTGTGCTAATACTATGAATTGGTTTACTCCACTTCCGTTCTAACCCAGGGGCCCATGCAGGCCCACGCAGCTAGGGTTTTGCATACCAATTAGATGTCACCAAGTAGATGCACTTATGTGAAGGCTGACTGGTGGAAACGGGTTGACAAGCTAGAAAGAACAGTCCTGTCTGTATATATGAGGTTTTTCTACAGTGCTTTTTCTCCAGCTTCCTGGGTAACAAGAGGAACTGAGGGGTTACCCCTAGAAAAGGCAGCAACAGCAATTTCTTGACCTAGTTTCTAATCACTGGAGCACAGCTATGGATGATCTTCATCTTGCCCCCTGGGTATTCAGAGACAGCTGCAGCAGCTGCAGAAGTGACAATGGCAGGCAGACTCTTGATTCTGGCAGAGCTCTAGGGGGTGACATCAGAGATAGTCGCTCACTTGAGGTTTCAGCTCCCTATTTTTCTGAAACTGTTCTTTTAAATCCAACCTATACCACTCTCCTTTAGACCTTTCAGCAATTTTGTAAGTACTCAGTTCACTATTTTAGACTATTTACTGTAAATTGTTACGAACTTTTTGGAACATAATCTGTATCTATTATCATTTAAAAATATGCATACTCTTTGATCCAGTGATCTCACTTCGAAAATTCTATTGCACAGAAATAAAAGCACCAGGACTCATGGAACAAAGACATTTATTATAGTGTTAATTTCAGTGGCAAAGAGGAAAAAAAAACCCCTGGAGAAAACCTGGGAGTCCATCAATAAGGGAATGGTTACAATCATTACAATATATCCACACTATGGAATGTTTTAGATCAAACTGAAAAAAAAGGTGCTGTATATGTATTGGCCTGAAAGTATGCCATGAAATGTGATATATTTAATAAAACAGGTTGTATAATTCCATTTTTATAATAAAGAGGTAGGGACATCCCTTCTTGCTTAAACTTCTTAGAGTGGCTTCTGTTTCCTGCACTGAACTCTGACTGATACACACACTGTCATCATCAGCACTAAACATTATATATCTAAGGTGTTACAAACATCTGGTTTTCAATCCAGTTATGGACCACATAAATGGAATAAATGTACAAGAAAAATTTTGGAGGCCCTATACTTATTAAACTCTTGTACTACACAAGGGACTTGTGCTTCAAGATGAGAATAACTTGTAGCAGATCAATGTCATTGCTGAAAACAGCTAAAAGAAAAATCAGTTATTTATTTATTTTTTAAAAATCCTTTTGGAAAGCATTAGAAAGCCAGGACTTGAGAGGTGAGATCCCAGAAACAAGGGTAACTCATCAACGTAAACTGAACTTCCCACATGTTGCTTTTCTTGCCCTTAAGATATTTGTTGGGGCAGGCTGGTTAGAGCGCGAGCTCTGGGCAACGAGCTCTGGGCAACAATTCCCACATGGGCCAGTGAGCTACACCCTCTGCAACTAGAATGAAGTAAATGAACTGCCGCTCAGCTCCTGGGTGGCCAGATGGCTCAGTTGGTTGGCGCCCGTCCTCTCAACCACACGTTGCCAGTTGTACTCTGTGGGGACAGAGCCTCAGAGAGTAGTTTACAGGCTCTCAGCCTCACGTGAAGGGGTGCTGGCTCAGGTGGTGAATGGCCCTCGGCTGTGGCTGATTGGCCGTCGGCTGTGGCCGGTTAGCCAATTGGCCGCTGGTATAGCTGCTGCGACTACGAAGGACTGCCGAGGATTGCCGAGGAGCCGAGCAGAGCCGAGCAGAGCCGAAGAGAGCGGAAGAGGAGAGCCGAGGAGAGCGGAAGAGGAGAGCCGAGGAGAGCGGAAGAGGAGAGCCGAGAGAGAGAGGAACAGAGGGGAGAGTGGAGAAGAGTCGTCGGTCGGTCGGTTGGCGGAAAAGCGGACGGCAGGTCAGCGTCCGGTGGGCCCAGCCTCCAGTGAGACCGTGGTGGTATGGCTCCCCTACCTATGGCTCCGTGGGTGTTCCTTGTTGGCCTCACCATATCCTGCGTTCTTATGTGGGGAGCGGGACCAGAGACCCCGCAGGCCGCCCCGCACAACAAATGGCGCAGCGAGCAGGATCTCCTGCACGACAGACTCCCTTAAGGGATGGTGGGCTGCGCACCCTGCAACTACCAACACCCTGGAACTGAGCTGTGCCCTCCACAGCGAAGATTGAAAGGACAACAACTGAACTTGGAAAAGTCCCGAAAGTACACACTGTTCCTCAATAAAATCCTGTTCCCCTTCCCCAATAAAATCTTTTTTTTAAAAATGAAAAAAGATATTTGTCAATTCTTGGCCCAGACACTGGGTAGAGAGGGCAACTCCTAAGAGGAAGAGAAGCCACCAGAGCTTTAGGTAATATCACAAGACTGGGAGGGAGAACAAAAATTGAAATTTAAGGTCTGCGAAGGCCAGTTAGGTTTCAAATGGTCACAACCTGGAGAGAGGAGAAGCACAGAAACATGAGCCTGACACTCAGCACAAGAATTTTCCAATTAAGTTGCACAGGGCAAAAAATTAGAAGTCAAGCAGAGTGGCTGAAAAGTTGTGTAGAGTTTGGGGAATTTCACACAGCTGAAGAGACAAAGGTTGGAGTTCAGAAATTCTCTAGGGGGAAGGTCCCTAAGAAACATTCACCCCCTGTTCTCATTTGGGAGATCTCTATCCTAGGAATGAGAAAAACTAGAGATAGGCTGAGTCTAGGAAACAATGTAAAAGAGCCTCAAGTCACTTCAGTGGCTGATTGGATTGAGATAATTTACCCATCTGCTGCCTTGCAGATGTTAGGGTGAATCCCCTCTGGAGGGACATAGGATTTTCTAGAGCCTGTAAACCTTTTCAGGCACAAAATCTGGCAGTCAGTAAAAAATTAACTGACACACCAAGAAACAAGCTCAAGAAGAAACAAAATCCATACAATAGAAACAGACTCAGAGTGATCCAGTTATGGCAATTACATGACATGGATTATAAATATTCAAGAAAATAAAGGACAGCACGGTGCATTTCATGAGAAAGCTAGAATCTATATATAAGAAAGAATCAAATGAAAATTGTAAAACCAAAAAACATATGATAACTGAAATTAAGAATTCAAAAGATGGACCACATAAAGCCCAAGGTTTACCGCTACTCGTCACGACATGCCAACCACCAGCTATGTGATTTCCTTTGGAAGATTCCCCTCCCACATTGTGTGTAACATTTGGGGACAGCTGATCAATGTGCCCAGTGCTCCTCAGGTCAAGAAGTGGGCATGAGATCCAAGCCAAGTCAATTAAATTATCCCAGGAATTTGAATCTTGAGCTGAGCAATGCAAAGATGGAAAACAGTTGGAGCTCATTTACAGTGCCAGTGGTGCCCTAGAAAAGTGGTCCATTAGTTGCCTCTCTATAGATCCTGGAAGATGCCTTGTTTCTGAGACCTGGTTGTTTAGTTTTTCTGTCTGTGAGCTAACCCATTGCCTTCCAAATAAATTCCTTGGTTAGCCAATGTATTAGTGTGGGTAAGTAATGAACAAATCCCTAAATCTTAGTGGCTTTATAATAATGGCCATTTCTCATCCATGCCCAGTGCAAAGTGTGTCAGCAGGAGGACTATGCTCTACTATGGTCAGCAGGGACCCAGCTCCTTCTGTTTTTTGGTTCTGCTCTCCTCTAGGTCTTAGGAATTGCTGTGGACTGAATGTTTGTGAAGCCCTAATCTCCAATATGATGGTATTTGGAATTGGGCCCTTTGGTCATGAAGGTGGAGCCCTCATGAATGGGATTAGTGCCCTTATAAGAAGAGACGTGAGAATACAGCAAGGAGTCCATATGCAGAAGAGAGTCCTCACCAGGAACTGAATTGGCTGGCACTTTGATCTTGGACTTCTCAGCTCCAGAACTGTGGGAAATGAATTTTCTCCACTTATGGTATTTTGTTATCACAGCTTGAGCTAAGACAGACATCGATCTGCATCAGCTAGCAGGATCAAATGTGGGAGGTTTTATGGGAAATGGCACATATCATTTCTGCTTGTATCCCATTTGCCAGAACTCAGTTACATGACCGTACTTAGCTGCAAGGTGGGCTGGGAAGTGTAATCTAGATGGGCATGAAGAGAGAAGAGCACATTGGCATTGATGAGTACCTGCAGGCTATACCACAGCCAAAGTCAGTTCTGTTGCTTGCAAACAAAGGACCCTAATCAATACAGATGCATAGGATTTTAATAGAGCTTGAGGAAGAGGCCAATCAGATAGAAAAAAAAAAACTAGTGTAAACAAAGAGAATAGCACATCATCTACTTTGACTGGAATGTTGAATGAATGATTGGCATTGGAAGAGGTCATCAAGAGGATATGATCACCAGATGACCCGTGAGCTGGACCTGAGCAATTAGAAGCTACTCACACCTTCCCCTATCCTTAGAATGTGCATTCCACTTACTTTCCTGATGCTAGAATCTGCCCCAAGGACACAGCTTTGAGATAGTCATTGAGACCATCTGGATGGTGTATGTGACAGTTAAGGTCTCTATATAAACTTAAGATTCTGGCAGGGAGGTGCATAAATCTACTCATCTGCAGCTGCCCAAGACAAGGCTTAAAGTAAGTTCCCTTGCTTGCTAAACCTATCACCTATCAATTTGGAGTGGCTTGTCTCTTCAGTCTCTCCTTGTGCTAAGTGTACAGGGGCCAGTTTGCAAACCAACAATTGAAAGCAGTTGGAGGCAAGGTTGTAAGAAGCAGGTAGGTTCCTGAATGCCAAACTTAATTCTGTAGTTCAGGGGTTGACAAACTACAGCCTGTGGATCAAATTCCATCATCCCCATGGTTTATTTTGCAAGTGAAGTTTTATTGGAACACATCGATGATCATTGTTAAATGTATTTTCTATAAAGACTTTGTCTATACAATGGCAAGGATGAGTAGTGACAACAGAGAACATATGGCCCACAAAGCCTAAGAATATTTACTATATGGCCTTTTACATAAAATGTTGGTCTACCCCTGCTGTCGGCTATTGGGACCCACTGACGAATTTTAAGCAGGTGATCAGCATGTAATATCACAATGGCACCACTATATGGAAGTAAATTGGAATATGTGAGCTGGTTGTCTTGTTTGGGTTCAGCGAAGAGAGTGGTGCACCTGGAGAGAGAGGAGTCAGGTAGGCCAGTTAGGAAACTATTACAACAGTCTAAGAAGTAATAATAGTAGCTGCCATCTATCAAGTGGCTAGTATTTGAAAGGCACTGTGATATGTACTTTACAAGCATTATAAGATTTTTATCTTCACAACAACACTGTGAAGCACACACTATTTTTATTTCCATTTTGCAAATGAGAAAACTGAAGGTCATGGAGGTTTTACTACTTCTCAGTCTCTTTTGCTGACGTTTTCTCCTCTCTTCTTGGAGGGCAGTATTCTTCAAGGAAGTTAAGAACAAAGATTCCAAAAACAGTACTGCCTAAGTCAAAATCCCAGGTTTACCATTTGCTTTCTATATGACCTTGGTCTAGTTACTAAATCTCTCTGTGCCTCAGTTTCCTCATTAGCAAAATGATGATACAGATCAAAATGATACCTCATAGGGTTCTGGAAAAGGATTGAATGAATCACTGTATATGATGTACGTAAGACAGTACCTGGCACTTACTAGTAAGGGCTATAAACTCATTTGTTATTACAGCAGGTCCTCGAATAATGTAATTTCACTCAACATTTCTTTATAACAATGTAGAAAAAAAGTCAATTTCTGCCTGGGGCCACTGTCTGTATGGAGTGTGCATGTTGTCCCCATGTCTGCATGGGTTGTCTCTGGGTACTCTTGTTTTCTCCCACATCCCAAAGATGTGCATGTGAGGTGAACTGGTCTACATTGTTCCAGTTTGAGTGACTGTGGGGGTGTGAGTGCACCCTGCAAGGGAAGGGCATTCTGTCCCGCGCTGGGTCCCATCTTGCACCCTGAGCTATCCAGATAGACTCCCACCACCCATGGTCCTAAACTGGAATCAACGAGCTGGAAAAAAATTACCTTACTTGTTTTTACGCATCTTTCTTAAATGTACTTATAGCTCATATTTATTTCAATGTTTAAATTAGAAGTGTTTGGGGTCTTTATTTAGAAATGTGGTGATGTTTTTCTGATCAGAAATATGACGTGGGAACTTAACTCTTGTTTATATCAATTAGCCTATGGTAAAATTGGTTTCATTACATGTCATTTCACTTAAAGTCACAGTTTCCAAGAACCTATCAACTACGTTAAATGAGGATTTACTGTATTTTTTCCAACCTTTAAATCCTGGCATGCCCCAGAACTTGGTCCAGGACCCTCTTTTCTTGTCTAGCCACACTTCCCTTATGAATCTACGTAAGATTTCCTCCTCCCTTGGCACTTATTTCTCATTATCTTGTTTTCTTTCCATCAGGGCACAATCTGAAATTATATTATGCATTGTTTAGTTTATGTATTTATAATCTGTTTCTTCCACTGGAATATAAGGCTCATGAAGGCAGGCACTTAGTTTTGTTCATTGCTGAATCCTCAGAGCCTACAACAGTACCGACACAAAGATGACAATCAATAACTATTCACTGAATGAGAGAATGAATTTATCTAAATAAGTGGCAAATATAGAATTCAAACCCACATCTGACCGAGGCCAATGCCCATGCCTTTCATCACCATGCTGTTCAGCATAGTAGCCAGGAAGCTAGAGAGGAGGGGGTGTATGAAAGAAATATTTAGGAGGTAGAGTTGACATAATAGCAACTGATTTGATGGCAGTGGAGGTGAGAATGGAAGGGGTTGTGAGTCAAAAATGATTTTCAGATTTAGACCTGAATGACAGTGGGCTATAGTTATGGGTGTCATCTGCTTACTTGAAATCCAAGTAAGTACCTACAATTAAGGGAATTGGAGGAGAGAGGGAAGAACAAAAGGGGAAGGGACATATCAGGGTCCCAATAGGAAACAGATGCACACTCAAAACAGGAACACTCAAGGAGGGTTTAATAAAGGAATGGTTTATAAAGGTGTGGACAAGGTGTAGCAAAACCTCAAAGGATAGCACTATACACTGGAGGCTGGATGAAATGAGAGGAGGAAGTGATTCCCAGCACCCAAAAGGATTCATGTAGAAGGACCACTCTTTTTTTTTTTTTTAATTTTTTGGGGTGACAATTGTTAGTAAAATTACATAGATTTCAGGTGTACAATTCTGTATTACATCATCTATAAATCCCATTGTGTGTTCATCACCCAGAGTCAGTTCTCCTTCCATCACCATATATTCAATCCCCCTTACCCTCATCTCCCACCCCCCACCCCCCTTACCCTCTGGCAACCACTAAACTATTGTCTGTGTCTATGAGTTTCTGTTTCTCATTTGTTTGTCTTGTTCTTTTGTTGTTTTTGGACCACTCTTAAAATAATTGTAACTTTTTTTTTTTTAATTTATTGGGGTGACAATTGTTAGTAAAATTACATAGATTTCAGGTGTACAATTCTGTATTACATCATGTAAGGGAGATCGAATATATGGTGATGGAAGGAGAACTGACTCTGGGTGATGAAATAATTGTAACTTTTGATAGATGGACACAAACAACTCTCGATAACCCTACAAAGAAGGAGCTAGGGGTACTAAATAGCTTAACCTCATTCTCCTATCTTTTTATGATATCCTGACATAGGCTTCCAATGGCCAAACCTAACTAGAAACTAGTAACTAAAGGACAAGGGAGCCTGTTGAGGGGAACAGGGTGACAAAAAGCAGAGAAGTGAATCTAGAGGAGGAAATGGAAAATACCCAATACACTGCACTTCTCATGCAGTGTTCACTCTTACCCTTCATCGAGGTGAAGAGTTTCTTTCACAAGCCCAGGGTCACGTAAGTCCCACCAACTACTGTATGATCACATGGTGATCTCAATTCAGTCACATTTCCTCCTGAAACCTAAAACAGTCACCACTAGTGCTCTTCACATAAGGTAGTGGGGATAAAAATAGGTTTTTAAAAAGTAACATAAAATACAGCTTCTATAATCTTCATTTTTGTAGTTAGCTTAAGATCATAATCAAAGCTACCTCATCCACCACCCATTCCTCATTCATTCCCCTTACCCTCTGCCGACATCCAGGCTAGTAGGGTTCTTAAACTTGTGGGGAAAACAAACTCTTTATATCTATAGGATATGAGTTCTTTGTGGTCTTATCTATAGTATTGGATTGCTCCATTTTCCATTTTACCAGTATAAGTGGGCAAAAGAGTATAGTAACAACTCAATGAGTCACCTGGGTTCCAAAAATAGTCCTCCTTTCTCCCATTGTGTAGCAGCAACCTGATTTCCCCCTGATAACTGGGATCAGTAACTCTAGCCAATGCCCTGTTCCCTCCTCTGCTTTTTGGTTCAGTAGCATGACATATCCCAAATGACCAGGTGATGTCTCAGCTCTGACTGAGACATTGTAAACATGGCCATTTATCCTGGAGCAAGCATTCCTCCCTCAGGCAATACCACCTCTAAACACACCAAGTCTTAGCCGTAGATATAGGAAGAGAACATTATTTATTAGATATTATAGTAAGAAGGGCCACTCCCAAGTCTACTCCTTGGTTCTCATACCTATACATTCTGGCAATGGGCTGCTAGTTCTAAGCATAAACTGTCCTGTAGAACAGTACTTCAACCTCACAAGATGTTGCCATAACCGGGCCTTCAGCTGACCATTACACATTCTATCCGGAGAGCTATTTCTAGATGATGGAGAACATTACCATGTTCTCCATGATAAGACCAGAGACTTCCATGAGTGTGAACCCACTGTGTTACTTTATTTGCCTAAGTGGACTTCTGGTCAGAGGCAATGTTGGGTGGATGTATTACTCAGGATTCTCCAGAGAAACAGAACCCAAAAAGAGATATATCTATCAATCTATCTATCTATAAATTTATATATACCTCTATAGATATCTACATCTATCTATCTATCTATCTATCTGTCTGTGTGTGTGTGTGTGTGTGTGTGTGTGTGTGTATCTTTTTGAGAGAGAAAGAGAAATGTTAAGAAATTCATGAAATTGTGGAGGTACAAGTCCAAAATCTGCAGGGTAGCCTGGGAGGCTGGTGCCTCAGGAAAGAGTTGTAGTCCAAGTCCAAAGACAGCCTGCTGGCAGAATTATTCCTACTTGGAGCAGATCAGTCTTTTTCTACTCAGACCTTCCACTGATTGGACGAGGTACATCCATGTTATGGAGGGCAGTCTGCTTTACTCAAAGTTCACCTATTTAAATGTTCATCTCATTCAGAAAACATGTTCACAGAAAGATCCAAAATAATCTTTGACCAAATATCTGGACACAGCCAAGTTGACACATAAAGTTAATAATTACAGTATATTGTTTCTGGTATAGATAAATCATTCTTTAAATCTATGAATGATGGTGGCTGGGCAGAAGCCCTATGAACAGGAAAAGCAAATCTATACCAGGATATGTGTCTATCCCTGTGAAGACAAAGTACTGTCCCTTTTGTAATAGGAAAAGTCTGATATAATCAACCTGCCACCAGGTAGTCAACAGGTATTGCAAGGTAGTGGTGCCTTATCAAGACCTCAGTACTGGCCTATGCTGTTTGTAGGCTGAATACCCAGCAAGAGCAGTAGCCAGTATCAACCTTAATGAGCCTTATGCTGCCAAGTCCATGCTGAATCTCTATCCCTGGTTGCATGTCCTTTCTATGGGTTCTTGCACATGGGTCAATTGTGCAAGCACTCGGGTGTCTGAGGAAAGAATGTAGCTGGGTCACCTTTCTCATCTGATCACTGAAAACCTCTTGTGGACTAGGTACCCTCTGGTGGGCATTTACATAGGACATAAATATCTTCACATTCTGTGCTCATTCCCAGATGTCCATCTACATATCTTTCCCCTAGATCTTGTGTCATCAACAACTGTCCAATTATGTATGTTTTTCCAAGCCCCTGACCAGCAAATACATACCTCAGGCTATTTCTCCATCCACACCAAGTCGACAACTAGATGTTCCACTTGAAATTCAGTTCACTGGGAGTAATTTCCTTCGTCAGTGTCTTTCAGGGCCACTCAGTAGACCTGTAGGGTAGTGACCATATAAGTCAGAACAGGGTGAATAGAGTTAAAGTGTTCTATAGTTCTTGTATTGTTTTGGGAAGATGGCAAATATATTGATTTACTTTAAAAACTTTATTAAATGTGCATGTTAACATTTTTGGATACCACAAACATATATAACATATCACTTTCAAATAGGAGAGGAAAAAGTAGTTAAGATAAGCAGAGGTATATTTTAAAATATCAATCCAAATGGAAGCAAGAAATGAGGTAGACAAAGAGATACAAGGGAACTAGGAAAAATGAGAAATATCAAAATAAGATGTTAGAATGTGGAAATAAATCCAAACATATCAGTAACCACAAAAAAATAGACTAGACTAACATCTTCAGTTAGAATCAAAGGCTAGAGAGGAAAAACAGCTTCCAATTCCAGTTGTAAGGGAGTAGCTTTTAGCAGACTAACGTGTGTGTGTGTGTGTGTGTGTGTGTGTGTGTGTATGTGTGTATGTTGACAAACAACCAACACAGGCAGGACTTTATAATCTACTCTCCTTGAAAGATGGGATGCACATGAGGTGAAATTCATATTCATACAGGCATTTCTCAGGGGACATTTTTCCAATTTGTGGAATGGGGGAATAGACCCCAAAGAGAAAGTATCAGTATTTCTGGAATGTAGAGACAGAAGTACTGTTCAGGGCTACCAAAGTGGCTGGAAGTTGAGGGGCAAAGTCACAGAAAGAAGCAAATCACAGAGAAATTAGTTGTAAAATCTGCATATGAATTACTCTGAAATCGTTGGCAGACTCCTAAACTACACATATGCAGGCTGAAACTCTAAGAAACAAATGGTATTTTGAAGCCAATTCACATCAGTTCGTTAAAGGTGATTGTGCACATCTCTTCCCAACTTCACATTCTATGACATCACATTGGTAACTTGACATTGTCCACAGTGGCATTATTTATACCATGTAAATCAGCAAATACTACAAATCAGAACTTTAGAGAATTAGCTTATCAGAACATGAAAGCATACAACAATATAAAGCCTTCTGGTAAAGGTAAATATATAGATGAATACAGAATCCTATAATACTGCTGTGGTAGTGCATAAATCATCTTTAATTCAGGCATAGAATTTAAAAGATAAAACTATATAAAATAACTATAATTCGGGTATAGAATTTAAAAGATAAAACTATATAAAATAACTATAACTATAAAATCATGTTAAGCGATGCAAAATATTTAAAAATGTATTTTGTGACATCAATCATAATATGATAAATCTAGAAATCAATAATACATGGAAAACTGTGAAATTCACAAATATGTGGAAATTAACGCTCTTGAACAATCAATGGATCAGAAAAGAAATCACAAGGGGAATTAGAAAATATCTTGAGACAAATGAAAACAGAAACAAAACATAGCAAAATGTATGCGATGAAGCAAAAGCAGTGCTAAGAGGAAAATTTATAACACTAAAACATCTCCATTTTAAAAAAAGAAATATCTGAAATCAATAACACAAATTTACACCTTAAGGAAATAGATAAAGAAGAGCAAACTAAACCCAAAGACAGCAGAAAAAAGGAAATATTAAAAATTAAGTGGAGATAAATGAAAAAGAATAGAAAATCAATAGAGAGAATAAACAAAATCAAAAGTGGATGGGGGGAGGGGGGTTCACACAGTGTGAGGGATATAAATGATAAACGTCTAAGTTTTGCTTTGTCTTGTGCACCTGAAACTAATTTAAAAAATAAATTATAAAAAAAAAAAAAAAAAAAGTTGGTTCTTTGAGAAGATTAACAAAATTGGCAAATCTTCAGCTAGACTGAAAAGAAAACAAGAGAAGCCTCAAATAACTAAAATCAGGAATGAAAGTGGGGACATGATTACTGATATTACAGAAATAAAAAGGAGCATAAGATAATACTACCGACAAATGTATGACAACAAATCAGATAACCTAGATGAAATAAACCAATTCCTAGACTCACAAATTACCAAAGCTGACACAAGAAGAAATAGAAAATTTAAGCAGAACTATAAAAAGTGAAGATATTTAATCCATAATCAAAAACCTCCCAACAAAGAGAGGCCTGAACTAGATGGCTTCACTGGTGAATTCTACCACACATTGTAAAGAAAATTTAAAACCAAGCCTTCACAAACTCTTCCAAAAAATTAAAGAGGAGACAGCAGTTCCTAAGGCATTCTATGAAACCAGTATTAGCCTGATACCATTGCCAACAACACCACAAGAAAACTATGCCCACGGGGGGTGGGAGATGAGGGTAAGGGGGATCGAATATATGGTGATGGAAGGAGAACTGACTCTGGGTGATGAACACACAATGGGATTTATAGATGATGTAATACAGAATTGTGCACCTGAAATCTATGTAATTTTACTAACAATTGTCACCCCAATAAATTTAATAAAATAAAAAAAAAAAGAAAAAAGTATTAAACAAATACATATACATGAATGTTCACAGTAGCACTATTCGCAATAGCCAAATGGTTTAAACAACCCAAATGTCCATCGATGGAGGAATATATAAATAAAGTATTATTTATCTGTACAATGGAATATTATTCAACCATAAAAAGGAATGAACGGACTGACATCATAGGAATGATGGCAGCAGGGCCCCTTTTTGAGTTCTCCTCCAGATTTTATCACAAACGGGACATCTATAACCCATCAAATTCTCAAAAGAGTTAAAAGACTGCTAGGGCTCCGCTTATGGCCCACAGGGCTGAGGGGGCAGCATATAGCATGGCTGAACCCAACGCTCATGGCAGAGACCTCGGAGAAAACACTGAGGGAAGAAGGATGAAAATGGTGGTTTAAGCCCTCACTGCCAAGCAGACAACGGAAGCCTTACGCACTGAGACAAGCTGCCCCCTCCCTACCCTCCAAAAGCTCGCCCTGCCCCCACCTGCCCGGTGCTACAAGCAGAACAGTAGCAGTTTCAGGTCAAAAGAACAGAATATGTGCTGTTCTGAGAACTGTGGACCGCAGACACAGATTCACAGCCCAACTAGATCTGGCAAAGGGGAGGGAGCTCTGGAAGCAGGACCGGCTGTGGTGGTGGTCACAGCCATAGCTCTGGGCCACCTCTCACAACTCAACCCACCCTAGGCGCCACATATCTGGGCGGAATTTAGATCCCTGCAGGAGTAAACAGAACTGCTGAAACATACGGGCTCTGAATCTGGTGAAGGAAGAATTTTGGAACTTCAAAAGCTCTCCGCATACCCACACGGACACTGAACCCTATGACCCAAGGCAAACTATTAACAGACGGGAAGCCCATCTCCCAGGGTATCCCCCCATTGTGTGACAAGCTGGAATAGTGCAGAGAAAACATAGCACTACCATGTGAGAAAAAAAAAAAAAGGCTGCAGTCGGAGAGAAAATAAAACATTCTACCAACAATTACTGGAAAAGAAAAGAAAGACCTCATTCTATCAACCTGTTCCAGAAGCCACTCCTCTAGATATCTAGGAAGAGAAATACTAAATCAATAATTGCCATGAATAACCAAGGCAACAAGACAGCTCAGAAAGAAAGTTAAAAGTCTCCAGAAAAGGAACTTAAAGATATGGAAATATGTGACTTAAATGACAGAGAATTCAAGATTGCAGTTCTAAAAAAACTCAACGAGATGCAAGAAAACACAGAAAGGCAGTTTAATGAACTCAGAAACACAATCAAACAAACCAAGAACAATATGAGCACTTTACGATAGTGACTGAAATTTTAAATTTTAAAAAAGAACAAATAGAATTTCTGGAGATTAAAAACCCAACAGAAGAAATTAAGAATGAAATAACCAGCTTAGGTAGTAGAGTTGCACAGAGAGTGGAAAGAATCAGTGACAAAAAACTAAACTTAACCATATGCTGTCTCCAAGAGACATATTTCAGCTACAAGGACAAGCATAGACTCAAAGTGAAAGGGTGGAAATTGACACTCCAAGCAAATGGTACCCAGAGAAAATCAGGTGTAGCCATAATGATATCAGATGAAACAGACTTCAGGGTGAAAAGATAACAAGAGACAAAGATGGACATTTCATAATGGTAAGGGGGACTCTACAACAAGAAGACATAACAGTCATCAATATTTATGACCCCAAACAGGGAGCACCGAAATATACCAAGTAACTACTAACAGAACTAAAGTGAGAAGTTGACCAAAACACAATTATACTAGGGGACTTAAACACATCATTGACAGCTATGGATAGATCATCCAACCAGAAAATAAATAACGAAATAGCAGCACTAAATGACACATTAGATGAAATGGACATAATTGACATTTATAGAGCACTTCATCCTAAAACATCAGACTATACATTCTATTCTAGTGTACATGGAACATTCTTAAGGATAGACCATATGTTGGGACATAAAATCAGCCTCAGCAGATTTAAGAAGATTGAAATCATACCAAGCATATTCTCTGATCACAAGGCTTGGAAATTGGATATCAACTGCAAAACGAAAGCAGGGAAAAAAAACACATATATGGAGATTAAACAACATACTATGACTGGGTCAAAGAAGAAGTTAGAGGAGAGATCAAAAGATACATAGAAACAAATGACAATGAAAACACATCCTACCAAAATTTTTGGGATGCAGCAAAAGCAGTTTTAAGATGTAAATTTATATCATTACAGGCCTATCTCAAGAAATAAGGAAAATCCCAAATAAATAACCTCATGTTACATCTTAAAGAACTAGAAAAAGAAGAACAAGTGAAACCGAAGGTCAGCAGAAGAAAGGAAATTAAAAAATCAGAGCAGAACTAAATGAAATAGAGAACAAAAATACAATAGAAAAAAAATAATGTGACAAAGAGTTGGTTCTTTGTAAAGATTGACAAAATTGTCAAACCCTTGGCTAGACTCACTAAGATAAAAAGACAGAAGACACTAATTAACAAAGTCAGAAATGAAAAAGGGGAAGTTATCACGGACACCACAGAATACAAAGGATCACGAAAAAAATACTATGAAGGACTATATGCCACCAAATTCAATAATCTAGAAAAACGGACAAGTTCTTAGAAACATATAGCCTTCCAAGGCTGAACCATGAAGAACTGCAAAATCTAAACAGACCGATCACCAGTAACGAAATTGAATCAGTCATCCAAAACCTTCCCAAAAGCAAAAGTCTGGGACCAGATGGCTTCACTAGTGAATTCTACCAAACCTTCAAAGAGGATCTAATACCAATCCTGCTCAAACTCTTCCAAAATTTTGAAGAAGAGACAATACTCCCTAACTGATTTTATGGGGCCAACATTACCCTGATACCAAAACCTGGTAAGGACTACACAAAAAAAGAAAACTACAGACCAATATCTCTGATGAATACACATGCAAAAATCCTAAACAAAATTCTAGCAAATCGAATACAACAATGCATTACAAAGATTATTCATCACGACCAAGTGGGGTTCATCCCCGGGACACAAGGATGGTACAATATTCACAAATCCATGAACGTGAACAAAATAAATGACAAAAATCATATGATTATATCAATTGATGCAGAAAAAGCATTTGACAAGAAACAACATCCATTTATGATTAAAACACTTAATAAAGTAGGTATAGAAGGAAAATACATTAACATAATAAAGGCCATATATGACAAGCTCTCAGCTAATCTCATAATTAATGGTGAAAAACTGAAGCCCTTTGCTCTACGTTCAGGAACACGACAGGGCTCTCCTCTATCACCTCTGCTTTTCAACATAGTGTTGGAAGTCCTTGCCAGAGCAATCAGGCAACAGAAAGAAATAAAAAGCATCCAAATTGGGAATGAATAAATTAAATTATCGCTCTTTGCAGATGACATGATGCTATATATAGAAAACCCTAAAGACCCCACCAAAAAGCTATTAGAAACAATCAACGAATACAGTAAAGTTGCCGGCTACAAAATCAACGCACAAAAGTCCATTGCCTTCCTATATACTAACAATGAAATCTCAGAAAAAGAAATACAAAAAACAATTCCTTTTGCAATTGCAGCAAAAAGAATAAAATACCTAGGAATAAACTTAACCAAGGATGTGAAAGACCTATATGCTGAAAATTATAAGACATTTTTGAAAGAAATTGAAGAAGACACAAAGAAATGGAAAGACATTCCGTGCTCATGGATTGGAAGAATCAACATAGTTAAAATGGCCATATTACCCAAAGCAATATACAGATTCAATGCAATCCCCATCAAAATCCCAATGGCATATTTTAAAGAAATAGAACAAAAAATCATCAGATTTGTTTGGAACCACAAAAGACCCCGAATAGCCAAAGCAATCTTAAGGAAAAAGAACAATAATGGAGGTATCACACTGCCTGACTTTGGCTTGCACTACAGGGCCACAATAATCAAAACAGCATGGTATTGGCAGAAAAACAGACACATAGACCAATGGAATAGAATTGAGAACCCAGAAATAAAACCACATAAATATGGACAGATAATTTTTGACAAAGAAGCTAAAAACATACAATGGAGCAAAGACAGCCTCTTCAATAAATGGTGCTGGGAGAATTGGATAGCCACGTGCAAAAGAATGAAACTGGACTGCTATTTGTCACCATGTACCAAAGTTAATTCAAAATGGATCAAAGACTTAGGCATAAGACCTGACACAATAAACTGCATAGAAGAAAACATAGGTACTAAACTTATGGACCTTGGGTTCAAAGAGCATTTTATGAACTTGACTCCAAAGGCAATGGAAGTAAAAGCTAAAATAAACGAGTGGGACTATATGAAACTTAAAAGCTTCTGCACAGCAAAAGAAAACATTGACAAAATAAAGAGGCCACCAACTGAATGGGAGAAGATTTTTGCAAACAGTGCCTCCGATAAGGGGCTAGTATCCAGAATATACAAGGAACTCATGCAACTCAACAACAAAGAAACAAACAACCCAATTGAAAAATGGGCAGAGGACTTGAAGAGACATTTCTCCAAAGAGGACATACAAATGGCAAATAGACATATGAAAAAATGCTCAACATCACTAATCATCAGAGAAATGCAAATCAAAACCACAATGAGATATCACCTCACCCCAGTCAGAATGGCTATCATCAACAAGACAAATAGTAACAAATGTTGGAGAGGCTGTAGAGAAAAAGGAACCCTCATACACTGTTGGTGGGAATGGAGACTGGTGCAGCCGTTATGGAAGGCAGTGTGGAGGTTCCTCAAAGAATTACGAATAGAATTACCATATGACCCAGCAATCCCTCTCCTGGGTATCTACCCAAAAAATCTGAAAACATTTAGAGATAAAGACACGTGTGCTCCAATGTTCATTGCAGCTTTGTTTACGGTAGCCAAGACATGGAAACAACCAAAATGTCCTTCAATAGATGAATGGATAAAGAAGTTGTGGTATATATACACAATGGAATACTATTCGGCAGTAAGAAAAGATGATATAGGAACATTTGTGACAACATGGATGGATCTTGAGAGAGTAATGCTGAGCGAAACAAGTCAGACAGAAAAAGCAGAGAACCATGTGATTTCACTGATATGTGGTATATAAAACAAAAACAACAAAAGAACAAGACAAACAAATGAGAAACAGAAACTCATAGACACAGACAATAGTTTAGTGGTTGCCAGAGGGTAAGGGGGGCGGGGGGTGGGGGGTGGGAGATGAGGGTAAGGGGGATCGAATATATGGTGATGGAAGGAGAACTGACTCTGGGTGATGAACACACAATGGGATTTATTGATGATGTAATACAGAATTGTACACCTGAAATCTATGTAATTTTACTAACAATTGTCACCCCAATAAATTTAATTAAAAAATATATATATATAATACAGGGGCCAGCCCGGTGGCTCAGGCTGTTAGAGCTCCGTGCTCCTAATTCCGAAGGCTGCCAGTTCGATTCCCACATGGGCCAGTGGGCTCTCAACCACAAGGTTGCCAGTTCAATTTCTCGAGTCCCGCAAGGGATGGTGGGCTCTGCCCCCTGCAACTAAGATTGAACACAGCACTTTGAGCTGAGCTGCCTTCCGGATGGCTCAGTTGTTGGTTGGAGCACGAGCTCTCAACCACAAGGTTGCCAGTTCAATTCCTCGACTCCCGCAAGGGATGGTGGGCTGTGCCCCCTGCAACTAGAAAACGGCAACTGGACCTGGAGCTGAGCTGCGCCCTCCACAACGAAGACTGAAACGACAACAACTTGAAGCTGAACAGAACCCTCCACAACTAAGATTGAAAGGACAACAACTTGACTTGGAAAAGGGTCCTGAAGTACACACTGTTCCCCAATAAAGTCCTGTTCCCCTTCCCCAATAAAATCTTAAAAAAATAAAATAAAATAAAAAATAAAAAAATAAAAAGATATACAAAAGTGCTATCTAGACAAGGCTTCTAAAATAGCAGAGTGACGACCTCTGCAATTTCACCCATGAATAAAAGCAATGAAAACACCATCAAAATCTGTCAAAATTAACATTTCAGAACTCTAGAACTTAAGCAAACACTTGCAAAAATCTTTGAAGCATTTACTCAAGAAAAACTGCTGAACATCCATAAGGACTGCAGGGTTTGTAGTGTTGTAACTTGACCTACTCACCTATTCACATACCTCACTCCACAGCTCCACAGGTGTGAAAAGACAATCCACAGAATGAGACAAAATACTTGCAAATCATATATATCTGATCATGGACTTGTATCTAGAATATATGAAGAATTCTTAAAACTCAATGATAAAAAGACACTAATCTACTTTTAAAGTTAGGCAAAGGATCTAAATAGACATTTCTCCAAAGATGATATATAAATGGCCAATAAGCTCATGGAATGATGCTCAACATCATTAGGCGTCAAAAAGATGCAAATCAAAACCACAGTGAGATACCATTTCACACCCACTGGGATGGCTATAATCAAAAAGTTAGACAACAACAAGTATTGGTGAGGATGTGAAGAAATTGGAACCCTCATGCGTTACTGGTAGGAATGTAAAATGGTGCGGCCACTGTGGTAAAGTCTGGCAGTTCCTTAAAACATTAAACATACAGAATATTATTCTGTAATTAAAAGAAACGGAGTATTAATACATGCTACAACATGGATGAACTTTGAAAACACTATGCTAAAACACAAAGGACCACATATTGTATGATTCCATTTATGTGAAATGTCCAGAATAAGCAAATTTATAGAAGTAGGAAGTAGAATGGTGGTGCCAGGAGATGGGGTGAAAGAGAATTGGGAACTGACTGTCAATGGGAATGGGGTTTCTTTTCAGGGCATTGAAAATGTCCTCAAACTTCGTGATGCTTGCATAACTCTGTAAATACACTAACAACCACTGAATTGCACACCTTAAATAGGTGAGCTGTATGGTATGTGAATTATATCTCAATAAACCTGTTTTTGAAAGTGCTATCTAATGTGAACAGGACAATGGCACCTGGCTAACTTAGTCAGTAGAGCCTGAGACTTAATGTGAATAGGCTGGTTGCCAACTAGATACCTGAGTGGAAGGGGCTGACAGCTCAAATCACTTCTCTGATTGTTACAGAATAGTCCTTATCAAGTCCAGAGCAAGGTAAAGATTCAGATAGGGATGTTGGTAACTCAAAACAGCTTTAAGTCTGTTAGGCCTACACTTGGCCAAGAGAGATGGCTACACAGCACAAGCCACAAGAAACCCTAATCAACCCAATTTATTGCTCCTACAGTCTGCTATCCCAGGGCCTCCAACTCTCTCCCGAACTGTACTGATGCCTCTCAACACACCAAAAGTTATCTAATCTGTTCCAACTTTATACTCTCAAATAGGTGGCTGCATAATCTCATCTGCCATGGGTAGGAAAAGAATTTTCCTCAAGCAGGGACTGTATGCCAGGGACTAACTCATTTAATTCTTACAATGGTGTTATGCAATATGTATTAATGTTATCATTTCCATTTTACAGATTGAGAGACTGAGCCATGGAATGGTTAGGTGATTTGGCCAAGGTCACAGAGCTACTCAGTGGCATGGCAAGGATTTAAACCCAGACTGGTGCCAACAACAACGTGCTTAACCAATATGCCATTCTGTGTTCCAAGAAAAGCCCTTTCACACCTTTCCTGGTCACTCTCTCCACTTTTTGCACATGTGTAGTTATCTAGTAAAGAGCAATTCTGCATCTTAGTCACCTGGTTCCCATTTGTCCCGCCAAACAGTTTTCATAAGTTTCAATTTCACTGCTCTCCAATCAGAGCCCAACACTGTTTTCTACATTATCAGTTTACCCAGCCTCCCACCCTAGTAGCACATCAATAAAAGTGCACAAAATTTTGTGCAAACATTCAGTGCAAAACTCTGATCCTTTCCTCCATCTCTACCTCAGCTGTCTCTTTTAAGTACTCACAACTCTTCTCTAGTCCCCAGCGTTATTACCCCACGCCAACAGCCACTCCTTATAGCCATCAGACAGGTCATATCCTCTGGGCTTCTGGGGACATGAAATGAGGGAAGGTTTCAATGACGAGGCGTCACCAGCATTGGTCCCTGAAGGGCAGGTATAAATGGAGGGACATTTATATAAACATTTCAAAATAAGCAAAGTATAAATAAATGCATGAATAGTATAGTGTCTAAGAGCAAAGACAGTTGTGGGTTGAAATCCTAGCTCCACCAGTTGTGTCATCTTGGACAACTTATTTAACCTCTTTGAACTTCTGTTTAAATTCTTTAAAATCTACATAATAATACTTCCCTCTGCAGGGGTCGGGAGGATTGAATGAAATCATAATAAACACCAGACACATTCTAAACTCTCAACCAAAAAAAGCAATAACTAAACATGAGTCATTTTTGGCAAACAGTAGTGGTTAACTTTGCCAAAAGGTAAATTGAGACCAGACCAAGATAGGTCTTCAAAGATTAGGAAAATTTAGGGGTGGCCGGTTAGCTCAGTTGGTTAGAGCACGGTGCTAATAACACCAAGTGTTGCCAGTTCAATCCCCGCCAGGGCCACTGTGAGCTGTGCCCTCCTTAAAAAAAAAAAAGGAAAATTTTGCAAAAGTAAGAATAGAGTGATCGAAGTCAAAAATTGTGCATAGAGGAGAGAGAGAAAGAGAGGAGGGAGACAGAGAGGTTGCTTTAAAGAATGGGCAGAATCCGTCAAGTTACTTGGAAGTCCTCTGCAATTCATTAATGTTTCGTTTATTGTCTAGAACTCCCATTGCATTGTGAACTCCATGAGGTATGGATCAGATCCTTGCACAGTGCCTGGCCCATAGTATGCACTCAGTAAATATTTGTTTAAAGAGTGAATGAATCATAATGATGGGGAGTGGGGTAAACAAGAAAAAAAGATTCCAAGAATTCAAGCATTGATGACTGAAAGAATACAGAACATTGTTAGTGCGGAGGAAATGAGTTTACATTTTGGACTCTTATTAGTTTGAGAAGCCTGTAGTGCACTCTGGTGTTCATATTTCACAAAGTCCTGTATGCGGAATTGGAGCTCAGAGAAGCAGTGGGGGATGGGGATGTATTGTTGAAATTTAGTAGCATATATGTAGCAATCCAGAGCACGAGGGAGGAGAGAGACTTTAAATGGGAGACACGCCCCCAAACGTGATGCCAGTAAGGGGTGAGTAGAGGAGGGAAGCAGTTATGTGGAAAAATAGCTGCAGTTAGAGCTAAGCCAAAAGACAGAGAGCCAGGGGAGAGGAAAAAAATTAAAGTATGAGACCATTCAAAAAAGACTGGTTTCAGGGAGACAGAGGAATGCACCAAGGAAGGAGTGACCGCTTCCATGAGGAGCCGCAAACCAGCCACGCATGGTAAGACTATATGTAATTGATTTGAACCCCCAGAAGTTGTTGGTGACTTTGAGATGAGCGGTTTTATGGGATAATGGGGAATGAAGTCAGATTGCAGCCGTAAATTGCTTGAGCTTGAATCTCGACTAGTTTATGACCCTAAGCAGGTTACTTAATCACTCTGTGTGTCTTAGCTATAAAATGGAGATGATTACTTCACAGCGTTATTGTACGAGATAAGTGAATATGGGTTAAAATGCATAGTAAAATACCTTGCTCATTGTCACCACTCAGTGAAATTTTAGCTGTTGTTAGAGAGTACGCTGCGGACGGTGGTGAGTGGAGCCATAGACTGATCTTCATTTTAGGTCTATAAAGATGGAGGAAGTAGGTGAGACTTTTCCACTGATTACTGCAAAACTAAATAGTGAATAATCTTAGGAATAATACTGAGATGTTGGGGTTTAATTCAATGAGAATTGAGTCTGCCAGAATGTTCCAGATCTCTAAACTGTTCTCTACCAGTCATGCGCAGTATCATCAAGCACTCTTCAAGGTTCTCTACCAGTCATGCTCAGTAAGATTGCGCACTCTTCTCCAAGCTCCTCCTAGTTTTCCTATAGGCTGCAGGTCCGGTAGTGCTTTCCTCACGTTTCTCATTGATTTTCAACTAGCCCTGGCCCCGCCTCTTGAGGCAAGGAATTCCCCGTTGGACCTCTTAGTTTTTTGCTTGTCTCAGGGCGTGGGGTTGGAGAAGTGGACAGTTTTTTTTTCTTCCAAACTAAGTAGATATCAAACAAGTAAGTACACAAGGCGGATGGGAGGGGACAGTGGGAACTGAAGGGAAATGACTTAAGGTTGTAACATCGGGATCCTTTAAACAACGGACCCAGCTACTTCCGGGAGAGAATGGGCGGGTAGAGAGTTCCGTGTGTTTGGCGGGTTTCACTGCCTTCCTAAATATTTGGTCCTCCCACAGCGGAGGTAGCCGAACACGTGAGAACGTAGTGACTCCGCCACTGACTGCACAGGCTGCTTCGAGCTCCCCGATGGCCACGGCTGTGGTGAGTGCGGGGGCCGCGCGGCAGGGCGCCTGGGCGTCCGGGCGCCGGCTGCTGAGGGGAGGGATGCCGGGCTGGCTGCCGATCACGTGGCCAAATGGCGAATCAGGGCCTGGACCGCCGGAGTCTGGGGCGGGGCCCGCTCTCTGCAGACCCCCTCCGTCCCTACCCTCTCGACACCCCGACCGCACCGCCCCCGGCTGTGCGGTCTCTTTCGAATGATGGAAAGTACCCTAAGATGGGAACTAGCGAGACGCAACAATGTTGAGGTCCTGTTTATGGCTTTCAGCCTCCTTTTCTGGATTATCTCTAACTTTCCGTCACCTGAGAAAGAAATGGAATTGGTTCTTAATTCGAATAATAGGCTGGGGTCGGTAAATGGCTGGGGAAGAAAGTGCTTAATCTTCCTGCAGGAGAAAACTCCAACAGCGTTTCTTTTCTTCAGTTTTACAATTCCTTACAAACGGCGGTAAATTTTTATGTAATGTGAGAAAGTTTCCTAAGTACCTAGTTTTTCAAATACTTCATTGAACTTTTCTTATTTTTTTTTTATTCAACAACTTTTGATTTTGGTCATAACTTCTCACTTGAAAAGAGAACTCAACGCTTTCCTAACTTAATTCAGTAGCAATGCGCCCACCCCCACCCCCGCTTTTTTTAAGGTTCAGACCGCAACATTTTTATTAAGGTGAATGTTTTGTAAAATACTGAAAGCCTAAAGTGCTTAAAGTACCATCCAAGCAAAGATTATAAATTTATATTTGAATTGAGAAGAAAAAAAAAATCAAACTCACTGAGGGGTGACTGAGTATATCCTAAAGCTAAGTGCCTAAAACTAGTGAAAATTTTAAAAATTGGAAACTTTTGAGCTCTAACCTTTAAAATGTCCAAATTTATATGGAAGACTGTGGACTATGTATGGAGCTACATAAATCATCAGCTTCTATTGGTGGTTTTGTGTTTGTGGGGATGGAAGGGTGGTAATGTACACTTCTCGATTTTTTCCTGTAGGATTTTAAAACTTATGTAGATCAGGCATGTAGAGCTGCTGAGGAATTTGTCAATATTTACTATGATACAATGGACAAAAGAAGACGGGTGAGCATTATGGACTCTACTGTGCTTTATTACATGCCAGTTCTTTTATTGAGCCCCAATTCATCTGACTTGTAGAAGTGTTGACTGTGGAATTGTTCTTTAAAAGTGCATTGCTTAGCGAAGGATTGGTATGGTATTAGGAAGTGTGGACTCTGGAATCACATACCAGCTTTGCGTTTATGTACCCCTGTGACCTTGGGCAAGTCGCTAACCTCTAGACCTCATTTACTTTTAGGGTGGTAACTGGGAATCAATTTAAATACTGCACTTAACATAGGATCTAACATGTATTTATTGAAATATGCTACATTTTCTCAGTCCTATCATTTAACCAATTTAGTTAAAATAGTATTAGTGCTAGTGAAGGGGTCTGCCATTACAGGGAATGTTCCCGGCTTGTCCCTTTAATTACATATATTAATAGATAATTTGTAATTAAAGCTCACAGCTATAGGTGTCACTCACAAACAAAATCCCCATGGCTTGGATACTTTTAGTCTTCAACAGAGCAACGTCTCACTTCGTCAGCTTTTTTTCATTGTGATTTATCCCTGAGCCATATCTTCTAAGGAATTATTTCAGTATGTGTTCCAGCCTAGCCTACGTATCTTATCAGCATAGGACTGTATTTTAGAAAAAAAAATGTCTCTGTGCTGCAGCTACAGAAGTTAATATCTTATCTCTAAAAACATACTTTTTTAAGGCAGAAGATAAAAGAAATTCCTGGCACTGATGACATGGGACAGGGGCAAGGGATGTGACAATGGGTGTTTTGTTTATTGTGCCTTGCTGCTTTCAAATATAAAATAGCCACACACACACACACAAAAAAGGCAACATAGTTCATTACCAGATTCAAGATTTGTGTTGGCCTTTTAATCCAAGATAAATTTTAGAATTAAGCAAATAACGTGTCCTGTGGCACACTGAACTCCTGTGACTGAAGAGTTAACTGTCGAATTTTGCCTCATTGGAGCCTTAACTTACTTGACTTATCAAAAACTCTGCTTTAGCAAGTACTCATGATTCTTTTGAACTAAACATGCTGTTTGAGTACTGGTAAAAGTAGCTAACTCTTCCTAACACATACAACATTAAGTGGTTCAAACATTAAGTGTATATAAACACTATGATTGAAGTGTATAGGTAGGGCCTGATTGACAACTTTGTTAATTCTCAGAAAAGGGAGGGAGATTAAACATGGTTTGGAGCTGCAAGTGCTTTAAACTTGTGATCATTTAATTTATTTTAATACAGAAAGCAAAATTTTAGAACTCTCTTCCAGTTTGGATGCAGAGTTTTCTGGTTGTGGCTAAAGTGAAATGTGTGTGTGTGGTGGGAGGCGGCGGGTATTTATTGCCTAGTTTATTGAGAGTTGAATAATATCTATTTAAGGCCAAGATTATAAAGCAGACAGACACCTTGTTCATGTTGTCTTCCAGTGGGAGGGGCAGGGGAGTAGAGGTGGAGGTAGAACTATGAAAATGTTTATATACCACCTGTACCCTTTCAGTCCACTTCTGTAAAATGCTTACCCAGAAACAAATATATTTCCTTTTAATTTTTTTCTCTTTTTAGGCACTGCCCAGGCTCTATCTGGACAAGGCCACTTTGATATGGAATGGAAATGTTGTTACAGGGTTGGACGCCCTGGCTAACTTTTTTGATGTGTTGCCTTCTAGTGAATTCCAGGTCAATATGTTAGATTGCCAACCAGTTCATGGTAAGATCATGGTCTTTCAAGGTACTTCCTTCATTTTCCTTTAGTGAGCCCTGAGCTTTAACACCAAAAGCAGCAAGTGACTTTTAGTGGTAGGAGTATACTTTTCTGAGCAAGTTAAATATTACGAAAAGCTCAGCTGTCAAATCAAACTTTTGGTCTTCCTTTAGCTCTGACTCACTCCAGTGGATCACTAGTACGTTTTGGCAGGTTGTATGATTATGGTTTATTAAGGATTATGTGAGTAATTGAGGCTAAATGTGATTTTTGTTGATGGAGAGGACCAATGATCTATTCTCCCTAAATAGTTGCCTTCTGTGCCTTGAAATGTCTCCAGAGAAAAACTGTACTGTATCTTTGATCAGTGTGTTTTATTACCTTACAACTTATTAAAATTCCACAGAAGAAATTGACTCTATTACGTGAGAGGATGACTTTTGGCAAGACAGAATTAGATTCGGTGTAGATCAGTGCCATTTATAAGATTAACCTCTAGGTGGGTCTTAAGTTTCTTAAGTAGTAGTTCAGGGTGATTTCTTTTTCCTTTATAGTTCTTGAAAAGAACAGTAGCTTGAGAAGGAAAATACGAACAAGCTCTGTTAGAAACCCAATGAGATATTAATAAATACAGGAACCAAAGGGTCCAATGTTAGAAATAAGCTCCTTATTTTAAAACTTGAGAGTGCCCAACATCTTTCTGGATGGAAAATAATTTTAGTGTCTTTAAAATGATTATTTAGTCTTCTGGCTTTGGGCTCATGAGTATGCTTAAAGTAAATAAAGTTTATGAAATGTTGTTTTTTTTTAGTGTTAAATTATAAGGAATGTATTGTAATCTGCTTATTTAGAGATAGATACCAACCTCTTTTCTTTTTTTGTGCGGGTGAAGAGCAAGCTACTCAGGCCCAGACTACAGTTCTTGTTGTGACCAGTGGAACTGTGAAGTTTGATGGAAACAAACAACACTTCTTCAATCAGAACTTCCTGCTGACTGCTCAGTCCACTCCGAACAACACTGTGTGGAAGATTGCAAGTGATTGCTTCCGTTTTCAAGATTGGGCTAGTAGCTAAAGGGGACAAAAGTCCATCTCCTGTGGTCCATTAGTTCCAGCAACACAAATTTATGTGAATTAATTCATTTCATTGTGGAAGCACTATAAACTAGTTTGTGCTGAAACTAAATCTCTTTAATGTTTTTTATTCCTAGCAGCAGTTTTTCTAGCAGCTGCCCATTTGGCTCATTGCCCTTAAGAGCTTTAATGCTAGTTTTTTTACATGCCTTATATACATTTCACTAATGACATTCTTACAGTAATATTATAAACACATCTGTACGAACATACTCACTGTGAGCCCACCTATGGCAAAAATGAAATCCTTTTATAATACTGTCTATGGTATATCAGCACAACGTAACTCTGGGAGAAAGTGGAGTAGTATTTCTTTTTCTTATTAGTTTAATTTTAGAGCACACATACCTATTTTCAGTAAACACTGGTAATACAGTTTTAGTATAAGGCTCTTTCAAATCAGTTCAATGAAAACATTAATAATTTAGGTTTGCATAACTACTCTGACATATTAGAATCACATGTAGAGATGTTCAGTAGTCTTTTCATGTTAAGTAATGTGTGTGTTTTTTATATTGATACATTCTTATGAAGTGAATTAATCTACTACAGAGGTGTAAAATGTTATTAGTTGACACCTGAGTATTGGATGAACTCAGTGACTTAAAGCAAAATTTCTCAAAAAGATTTTTCTTGGCAGCTCCAGCTTTATAACTTTAGGTAAAGGATGGTAGTGAGACTGATAGCTTTAACTGGGAAAATGTGGAGTGAGAAATATAGAAATCCAAGGTTGGCCAAAAGTTGGGAGGGGTGGCCAAATGGTACGTTTTTGGTACTTGTTTTCTACCTCCTAAAAATGTAGCCTATTTTTAGGATTTAAGTCATTAAGGTAATAAGTATCATTGCCAAATGGTTATGAGTATCACTTTTGTTCTAAAAATGATTTGTAAAGGTTTTTATAGTTTACCTCATACTTATCGCTAATATATGTCTCAATCTATTCAATAACTTATGGGGGTAAAATATCAGCAATAAACCTGACCCTGCAGCAGGGTCTGACAGGAAAGTTGGAAACAAAGCCATTGCTGTGTCTGTCGGACACCTTAACTTCGAAGTCTTCCAGGTGAACTTCAGGCCAGTAGTCTCCTATGTGTAATCTCCCAAAGTAAGTGATTTGTTTTCTGTGTTCTATTGTTTTACACTGTCGACTGCATTATCTTTTTTCAGTCAGTAAAACATTGAATTTTCTTATTTGTTCTTCCATATGGCGTGAGCAAATAGATTTGTTTTAAAACACGTTCTTGTTATGTAGCTAACTCTTTGTTTTTGTAACAAGAAAATAGAGAGCATCAGATCTTCATAAGACCATAAACTTCAAAAGAACAAATTGCTTCTTTTTATGTTTTAATGTGTAAAGGGAAAGAAACACAGCTTTGGTTTCTGGTTAAACTTTAAACATTGTTCCATTCTTGAATTTATTGTTTTAAGGTTTTTAAACTGGATGTGCCAGATTTGTTTCTACATTGCAACTCCAAGTTAATGTTTCTTATCACTTGATTTGAAAACCAGTAATTCATTTCCTCTTGCCCCAAACTACACACCGATATTTCTCATGTATTAACAAAATACAATTAAATAGGAGAAGGGTGGAACTGCAATGTAGACCACTCCTTGTTGTAGTACTAATCATTAACTTGTGTGTCCTACTTTATTCATAGTGAGCTTATTCTGATTTCAGATTGGCTTTTTAAAACCACAGCTTTAGCATTAACAATCAGAGTGCCCCAACACTGCCCTTTCCCTTGTGGAGAGTAGTCTCAAGTAAAAGCTGCATATAAGAAGCAATAACTAGATTGAATGGTTGTATACTATTCATGAAATATGTTTTAAGACTTGTATATGAATTTCTTTTTCCAAACTCCATATAACTTTTAAATGGCTGGAACTACTATTATATGGACTAGACTGTATTTTTGACATATACATATTTTTGTAACTTGAAAAAAATAAAATTTGCCTTGTTTTCTCAACTTTGTTTTAAGGTCTCGATTTTTTTTTAAGGTTCTAGAACAGGTAGTTGTTTCTTCACAATATATAGGTTTTTCAAATTAATAAAAGTTAGAATATTGAAAGCAATGGTTGACAACTTGGACTTTGTCTTTTCTCCAGCCCACCTTGTTCTTCCTCTTTTGCTACCAAATATTCACATTCCCAAGGTCACCTGTTTGACGTAGCAGTGAAGATTCTGGTGAGACGTTAGAAATTTTAACCTTGAGAAACTAGTCAAAATGTTATGCTCAGTAGGCAGTGAAACCAAACAACAGTTGGTTTCCAGAAAGAACAGTCCTGTTCACTTTAACTCTACATTAAAAATATGTCAACAGACACTTGGAAAGGAATGAGAAGAGGCAACAGCCCTTAAATTTTTGAAAACTACCCAGTAATAATCTGCTTTGTTTAAAAAGGTAGTCCCAATGAGGTTAAAGAGTAAGTGCAATGTTTGGGAAGGGAGCAAAAGTCAAAAGCCAAAAAGGTAGCATGAGTTATTTTATTCTGGAACATTGCTGGAAAGACTTGCCTGAAATTAGTGAGGCAGAAAATTTGATAGAGGGGCTTCAGTTGCTGATTTTTGTTATGATTTATTATAGGGTAGAAAAGGTAAGTATAGATGTGCTTTAATAAAGCATGTATTTGGGGAAAATGGCACATTAGGCTTTTTGATTTAACAGTTGGCTCTATATAATAAAAATATTTCACCAAAACACTTGCCACCAAACTCTGTTCTATTAATATTTGCCCTTTGCCAAAAGCAGCTTTCTATACAAGAGATTTCTTGGTGACTCTCAGTGGGCTCTGTAGGTCCGTCCTCTATATAGAGCAGCACTAAAAAGTAGGGAAATGTCAAGTATTGTTGAAGCCTAGATATGGGATTGAGGTATATGCATCCTCTACATAAGTAGCCTTCCAAAGTTTTGCTCTAACCCACAGTAAAAAGTAGAAAATGCCACAGCCCAGTTCACAGATTCATAAATATTACAAGCTAATAAATTTTATATCCAAAAAACTCCCGCATACTACAGTTGATTATTGAGCATCACGGGAGTTGGGGCACTGACACCCCCTTGTGCAGTCAAAATTCCACATACAACTTTTGACTCCCCCAAAATCTAACTGCTAATATCATACTGTTGACCGGAAGCCTTACCAATAACAGTCAACTATCGTATCTTGTATATGTATTATATACTGTGTTCTTATAATAAAGCAAGCTAGAGAAAAGAAAATGTTAAGAAAATCATATGGAAAAGAAAATAACTTTTACAGTACTGTATCAATACTGTAAGTTTACATAGTCTGTTTACAAGAATGGAAAATCCATGTATAAGTGGGCCTGCAAAGTTCAAACCTGTGTTATTCAAGTGCTAACTATTGCAGTGTGTTTCTGGCATTTTTTATTTTTTTTTAAATGCTGATCATAGCCTGCTGAATTGATCTTTACAACTTCCTAATGGATTTTGCCAGCAGTTTGGGAAACATGAAAATAGAGCAAGCATAATATTTTCACTATCACTGTCTATGGGGGCAAAGCATTGGCATAGACAACAATCACTCTGTGTCAGTGATGTCCCCCTGACTTAGAAATGATCAAAAACTCCCTCCTCTGAGGCATGTGATATTTGTGGAGGGCAATGAAAGGCAGTACTGCTTTCTTCCCACTCCTTAACACCCAAAGTTTAGAGCTAAGAAAGCAACTGTATAGTCTTTAGGTAGAATCTGGGAATAGAATGTGTGGCAATGAAGATGAGTTGAAACACGAGGAGCCTGCCCTATTTCAGGTATCTGAGCAAATAATTGAGAAGGCATTCCAACAGAACCACTTTTGAACATGGTTTGATACCACATAAAATGTATTTTGTTCTATTGTAGGTCAATTTCATGTGTGTTTTTATTTTTCCTTTCCCATCTTGGACACTCCAAACATCTGCATATCAACCACCCTGGTTTGACAAAGGCTGTGGTGGTCTCTAAGGTGTAAGTCCTAGTCCAAGATCTTAAAGAGACCTGTATTCTAAGGCCATTCTGCCCCTGATGTGCTTTGTGACCTCTGTCTTCAGCTGTTGGCTGGAGATTTGCCTTATCTGTCCCACCAGCTGGTTGTGAGGATCAAATACGACAACAAATGTGAAAATATTTTGAGCAAAGTGTTGCACAAATATAATGGTTATATTTTTTTTGGCTTGATGACTGCCTTATCCCTCTCCCTAAATTCTGTTTAGAGGAAAACAATTGATAGGGATCACCACCCACAACCTGACACTCATTCTAAACTTTGCCATTGCCTTTATAAGACTTAACCCAGCTCTGCAAAAAACCGAAGATTAGAAGGATCTAGATAGAGATGGCTATTTTATTGTAAAAAAAAAAAAAAAAAAAAGATTCAGGAAGCAAGGATAACAATTTGCAAATATTTTCTGAGGTCTTTCTGTAACGGGGGAAAAAATGGACTGGAACATTATTGATTCCGATTGTCTTACTCAAGGACAGGAAATCAGTGAGAAGAGCCTGCAACACTAACCAAGTGCAGGCATTGTGGTCGGTCTTGGAGCCCTGAGCTGCTGAGGTGCCAACGTGCTCCTTATTCCCCGACCCATTTCTGTCATTTCAGAAAGAGCCTTTGGGAATATTCTCTAATCAGCTCATCTGTCCATCTGTGACACCCAGGATTCCCAGTGGCCCCGGACCCAATCTCAGAGCTAATAATTCATTGGCTTTGGATGCTGCTGGAGAGAAAAGGCAAGCCTGGGCGAAGGGACCAGAGGAGAAATTGGCTGGGGGGAAGGGCTGGGACAATTGGGGAAATAGTGCCTTCAAACCACTGAAAATAAAAGGAGAGGAAGTGGGGGAGAGAAACCAGAAAATATAGCCTCCCTTGGAAAAGAAATTTACAATCACTCCAGGAGAGAAGGTATGGTGGTTAAGGAAGCCCTTGAAAGGAGAACTGCAGCTAAAAAATGCATACACTCACAAGTCTATGGGAGACCAGTGGCAAAACTAAGAATTAGGGGGACGCTTTCCTCCATGAGCCCCTCTTCCCATCCTTCTGGGGCCCTACTTTATTATGCTTCCCAAGGTCCCCACAGTTGCAGACTCTGGACCTATCCCTCAAGTCCCACTTCCCATCACATCCAAACTTCTTTGCCCTAAGAATCAAGTCAACTTTGTTAACTTATAAGCTCACTGTGGAGGTGATTGGCTTTTATCTCAGGGTTGTACCATTCTGTCCGGAAGCAACTGGAACAATACCATAACTTGAAGGAATGGCTCGCTAATCTTGGCTTTTCAGACATATGTTGAATGTGAGGGGTGAGAGGAGTTTGATTTGAAGATCAGGGAGATGGATGATTGGTACCCCTCAAATTATACCTTGCAGTAGATGAACTACATACCATTAATCATGGACTATAAATTAGCCCAGCATATAACCTCCCACATATCTTACTGATTATGTGTTCTTTTGACTTCTATTGGCTGACAAATGGCTTTCATTCCACTGCTGCTCTCTCACCTAGTTGTTGGGCTGATAACACTCCCAAACCCTGTTTCTGTCCCATGCTGCTTATTAGCCTGCAGAGTCCCTTTGGCAACAGCCCAGGAAAACTCTAGAAGGTAGTGTAGTGTGAGCTAATGGGTCAAAGAGACCTGGAAAGTGAATTGCAGATTTGCCAATTACTAGCTGTGTGATCCTTTAGCAAGTTATTGATCCTCTACCAGAGCCACGATTTCCTCATCTATAAAAGGGAACTAATACTTACACTGCAAGGTTATTGTGAGGCTTAAATGAGGTAATAACTGCACTGTGCTGGGCAAACACTCATAATACAACTAACCGCCATTAAGCAATTATTTACCAGGCTATGCTAAGCACCTCACATGCCTTATTATCTCGTTTGACCTCACAGTAACTTCAGGAAATAGATACTATTGTCAGAACCATTTTGCAAAAGAGGAAATTGAGGCTCAGAAAGTCATCTTCTACAATTCCTCCCCCCCTCTACCCTCTGGTAACCACTAAACTGTTGTGTGTCTATGAGTTTTTGTTTATTTGCTTGTGAGGGTAAAGGGGGTCAAATCTATGGTGATGGAGGGAGAACTTACTCTGGGTGGAGAACACATACTGCAATATATAGATGATGTAATACAGAATTGTACACTCGAAACCTATGTAACTTTACTAACAATTGTCACACCAATAAATTTTAATTGTATTTTTTAAAAGAAAGAAAGAACTTACTACAAATTGGTAGTTACAAAAGAGCCACAGGGATGTGAAGTACAGCATAGGGCATATAGTCAATAATATTATAATAACTGTGTATGGTGCCAGGTGGGTACAAGACTTTCAGGGGGATCACTTCATAAATTATATAAATTTCTAGCCACTATGCTGTACACTTGAAGTTAATATAAAATAATATTGAATTTAATATAAAATAATGTCAAATGTGATTGAGAAAATAAATAAACCTGTTGATCCTAAATAAATAAATAAATAATCTTTTAGCTGTGATGAGGACACTTAGCTGACAGCCTCCAGCTGCAGTGCCTGCAGGATCCACTGCAGTATTTGAGCCAAGGCTGTGGTCTTCTGGTGCAGCCTCTAGTCAATGAACACAAGGATATTAAAGCTTGAGCATTCAGTCCCTTGCAGAACTTTTCTAATGAGCCATCTTCACTCTGCAATTCTTCCCTAGATTGGCTGAGGCTTTCAGATCCAAATGACAGCCTAACTCTGCTTTTGTCCTTCTTTCCTTTCACAAATGTCATATTGTGGGGACAGAACCAGGAGTGCAGTTTCCAGGCTATAGGCCTCATGTGGAAAGGTGTTGGCTCAGGTAGTAAATGGCCATGAACTGTGATTGGATGGCCATCAGCTGTGGCTAGTTGGCCGTCAGCTGTAACCAGTGAGCCATTGGCCACTAATATAACTGCTGTGGCTGCGCTAGCAGAAAATGGGGGCTAGCAAGAAGATGGTGGCTGGCAAGTGCGGATTGCAGAAAGCTGGATGCCACCAGCGAGAATATAGTGATATGACTCCCCTTTCTATGGCTCCGTGGGTGTTCCTTTTTGGCCTCACCATATCCTGCATTCTTATGCGGGGAGCGGGACCAGATACCCCGTGTCATGCGGGGGACCCTGCTCGCTGCACCATTTGTCATGCAGAGCGTCCGGTGGGGTCTCTGCTCCCGCTCCCCATACAAGAACGCAGGATATGGTGAAGCCAAAAAGGAACACCCACGGAGCCATAGGTAGGGGAGTCATACCACTATATTCTCTCTGGCGGCACTATACTCTCACTGGAGGCTGGATCCACACTGTCCGCAAACCGCCATCCACACTTGCCAGCCTAGCCGCCATCTTCTTGCCAGCCCCCATTCTTCCTCTTTCTTCCTTCTTCTCTGCTAGCGTAGCCACAGCAGTTATATTAGTGGCCAATGGCTCACTGGTTACAGCTGACGGCCAACTAGCCACAGCTGATGGCCATCCCATCACAGTTGGCCATTTACTACCTGAGCCAGCACCTGTCTATGTGAGGCCGAGAGCCTGGAAACTACTTTCTGGGGCTCTGCCCCCACACTCCACCCCTACAGGCTCTCGCCTCACAATCTACGCGACAAGTGTCTTCCGCGAGGGGACCTGTGCGAGGAGCCTGGAGGTGAATGCAATATCCTGGACACAGCCAGGCTCTCTGGGCACAGCTAGGGTTTCTCAGGGCACCACCAGTGCTTCTGGGCACGGCCAGACTTCCTGGACTTCTTAGGGTACCACCTGTCTTCCCGGCCACAGCCAGGGTTTCTCAGGGCACCACCAGTGCTTCTGGGCACGGCCAGACTTCCTGGACTTCTTAGGGTACCACTAGTTTCCCCGGGCACAGCTAGGATTTCTCAGGGCACTGCCACTCTCTGTGGGCACAGCCACACTTCCTGGACACAGCCAGGGTTTTTCAGGGCACTGCCACTCTCTCTCTGTGCACAGCCACACTTCCTGGACTCAGCCAGGGCTTTCAGGGCACTGCCACTCTCTGTGGGCACAGCCACACTTCCTGGACACAGCCAGGGCTCTCAGGGCACTGCCACTCTCTCTGTGTCTCTCAGGGTACCCTGCTGGAACAACAGCGACTCACAATCAAGGTGCTTACATATTCTCAATGGCGGCCAGTCAAGAGACAAAAGCAAATATCCCCCAGTTCCACTAACAACAGTTCCCAAACAAACAGTCAAGCAGTCCATTAAATTAGGGATGGAAGGCAATTCCCCATAGTCCATAGTCATTCACCAGGGCTGTCCTGGGGGTGAGGGACGACCTTGACCTCACCCTCATCTCCCACGGAGGACTCAGCAAGCGTTACCTCCTGGGACTATAAGTCCTGCATCCAGGCTGCCTGAGCAGGAACCTCCCAGCCCACAGGGCCGCAACGACCTTTGCTTTCTCCAGCCTGTGCTGGTTGGGGAACCATCCACATCTTTCCACCTCTCCACGGGGCTCCATCTCTGCAGCAGCTGCATGGCTTTTCCTGTGCTGGTGGGAGAACCGTCCACGTCCTCCCACCCCTCCACGGGGGTCCAGCTCTCCGGCAGCTGCTCCTCCTGGTCTTCCTGAGACTGAGTGTTCACACGCACAAACTGCTCCACCGTCCTTTGAAGAGCTTTGGCCGGCACCATACCCTGCTCGCTGCGCCATTTGTTGTGCGGGGCGTCCGGTGGGGTCTCTGCTCCCGCTCCCCATACAAGAACGCAGGATATGGTGAGGCCAAAAAGGAACACCCACGGAGCCATAGGTAGGGGAGTCATACCACTATATTCTCTCTGGCGGCACTATACTCTCACTGGAGGCTGGATCCACACTGTCCGCAAACCGCCATCCACGCTTGCCAGCCTAGCCGCCATCTTCCTGCCATCCCCCATTCTTCCTCTCTCTTCCTTCTTCTCTGCTAGCGTAGCCACAGCAGTTATATTAGTGGCCAATGGCTCACTGGTTACAGCTGACGGCCAACTAGCCACAGCTGATGGCCATGCAATCACAGTTGGCCATTTACTACCTGAGCCAGCACCTGTCTATGTGAGGCTGAGAGCCTGGAAACTACTTTCTGGGGCTCTGCCCCCACACCCGCGTGCCACCCTGCATGACACATATATACATCAATGTTGGAAGACCTCCCTGCCCAACCCTGCTTCCTCCCTCTTTATCTTTCATAGACATTAACCCCCAATAAACCTCTTCCACTAAGTCCATCTGAGTATCAGCTTACTAGAGAACCCAAACTGACCCAGGGAGTTTTGTTGTCTGTCCTTCACTGAATTGAACAACTGATCAGTATTGAGTGTGAGTGGTAGCTTCTCAGGTAGGTATCTTAGTAACCTGCTTGGCCATTGCTATGGAAATTTCCACAGGAAAGGAAAACAAAAACAGGAGATAAGAACTCATTGCAAAGCCCTGCACCCAGGTTGTGGGAGAGGATTCCCAGCCACTTGGGCAGAAAGCTTGGGGTCCTGGCCAATTGCATTTGGTCTTGTGAGGGTTGGAGTTGATGAGGGGATGAAGAGACATTTAGTCCGTCCAGGCCTGGAAGGCAGGGGCAGGAGATGGAAGATTGGGAGGGGAATGTTGGGGAATGGGAGTATATGGCCCAGATAGCATTGTTAATATTCACTAAGAGACCCCCAGCATCCCAGTGTCTTAGCCTCTTGGCAGCAAAATCTTCACCTAACCAGTTCTTTCCAAACAGAAACTGTTCTGCCAAAGATTTCTATATATTACCTGGCCTTCTGCCCTGCCCCACCTCCCCCTCTTGCCTTTGTGTATCCTCACACCATTTTTCCAGAACAGAGATTCTGAACCTGGTCTGGGGTCCACAGACCTGCTGGAACTTCAGGAGGGTGGTCTGTGACCCCCCAAGGAAACGTTATGAATATTTACCTGGGGACAGAGACTATAACTTTTATCAGCTTCTCAAAGGGGACTGTAATGCTAAAGAGATTAGGAACTATAGGTCCATGGAAAGTGAGTCTTTCCTTATGGATTTAGTAGGGAGAACTAGCACAGAGTAGGTGCCCAAAAATAGTTGTTACATGAATGAATGAATAGAAAAAAGAAATAGCTACAGGTTGCAAAAATTAATTTAAATGAAATAAAACATAAAACACTAAGCATGGTGCCTGACTCACAGTAAGCATTCAGTAAAAAATTATTATAATAATGATAATCATCATCATCATCATCATCACATGGTCAATCTTTTGAACGGGAATCTAGTACTCCAGACTGACTGAAAAATAAGGTGTTTAACCATTTTCTATCATTGGATATACCAGTTTTCTCCATTTATTTTCTGTTACAAACCATGCAGAACTGAACATCTTGTACACATATTTTTGCACATACATGTCAGCATACCTAGAAGATAGTTTATTTTTTCTGGGATATTCTTGATCATACTGGTTCAGACAAATAGCAATGCCTTAATTAGTTCTAGCATTCGTCCCGTCCCTCAAAACACTGTCCTCAGCATTCTGGGGCTTTATTTCTTAGGCTGTAATATGTTTCCATAGTCCATCTAAGGGAAACCGTGTACCCTACAAGTGGACCATTCATGAGTGATAGTTTTTCCCATTCCTATGAGAAGAACTCATGTCTTTGGAGTAAGCTCACATCTTCCCCACCAGCAAGGCTCCTTCTTTCTCTCCTTTCACAGCTAACTTCATACTCAATAAGGAAAAGTTAAAAGCATTTACCTTAAGATCAGGAACAAGACAGGGATGCCCACTTTCACTACTTTTATTCAACATAGTATTGGAAGTCCTTACCACAGCAACCAGACAAGAAAAAGAAATAAAAGGCATCCAAATTGGAAAGAAAGAACTGTCATGATACTATATGTACAATACCTGAAAGATTCCACCAAAAATACTATTAGAACTGATAAGTGGATGCAGTAAAGTAGCAGTATACAAAATTAGTATTCAGAAGTTGGTTGCATTTTTATATGCCAATAATGAACTGTCAGAAAGAGATATTAAGAAAATCCCATTTACAATTGCATCAAAAATAAAATACTTGCAAATAAATTTAACCAAGGAGGTAGAAGATCTGTACTTGGAAAACTATAAGACACTGAAGAAAGAAATTGAAGAGATACAAATAAATGGAAGCATGTACCACATTCATAGAAAGACTTGATAGTTAAAATGTCTATACTACCCAAAGCAATCTATAGATTCAGTGCAATCCCTATGAAAATACTAATGGCATTTTGCTCAGAACTGGAACAAATAATCCTAAAATCTATATGGAAACATAAAAGACCTCGAATAGCCACAGCAATCCTGAGAAAGAAAAACAAAGTTGGGAGGTAATCTATTCATCTTCAAAGAGGACATACAGATGGGCAATAGACATATGAAAAGATGCTCAACATCACTAATCATCAGAGAAATGCAAATAAAAACCCAATGAGATATCACCTCACACCTGTCAAAATGGCCATCAACAAATCAGCAAACAACTGTTGGCAAGGATGTAGAGAAAAGAGAACGCTTGTGCACTGTTGGTAGGATTGAAAATTGGTGCAGCCACTATGAAAAATAGTATGGAGATTTCTCCAAAAATTAATGATAGAATTACCTTATGACCCAGCAATTCCACTCCTGGGTGTTTATCAAAAGAAATCAAAAACACTAATTCAAAAAAAAAAAAATATGCACCGCTATGTTTACTGCAGCGCCATTCAAAATAGCCAAGATATGAAAACAACTGAAATACCCATCAATAGATGATTGGATAAAGAAATTGTGGTATATTTATACAATGGAGTGTTACTCTGCCTAAAAAAGAATGAAATAGACTTCCGGAAAAATGGCGGCGTGAGGTGAGCCTCTGTAAAGCTCCCCTGGAATTTACAACGAATCGAACAACAAAAACTCCACAAAGGACTCCCTGCACAGCAGACAGGCAAGATGAAGAGGCCCACTACCGACTGAAATCACCTACAGGTGGGAGATTCGCGAGAGAGCGGGGGGAGGAGGAAAGTGAGAAGTGCGTGGAGACGGAGCCCCGCGGGCACAGGACGCAGACCTAGCTTAGTGCTCCGAGCTCGCTGCTTCCCGGAACCACCGCAGCTGCGAGTGAGGGAAGAACTCGGACTGCTAGGGCTCCGCCAGGGCTCCACAAGGCTGAGGGGACAGCATATAACACGGCTGAACCCAACGCTCATGGCAGAAACCTCGGAGAAAAGACTGAGGGAAAAAGGCTGAAAACGGTGGTTTAAGCCCACACTGCCGAGCAGAGAACGGAGCCTTAGGCACTGAGACTAGCCGCCCCCTCCCTCCCCTCCCAGAGCTCGCCCCGCCCCCACCTGCCCGGTGCTAGAAGCGAAACAGTAGCAGTGTCAGATCAAAACAACAGAAAATTTGCTATATTTGAGAACTGTGGCCCACAAACACAAATTCACAGCCCAACTAGTTCCAGCAAAGGGGAGAGAGCTGTGGAAGCAGGACCGTCTGTGGTGGTGGTCGCGCCATTGCTCTGGGCCACCTCTCACAGCTCACCCCGCCCCTGGCCCCACCTATCTGGGTGGATCCCTGCAGGAGTAAACAGAACTGCTGAAACATACGGGCTCTGAATCAGGAGCTGGAAGAGCTTTGGAACATCAAAAGCTATCCGCATACCCACCAGGACACTGCGCCCTGTGACCTAGACGAACTATTAACAGAGGAGAAGCCCGTCTCCCAGGGAATCCCCCATTGTGTGAGAAGCAGGAATAGTGCAGAGAAAACAGCACTACCGTGTGGGAGAAGAAAAATCAATTGCAGTTGGAGAAATAATAAGATATTCTACCAACAAGTACTGGAAAACAAAAGAAAGACCTCTTCCTATCAACCTGTTGCACAAGTCACTCCTGTAGATGTCTAGGAAGAGAAATAGTAAACCAGTAATCGCCATGAATAACCAAGGCAACAAGATAGCTCAGAAAGAAAGTGAAAAATCTCCAGAGAAGGCACTTAAAGATACAGAAATATGTGACTTAAGTGACAGAGAATTCAAGATTGCAGTTCTGAAAAAACTCAACGAGATACAAGAAAACACAGATAGGCAGTTAAATGAACTCAGAAACTCAATCAAAGAACAGCATGAGCATTTTACGAAAGAGATTGAAATTTTAAAAAAGAACCAAATAGAATTTCTGGAGATTAAGAACTCAATAGAAGAAATTAAGAATGAAATAACCAGCTTAGGTAGTAGAGTTGACCAGATGGAGGAAAGAATCAGTGACATCGAAGATAGAAACCTGGAAATTACACAGATGGAAGAAGAAAGAGACTTGAGACTTAAAAGAAATGAAAGAACTCTACAAGAACTTTCTGACTCCATCAGAAAGAGCAATATAAGAATAATGGGCATACCAGAAGGAGAAGAAAGAGACAATGGAACAGAGAATATATTCAAACAAATTGTCAATGAGAACTTCCCAAATTTGTGGACAGAACTGGACCCTCGAATCCAAGAAGCAAATAGAACACCTAGTTACCTCAATCCCAACAGGCCTTCTCCAAGGCACATTGCGTTGAAGCTGTCTAAAATCAACGACAAAGAAAGAATCCTCAAGGCAGCCAGGGAAAAGAAGATGGTAACTTACAAAGGAAAGCCCATCAGATTATCATCAGATTTTTCAGCAGAAACTCTACAAGCCAGGAGGGAGTGGAACCAAATATTCAAACTATTGAAAGAGAGAAATCATGAGCCAAGAAGAATATATCCAGCAAAGATATCCTTTAAATATGAAGGAGGAATAAAGACCTTTCCAGACATACAGAAGCTGAGGGAATTTTCTAATACACGACCTACACTACAAGAAATACTAAAGGAGGCTATTCGACCACCATCAACAGGGACAATTTGTGGCAACCAAAACTCAAAAAGGGGGAGAGTAAAGGCCTGAACCGGAATATAGGAATGGAGAAAGTAAGCGTGCTGAAGAAAATGGAATACTCTAATTATCAAACTTTCTTTTACATAAACTTAAGGGTAACCACTCAAAAAAAAATCCAGAACTGAAATATATACTGAAATAAAAGAAGAAACAGAGGGAAACATCATAGAATACCACCATACAGAAATAATAGACAACAATAAAAAGGCAAAGAAACAATGGAGACACAGCCTTACCAGAAAAGTAAAGATACAATGACAGGAAATCCTCACATATCAATAATCTCCCTAAATGTAAATGGACTGAAGTCACCAATAAAAAGGCACAGAGTAGAAGATTGGATCAAAAAACTAAACCCAACCATATGCTGTCTCCAAGAGACACATCTCAGCTACAAGGACAAGCATAGACTCAAAGTGCAAGGGTGGATATTCACACTCCAAGCAAATGGTACCCAGAGAAAATCAGGTGTAGCCATAATGATATCAGATGAAACAGACTTCAGGGTAAAAAGATAACAAGAGACAAAGATGGACATTTCATAATGATAAAGGGGACTGTACAACCAGAAGACATAAGAGCCATCAATATTTATACCCCCAATCTGGAAGCACCGAAATATACCAAGAAAGTACTAACAGAACTAAAGGGAGGAATTGACCAAAACACAATTATACTAGGGGACGTAAACACACCATTGACAGCTATGGATAGATCATCCAAACAGAAAATAAATAACGAAACAGCAGCCCTAAATGACACATTAGATGAAATGGACATAATTGACATATATATAGAGCACTTCATCCTAAAACATCAGGCTATTCATTCTTTTCTAGTGTACATGGAACATTCTCAAGGATAGACCATATACTGGGACATAAAATGAGCCTCAGCAAATTTAAGAAGATTGAAATCATACCAAGCATATTCTCTGATCACAAGGCTTGGAAATTGGATATCAATTGCAAAAAGAAAGCAGGAAAAAAACAGAAATACAAGGAGATTAAACAACATTATTTTAAAGAATGACTGGATCAAAGAAGAAATTAGAGGAGAGATCAAAAGATACATAGAAACATATGACAATGAAAATACATCCTACCAATATTTTTGGGATGCAGCGAAAGCAGTTTTAACAGGGAAATTTGTATCATTACAGGCCTATCTCAAGAAACAAGAAAAACCCCAAATAAGTAACCTCATGTTACACCTTAAAGAACTAGAAAAAGAAGAACAAATGAAACCCAAAGGCAAGAGAAGAAAGGAAATAATAAAAATCAGAGGAGAACAAAATGAAATGGAGAACAAAAAGACAATAGAAAAAATTAATGTGAAAAAGAGCTGGTTCTTTGAAAAGATTAACAAAACTGACAAACCCTTGGCTAGACTCACTAAGATAAAAAGAGAGAAGACACTGTTAACAAAATCAGAAATGAAAAAGGGGAAGTTATCACGGACACCACAGAAATAAAAAGGATCATCCAAGAATACTATGAAGGACTATATGCCACCAAATTCAATAACCTAGAAAAAATGGCCAAATTCTTAGAAACATAGAGCCTTCCAAGGCTGAACCAGGAAGAACTGGAAAATCTAAACAGACCAATCACCAGTAACGAAATTGAATCAGTCATCCAAAACCTTCCCAAAAGCAAAAGTCCGGGACCAGATGGCATCACTAGTGAATTCTACCAAACCTTCAAAGAGGATCTAATACCAATCCTGCTCAAACTCTTCCAAAAAATTGACGAAGGGACAGTACTCCCTAACTCATTTTATGAGGCCAACATTACCCTGATACTAAAACCTGGTAAGGACAACACAAAAAAAGAAAACTACAGACCAGTGTCTCTGATGAATACAGATGCAAAAATGCTAAACTAAATTCTACCAAATCTAATACACAAATGCATTGAAAAGATTATTCATCACGACCAAGTGGGGTTCATCCCCGGGGCACAAGATGGTTCAACATCCGCAAATCCATCAATGTGCTACATCACATAAACAAAATAAAGGACAAAAATCATATGATTATATCAATTGATACAGAAAAAGCATTTGACAAAACACAACATCCATTTATGATTAAAACACTTAGTAAAATAGGTATAGAAGGAAAACACCTTAACATAATAAAGGCCATATATGAAAAGCCCTCAGCTAATCTCATAATTAGTGGTGAAAAACTGAAGCCCTTTGCTCTACTTTCAGGAACACAACAGGGCTGTCCCCTATCACCTCTGCTTTTCAACATAGTGTTGGAAGTCCTTGCCAGAGCAATCAGGCAAGAGAAAGAAATAAAAGGCATCCAAATTGGGAATAAAGAAGTTAAATTGTCACTCTTTGCAGATGACATGATGCTATATATAGAAAACCCTAAAGACTCCACCAAAAAGCTATTAGAAATAATCAACGAGTACAGTAAAGTTGCTGGCTAAAATCAACGTACAAAAGTCCATTGCATTCCTATATACTAACAATGAAATCTCAGAAAGAGAAATACATAAAACAATTCCTTTTGCAATTGCAGCAAAAGGAATAAAATACCTAGCAATAAACTTAACCAAGGATGTAAAGGACCTATATGCTGAAAACTATAAGACATTTTTGAAAGAAATTGAAGAAGACAAAAAGAAATGGAAAGACATTCCGTGCTCATGGATTAGAAGAACCAACATAGTTAAAATGGCCATATTACCCAAGGCAATATACAGACTTAATGCAATTCTTATCAAAATCCCAATGGCATTTTTTAAAGAAATAGAACGAAAAATCATCAGATTTGTTTGGAACCACAAAAGACCCCGAATAGCCAAAGCAATCTTAAGAAAACAGAACAATAATGGAGGTATCATACTCCCTGACTTTAGCTTGCACTACAGGTCTACAATCATCAAAACAGCATGGTATTGGCAGATAAACAGACACATAGACCAATGGAATAGAATTGAGAACCCAGAAGTAAAACCACTAAATATGGACAGATAATTTTTGACAAAGAAGCTAAAAACATACATTGGAGAAAAGACAGCCTCTTCAATAAATGGTGCTGGGAGAAGTGGATAGCCACGTGCAAAAGAATGAAACTGGACTGCTATGTGTCACCATGTACCAAAATTAATTCAAAATGGATCAAAGACTTAAGCATAAGACCTGGCACAATAAATTGCATAGAAGAAAACATAGATACTAAACTTATGAACGTTGGGTTCAAAGAGCATTTTATGAATTTGACTCCAAAGGCAATGGAAGGAAAAGCTAAAATAAACAAATGGGAATATATGAAACTTAAAAGCTTCTGCACAGCAAAAGAAACCATTGACAAAATAAAGAGGCAACCAACTGAATGGCAGAAGATTTTTGCAAACAGTGCCTCGAAACAACCAAAATGTCCTTCAATAGATGAATGGATAAAGAAGTTGTTGTATATATACAGAATGGAATACTATTCGGCGGTAAGAAAAGATGATATAGGAACATTTGTGACAACATGGATGGATCTTGAGAGTATGATGCCAAGCGACATAAGTCAGACGGAAAAAGCAGAGAACCATATGATTTCACTGATATGTGGTATATAAATGATAATCAACAAAAGAACAAGACAAACAAATGAGAAACAAAAATTCATAGACACAGACAATAGTTTAGTGGTTACCAGGGGGTCAGGGGGGTGGGGGGTGGAAGATGAGTGTAAGGGCGATCAAATATATGGTGATGGAAGGAGAAGTGACTCTGGGTGATGAACACACAATGGGATTTATAGATGATGTAATACAGAATTGTACACCTGAAATCTATGTAATTTTACTAACAATTGTCACCCCAATACATTTTAAAAAAATAATTTGCATCTTTATGTTAGCAACAAAGAGTTAGAAATTTTAGTAGTAAAAAAACATAATTTCAATAGCAATGAAAATTGTAAGGTACCTAGGACTAAGTATAACAGAAGTTTGCAAGACATAATCAAGAAAATTATACAACTTTATAAAAAGACATTAAATAATGTCTTAAAATAATTTGAGCGATGGATCATGTTAATAACTAGTCACAGTTAAGAATCATAAAGATACTGGTTGTTCCCAAATTAATTTCTAGATCCAATGAAATTCCAATCAAAATCCCAATTGGATTTTTCATTGAATTTGGCAACTGATTCTAAAATTTGTATGGAATAACAAAGTACTAAGACCACTCCTAGAGAAAAATAAAGTGGGGATAGTTTCTGATCAGAGACTTATTATAAAGTCTTATTATAAAGACTTATTGAGACTTATTATAAAGCTGTAGCAATTACTATGCTACTCATGCAGGAATTAACCAATTGACCAATGGAATTAAATGGTAGCTCAGAAATAGACCCACATATATATGGAACTGTGATATACTAGAGAGGCAACACTGCAGATAATTGAGGAAGGAGTGATTACTTAATAACTGGTTTAGGACAAGTGGTCATCCATATGCCCAGATGGATTGAAGACCTAGATGTGAAACATTAAACTTTTAGAAGAAAACATAAGAGAATATCCCTCTGACTTTAAAGTAGTAGTGAATTTCTTGAACAAAACACACACAAGAAACACTAATCATAAAAAAAAAACTGATGAATTAGACTACATTAACATTGAGAACTTCTGTTAAAAGAGACCATTTAAAAGTGAAAAGACAAAATATAAACTTGGAAGAGACATTTATAATATATACAACCAAAAAAAGGATTCCTAACCAGAAATATGAAGAATTTCTACAAATTAAAATGAAAACAAATGTAAAAATGGGCGAAGGCCATGAACAGTCTTTTGCACAAATGGCCAATAAACCTATGAAAAGATGCTACACTTCATTAGTAATCAGGGAAATTAAAATTAAGGCCACAATGAAATAATATTTTATGCCTATGGCAAAAATTTAAATGTCTGATAACACCAAATGTTGAAGAGAATGGAAATAAACAGGAACTCTCATACATTTCTGGTGTGATTGTCATTAGGTATAATCACTTTGGGAAACAATTTGGCATTATTTTGTATTTGCATACTCTACAATCCAACAATTCCACTCCTTGGTCTGTTCTCTCGCACATTTGTACCAGGATTCAAAAATAGAAATATTCATGCAACTATTGCTTATAATAGCAAATATTTTGTGGCAACACAGATGTTCAGGGTTTAGGGAGAGAGTGGGGTGGGATAGATAGGTATAAATTATTAATAATGTTCTATTGCTTGAGTTTTGGTGGTGAATTCATGGGTATTTTTCATATTATACTGATTTTTTAAAATATGTGTGTCTTATGTATAGTTTTATGTATCAAATAGTACATTTAAAGAGATGAAAAATTAAGCATGCGGTACACCTCCCTGGTAGTGTGGTGCTTAGGGTTTGGTGCTCTCACCACCATGGCCCTGGTTCAATTCCCAGTCAGATTTTTTTTTAAGATTTTATTGGGGGAAATGGACCAGGACTTTATTGGGGAACAGTGTGTACTTCCAGGACCTATTTCCAAGTCAAGTTGTTGTCCTTTCAATCTTAGTTGTGGAGGGTGCTGTTCAGCTTCAAGTTGTTGTCCTTTCAGTCTTAGTTGTGGAGGGCGCAGCTCAGCTCCAGGTCCAGTTGCCATTGCTAGTTACAGGGGGCACAGCCCACCATCCCTTGCGGGAGTCGAACCGGCAACCTTGTGGTTGAGAGGACGCGCTCCAACCAACTGAGCCATCCGGGAGCTCAGCGGCAGCTCAGCTCAAGGTGCCGTGTTCAATTTTAGTTGCAGGGAGCGCTGCCCACCATCCCTTGTGGGACTCGAGGAATCGAACTGGCAACCTTGTGGTTGAGAGCCACTGGCCCATGTTAAGAGTCCACTGGCCCATGTGAGAATTGAACCGGCAGCCTTCGGCGTTAGGCGCATGGAGCTCTAATCGCCTGAGCCACCAGACCAGCCCTCCCAGTCAGATTTTAACCCAAGCCTTGTTCCCTGCAGCCACCCTATGGGGGGAAAAAGGAAAAATAATTAAATGTGAGGTATAAAATAATTCATATTTCAATGCATACATACATGGTTATGAGTTCACTAAAATAATATTGAAGTATTCAATTGTTTATACCCTTATGTTGAAGCAACCATGTCTGCAACAGCATATTAGTTTGTGGCATTTTTAACTCAAATACCATGACTGATCAGTGTTGTGGTTTTCCAAAATGGTAAATAATTCTTGGCAGAGTTTCAAACAAAGCATAGCACAGTTTTCTCTCAATTTATGTAGTAGTTACATTCTTGGAAAATTCAATATATATCGAAACCTTTTAAAAGTTCCATTGTATTTATACCTAACATAAAGTTAGGTTCTGGACTCAGATAATTATAATCAGGTTTTGCACCCACATGACTATCCAGCAGAACATTTGAAAGTCTCATGGGATGATTCTTTGCTGTGTGGGAATATTTTGAGCATTACTGAAGTTGAGTATCCTCAGCCCCCTCGATGTTAATAATGTCCCCCAATCATTTGGACAATCAAAAATGCCCTGACATATTTCTCAGTTGCTCCCTAGGAGGGACAGTATCAACAGAACCACTGCCCAAGTGGAAGGTGGTAAGTGTGGGAAGCCACCAGCTTTTCTGTGATTGGGACTCCTATTTGAATAGAACAATTGGCTCATCAAAGAAGCTTTCACACCTGGCCACTTGGGATTTCTATGAAAGAGAGAGAGGGGTTAGGGAGGGGAGATAGCTTGTTTTGGTTTGGAAAGATAAAGTGGACAGGGTCCAGAAGCAGAACAAGGCAGAAAAGGAAGAGAAGCCTGATGCCAGGTCCCCAAACTGGGAAAGTTATTCTAGACAGTGTGCTTTGAATTTTGAATCTGACACTGTAAAACTCCTCCGTGAGTGGTGTACCTATCAGGACCACTTTAAGACCCAAGGAGACCTTTAAACACCTAATAGGGTGGAGGGGAAGAATCTGTACCTATGCTTGGAGTGGGGTTGCGGGGGTTGAATCCAAAACATGAGAGTACTCCAATCTGGGTCAGCAGAAAATGGACCTCAATAAATAAAGTTACACAACTTTATTAAATGTGTGAGGTTGCTGTGCCCTGAGCAAAAAGGGCAATGAAGCCAACATGTGGCTTTCCTGCCAATGCCTACAAATGACACTAGGGAGGACTCCACCAGCTTTACTCCCCCTTTACTGATATTTGCTCAGAAGTCCCAGCTGTCCACTGACCTCAGTTTCAGGGGAGGGGGCAGAGTGAAGAGGGAAACAGGCTTAACAGATATGCAATTGAGCCAAAGGATAAGGTGGCCCAGAATAACCTAGCAAGACAAATAAAGCACTTGATACAGGTGCGGTGCCAGGAGTCAAGGACCGGAGATTGGATCCAGTTGCGGAAACTGGGCATCCTGAGTGTGTCTAAGATAGCTGAGCATTGGAAAGGCACACAGTATGGGGTAGTAACAATAAGGATAACTGCCAGCATATAAAGTCCAGCCTGGGGTCAGCCAGAAATGTGGGGAAGCAACTGTTAAGGTGATATATTGTAATAATCATCTGCCCATTAGTCAGCTGAAAGGGAGAAGTCAGGTAAATACATATGAGGCCACAGCTATTGGCTTACAAGAAATAAGTTATAAGTTATTACGTTAAAAGGAGAAATACAAATCTCTCTTGCAAACCAGATTGGGGGAGAGGATGTCAAGAAGGAAATTAGTCCTTATAGAATTCACAGTCTAGAGTGGAAGGTTTCCCTCCCACATATTAGTTCATTCAACCCCACCAATCACAGAATCAAAAGACAATGAGTTGACATATTGTTTCAAGGGGAAATTGTTTGGAGAGTAATGTATAGGGTATAATCTCATTTAAATATTTTATCTACCATGGGGAAAACAAACACATACACACAGACATTTGTGAAAATGCAGAGAAAGGTATGAAAGGATACACACCAAACTATTAACACTGACTACTTTTAGGGGGTGCGGCTGATGATGGGGACGGATAAAAAGGTTTATATTTTTCTTCATATACCTCTGTATAACTTGACTTGTTCAACTGTCATGTGAAATTTTTTTTTTAAATTAAATCTGATAGAGACTTGAGCTCACTCCTCCCTTCTGCAGATTCAGCAGACATTGGGAAGAGGAAGAAAGATGTTGACATTCAGCAAACACTGGAGGCAGCAGAGACATGGGATGTGATCACTGCTGTAGGGAGGGGTGGGGCATGTCCCTGGAAAGGGGAGGTGGGGACATAGGGGAAGAAAAGGGTAAAAAGGAGAGCACTTAGAGAAGGAATAAAGAAAGGGGGCAAATCAGTGAAGGATGCCCATCCACTGGAGTGCTGGGCAGCTTTTACGTGTGATGCCTCCAAGGACCAAGGCAATGAGGCCTTGTGCCTTTGTAAGGGAAAGAAGTAGCTAGGCTATGGGCACAATGCTTATCCTCACCCTCAACTTGGTGAGTCTTTGGATCAACCACCTGTGCCTAGAACTGCTTGAACTTTCTTCGGGGTCCAAGGTATATGGTATACTTTAGAGAAAGACAAATGTGGCAGCAGAACAGGGAGCCAAGAGGGAAACAGCTGCCTTACTTCCTTCATGGACATTGACAGCACCTTCACTGTGGAATCTGGGGTAGCAAGGAGTACCTACCTGCACGACTGTGGACAACAGGGTTTCAAGGATAATCTACCCATGGATGGCGATCCCGCTGGAGAGACAGTAAGGTCCATTTCCCCTACTTCCCCCACCGGTGGTAGCTAGACGCACCTTGAAGGTTAAACACTAAAAGGGACCACCACCCACATGCAGCTACAACCTGAAGCAAACCAGATACCTAAGTTCCTTTTACATCATCAAAGAAAGAATCATCTGTTTTGGTATGGCTCCAATATTAATTTAACTTTTGAAAATTATTAATGTCATGTATCAGTTCAGTAATTCTCCCCAAGTGAACGGTGCTCAGAGTTAGCTGAGGGTGGTGGGGCGGAGTGCTTTTTAAATCCAGGTAACCCTGGTCCCAGCCCTAGGTGAGAATCCCTGCCTTTGTGAGCCATTGCTATGAGTAGAAGTGTGTCATAGCACTCAGATGTGTTGGGACAGAAGTGAACAAATAAAAAGGTGAGAGCCACTCATCTAGCTCAGTAGTTCTCAAAGTGTGGTTTCCAGACCAGTAGCATCGGCATCGCTTGGGAACAGTAGAAATGCAAATTATCGGGCCCCACTCCAGACCTTAATGAATCAGAAACTCTGCGGGTGTGATCCAACAATCTGTTTTAACATACCCGCCAGGGGACTCTGATGCACACTGACATTTGAGAATCACTACTCTACCCAAATCCAAAGCTTTTAAAAATCATTACCCTCCTTGGCAGACCCCCTCACCTTTATACCCCTTTTAATAATTGAACCCGTTGGAACACCTCCTTTTGTTTTAACTATCTCATGCCTGAGTTTCTCTAATTCTTCCCATCTTATTTTTCCTTCAATGTCTCCTTTTCCACTTCCCTTTCATTAAATGTGAATGTATGTCCGACGCTCAGCCATTCATCCCTACACCCCTCCTTCTCCATTCTTCTCCCTTCTTTCACTGTCATGATTTCAAGGATCATTACTATGTTGATGCAGCTTGACATCTAAGCCCCCTATGACTGTATTCCTATCGGCTAATATCAAACAATGTTTTCCATCAAGTGACTATCTAGTCATTGCTTCAAATTCAACATTCTCCACTCTCCATGGTGGCCTCTCCAAACCTTTGAAGGTTCTTTCTCTCTTCTTACCTAATCCATTGAAACATACTATTTAATGTTTCTGCACAATGTCTCCTGGATCTGTCACTCTCTGTTCCTTTTAATTACCCGAGTCTAACTTGTCAACATCTCCCACTGAACTTCCTAAATGATCTTCAAAATCTTTTCCAGTCTTCCTTCCTTCAGTCCCTTCCAAACTGCCCAACAGCTGTTCACAATACCATTGTTTGTATCATATTACCTCCCTGCTCAAAAATCTATGGTAGCTTCCTATTATTCACTGCTTCAAATCTAAATTGCTTGGTCTGGTTTTTAAGACCCAGCACAATCTGGTCTTTTTCTTCCCACCCGTCCATCCTCATGTACTGACGATATCTGTACTGTAGGTGCCATACTGTAACTGGTACCTAATGTTAGCCGTGACTGTTGTAGGCACTCTCAATGGACTATTCCTGATTTCTCTTAATCAACTGCCTCTTATCCCCCTGGATATCCAATCCCTGACCCTTGTTCTCACTACTTTCTTTTTGCTCCTTAGTTTTGATGAATTGGTCCAAATCGCCTCTCTGTGTTACTGGACTCAGCTTCCTACTTGACCCTTGCCTCTGCATACTGCTCTGGCTTCAACATCACCTCCCTACAGCTTAGGGGGAAAAGTCTCTTCCACCAATATTGGTCCTGAGGAACCCTTCCAGCTATACAACTCATCCACTACCTCCTAGTTTTTCCCCATCAGAGGAGCTTCTTGGACGTTGCCTGTATATTAAACCTTCCATTCCAGTAAAGCTGGTTACTCACTGAGCAACCACACACATACACACATTCTCATCCTCATAGTGAGCTCTTTGTTTTTTCGGTTCCTCTCATATCCCATCCGTCTTTGAAGACCCATCATATCCATCCTGTCTGAATTCCCTGCACTCATATGGCAGACTAGCTTGGATACTAGCTAGCAGATCAGAATCATTAGGTTGGGTTTCAAGGGCCCGCAAAGGCAGATATAATTTTCCAGGTTGCCCAAATCAGGAAGAGAGAGAGAGAGTAGTAGGTCCAGTCTAAGCCCAAGTCTTAGAAAAGGAGAAAAAGGTCAAGAGCTAGTGAGACAAGATGCAAATATCCAGTTCTAAGGACTACAGCAGGGTCATAAATAAGATGTTGACTTTTGAATTGGATTGTGAGAAGTAATAGCACATCAGAAAAAATGAAGACATGTATTGGAGCATGGAGAGTGTTGGAATATTTGCCATGAACGTTGTTGGACATTCATCAAGCTCATTTTATAGGATGGCAAAAGCATGAGGGTGCTATATTGGCTTAAAGATTTAAGGTTGAAACAGATACCAATTCTACCTTCCAGGTTATGGCATAACACTTCTTTTTCCTGCCCACATTGAACACTCCCTCTGTAAATTCTTTTGTAATTGCAGCCTGTGTTTAACGATCAGCATCTTTTAAAAACTCTGTCCCTCTTTCTAAATATCACCCCATTTTTTTCTTCAAAGTCTTAATAACTTTGTTGGATGTTATTATAAATTTAATAATAAATATAATTCATGTGTAGCAGATTTGATTAGAGGGCATAAAGGAAGAGTTACTGGGCATTAAAATAAAATGATTGCCAAATTTAAAACTTTAGTAGAAACATGGTCACTGCTGAAAACAAAATTAGTTTTCCAGAAGATGAACTAGATAAATTTCCCACAATAGTAGAGCAATAGCACTGGAAAATTGAAATTATGACTGAAAAAATAAGAGCTATACCTTGAAAACTTGATATACAAATAATAAGATTTCAGGAACGAGAAAAAAATGAACACATATAAAAGTGATAATCGAGGAAATGATAGAATAAAATTTCCCTGCACTTACAAATTCCACAGATAAGGAGAACATTTTTACAGGCTTTCAGACAAAGAAGAGGTTTCTTTTTGTTTGATTTTGTTTACCAAAGAAAGAAGCAGACTAGAACCAGAGCTGTCATCTTCCTCAGTAAAACCAAGAAGATGATGGAATAATATCTATACACAACTGAAAAAAGAGGGCTACTATCCAATAAATTTATACTCATTCAATATGTCTGGGCAAAAGGTATTTTCAGATATTCAAGGACTTAAAATATTACTTAAAATAACTCTAATCAAATTTAAATGAAATCAAAACACAGATTTTAAGATAGGTAAAGATTTAAGGCCCAAGAAACAGTGGTTATAATATACAAGATTAAATATAAAAGACGATAATGTCACAGTTGACTATAGTGTGTTTTAAGTAAGAGTACTTGAAACAAGATATATATACATATATACATATATATATATATATATATATATATGTATATATATATATATATATACACACACACACACACATACATATCTTTTCCCCTCAAAGGGAAAAACTTATCTGAATTTATACCAATTATTACTTAATTCGTCTTCCTACATCTTGTTAGTCCTCTATAATCAATTCACTTTGCAGTAGTCAATGATCTTTGTAAAATGTGTGGTAGAATGAGGGGAACATGCCTATTAATTAATGTTGCTAGATCTAAAGAGAAACATAGCTTAAATATGATTGCTAAAAATAGAATGTAACCACTAGCAAAACAGTGCCATATTTAGAGAGCTTCTAAATTCCTTAAGGAGAGGAAAAGGGCAAATAAGGATTTTTTTTTAAAAAAAAAAGATTGCTACATCTAGCAAAAGTAAGGAAACAAGAAAAAGTAACACAAGAAGTATAACAAACAAAACATTAGGGAAAGAATGAGATAAAATATATTTGTTATCACAGTAAGTTAAGATGGGTCATGTTACCCTTTCCTCAAAAAAAATGAAAAGGACTCTCTCTCAATTTTAGTTTACAAAAACACAACTACGTGATATTTATAATGAATGCTCCTTTAAAAAAAGAACAAAGAAAGGCTGAAAATAAAGCTATAGAAAGGTCTACATTAGACAAATGCAAACAAAAATGAAACAAAAGTAGCAATATTAAAATCAGGTAAAGTGAAATTCAAGGCCAAGAGAATTAAGCAGAACAAAGATATGTTCTTTTAATGATAAAAGGCACATTCCAGAAAGAATTTGTCATAAACTTTGAGCACTACACAACATAGCAATGAATACATAAGGGAAAATCTAGAAACACAAAAACAACTGAATAGAAAGCCAAGGTACAGTGGGGAAATTTATATACCTCTTTGAATATTTAACAAATAAATGGGAAAAAATAAGCAAGGATATAAAGAATCTGAATAATGCAATCAACAAGTTCAATTTAATATAAAATCAAACCTTACCAGGTAGAAATTTATAGGATGCATTCTCCGACTGAAATAAAATAAAACAAGACATTAACAAAAAAAGATAACTCCAAAAATTTAATATTTGGAAATGAAATACTCTTCTGAACAGTCACTGGATCAAACAGGAAATAAAAATCAAAGTTACAAATTATCTAGACATTAATTAAAGAAGAGCACTTCGTAAAAAATATCTATGAAATGTGGCTAGAGTTAAACCTTGAGGAAAATTTGTAGCCTCAAATATTTTTGTTATTAGAAAAAGAAAGTGAAAGTAAATAAACTCAAAATTTAACTTAAAAACTAGAGAAAAGCAACATTAATTTAAAGAAAGTAGAATGATTTAATAAAGATAGAAGCTAAAATAAAAGAAATAGAAACTACCACCACCACACAACCTCCACTACAACCCCCACAAACAGAGAAACACAAAGAAGAATGGATAAAACGAAAATCAAAAGATCTACAATATAAACCACCTCCTTCAGCTGCCCAATTTTTTTTTTCTTTTAAGATTTTATTGGGAAAGGGGAACAGGACTTTATCAGGGAACAGTGTGTACTTCCAGGACTTTTTTCCAAGTCAAGTTGTTGTCCTTTCAATCTTAGTTGTGGAGGGTTCTGTTCAGCTTCAAGTTGTTGTTCTTTCAGCCTTAGTTGTGGAGGGCGCAGCTCAGCTCCAGGTCCAGTTGCCGTTGCTTGTTGCAGGAGGCACAGCCCACCATCCCTTGTGGGAGTCGAACTGGCAACCTTGTGGTTGAGAGGACACGCTCCAACCAACTGAGCCATCTGGAAGCTCAGCGGCAGCTCAGCTCAAGGTGCTGTGTTCAACTTTAGTTGCAGGGGGCGCTGCCCACCATCCCTTGTGGGACTCGAGGAATTGAATTGGCAACCTTGTGGTTGAGAGCCGGCGCTCCAACCAACAACTGAGCCATCCGGGAGGCAGCTCAGCTCAAGGTGCCCTGTTCAATCTTAGTTGCAGGGGGCAGAGCCCACCATCCCTTGCGGGACTCAAGGAATTGAACTGGCAACCTTGTGGTTGAGACCCCACTAGCCCATGTGGGAATCGAACCGGCAGCCTTCGGAGTTAGGAGCACAGAGCTCTAACCGCCTGAGCCACTGGACCGGCCCTGCCTAAATTTTTTTTAAAGAACAAAGATTAAAATATACACTATTAGGATAAAAAATGAGATATAACCACTTAAAACTTTGAAATAATTTTACAACATAAAATAAAAGCAACTTGGTCAACAACTTTGAAAATCTAAAGAAAATGAACAGATTTCTAGCAAGACATAGACTATCATAATTAACTTAAGAAGTGGTAGGAAATCTGCACAGACTAGTAACCATAGGAGGAAGAAATAGAAAATTTCTAAGTTCCATCTGCCCTTCAAAAAAAAAATTGTGTGTTATTCAAACTGTCCCAGTTTTATATAGGGCACCCCACCTTATTCTACACATGACCTTTAAAAAATGTAATGGCAGAATACAACAAAGAGAAAACTATAGACCACTTTATTTATAAATATAGATGCAAAATATTTTAATAAAATATTAGCAAATATATTCCAGCGGAGTAGTGAGAAAGTTAATTTTCTCTGATTAAGCAGGATTTACTTGAGGAATGCAAATATAGTTAAATTAGGCAATCTATCAATATAATTCATTACATCAAAAATTAGAGATGAGGGGTAGCCGATTAGCTCAGTTGGTTGGAGCGTGGTGCTGGTAGCACCAAGGTTGCCAGTTCAATCCCTGCTGCACCCTCCTTAAAAGAAAAAAAAAAAGAGATGAATGTTATGTAATTGTATCAAAAGGTAATGAAACTGAATTTGATATAACTCAGCAGGCAGGGTAATAATAAAACTTTTAAAAACAAATTTAGAAGGAAGCCATCTCAATCTGATAGACTGCTTAGCAAAATCCAATGAATACTATGGGAAATACTGAGAAAAAGAGGTAAACCAAAGCCTTAGGCTGCTCCAAGCTTGCCTGACAAAGACCTTGGTCCCCCACAGCACTGAAACAAAGTTAAGATAAATGGAAATGTTGTGTCTGTCTTGATATTTCTATGGAACTGCCCCTGGGTTTGACCATCTGTGTTTGCTTGCAGGCCTCAGGTCTTCATGGTTCGAACTAAACATATGGAGAAGCAGACATTGTTTTTCAGTGAGAAAGAATGTGCTTTGGCTAGATAACTGGTATCAAATTGTTAGACTGTTGCCTTGTGCCGTACTTAAAATAAATTCCGGATGGAATAAAGATTTAAATTTTCACATGCAAAGCTTGAAGAAACTAAAAATAATATTTTTATAACTACAGAGTTGGAGAGGCCTTCTTAAGCAAGACAGGAAACTTAGAAGCCATAAAGATTGACAAATTTGACAGCATAAGTTAAAACCCTCTGTGGGGCAAAACACTCTGTAAAAATGCCACTGAGAGAAAATATCTGAAATTAAAATGAAAAAAATATATATGAGTAGCCTATAATATAATAAACTCCAAAAATCATCTATGAAAAAGCCAACACCCTAAAGACTATGGCAAAGGTTGGAAATAGGCAAATCACAGAAGTAGACATACAGAGAATAAGCATATGAGAAGTTACCAACCTCATGAGATGTCAAGGATACAAAATATTATAAATAATGGGGTAGCATTTTTTTTTAACCCTCGGACTGGCACCATTTGAAACATTGATAATATTCAGTACTGGCAAGAATATGGGGAAAAGGCAACTCTCTTACTCTAGTAGACTCTCTTATCTCTAGAAGAGTGAGCTGCTACAACCATTTTAGGAGATAATGTGATATTAACTATCAAAAATTTTTAATTTACAAATCTTTGATTTGGCAGTACCTCTTCCAGAAATTTATCCTAATATGCTATTTTAACACGTTAACAGAGACCTATGCTAAAGGAAGTTCACTACAGTTGAAAGTGGCAAAATAAACAAGGAAAACAATGTGAAGGCCCATCAAAATGGTAATGGTTCAGTAAGTAACAGGACAGCCATACACTGGAATACTGAAATGATGAACTAGATCACGAGTTATAGCTCTACATCTGTTGGCCAACAGAGTTGTCCATGGTGTATTGTTGTTTTTGTTGTTGTTTTAAAAAAGATGGAGGATTGGGCGAGGAAAAATGGCGGCGTGAGGTGAGCCTCTGTAAAGCTCCCCTGGAATTTAAAACGAATCGAACCACAATAACTCCACAAAGGACTCCCTGCACAGCAGACAGGCAAGACAAAGAGGCCCACTATCAAAATCAACTACAGGTGAGCGAATCACACGAGCAGGGGAGGAGGTAAGGGAGAAATGCGGAGACCGAGCCATGCGGGAGCAGGACGCAGACCTAGCTCAGTGCTCCAAGCTCGCTGTTTCCCGAAACTACCGCAGCTGCGGGAGAGGGAAGAACTCGGACTGCTAGGGCTCCGCTTATGACCCACAGGGCTGAGGGGACAGCATATAACTCAGCTGAACCCCACGCTCACGGCAGAGACTTCGGAGAAAAGACTGAGGGAAGAAGGCTGAAAACGGTGGTTTAAGCCCTCACTGCCGAGCAGAGAATGGAAGCCTTAAGCACTGAGACTAGGCGCCCCCTCCCTACCCCCCCAGAGCTCCCCCTGCCACCATCAGCGAGGTGCTAGAAACAGAACAGTAGCAGTCTCAGATCAAAAGAACAAAATATTTGCTGTTCTGAGAACTGTGGACCGCAGACATAGATTCACAGCCCAACAGGATCCGGCAAAGGAGAGGGAGCTGTGGAAGCAGGACCGGCTGTGGGGGTGGTCGCAGCCATTGCTCTGGGCCACCTCTCACAACTCACCCAGCCCCTGGCCCCACCTATCTGGGCGGATCCCTGCAGGAGTAAACAGAACTGCTGAAATATACGGGCTCTGAATCTGGAGCTGGAAGACCTTTGAAACATCAAAATCTCTCCGCATACCAACCGGGACACTGCACCCTGTGACCTAGACGAACTATTAAGAGAGGAGAAGCCAGTCACCCAGGGAATCCCCACATTGTGTCAAAGCTGGAATAGTGCAGAGAAAACATAACAATACCGTGTGGGAGCAGAAAAATAAGCTGTAGTCGGAGAAAAAATAAAACATTATACCAACAAGTACTGGAAAACAAAGAAAGACTCTTCCTATCAACCTGTTGCAGAACCCACTCCTGTAGATGTCTAGGAAGAGAAATAGTAAATGAGTAATTGCCATGAATAACCAAGGCAACAAGATAGCTCAGAAAGAAAGAGAAAACTCTACAGAAAAGGCACTTAAAGATACAGAAATATGTGACTTAAATGACAGAGAATTCAAGATTGCAGTTCTGAAAAAACTCAACGAGATGCAAGAAAACACAGATAGGCAGTTTAATGAACTCAGAATCACAATCAAAGAACAGCTTGAGCATTTTACGAAAGAGATTGAAATTTTTAAAAAGAATCAAATAGAATTTCTGGAGATTAAGAACTCAATAGAAGAACTTAAGAATGAAATAACCAGCTTAGGTAGTAGAGTTGACCAGATGGAGGAAAGAATCAGTGACATCGAAGATAGAAACCTGGAAATTACACAGATGGAAGAAGAGACATGAGACTTAAAAGAAATGAAAGAACTCTACAAGAACATTCTGGCTCCATCAGAAAGAGCAATATAAGAATAATGGGCATACCAGAAGGAGAAGAAAGAGAGAAGGGAACAGAGAATATATTCAAACAACTTGTCGATGAGAACTTCCCAAACCTCTGGACAGAACTGGACCTTCGAATCCAAGAAACAAATAGAACACCTAATTACCTCAATTCCAAAAGGCCTTCTCCAAGGCACATTGTATTGAAGTTGTCTAAAATCAACTACAAAGAAAGAATCCTCAAGGCAGCCAGGGAAAAGAAGACGGTAACTTACAAAGGAAATACCTCAAATGTATGGTGATGGAAGGAGAACTGACTCTGGGTGGTAAACACACAATGGGATTTATAGATGATGTAGTACAGAATTGTACACCTGAAATCTATGTAATTTTACTAACAATTGTCACCCCAATAAATTTAATTAAAAAAAAAATTTAAAAAAAACAAAACGAATTTTTTTTAATATATTCTCTGTTCCCTTCTCGCTTTCTTCTCCTGGTATGCCCGTTATTCTTGCATTGCTCTTTCTGATGGAGTCAGAAAGTTCTTTCATTTCTTCTAAGTCTCAAGTCTCTTTCTTCTTCCATCTGTGTAATTTCCAGGTTTCTATCTTCGATGTCACTGATTCTTTCCTCCCTCTGGTCAACTCTACTACCTAAACTGGTTATTTCATTCTTAATTTCTTCTATTGAGTTCTTAATCTCGAGAAATTCTATTTGGTTCTTTTTTAAAATTTCAATCTCTTTCGTAAAATGCTCATGTTGTTCTTTGATTGTGTTTTTGAGTTCATTAAACTGCCTATCTGTGTTTTCTTGCATCTCGTTGAGTTTTTTCAGAACTGCAATCTTGATTTCTTTGTCATTTAAGTCACATATTTCCATAATTTTAAGTTCCTTTTCTGGAGACTTTTCACTTTCTTTCTGAGCTCTCTTGTTGCCTTGGTTATTCATGGCAATTACTGATTTATTATTTCTCTTCCTAGACATCTGCAGGAGTAGCTTCTGCAGCAGGTTTATAGGAAGAGGTCTTTCTTTTGTTTTTCAGTACTTGTTGGTAGAATGTTTTATTTTCTCTCCAACTGCAGCCTTTTTTTTTCTCTCTCATACGGTAGTGCTATGTTTTTTCTGCACTATTCCAGCTTTCACACAATGGGGGGATTCCCTGGGAGACGGGCTTCTCCTCTGTTAATAGTTCTCCTGGGTCACAGGGCGCAGTGTCTGTGTGGGTATGTGGAGAGCTTTTGAAGTTCCATAGCTCTTCCTGCACCAGATTCAGAGCCTGTATGTTTCAGCAGTTCTGTTTACTGCTGCAGGGATCCGCCCAGATAGGTGGGGTCAGGGGCGGGGTATGTTGTGAGAGGTGGCCCAGAGCAATGGCGGCGACCACCACCACAGCCGGTCCTGCTTCCACAGCTCCCTCCCCTTTGCCGGATCCTGTTGGGCTGCGAATCTATGTCTGCGGTCCACAGTTCTCAGAACAGCAAATAATCTGTTCTTTTGATCTGAGACTGCTACTGTTCTGTTTCTAGCACCGGGCAGGTGGGGGCAGGGCGAGCTCTGGTGTGGTAGGGAGGGGGCGGCTAGTGTCAGTGCGTAAGTTTTCCGTTGTCTGCTCAGTAGTGAGGGCTTAAACCACCGTTTGCAGCCTTCTTCCCTCAGTCTTTTCTCCGAGGTCTCTGCCGTGAGCGTTGGGTTCAGCCGTGCTATATGCTGCCCCCTCAGCCCTGTGGGCCATAAGCGGAGCCCTAGCAGTCCGAGTTCTTCCCTCTCCCGCAGCTGTGGTAGTTCTGGGATGCAGGGAGCTCGAAGCACTGAGCTAGGTCTGAATCCTGTACCAGCGCTGCTCCATCTCCGCACTTCTCCCTTCCCTCCTCCCCTGCTAGTGCGCGCGATTCGCCCACCATTAGGTACATTCAATAGTGGGCATCTTTGTCTTGCCTGTCTGCTGTGCAGGGCGTCCTTTGTGGAGTTATTGTTGTTTGATTAGTTGCAAATTCCAGGGGAGCTTTACAGAGGCTCACCTCACGCCACCATTTTGATGACCCATCTTTTTTTTTTTTAACAATATGCTCACTGTGCTCTTTCTTTCTTTCTTTCTTTCTTTCTTTCTTTCTTTCTTTCTTTCTTTCTTTCTTTAAGATTTTATTGGAGAAGGGGAACAGGACTTTATTTGGGAACAGTGTGTACTTCCAGGCCTTTTTTCCAAGTCAAGTTGCTCTCCTTTCAATCTTAGTTGTGGAGGGCGCAGCTCAACTCCAGGTCCAGTTGCTGTTGTTAGTGGCAGGGGGCACAGCCCACCATTCCTTGTGGGAAACCAGCAACCTTGTGTTTGAGAGGATGCACTCCAACCAACTGAGCCATCTGGCCACCTGGGAGCTGGGAGCTGAGTGCCAGCTCATTGACTTCATTCTAGTTGCAGAGGGCGCAGCTCGCTGGCCCATGTGGGAATCGAACCGGCAGCCCCGTTGTGCTTTAACCAACTGAGCCACATGACCGTCCCTGCACAAATCTTAACCAAGTGATTCAACAGGTTGTGACAAATGGACATACCGTATTTTGCCGTGTATAATGTGCACCCATGTTTTTGGCCCCTACTTTCAGGGCAAAAAATCTTTCATTTAAATTTTTTTTTTTTAATTAAAGTTTATTGGGGTGACAATTATTAGTAAAGTTACATAGATTTCAGGTGTACAATTCTGTTACATCATCTATAAATGCCATTGTGTGTTCATCACCCAGAATCAGTTCTCCTTCCATCACCATATATTTGATCCCCTTTACCCTCATCTCCTACCCCCCACCCCCCTTACCCTCTGGTAACCACTAAACTATTGTCTGTGTCTATGAGTTTTTGTTTCTCTCTTGTTTGTCTTGTTCTTTTGTTGTTAATTCAAGTTTTTATTTGTTTACATTTAGCTACTTGTTTTTTTGTATTATAAATGAATTTTAGCATTTATTTTTTATTTTTTTTATTTTTTATTTTTTTAAAAAGATTTTATTGGGAAAGGGGAACAGGACTTTATTGGGGAACAGTGTGTACTTCCAGGACTTTTTTTCCACGTCAAGTTGTTGTCCTTTCAGTCTTAGTTGTGGAGGGTGCCATTCAGCTTCAAGGTGTTGTCCTTTGAGTCTTAGTTGTGGTGGGTGCAGCTCAGCTCCAGGTCCAGTTGCCATTGCTAGTTGCAGGGGGCACAGCCCACCATCCCTTGCGGGAGTTTAAACCGGCAACCTGGTGGTTGAGAGGATGCACTCCAACCAACTGAGCCATCTTGGAGCTCAGTGGCAGCTCAGCTCAAGGTGTCGTGTTCAATTTAAGTTGCAGGGGGCGCTGCCCACCATCCCTTGCAGGAGTCGAGGAATTGAAATGGCAATCTTGTGGTTGAGAGCGCACTGGCCCATGTGGGAATCGAACCGGCAGACTTCGGAGTTAGGAGCATGGAGCTCTAACTGCCTGAGCCACTGGGCCGGCCCCAGCATTTAATTTTTAAAGATATTATTGTACAAGAAATTTTATGTAACAAATAATTAGAAAACACAAGAACAGATAGATACAAGGTACAACATCTTTTATGTACCGGTAACAAATTTATGATATTTATGCATCATAGAAGGCCAAGAACTCTTTGTCCTTGCAAGTTCATTGTAAGTTCAAGAAAACTGATTATCATATTCCAGGGTATTGTTTTGCATATGGGTATCATTATTGATTTCTAGATTTACACTTTTAACTCATAAGCATAAATAAAAGAATTGAAAACATTTATATAGATACGGAATTAGTATCACCCATGGATAATGTGCATCCTTATTTTTCTCTCACGAATTCGGACAAAAATGTGTGCATTATACACAGCAAAATCGGGTACCTGTGCAACACAAATCTGTTCCAAGACATAGAACATTATCATCACCCCAAAAAGTTCCCTTGTGCCCACCCTAGTCAATCTCCACCCTACTTCCTTCTGTAACTTTGAAAATATTTAAATAAACTTTTAATTTTAGAATATTTTAAAATTTACAGAAAAATAACAAAGGTAGTGCAGAGCTCTCGTATACCTGCATACCTAGTTTCCCCTATTGTTAACATCTTACATCACTATGATATATTTGTCACAATTAATTAACCGATATTAACACATCATTATTAAGTGAAGTCCACACTTTATTCGGATTGCACTAGTTTTTCCCTAGTGTCTTTTTTCTTACTTAGGATGCCATCCAGGATATCACATTATATTTAGCTATTATATTTCTTTTGGTTCCTCTGGGCTGTGACAGTTTCACAGGCTTTCCTGACTTTTGATGATCTTGACAGTTTTGAGGAATACTGGTCCAGTATGTCATAGAATGTCCCTCAATTTAGACTTGTTTGATGTGCTTCACTGTTTGGCTGTGGATCTGTAACTTCTGCATAATCGTGTTTAATTGTAATCAGACTTAATAAAGTTACATATTTGAAAGGCATGATTGTGATGAGGAGTGAGGTGGCTGATGATGAGTAACTAAAAAGAAGCATGTCTACTTTGAGCAACTTGGGAAAAAATAAATGAGAAAGTGAAAGATTATGGCTGCTCAGAGTGGTCCAGGCTGAGCACATGCAGGCGCATCCTTGCGGTGGTTATAACCTGCCTGAGAAGAGGCTGGGGAGGGGAGAGAAAAATGGGGGGGAAAGATTCCCCAAAGGGGACTGTGATCTTTCCATAACAAATGTCTCCTAAATCAAGAGCTTTTCTAATCTTGGAGGATTGACTACTCAGCACTACATGAAGTGAGAATTCCTCACCACCTTCTGCTCTCATAGAGACTTGAAGTTGGATAGTGAAACCAGTTCTGGGAATGCTTAGGCATGAGCACAGCCTCAGCACTGGGTCTATCTTGGGAACATTTGGACATATTCTTCAGCATCATATTTATACTTTGGCAAAATCAGTGCAGGTTCAAAGAAATAATCCTCAGTTTCCTCCTTACACCCCACATTTTCATCTATAGAATAGCATATTCTGAATGGAGATGGGGAGCGTGGGATGGTTGGTTAACCATCATTACTTGAACATCTGTGGGGGTCTACTTGGGTTTGAAACAGCAAGTGTTCATTATGCGGGGTTAATGGGGGCAGAGAGGGATCAAGTCAGTGAAATGTGAGAGAATCCATACGCGGAATGCTTGACCATAGCACATTCACACATTTCACAGAGGAAGGAGGCTAGGGTTACACCCAGCAACTGCAGATGCTTGAGGGAAAAACCAACTTTAAGTATTTGCTGGCTGCCTTCAGCACCCCCCAAAGGCCTCACAAGCTGGGCTCCACATCCTTTCTTGGTTTTCTCTAGGTTTCTGTCGGTGGCTTAGGACTGTCTCCCCCAAACCCCTCCACCTGTCCTCCGTTTCACAGAGACTTGGAACAGAGGAGGCTTGGGTGTGCGCGCGCACAAGCTTGCTTCACTCTCCTAGTGAAGGTGTGCCCCAAGGGAATGTGTTGGGGAGGAGGCACAGCGGGCTGGTGGAAAATGAGCAACCAGCTGGAGACACTCCAAGGCAGGATAGAATTTTAGATCTGTCACTGATAGAGGCAGGAAGAAGAGATGGGGAGGGGTTGGAGGTGGTGGAAGGAGCCTCTGTGGCTGTTAAGGCTCAGCACCTGGTCTAGGGCTCTGCACACAAATGACACATTAATTAATGTTCTAATAATAACCAAGATTTACTGAGTACTTAAATTTTCCCAGGCGCTACATACTTCATATACATTATCATCTTTAATCTCTTTTCTCTCCTTCCTCAATACCCTGTTGGAGGTGTAGTATAATATTTTTGTCCCTAACTTGAACAAGGTCACAGTTAGCAAGTAGCAGAGTTGGGATCTGAATCCAGGGCCTGGGCGCTCAACTTCTTCCTTCCTGTGAAACACCTCAAAACAGTTGGTCAGGATTGGCAGGATGAAGGGGCTGAGTTCCTAGCTGACTCTTCAGCCCCGCACTCTTCCTTCTCAAAGTCAGGCCTCCCCCTGTTCCCGAGTATTCCTCCCATCCTTAGTCCCATGGGTCTGTCCATCCCCAGGGCATAGAGAGAGGAGCCTTTCACCGGCTCTCCTTTAAAGGGCAGGGCGCAGTGTGAGGTGGAATGGGAATAACTGATTTGTCTCCGTCCAACTCCTGTCCTCTGCGATCATCTGCGCTTCCTCACCGATCATCTGCGCTTCCTCACCTCCTCCTCCAGATTCTCATCCTCTTGTGACAAGAGGTACATGCCGCATTTGAGCTTAATGGCTCAAGGGGTGGGTGGCCCTTGCCTACGGGAAGTGGGGAGGGAGCGCCCACAGGGGCGTCTCTGTGGAACCCGCTCCGGAGCACGGGCAGCTGACTCCACCCGTCTGGCTTTTCCGCTGTGGTTTCTGCAGCAGCCGCTCCTATCTGCATGCATTGCTCTCCTTCCCTTAGGTGCGGCTTCAGAAATTTACTACGTGAGATCCTGCTTCTTCTTGCATTATTGGAGCGCCCGCCAGTCCTGGCTGCTGCACGCAGCTGGCGCAGAAGTGCGGGGATTAGCCGCTCCCAGGCTGCGCCTGACCTCCAGGCCCGGCGCCCTGTGCCCTGCAACCGAGTCTTTATCTACCACGCCTTTCCTTTCCTTTTGTTCTTTTCTCTTTTTCCTCTTTTTTCTTTCATTTGCTTGGTTGTTTGCTTGCTCTTTCTTTCTCTCCTTCCTGAATTTCTTTTTGCTAAGTGCTATTTTAGATTACATACTTGTTAGCAATCAATTCAATGATGTACTCAGAATAAAAACTGCCCCTTCTTATACAATCTCTGGAGTACAACAAATAGTAACAGTTTGTTGTTTGCCTTTCACACATTTCTCCATGACTATACTAACACACACACACACACACACACACGCACACACACACACACACACAATGTGATTTAAGTTTTGATACAGGCAGTCTTCAGACTTGAAGACTTGCCAAAACTGTAGATGTCCTCTGTTTGAACACTGTGGCTTATTACATATTCCTTTAATAAATATACCAGGATAGCCACAGAAGTGAAGCATTTTGGTTTGCTAGACAAGGACACATTTAAAATGTAAATGTTCAGTGGTAGCTTGTTATTCAAAAACGTTTCATGAACTGCATTGAGTAGAATTCAGAGGAGGATGGGACTGTATGTGAGTGTGGGCAGATCATCTTCTGAGTCTTACTCAAGCACTTATATATATGCACATGGGTATATGGCCCCTTCTGCCACCTATTTTAAAATAAAAATAGCATCATACTATGCACCATACTCTCCATCTTTTTCTTTTATTTTCTTTTTTTTTAATTTATTTTTAAAATTTATTGGGGTGACAATTGTTAGTAAAATTACATAGATTTCAGGTGTACAATTCTGTATTACATCATCTATAAATCCCATTGTGTGTTCATCACCCAGAGTCAGTTCTCCTTCCATCACCATATATTTGATCCCCCTTACCCTCATCTCCCACCCCCCACCCCCCTCCCCCCTTACCCTCTGGCAACCACCAAACTATTGTCTGTGTCTATGAGTTTCTGTTTCTCATTTGTTTGTCTTGTTCTTTTGTTGTTTTTGGTTTATATACCACATATCAGTGAAATCACATGGTTCTCTGCTTTTTCTGTCTGACTTGTTTCGCTCAGCATTACTCTCTCAAGATCCATCCATGTTGTCACAAATGTTCCTATATCATCTTTTCTTACTGCCGAATAGTATTCCATTGTGTATATATACCACAACTTCTTTATCCATTCATCTATCAAAGGACATTTTGGTTGTTTCCATGTCTTGGCCACCGTAAACAAAGCTGCAATGAACATTGGAGCACACGTGTCTTTATGTATAAATGTTTTCAGATTTTTTGGGTAGATACCCAGGAGAGGGATTGCTGGGTCATATGGCAATTCTATTCGTAATTTTTTGAGGAACCTCCACACTGCCTTCCATAACGGCTGCACCAGTCTGCATTCTCACCAACAGTGTATGAGGGTTCCTTTTTATCCACAGCCTCTCCAACATTTGTTACTATTTGTCTTGTTGATGATAGCCATTCTGGCTGGGGTGAGGTGACACCTATTGTGGTTTTGATTTGCATTTCTCTGATGATTAGTGATGTTGAGCATTTTTTCATATGTCTATTTGCCATTTGTATGTCCTCTTTGGAGAAATGTCTCTTCAAGTCCTCTGCCCATTTTTCAATTGGGTTGTTTGTTTTTTTGTTGTTGAGTTGCATGAGTTCCTTGTATATTCTGGATATTAGCCCCTTATCGGAGGCACTGTTTATAAAAATCTTCTCCCATTCAGTTGGTGGCCTCTTTATTTTGTCGATGGTTTCTTTTGCTGTGCAGAAGCTTTTAAGTTTCGTATAGTCCCATTCGTTTATTTTAGCTTTTACTTCCATTGCCTTTGGAGTCAAGTTCATAAAATGCTCTTTGAACCCAAGGTCCATAAGTTTAGTACCTATGTTTTCTTCTATGCAGTTTATTGTGTCAGGTCTTATGCTTAAGTCTTGATCCAATTTTGAATTAACTTTGGTACATGGTGACAAATAGCAGTCCAGTTTCATTCTTTTGCACGTGGCTATCCAATTCTCCCAGCACCATTTATTGAAGAGGCTGTCTTTGCTCCATTGTATGTTTTTAGCTTCTTTGTCAAAAATTATCTGTCCATATTTATGTGGTTGTATTTCTGGGTTCTCAATTCTATTCCATTGGTCTATGTGTCTGTTTATCTGCCAATACCATGCTGTTTTGATTATTGTGGCCCTGTAGTGCAAGCCAAAGTCAGGCAGTGTGATACCTCCATTATAGTTCTTTTTCCTTAAGATTGCTTTGGCTATTCGGGGTCTTTTGTGGTTCCAAACAAATCTGATGATTTTTTGTTCTATTTCTTTAAAATATGCCATTGGGATTTTGATGGGGATTGCATTGAATCTGTATATTGCTTTGGGTAATATGGCCATTTTAACTATGTTGATTCTTCCAATCCATGAGCACGGAATGTCTTTCCATTTCTTTGTGTCTTCTTCAATTTCTTTCAAAAATGTCTTATAATTTTCAGCATATAGGTCTTTCACATCCTTGGTTAAGTTTATTCCTAGGTATTTTATTCTTTTTGCTGCAATTGCAAAAGGAATTGTTTTTTGTATTTCTTTTTCTGAGATTTCATTGTTAGTATATAGGAAGGCAATGGACTTTTGTGCGTTGATTTTGTAGCCGGCAACTTTACTGTATTCGTTGATTGTTTCTAATAGCTTTTTGGTGGAGTCTTTAGGGTTTTCTATATATAGCATCATGTCATCTGCAAAGAGTGACAATTTAACTTCTTCATTCCCAATTTGGATGCCTTTTATTTCTTTCTGTTTCCTGATTGCTCTGGCAAGGACTTCCAACACTATGTTGAAAAGCAGAGGTGATAGGGGACATCCCTGTCGTGTTCCTGAACGTAGAGCAAAGGGCTTCAGTTTTTCTCCATTAATTATGAGATTAGCAGAGGGCTTGTCATATATGGCCTTTATTATGTTAAGGTATTTTCCTTCTATACCCATTTTATTAAGTGTTTTAATCATAAATGGATGTTGTATCTTGTCAAATGCTTTTTCTGCATCAATTGATATAATCATATGATTTTTGTCCTTTATTTTGTTTATGTGATGTATCACATTGATGGATTTGCGTATGTTGAACCATCCTTGTGCCCCGGGGATGAACCCCACTTGGTCGTGATGAATAATCTTTTTAATGCATTGTTGTATTCGATTTGCTAGAATTTTATTTAGGATTTTTGCATCGGTATTCATTAGAGATATTGGTCTGTAGTTTTCTTTTTTTGTGCTTTCCTTACCAGGTTTTGGTATCAGGGTAATGTTGGCCTCATAGAATGAGTTAGAGAGTACTGTCTCTTCTTCAATTTTTTGGAAGAGTTTGTGCAGAATTGGTATTAGATCCTCTTTGAAGGTTTGGTAGAATTCACTGGTGAAGCCATCTGGTCCTGGACTTTTGCTTTTGGGAAGGTTTTGGATGACTGATTCAATTTCGTTACTGGTGATCCGTCTGTTTAGATTTTCCAGTTCTTCATGGTTCAGCCTTGGAAGGCTATATGTTTCTAAGAACTTGTCCATTTCTTCTAGGTTGTTGAATTTGGTGGCATATAGTCCTTCATAGTATTCTTGGATGATCCTTTGTATTTCTGTGGTGTCCGTGATAACTTCCCCTTTTACGTTTCTGATTTTGTTAATCAGTGTCTTCTCTCTTTTTATCTTAGTAAGTCTAGCCAAGGGTTTGTCAATTTTGTTAATCTTTTCAAAGAACCAGCTCTTTGCCACATTAATTTTTTCTATTGTCTTTTTGTTCTCTATTTCATTTAGTTCTGCTCTAATTTTTATTATTTCCTTTCTTCTGCTGACCTTGGGTTTTACTTTTTCTGCTTTTTCTAGTTCTTTAAGGTGTAACATGAGGTTATTTATTTGGGAGTTTTCTTGTTTCTTGAGGTAGGCCTGTAATGAGATAAATTTCCCTCTTAAAACTGCTTTCGCTGCATCCCCAAAATTTTGGTAGGATGTATTTTCATTGTCATTTGTTTCTATGTATCTTTTGATCTCTCCTCTAATTTCTTCTTTGACCCAGTCCTTCTTTAAAAGTATGTTGTTTAATCTCCATGTATTTGTGTTTTCCCCGCTTTCTTTTTACAGTTGATATCCAATTTCAAAGCCTTGTGATCAGAGAATATGCATGGTATGATTTCAATCTTCTTAAATTTGTTGAGACTGATTTTATGTCCCAATATATGGTCTATCCTTGAGAATGTTCTGTGTACACTAGAAAAAAATGTATAGTCCGATGCTTTAGGATGAAGTGCTCTATAAATGTCAATTATGTCCATTTCATCTAATGTGTCATTTAGGGCTACTATTTCGTTATTTATTTTCTGTTTGGATGATCTATCCATAGCTGTCAATGACGTATTTAGGTCCCCTAGTATAATTGTGCTTTGGTCAATTTCTCCCTTTAGTTCTGTTAGTAGTTGCTTGGTGTATTTCGGTGCTCCCTGATTGGGGGCATAAATATTGATGACTGTTATGTCTTCTTGTTGTACAGTCCCCTTCACCATTATGAAATGTCCATCTTTGTCTCTTGTTATCTTTTTCACCTTGAAGTCTGTTTCATCTGATATCATTATGGCTACACCTGATTTTCTCTGGGCACCATTTGCTTGGAGTGTCAATTTCCACCCTTTCACTTTGAGTCTATGCTTGTCCTTGTAGCTGAGATGTGTCTCTTGGAGACAGCATATGGTTGGGTTTAGTTTTTGATCCAATCTGCTACTCTGTGCCTTTTTATTGGTGAGTTCAGTCCATTTACATTTAGGGTGATTATTGATATGTGAGGATTTCCTGTAATTCTATCTTTAGTTTTCTGGTAAGGCTGTGTCTCCATTGTTTCTTTGCCTTTTTCTTGTTGTCTATTATTTCTGTGTGGTGGTATTCTATGATGTTTTCCTCTGTTTCTTCTTTTATTTCAGTATATATTTCGGTTCTGGATTTATTTTGAGTGGTTACCCTTAAGTTTATGTAAAAGAAAGTTTGATATTTAGAGTATTCCATTTTCTTCAGCACGCTTACTTTCCCCATTCCCATATTCCGGTTCAGGCCTTTACTCTCCCCCTTTTTGAGTTTTGGTTGCCACAAATTGTCCCTGTTGATGGTGGTTGAATAGCCTCCTTTAGTATTTCTTGTAGTGCAGGTCGTGTATTAGAAAATTCCCTCAGCTTTTGTATGTCTGGGAAAGTCTTTATTCCTCCTTCATATTTAAAGGATATCTTTGCTGGATATATTCTTCTTGGCTCATGATTTCTCTCTTTCAATAGTTTGAATATTTGGTTCCAGTCCCTCCTGGCTTTTAGAGTTTCTGCTGAAAAATCTGATGATAATCTAATGGGCTTTCCTTTGTAAGTTACCGTCTTCTTTTCCCTGGCTGCCTTGAGGATTCTTTCTTTGTCGTTGATTTTAGACAGCTTCAATACAATGTGCCTTGGAGAAGGCCTGTTGGGATTGAGGTAACTAGGTGTTCTATTTGCTTCTTGGATTCGAGGGTCCAGTTCTGTCCACAAATTTGTGAAGTTCTCATCGACAATTTGTTTGACTATATTCTCTGTTCCCGTCTCTCTTTCTTCTCCTTCTGGTATGCCCATTATTCTTATAATGCTCTTTCTGATGGAGTCAGAAAGTTCTTGTAGAGTTCTTTCATTTCTTTTAAGTCTCAAGTCTCTTTCTTCTTCTATCTGTGTCATTTCCCGGTTTCTATCTTCGATGTCACTGTTTCTTTCCTCCATCTGATCAACTCTACTACCTAAGCTGGTTATTTCATTCTTAATTTCTTCTATTGAGTTCTTAATCTCCAGAAATTCTATTTGGTTCTTTTTTGAAATTTCAATCTCTTTCGTAAAGTGCTCATGCTGTTCTTTGATTGAGTTTCTGAGTTCATTTAACTGCCTATCTGTGTTTTCTTGTATCTCGTTGAGTTTTTTCAGAACTGCAGTCTTGAATTCTCTGTCACTTATGTCACATATTTCTGTATCTTTAAGTGCCTTCTCTGGAGATTTTTCACTTTCTTTCTGAGCTATCTTGTTGCCTTGGTTATTCATGGCGATTACTGGTTTACTATATCTCTTCCTAGACATCTACAGGAGTGACTTCTGCAACAGGTTGATAGGAAGAGGTCTTTCTTTTGTTTTCCAGTACTTGTTGGTAGAATGTCTTATTATTTCTCCAACTGCAATTTATTTTTCTTCTCCCACACGGTAGTGCTGTTTTCTCTGCACTATTCCTGCTTCTCACACAATGGGGTGATTCCCTGGGAGACGGGCTTCTCTGTTAATAGTTCGTCTAGGTCACAGGGCGCAGTGTCCCGGTGGGTATGCAGAGAGCTTTTGATGTTCCAAAGCTCTTCCAGCTCCTGATTCAGAGCCCGTATGTTTCAGCAGTTCTGTTTACTCCTGCAGGGATCCACCCAGATAGGTGGGGTCAAGGGCGGGGTAAGTTGTGAGAGGTGGCCCAGAGCAATGGCAGAGACCACCACCACAGCCGGTCCTGCTTCCACGGCCCCCTCCCCTTTGCTGGAACTAGTTGGGCTGTGAATTTGTGTCTGCGGCCCACAGTTCTCAAAACAGCAAATTTTCTGTTGTTTTGATCCGACATTGCTACTGTTTCGCCTCCAGCACCGGGCAGGTGGGGGCGGGGCGAGCTCTGGGAGGGTACGGAGGGGGCGGCTAGTCTCAGTGCCTAAGGGTCCGCTCTCTGCTCAGCAGTGAGGGCTTAAACCACCGTTTTCAGCCTTTTTCCCTCAGTCTTTTCTCCGAGGTCTCTGCCGTGAGCGTTGGGTTCAGCCGTGTTATATGCTGTCCCCTCAGCCCTGTGGAGCCCTGGCGGAGCCCTAGCAGTGTGATCTCCCGCAGCTGCGGTAGTTTTGAGAAGCAGCGAGCCCGGAGCACCGAGCCAGGTCTGTGTCCTGCGCCCGCGCGGCTCCGTCTCCACGCACTTCTTCCTTTCCTCCTCCCTCCACTCACGCAAATCTCCCACCTGTAGGCGATTTCAGTTAGTAGTGGGCCCCCTCGTCTTGCCCGTCTGCCGTGCAGGGAGTCCTTTGTGGAGCTTTTGTTGTTCGATTTGTTGTAAATTCCAGGGGAGCTTTACAGAGGCTCACCTCACGCCGCCGTTTTTCCGGAAGTCCCAAAAATATTCTTGATGAGAACTTCCCAAACATATGGACAGAACTGGATCCTCGAATCCAAGAATCAAATAGAACACTTAATTACCTCAATCCCAACAGGCCTTCTCCAAGGCACATTGTATTGAAGCTGTCTAAAATCAACTACAAAGAAAGAATTCTCAAGGCAACCAGGGAAAAGAAGACGGTAACCTACGAAAGCCCATAAGATTATCATCAGATTTTTCAGCAGAAACTCTACAAGCCAGGAGGGAGTGGAACCAAATATTCAAACTATTGAAAGAGAAAAAATATGAACCAAGAATAATGTATCCAGCAAAGATATCCTTTAGATATGAAGGAGGAATAAAGACCTTCCCAGACATACAAAAGCTGAGGGAATTTTCTAATACACGACCTGCACTACAAGAAATACTAAAGGAGGCTATTCGGCCACCATCAACAGGGACAATTTGTGGCAACCGAAACATAAAAAGGGGGCGAGTAAAGGCCTGAATCGGAATATGGGAATGGAGAAAGTAAGCGTGCTGAAGAAAATGGAATACTCTAATATCAAACTTTCTTTTACATAAACTTAAGGGTAACCACTGAAAAAAAAATCCAGAACTGAAATATATACTGTAATAAAAGAAGAAACAGAGGGAAACATCATAGAATACCACCACACAGAAATAAGAGACAACACCAAAAAGGCAAAAAAACAATGGAGACACAGCCTTACCAGAAAACAAAAGATAGAATGACAGGAAATCTACTATACACATACGTTTTTAAATGGGATACAAATATACACATACAGTTCTGCGCTCACTATTTTCATTTAATCATTTATCTTGGGTGTTTTCCCATGCATTATTTTTAATGTGGCTGCATAATATTACATCACGTGTTTACACAATAATTGATTTTCTTTTGAAGGAAATTTTAGTTGTGTGCAAGGATTGTTGTTGGGTTGTTATATCATTGTACATATATCTTTGTGTACTTGTGTGGGTAGATCTGTGGAATAAATTGTTAAAACTGTAATTCCTGGGTGCAAATGTTGTGCTAGTTTGCACTTCCACCAACAGTACATGAAATTTTAGTGTCCCCACATCTCTACAACACTAATTATTACTGATTTGTTTTTGTAAATCTGATAGGTGAAAAATATAAGTAATTATTGTTTGTTTTAATTTCAATTTCTATATTAGTGAGGTTAAACATCTTTTTTATGTTTATGGCTTTTTGTAGTTGTTCTTCTCATTCTTTTTGCCTGTTTTTCTACTTTCTTTTTGATTTGTAAGAGCTCTTTGGATAGTAAGCTTATTGTAGGGTTTGTGTTGCAAATGTTTTCTTTTTTTTTTTTTTTTCAGTTTTCCCACAGTTTATCTTTCAAAGTGTTTATGGTAGAGCTATTTTTCTATACACAGCTGGGCTGCGTGTCCCACACTATACAGTCACGCCTGCCAATCTCAACTGGGTCCTTCCTGCTGCCCCACAATATTTTGTTTCCTAATTAGCTCATTTAAACCTTCTCCACAATGACAATTTCAAATGTTCTTTACTTCTCTCAAACCTCTGATCATCATCTTTCATCCCCCACCCTCTCATTTCACAGAGAGAATAGAAACTGTCAAGTGGGAATGCTGAAGTTGCTGCACCATCACTCTTTTTTTTTTTAATTAAATTTATTGGGGTGACAATTGTTAGTAAAATTACATAGATTTCAGGTGTACAATTCTGTATTACATCATCTATAAATCCCATTGTGTGTTCATCACCCAGAGTCAGTTCTCCTTCCATCACCATATATTCAATCCCCCTTACCCTCATCTCCCACTCCCCACCCCCCACCCCCCTTACCCTCTGGCAACCACCAAACTATTGTCTGTGTCTATGAGTTTCTGTTTCTCATTTGTTTGTCTTGTTCTTTTGTTGCTTTGGTTTATATACCACATATCAGTGAAATCACATGGTTCTCTGCTTTTTCTGTCTGACTTATTATAGGAACATTTGTGACAACATGGATGGATCTTGAGAGTGTAATGCTGTGCACCATCACTCTTAAATTGTCCAACTAAGTAGGTCCCGATCTGGTGCTTCCTCCCTCCTCCTGTCACAAAGGAAAAAGAAGGAGGTCCCACCGTTTACCTTTCTTTCTTTTTTTTTTTTTTTTTCGTTTACCTTTCACTTACTCCAGGACCCAGCTCCAGCTATTATCCCCTTCTCTTTCCTGTATCTTCGCCTTCTCCCTGTCTACTGACTCTTCTCTCAGTATTGAAATATGCTCAAGCCTCTCCCTTCTTAAGAAATAGAAGCAAAGGCAAATACCCGTCTTCCACCTTAATTCCTCTTCCAACTTGCTCCTTTCAATTATGCAACTGTAAAAACAAAGACAGACCCTGCCTTGGAGTGGTGATGTCTTAGATGCTGTGTGTGTGGTGCCAAGTTGCTTGAAGGTAAGAGGAAAATGTTGCTTGCGGTAGGGGAATTGAGGCTGCCTTGGGGGAAAATGGGTATTTAGCTGAGCAAAGTGGAGACTGACTTGGGAGGCTGGCTGGGCTGTTGGTCCCCTTCTGACCACCAGGATGGGTTTAGTCCCCTCTGGTGAGAAGAATGGCCAAGAACCAGTGAGACTTTTTAAGCTACTGTGTGAGCACTGAGGCTCAGAGGCTGATGGAACAACTCATTAGTGACTTTATGAGACTCTAGGCAGAAGCAGGTCTAGATTTGGACTCCATTAACCCAGTGTGAAAGAGAATTAGGGAAAGGATGGCTTATCCAGCCTCTGTGCAACTCAGCACTCCAGTGGCTCCTGAAAGAGCACGTGGTGCCAGACAGTTCCCTAGGCACGGACACCAGCATTCTTCTGATGGCCACCCATCAGAATAGCAGATGTGGACAGTGGGTTCTGGAGTAGAAGTTCAAAAACCAAGAGGTGACAGAGTAATTTATAGGCACAAGGGAGGCATCACTTTAGGGGGTTCTCAGAAATAAGTGGGGGACTCTCTGAGAGGGTCAAGTTCCAACTTGGGGCAGCTGAGGAATAGGGAAGATAAACAAACATAGTAATTCTAAATGTGACCCAGAATCACAGGCTGGAGGGGCTGGGAGGCCTTTGGGTCAGAGGACCAAGCCCCATCATTAAGAGAGTCTCAAAAGGCAGAATGCACATTACATTAGGAATTCAGGGCTCTACCTCTTGGAGACATCCTTTCTTCTTTCCCAAAGTGTGACAAGGGTGTATTGAAGACAGGGCCCCAGCAGCCTGTGGATGAGCCCCTTCTGCTCCCCAAAGGAATTAAAAAGTTGAGAAGTTCTGTCACAAAGTATTTGGATTGGGTCTGGGCTTGGAGGAGAAATGTTGCTTTCCCATAGATAGATGAGAGCAAGCTTGTTTCACTGAACCCTGGGACTCCCTTCTGATCAGCTGACAAGGTTCAATGGCAGGCTTCCCTGAATCTACTACAGAAACTGCCTGTTCCCACATCTCCTCTTCCAGATATTTTGCTTGAATTCCAGTTCTTTGCTTAAATAGACTCCCCCTTAGGAAAGCTCTAGTCAATGTCACCAGACATGCACAGGAAGCAAATTCAGCCATGGGATAGAGGCCTTTTCAACAGGCGAACATCTCTGAGACTAACCTAGGTGAGAGAACAGGAAGGATTGTAATTGTAGGTGGTCATTCCAAAGACTCAATGAAAAGGAGCAGAAGAACAAAGACAACGTAGCATCCCTTTCCATGTTAGTTGCTTTTGGTTGGAGGCTCCTAGGAGCCAGGGCCTGCCTACATGTTGCTCAGAGAGCATTCAGTCATCACTTGCTTTATGTAGCTCAGTAAGGCAGGCATCATAGTCAATTGCCAGCCCCAGGAGATGAGCTTCATTAGTGCCATGTATGCCTTGAGGACTAAGGAGAACTTTCCCTGGGGAAAACATGTCTCTGATAAACTCCAGTTGATCCTGAACTTGGAAATCTCAAACTGCAGTTGCAAGTCTGTCTTGGCATCATAATGCACTAGAGTTTGAGGAGAAGATGGCAGGAGAGATCTTTTTAAAAATAAAACCAACTTTCAAGGAATGATTTGAGGTTGATGCAGATTCTAGAAATTTTTCTACAGCATATAGAGATACAGACCTGAAAAATAGATGTGTCTGAACTCTGAGATCTTGCAAGATCCTTAAATACATTCCAAATCCTGAAAGAAAAATTCAGTAACGTTTAGGAGAGTTGGGGTGTTGTGTGTGTTTCACCGTATTCTCGTTAAAAATGAGACAAAATATTTGTATGGAGTTCGTGGAGGCTTTCAAACAGGAGAGAGAGAGAGAGACAGACAGAGAGAGAGAGAGAGAGAGAGAGAGAGAGAGAGAGAGAGAGAGAGAGAGAGAGAGAGAGACCATCTTGCATATGGGCAAATTTCCTTAAATACCTAATGCCAAGAAGCACTAGGGTTTAATTTGTTTCTTTAGATGCTTGAAGAAACCAGGCCAGGGAATGGTCTGTGATAAGTCATTTCCGCTTCAAAGCTCTGGTTCTCCACCTAGTCACTCGCATACCAAGTTCACACAAGCTGTACCCATTTCACTGCTCAGGTAATGAATTGAAGGGCCATCTATCTCAAACTGCTATGATGATTTGTGTTTAACCTCCACGATTTGACTCAAATCTGAGGTGACCCCAAAAGGATGTTTCTATTAACAACAGTTGGTGTCTCCAGTCTAGCCATCACTGATCTCAAAGATCCTGAGATTTTCCTTCAAGCTCTGCCCTCAACCTTGCCTCTACTCTCCTAGATTCGGTATCATCCCTCCGCAGGTGAAATGGCCTCTGTGAGAGGCAGCACAGCATAATGACTATGAACACTGACCCTAAAGTCCGTTTCCCTGAGTTCCAATCACCCTTCTGTCACAAGCTAGTAACTTTGGTGAATTATTTTGTACCTCTCCTTGCTCATATGTAACATGAGTGTTAATTAAGGTCATGGATATGGACCAGTTTCTGACAAGTAGTGAACCTCTTGCCAGTGTTTGCAATGATATAGTACGGGCCCCCGGGCCTTAACTTTCACTTGCACTCTGATCCACTCCAACTGGTTGCTTCGTATCTGCCCCTGAAGGTCTCTAAGAAACTCAGCATGTCCATAATTGCCTTCGTGTCTCATCCATTTCTACCTGAGAAAGATCCCACTTTTTATTTACTCATCTCTGTTAGAGATCACCATTATTCTGATCAGCATGCCCTCTAAACCTAATGAGCTAGACCCACCCCCTCACTCACCGTCAATAGTCTATCAGTTATATTGCCCTGCCAGGGCTTCCTTTTCAAATTCTCTAATCTGGGTGATGAAAGTGTTCTGAAATTGATGATGATAGTTTCACACCATGTGAATGTACTAAATGTCACTGAATTGTATACTTTAAAATGGTTGAGAGGATAAATTTATGTTAAGTGTATTTTACCACAATTTTTAAAAAAAGAGCAATAAAAACTTATCCATGTCTCTTTACCTCCATAGCGACCTCCGGAGTCCAGGCCACTGCCATCTCCCCTGGAATACTATCATAACCTCCTAACTAGTTTTTATGCTTCCATTTTTCTTACCTCCAGAAGCACTGATCCCAGTAGGTCTGAGGGTGGAGCCTGGGACTCTGCCCTATTAACAAGCACCCCACAGAGAGCTTAGTAAAGTTTGGGAATCACTGCCACTGCCTACAGGATGAAGTTCAAACTTCTTAGGCTGGCAAGATCCTTCATGTCTTCCCCTAGTGTGTCTCTCTTTCCCTTTATTTTACTTTTTCTTATAGTTGTTTTATATTTTGGCCAAAGATGACAACTGGCCATGAACTAAGGAGAAGGATTAAGAGAACCATCTGAACTTCAAGGAGAGAGAACAAGAAAGAGAGAGTGTAGAAAGGGCGAGTTTTGAATTTAGATCTTAGCTCAAATCCTAGCTTCATTTACTAACTATATGGGTCAAAGTAAATTACTTAACCTTTCTGATCCCCAGTGTCTTTATCTGTTTTGTTTTGTTTTTAATAACATTATGCTGCAATCTGGCTGTGGAGATTAAATTAGATAACACCTGCCAAGTGCTTAGTATTTGCAATGCTTTTATTTAAAAATGAGTTTTTAAGTTTAGGAGAAAAAGAAATTATACATGTTAGAGACATAGTTTTTCAATAGAAATCGGAGCTGTTTGCTCAGTGCTTAGCCCAGTGTGTGGTCCATATCAAGAACTAAGTACATTTTCTTGCTGCTGTTGTTATTATTAATATCATTAAAATTGAGTTTATGATCAAGCACACTGGCAGAGAGCTTAACCTTGGCAAGGTGAAGGAGCACGTCTTCCTGAGAGCTGGAAACGTTTGAGATGGCCGCGTGGAGCCATCAGATAGAAGCCAGAGAAGCTCCTGTCAGTTGGCCTCAATCTTCTCAGTAATGAAGGAGGTGAGGTCATCTCCTGAGAATGAAGGGGAAGGATGAGGCTGGGGGCTTGAGGAGCAGGCAGGAAGTTTGGAGCAGCTGCTGTAGGGAATGTGATAGGGAGTCAGCAAGCAAGGAATGAACGGATTGTTGAACAGCCAGAGGGGCCAGCTTAGGGTAGAGCATGCATTGGCAGCACACCAAATGTGCAGGGTTTCTCCAATAAGCCAAGAGTAGAAACAGTCACCTTCAAGGGGTCACCCAGGGCTGCAGATTGGAAAGGCAAAAAGAGGGCAAAAGTTCGGGTGGTGAAGGATTCTAGGGTGAGCACAAGAACAGCGGAAATGTTCACGGACTTGAGCAAAAAGGCTCACTTATTCATTTAACGGCTATTTAACCACCACATACTATTTAAATATTATACAAGTGCCTGGGCATGGGAGATGCTGTAAAGAACCAGACACTCAAAATCCCTGCATTCAACATATATCTCCATAAGGACTTACACACAGATGTTCATAGAAGCTTTGTTCATCATTGCCAAAAAAAAAGAAAAAACTGGAAACAACCCAGATATCCTTCAACAGGTGAATGGATAAACAAACTGTGGTACATCCCTTCAATTATTCAGTAATAAGGAGAAAAGAAATATTGATACCTGCAACAATATGGGTGAATCTCAAAATCAGTATGCTGAGTAAAATTGCACACTGCATGATTAGATTTAGATAAAATTCTAAAACGAATTAGAAAATTAATCTACAGCAACAAAAAAACATATCTGATTGTCTGAACCTGTAGGAAGAGGCACAAAGGATCGCAAGGAAACTTGGTGGTGGACATGTTCATTAACTTGATTTGGGTGATGATTTCATAGATGTATGCATATGTCAAAATTGATCATTACATATTTTAAATGTGTGCACTTTCTTATGTTAACTATACCTCAAAAAAGTTATAAAAATAAATTACATTTTTTTAATTGCCTTAAAAATTCCTGCCGTCATGGCACTTACAGCCTACATGGGAGAGACTGACAATAAACTAGTAAGTAAACAGATATGACATCTTTAGACAGTGCTTCTGCTGTGATGTTAAAATGGGTAATGGGATAGAGAATAGGGTTGGGGCAGGGAGCAAGGAGAACTATAGATAGGATGGTCAAGGAAGGCCTCTTGGGAAGTGGCATTTGAACTGAGACCTGAATGATGAGAAGGAAACAGCCATGAGAAAATGTGGAGGAAGAATGTTCCAGGCAGAGGAAACAGAACGTGCAAAGGCTGTTAGGCAGGAAAAAGCTTGATGTGTTCAAGGAACAGCAAGAAGATTAGTGTAACTTGAGTTTAGTGAGCAAGAGGGAAGAGTATCAGGAGATGAGATTTAGAGAAGTTGGTAAGGGTCAGATCACGTGGGGCGTTACAGACCAGAGTAAGGAGTTGGGATTGTATTCTAATTGTATGGGTAATCCAATGGAGGGCCTTAGGTAGAGATGGGCCATGATCTGCTTTATGCTTTAATATTGCTCTGGCTACTGTGTAAATAACTGACTGCAGGGGGGACAAGGGTAAAGGAAAGGAGACCAGTTAGAAAGTGTTATGTTAGTCCAGGTAAGAAATGATGGGGGTATATCTAGAGTGGTAGAAGTGGAGATCATGAGAAGTGGTCATATGTAGAACCCCTTTTGAATGTAGAGCAAAAGGACTTGGCTCCTAAATTGAATGTGGAAGGGTGAGGGAAAGAGCAGAATCAATACGACACCTATTTTCGCCTAACCATTTACCAAAAAAAATGGAGAACATTAATGTGTTAATGCCCTCCAGTCAATGACCAGCAGGAACAAACCTGTAGTTGAACAAGTTAGATATATTACTCATGGCAGCAAGGGAGATTTCACACCATGGAGAACCATGGATGTCTAAGTAATAGGTGTTAGAAAGGACTTATTGAATTGGACCTTACATTAGGTGATTTTGAGGGTCTGAGGAAGGAAGTGTTCGCTCCGGATTGGATGCTATTAGGAAGTGAGGGTAATTCTATGATTGGGTATCTTAATAAATCTTATGTAGAATAAAGGAAAGCTAGAGGGAGACTAAAGCTGAATGAATAGAAAAGTAGTAGTCATCAGATTAGCTGGGGAAGGTGGATGTTTGGTATTTTGTGAGTTTCACAGTAACCTGTTTTTTGTTGTACTTAGATAACATTATTAAACGGTCTTTGTCTCACTCCATCATAGTCACAGAGACATTTCTCGTCCTTGGACTAGTCTTGTGTTGGTGTTCTGTGAATAGTTTATATCCAACAAGAGATTAACATGGCCTATCTGTAAATATAAGGCCAGTTTACAACCAACAGTGAGGCCTATATATAAATCTCAGACCAATTTCCAGATGGCAGGGGTGGCTTTTTCTTTGTCAAGTTGAAGAGCAAATTTGGGGGGAAGAGACTCAACAGCTCTGATTTGAATATGTTAACTTTGAGACAGGTTTAGAAATCCAAGTAGAGATATTAGGTATGCAGTCAGATATATAAGTCTGGAGCTCAGAGTAGGGGTTTCAGGAATTAAACATGGGGATCACCATTGTAAAGATGGTATTTATATATGAAGATGATATTTTGCATGTTGGGACTAATCGGCATCACCAAGGCAGAAATAATAGATAGACTAGAAAAGAGGTCCCAGAATGGATCCCTGGGCAATTCAACATTGAAAAGTTGAGGAGGTGTGGAGGAACCAGCAAAGGAGACTACGAAGAAAAAGAGTAAAGAAGGAGGCAAACCAGGAGACTGAGGTGTTATGGAAGTCAAGAGAAAAGTTTCAAGGAAGGAGTGATCACTTGTATTAAATATTGCTAAGTAGTCGTAGAAAATGACGACTGAGAATTGAGCATTTGATTTGGCAACATGTAGGTCATTGATGACCATGACAAAGCAGTTTCCTTAATGTGGTGTAGGTGACAACCCTATTGCAATGAATTGAGGCAAGACTGGAAGCTACAATTACTGAACATTTACCCCGAGCCAGGTACTATGTTAACTATTCAATCTTCACAACAACCGTTGAAGGTAGGTACTATTTCTTACATCCGTTTTACAGATAGGAAAAGACTTGGAGAAGGTTAAGTAATTTCCCTGATGTTACCCAGCTAATGAAAGACAGGCCACAGATTTGGACCCAGGCCGTCTGGCTCTAGAGCCCATGCCCTGTGTACTACACTATTCTGCTTTAGTGGCTGATGGAGAAAGTCAAAAGATGGAAGTTTTGAACTGACCAGCCCCCTGAACTTGATAGAGGAAAAGCCCAAACTTCCAATGGATGGTGCCAGTTACTTGGGACATGGGATGGAGACTAACCCACCTGATTTCAGAACAGCTTCTTCCAAGCAGGGCTTCTCGTTTGGATATGTCCTTGCTTTGGTAGAGATGTATAGGGAGATGGCAGGAAAATGATGAGAATTCCATCCTTACAGTCCTCAGGGGATCCATCCTGATATTTCTTCCCTCATTCACCTCAACCATTCCCCTCTGGTGTCCTGTTTACTAAGTTAGCCTTCCCATGGACAGAGGCTTAACTGGGGAGAAGGCCAAGGGCTTCTCTTCCCTTCTGCCTGTCCCGGTTATACCTACCTTCACCCCCCATCCCACCCTCCATCCTAGGATGCACATAGAAATGCAGGAGTGCTCCTAGATGGCTAAAGGTTGCAGTTACACTTGTACCCCCAGAAGTAATGGGGATAAGGAAGAAGGCAAAGTTCTGTTCTTCAGCTTACCACAATTGTGTAGCTGCCAGAGCAGTCTTACCCATAATAGATTTGAGTCTTAGAACAAGCTCTTCTTCATACCTCTCTCCCTCACCCTGTGTCTGAAAGCCACCATTAAAAATGCATTCCTTGGATCATTGCTGGGATGAATAGCACACTAGATATAAATGAATAAGATCATTACACTCTGACAGTAAAGAAGGAACAATTTTGGAAGATTAGGACTAGGGAATGGCAGGGGGAAACTTGGAACAGGAAGGGAGAAAATGAGCTAAATACCTATCCCATAGTTTTGCCAAGGGCTGGTCCCTATCACTGTGCTCCCACAGGAATGGCCCCATGAGAAGAAGAGAACAATTAACATATCCCTCATCTCTATACTTTCTCTTCCAGGTCTGCTGGAGCTGCAACCCCTACTAGATTACACCTAGATCCTAAAAAGAACCAAGAGGATGCCCCTTGTCTTTCCAGGAACATGAGGTGTTTTCGTGAGTAGACATCTTGTGGGTCAGGTATGTGAAAATTCAGCAAATCATACTGAAATCCAGTCATTCATGGCCACCATAATCCACACCTAGAGTTCTAAGAGCCTCTGGCAGTTAGAGTAGGATGTGTCTTGAGACGTTGTAGGAAGTACAGTCCACCTCTCCCCTAAGCACCTTCACCAATATGTAAACATTTCAAGATATCTCTCCTTTCAGACTCCACTGAAATCCACAACTAGAGACTCTTTCCTTGGGTTTCACCTTTACATTTTACTGAGTGATCTAGTATAAAATATTAATACCCTAGAGGGAGAGTCATCTGAAGCAATGATTAAGCCCTGCTGCTTCTATGTAATGTAATTTAGCTTCTGTCCTTTTTCTGTGGTTTAAAAAGTGCACTATGGGACCACAATGTGAATGTACTTAACACCACTAAATTGTACACTTAAAAAATCCACTAAGATGGTAAATTTTACATTGTGTATATTTTACCATAATTTTAAAAAATGTGTCTGAGATATCCCCATCCACTCTGACTGCACTCTTTTCAGTAGAAGAAACTGAGGCCACCAAGACCCTGCCTTCCTTCAAATCACAGGTGATGGGGGATTGGTGGGTTTACCCAGTCCCATGTTCTGAGATCTCGCACAAAAACAAGAGTTGCCTTAATCACATTATTTGTCTTCCCGGACAGGCTATAGGTTGTGTCAAGTAACAAAAGGGGCTGAAAAGTGACTTCCCATCCAACCTCTTCTCCTAAAGCCATTTTGATGGGTGGTTCAAATTCACCTAGGGTTGACTGTTGACTAATCTAATCTATTCACCTTTGGTGGTCCTCAGTCATGCTCCCTTACCTTCACAGAACATTCTAGGTTGATCTTCCCCCTACCTCCCTCATAAAGCCAACACCCTATGATTCTTTCCCTTCATTCTCTTCTCATGCCCTCTCAATCCCTGACTTGTGTCTTCAAACTCTACACTCCCGTCCTGGTGCACATTATTCTTATAGTGATTTTAAAGGTACTGTGGCCATATAGTAAAGGGGAGTAAAGTAGGATAGTAAGACAGTTATGCACAGATTCCTAGTCATCTAATATTCTGAAAATGGGGGAGATAGGCTCAGAAATCTGGGAACTAGTATCCCAGTCTCTGCAGTCTTCTTTAAGCAATGAGAATAGATTCTACATAGTGAAGAATTTTTTCTTCTCCCGTCCCCCACACAACTGCCCAAGGGCACTCCCTCAACGAAGGAAAATGAAAATATAAAGTTAACTCCTTATGTTTCTATAGCTGCTATATGTCCCTTAGCCCTTTCCTGTATGTTATCTCACTTGATCCTTAAATCCCTATAGCTGTGGAGATGGACAAAGAGAGGTTAAGTAGTGCACTCTGAGAAACAAAGCCCGTTAATTAGCAAAGCCAGGGCTGGATCCCAGTTCTCCCAATTCCAGTCCTGTGCTCGCTCCACGACACTACCACTACGACAGAACAGTACATTTACTTTAGCCTTTAGGCAAGATTGCTTGGAAAACAGCCTAGTCCTCTTTTCTCTTTGTTGATACAAATCATGTGCAGAGCTTTGCTTTCTAAAAGAGATGGCAAATTGGAAAGGAGAAGATGGTAACTACAAACAAATGAAAGACCCCATTTATATCCCTCTAGAGAAGTAAATTAACAACACAGAATTATGTCTGTAATGGAAGAAAAGCTTCCGTTTCTTTTTGCACTGTTAATGAGCACTTCCAGACACTGGAACTCAAAACATCTCCTAGTCCCACTTTGTTGAAAGCCTTAAGTGAAAGTAAGGACGTATGGGTCTTCTTCTTCATTATTATTAGGAAGCAAAGATCTGAACCTGAAGCGAAACAGCATCTGCTTACACAGAATTGAGAAATAGACTGCTGGGTGGGTTGAAAAAAAGAATCCCTTTAATGTATTAGAATCACATTAAGAAGAAAGGGCTAAGATTTCCCCAATGTGTGAGGTAGCTCATGCTATTCAGAAATACTTTATCAAAACTGGGGGTTGACCAAACCCCTAGTTTTTCTTTCTTCTCTTTATTTTTTGCTGAGCAGGATATGATCACTTCAGTGCTGTTGACATCTCCACTGGGTGGTAGAGGATCCAGACTTCTGGGAAACTTCATTATGTGGGACACAGTTACAACCCTGAAAGTGTTTGAAGAAAGAGACTGGGTGATAAAGCAAATTGCTCGTCCTAGGCCAGTTCACTTTTCTCAGTGGGAGAGTTCTGTAGTTTCCCTTGCTACATGGTCTTAATGGGCACTCTAATCATCATTAAAAGGTTAAAATATTTTTAAAAACAGGAGTATTTTTTCAGGAGGATTTGTTTTCCACAGCTGCACAATAATGTTTATTATGGGTATTGTCCCTTCTGCTGCCAGGATTCTTCCTTCCTCCCTTCCTTCCGTCCTTCCTTCCTTCCTTCATTCATTCATTTATGGCAACACATTTTTTGTAAATGTCTATGAAAATTGTAAATTGTTTACAAAGTTTCAACACTTAAATCAGTGATTATGCTTCATTATCCAAACAGCCTTGTGTCCCCAATTATGCCAGATAAATGAGGGAATATTGCTGTACTTGAAGTACATTGCTGGGGACTGGCCCCCCACAATGCACCCAGCATTACTGAATATCTGTGCCTTCCCTCCCATCCCACTTAAGCCTCTCTGCCTGGCCTGGCTTTCACAGCATCCTCTTTCTTCCTGTTATTGTCTGGGACTGCTGCCCAATCCCTGGTCCCTACCTGCAAGGAGAGGGGACTATCTTAGGGCTGAAACTAGGACTGGAGAGGGGCCAGTGGGGCAAGGTCAGTATATCTTCACAGAGTAGACCCTGGGAATGAAAGTAAGTTCCTCTAACTTATTAATAGTTCCAGTAAAATACAAGATGAGCTACAAGGTCGAAATCAATGTCTTGAATGAGGTTTGTGTATTATCAATGCATTTAAGTGACCCATAATATCTTTGTCCCACTTTTACTGAGAAACCAGTTATATTTAAGCAAGTTAGCTTAATACTAAGAGGTAATTTTACATGTGTTTGATGAAGCCCAAACAGCCGTCATTAGGTATAAGCATTTAAGCCCTAAGCAGGCAAGTTTCTGATGACTTTTTGAGACAAGGAGAATAAATCAATAAACATACACCTCTAACTTTACCCATTCTTTGCTTCAAATTACTTAGTTCAAGCACCTCCCTTCTGACTTAAGATTTACACTATTTTGGTGGCTTTTAATAAGCCACTTCTTTGACAGAGTTATGAAGGTGACTTCTGAAAAATAACTTTAGTAATAGCTAATAGTGATGGGTATGAGGTGTTGTTTTTGTGTATCCTGAAAAACTGCAAAAGGAAAGTGACAAATCCTTAGCATTGTAATATTTGAAAGTGCTTCAGAATGAAGAAAAAGAAATAAAGCAGTTATAACTTTTGAAAGACTTGGAAAAATAACCCATTTAGCCATATGTGACTTTTCTTCACCTACGATCACATATATTCTATTGGAACTAGATATGTAGATATAAATATCACCACAATCCAACCCCCAAATCTAAACATCATTTCTAAAAGGAAACAAATAGTCCTTCTCCATATAGTACTGGGTTTCAAGGCTGGGATCTTTGAGAGAAGAGTCTTAAGTTGTTGTTTAAACAACCTTTATTACCTGCCTCTGACATTCCCCAGGTTACAGAGCAAGGGACATCTGAGCTTCGTGTTCCATAGATGAAGCAGACAGCTGCCATAACAACTGAATCAATATAGGAGAGGCATTTGGAGGTATTAGGGTGATACACCCAGCAATGGTTACCCATGGCAAAAGATGGATGGCAAAGCTACTAAAAATCACGCAAGTTACCTTTGGGTGATAACTAGATTCAAGAACACCATACAGTTGGGGTCATAGGTCTTTCCCTCCCCTTTGTGCCCCCTCCCACTTCAGTCCCCATTAAGTCCATTCTATTCCACAGATTGGTCCTACTGTCCTGCTAGCTCCCTGCTGAAAGAAGGAGGGAGGGAAATGATGTCTGAGGTCTCTTCATTTTCTTTGTCTCTGTCCCTACCGCAACAGGAAGCTGGAGCTGCTGCAGACGACCTGGCAGTGATGGCAAGCCCATTGGCTCTGCAGTGTGAGCAGTCCCTGGCAGCCCCTGGAGCAGCCGCCAGTTAGACGGCCCAGAGTTCTGACAGACTTCATTGCTTCAATTCAATGCCAAGTGTTGGACGTGTTGGATTCAGTTCCCAGAGGGCTGGGGCGTGGTGTCAGAGCTGTCTGAAGACAAGAGAACAGAGGCAGTTTAGTGCATTTGGATGTGCGGGATGGGGGTGAAGTGGGTGGAGGGGTAGGAGAGAGGAGGGAGAGGAGGGGAAAACTGGCCAGGAGTGAGTAGGTCTCCGGGCCTCTCATAACTGTCTGGGCCGCAGGTGAGGCTAACCCTGGAAGGAAAGGAAAGGAAAAGGTGGGGCAGTGCCCAGGGATAAGCGAGATGAGGAGGGCAAGAGCGAGCGAGCTGGGGCTGCGGTTCTACACCCCTTCAGTGCCCTGGGTGAGGGAGGGCAGTCCCCCGGGGGTGAACTGGCGGCGGCCCTCAGCCAGCGAGCCGGTGGCAGTCTCGGCGTCGGCGGCGGCCAGGGCACTTCCCGCGGCCCACTGGTGCTCAGCGCAGGACTGGGATGGGTCCTCCTTGGCCTCGACGAGCTTGCGGGAGCGGGTGTAGGCCAGGATGAGGCCTCCGGCCAGGCAAGCATAGAAGATCATGATGAGCAGGATGTAGAGATATGCGTCGTCGCCCTTGGCGCTGGTCACCTCGCGGCCCACGAAGGGGTCAGGCACGACCCCCATGCCCATGCTTGGGTCAGGGCCGGCGCCCAGGCCACTGGCGTTGCCCCGGTGGTGCAGCTCGAGCAGCAGGCGGCTCAGGAGGTTTCGCAGCCGCTGGCTCTCGCTGCAGTTCATGACTGTTGGAGAGTGACAAGGAGGCTCCAGGACGCTGCTGACCTTTCCCTCTGAGCGAGGGGAAGGAAAAGAGCGACGGCGGTGGCACCCAGCTCTCGGGCGGCCGGCGCAGTGGCTGGGGGAGGCCGCCGCCTGAGCCTCCTTATCCCCGCACCCCTGCCCCTCCTCCCCTTCCCCACCACGCCCCCTCCCGCCCCAGGCCGCCTCTTCCCAGGCTCCCGCTGTCTTCGCCGCTCCGGGGAAAGGGGACAGCTGGTGGAAGGAGGAGAAGGGGACAGGGAGGGAGCGAGGCCGGGCGAGGGGCGGAGGGGGCGGGGGCTCGGAATGCGCGAGGCCCCAGGCAGCAGAGGCTGGCCAGGCAGTTTGCTGGGGCCAAGCCTGGACCCTGGGCTGCGGAAGAGAATTCCTCCCAAGTTCTGGCCACCTGCCCTACAGGCCTGGCTTTGGCCCAGACACAGTATTTGGTCCCCCCAGGGCAGGCCCTGCCCCAGGGTTCCATCAGCTCTTCAGTAAAGCAGCAGCTCAGATCGCTTGTCCTCATCTTTTGGCAATTACTCTCATAGACAAGGACCTTGGCCTATCTTTTTAGCCCTCATTGTTTCCTCTGGCCTGAGGAGAGCATCTTATTCAGAAGATGTTGAGACCAAATTTGGTGACCGAATGGTTAGGCACTAGCAAGAAGACCAAACCAGAGTAGGACTCCTCAGTCTTCCAGAAAGGTTTCTGATAATGTACCAGCCTCCTTGGAAGTAATTCTGCTCTAATCTCCCTTCATAGTTTTAGAGGTGCCCACACATCTTAGTATGTGAGTCTACCATTCATGGTGTGACCCCATTTCCCCTGGGTAAGCCATCTTCCTAGAAATGAGACCAACTTCTTCCATTAAAAGGAGCAGAGACATTAAAAAGGCCCTTTAACCATACTCTCTAGATGTCTCAGGGTCTGAAAGGTATAGTTCTAGAAAACATGCCCCCACCACCACCACATCTAGTTAGGCCATCACAGCTCTGTGCCTCTTGAGAGTTTGGTAAGAGATCTAGGGTCTGCTAGCTTATGGAGCAGCCATTTTTTTCTCATAGGACATCTTCTTTTAGGGGAAAACAAGGCACTAACACAAAGTTCAATCCAAAGTATGTCGAACTGGAAATGGACTGGGCTACATAAAGGAAAAGTGCTCAAAGTGTTGATTTGTGGACAGTGAGTAGGAAAAAAATAATGAGGTAGTGCTGGCCAGGTCTGGGTGTAAGTGGTTGCCAAGAAAGAATAGAAGAAATGAAAGAAAAGTATATGCCCTTATGTACCTCTTGAAAATCAAGCTGCCTGTTCAAGACCACTCGGTCCAGGGGCCATCCAATCTGCAGGTGGCATGGTTTAAAAAGGAAGGTTTTCTGTTGCCTCTGCCGACCATCTTCTCACTGGCTACAACTTTCAGTTGCTGGGGTGTGATTGGCACAAACTATATCCAGGGTCTCGAACAGAGCTTTCCCTGCTTAACAACCTCTATTCAGTTCTCAGACACATTCCACGTGACCGTGACCACTGGGTCCTTCCTAATCACCTTGCCTCAATGTTCTGGCTTCAGAGGGGCTCGGGGAAGAATTGTTAAAATGACTTGGCATGACAAATGCCAGAGGACAAAGCTAGGAAATCCTCAAAGCAGTACCAACTTAGGGACAGTACTGTTAAGCTAAAAAATGCCTCCTCTTATCTATTAAAACAGGCCCATAAATCTCAAGGCTTTTTTGGGGGACAGGGGGAGGAAGAAGCCCCTTCACTGTAGCATAAAAATAATCATAGCACATTACTCTTATTACATGGGTGGTATCCATGAGCTGCCTCTACTTCCCCACCTCTCCCTTTCCTGAAACCTTCTGGAGTCCAGCACTTCTGCGAAAACACCTCTCTAAGTAAGTTCAGTAACAACTCCCTGGCCAAATTCAAGGGTCTCTGCTCAGTTTGCATCTTTGATCTTAAGGATGAATTTGATACCATAAACCACCCACTCTTTCCTGTACCTCTCCTGCCCTGGACTATCATGGCATTGCATTCTCAAATTTCTCTTCTTATCTCTCTGACCCATCGTTCTTTGTCTCCTTTGCTGGCTCCTCTTCTTTCCTCCTCCCATTAACTATTGGAATCCTCAAAGACTCAATCCTCAGCTATATCTCCTTTAACATTCATATCCTTGGAATGTGTCTCCTTACATGGTTCTCCCTACCACCTTCCTTATATTTAGCCAAATTTGAATCTCTAGGTCTGGTTTTTCCTTGGTAACATCTTTCAGATCCAGCTGCTCCCTCCTTTCTGGTTTTATTACCACAAGCTTAACCCAGGCTCTCATTACCTCAGGTCAAAATATGCAAACTGAGAGTCTACTGGCAGATCTCCCTGCCTACAACCCAATCCACTCTGCTATGGCTAGAGCAATTCTCCTCTAACACCACTTCCATCAGTTCACCCCTTTGTTGAGAAACCCAGAGTTGCTCCCCATTGCTTCTTTAATGGAATCCCATCTTCTTTGGTGGGCCTTAAATCCCCACCGCCAATAGACACAATCTCCTCCCTTTTGCACTTGAAAAACAGCATATTCCCGGAGTTCCTCTCCAATACTCTGTGCCTTTCGCCTTCCTCAAAATTAATTGACTGAAGGAAGCCGTGCTTGATACCTGTTTATGCTCTCAGACCCTTTACAATGCATCCTTCCTGGTAGTGCCCCAGTTCAGACTGCAGCATTCAATGCAGAAAATTTATAAAACACAGAAAAACACCAAGAAAAAAATTACCAATACTGCATACATGTGCTGCATGCATATACACAGAGCTCAAACATTGTTTTGTAGCCTATCTTTTTCACTTAATGGTATATTGTGAATTTTGTCTGTCAATTACTATTTTTATAACATCATTTTGTTGTCTACACAGTATTCCAGATTATGGATCAACCATTATATATTTAAATTAGCTCGTATTATAAGATTTTTGGTTATTTCTGGGTTCTTGCTATTAAAAATAATGTTTTAATGAACACGTACAAGGCTAATTTTAATTCCATTAAAAGAAATAATTACCAGAAAGAAAGTACATTACTAATTTATAGAAGACGGGCATGGGGTGTGGGAGATGTGTGGAAGAAGGCAGAAACAGAAAGGGAGAACAGTCATAAATTTTAAAAAGGCCCAATCCTCAGGAAAAAAACAAACAAACAGGTGTATGTGTGGGATTCTGGCCTTCTTTTCAAGCAAGGGTCTACTGGACATCCCTTCAAATCCCAGTACCAGGCCAGTCCTAAATGGCTGAGATGCCAACCCTCCTTACCTCACCACACTTAATGAAATTGCAAACCCATCAGGCAAAGATTGGGTCTTCTCCCTCCCCAACCTTCCATTCCCCTTTCTACACCTGCCCCATACCTTTCAAATAATCATCTGTTTATCCATCATCCAGAATTCACTTATTTCCTGAATGGTAATCAAGTGTGTTGACAAAAGGAAGTAATTTATAATCATGTATTTAGACTTTTTAAATGTCTCGGGAAAAGTTCTGTTCCATGCCAAGGTTGTTTTCAAAGTACAATTGCGGCGCCATGGGCTAGGAAATGCATTTGCCATTCCTTGAGACTGTGAGTGCTTCCTGCCAGTAGTGCAGCTCCATGGAAATTGGCTGAATTGAACTGAGTTGAATTTGATTAGTTGCCAAAGGAAGGGCACAGATGGTAAGCATTGTTGGAGTCCAGGACGCTGGCAAATCCACAGTGGGCTCTAAGGGAGGGGAGGAAAGAGGTTTCATGAAGTATCAACTACAGACTGACATTCATTCATTCAACAAATATTTATTGCATGTTACACTGTGCAAGTCACTGTGCTGAGTCCTAGAGACACAATAAGTGAACAAGTCATATTGGTGAAATGTCTGTGGTTTCATAACTCTCACAGTCACTTCTTTGTGAACTGAGGAAAGCAGGAAGCACCAGGTTCTGGAGCTGGATGAGCACTGGGTATGGAGGCCAGCCAGAATTCTGGTTTTGAGAGAATTTTGACCCTGGATCCAAGGTTTAAGCACTGGAGTCCAAAGCCTTTTTTGGAAAAGGAAGATCCCAAGTAGTCTGAGCTCACTGTTGTTGCAACCCACCCTACCTGCTCTTAATAGCACCATCCCGAGGGTGCAGCCTGACACGGCCACCACAGTAAGACCATTCTCAAAAGAAGGAGAAGAATAAATGGGACAGTTGCTGGATCCAACTGAGGCTTCTCAGTTGTTCCATGGGAATATGTGCAGTATTTTGGGAGGACTGCGGTTTGATAAAGATACAATATTTGTGGGTTGAAATGGACTTCAGGGGCTTCAAGTACCTACTTTAGAGACTTTTGGGGGCTCTTGGTGGACTTGTGCTGAGGTCACCCTATATCTAGACCACATACTGAAGCATCAAATATGGTCTCTGATCTCATTTAGCAAATGCCTAGCATGTGTTAGGCATAGAAGGGCTGACAATTAAGTTCACAAACTCATCCTAGAAAAAGTGCTACATACCTCATTGCTGAGTATCACTATGGTCACCTTCGAAGTACTCCCCTTGGGAAGTTATGCACTGATGACAGTGCCTAGTCCACCCTTCAAAGCAATTTTGGAACTCTTTCTCTGGAATGGCCATCAGAGCTGTCATCGTATTACCCTTGATGTCTTGAATGTCATCAAAATATCTTCATTTTAATATTTCCTTTATCTTCAGGTAAAGAAAGAAGCCATTGGGGGCCAGATCAGGTGAGTAGGGAGGGTGTTCCAATACAGTTATTTGTTTACTGGCTAAGACAGTGCCATGTGAGTTGGTGCATTTTCGTGATGCAAGAGCCATGAATTGTTGGCAAAAAGTTCTGGTCATCTAAGTTCTGGTCATCTCTTTCACACAGCCTTTTCAGCACATCCAAATAGTAAACTTGGTTAACTGTTTGTCCAGTTGGTACAAATTCATTATGAAGAATCCCTATGATATCAAAAAAGGTTACCAACATCATTGCAACAAGTTTGCAAACTTAATTGTCAGACCTCGTATTGTATATGTATACATTGCATTAATTAACCTTACAACAACCCTATGAGGTGGGTAAAGTTGATATAAAGATCTTAAGAGCAGTATGTCTTGAGCACGGACCAGTCACAATGGACTAACAAACAATCAGAATAGATGCTGTCTGGAAACAACCAGTATAGCTTTACAGAGCCACAGCATCATGGGGCAAGAAGTAGGAGAGGGGCACAGAATAAACAGCTTCCTATTTCCCAGAAAATTAACCCAAGATCCTATCTCTTTCTGAGTTCTCCTGGGTTGTTCTGAACCTCCCTCTTCCCTATGGAAGCTTCCACTTACTCTCTGTGCTCATTGCAGTTATGTGAAAAGCTCCCTTGCCTCACAATCCCACTAAAGCAATGATACGTATGATATGTATTGCAGCTGCCCCTTTCTCCCAGCAATTTCCTCAGGACGTTACTTGTTGGCTCACAATTCTTGAATGGATGGGCCCCACTTGATTGACAAATTATCACCTTAGTGTGGCCTTCAAGATACTCTGTGATCTCACTTAAAGATGCCCTCCAGTTATATTTGCAGCAGTAACTACACAGCATGTCTTCAGTGACACTTTTTCTTTTCTTTCTTTTTCTTTATTTTCTTTTCTTTCTTTTACAAATCATTGTTTTCTTATTGAGATATAATTGACATATCGCATTGTGTAAGTTTGAGGTGTACAATGTGTTGATATGATACATTTATACAGAGGATGCCAAAAAAAGTATACACACTTTAAGAAAGGAAAACTGTATTAAAATTGTAATACTCATTATATACTGATAACAAAAGATGAATATAAGTCACATTTGACTTCTGCATTTACAAGAGGTGCTCAAAGTGGTTACTTTCAACGTCCAGACACTTCTGATTATGGCAAACTACTGCTTGAGCAACATTGACCAAAGTGTCCACTTGTTGACAACAGACACCACAGAAATACAAAAACAAAATTTAAGAAATTACTATGAGCAACTATACACCAACAAATAAGACAATCTGGAAGAAATGGATAATTTCCTAGAAGCATACAACTTTCCAAAGCTAACTCAAGAAGAAATGGAAAACCTGAATACACTGATTACTACCAGGGAAATTGAATCAGTAATCAACAAGCTCCCAACAAACAAAAGCCCTGGACCAGATGGCATTACAGGTGAATTTTACAAAACATTCAAAACAGAATTATCACCTATTCTCCTCAAATTATTCCAAAAAATCCAGAAGGAGGGAAGGCTCCCAAACACTTTTTACGAGGCCACCATCACCCTGATCCCCAAATCAGACAAGGACATTACAAAAAAAGAAAACTATAGGCCAATATCCCTAATGAACATAAGTGCAAAAATCCTCAACAAAATATTAGCAAACAGAATTCAGCAACACATTAAAAAGATCATACACCATGACCAAATGGGATTCATTCCTGATATGCAAGTTTGGTTCAACATCTGCAAATCAATTAATGTGACACACCACATTAACAAAATGAAAAATAAAAATCATATGATCATATCAATAGATGCAGAAAAAGCATTTGATAAAATCCAGCAGACATTTATGATAAAAACCCTTAAGAAAGTGGGAATAGAGGGATCATATCTCAACATAATAAAGGCCATATATTATAAACCCACAGCCAACATCATACTCAATGGGGAAAAGCTAAAACCATTTCCCTTAAGATCAGGAACAAGGCAAGGTTGCCCACTTTCTCCACTTCTACTCAACATAGTTCTGGAAGTTCTAGCCACAGCAATCAGACAAGAAAAATAAATAAAAGGCATCAAAATTGGTAAGGAGGAAATAAAATTGTCATTATATGCAGATGACATGATACTATATATAGAGCACCCCAAACTCTGCACCAAAAAACTATTAGAACTGATAAATGAATTTAGTAAAGTAGCAGGGTACAAAATTAACATTCAGAAATCAGTTGCATTTTTATATACCAAAAATAAACTATCAGAAGGAGAAATTAAAAAAAACACTCCCATTTATAATTGCTTCAAAGACTATAAAATACCTAGGAATAAATTTAACAAAAGAAGTAAAAGACATGTACTCAGAAAATTATAAGACACTGAAGAGAGAAATTAAAAATAGAAATAGGTGGAAACACATACCATCCTCATGGATAGGAAGAATTAATATACTTAAAATGTCCATACTGCCTATGGCAATATACAGATTCAACACAATTCCTATCAAACCACCAAAGACATTTTTCACAGAAATAGAACATATAATCCTAAAATTTATATGGAACCATAAACGACCCCAGATAACCTCAGCAATCTTGAGAAATAAGAACAAAGTGGGAGGTATCATGGTACCTGCCATCAAATTATACTACAAGCCTATAGTAATCAAAACAGCATGGTACTGGCATAAAAACAGACACATAGATCAATGGAACAGAACAGAGAGCCCAGAAATAAATCCATGCCTATATGGCCATTTAACCTACGACAATGGAAGAAAGCATTTATGGTGGGGTAAAGAGTCTATTCAATAAATGGTGCTGGGAAACCTGGACAGACACATGCAAAACAATGAAGCTGAAACACCTCCTTACATCATATACAAGAATAAATTCAAAATGAATTAAAGACTTAAATGTAAGATCTGAAACCATAAAACTCCTGGAAGAAAATATAGGAAGAAAGTTTACAGACATTACCCTGAGTAATAAGTTTACTGATATATCCCCTCGGGCAAGTGAAGTAAGAGGAAAAAACTAAACATATGAGATTAAGTCAAACTGAAAAGGTTTTTCACAGGAAAGGAAACCATCAATAAGACAAAAAGGCATCCTACTGAATGGGAGAAGATATTTGTCAATGATATATCTGATAAGGGGTAAACATCCAAAATTCATAAAAAAATAAAAAACTTATTCAACTCAACACCAAAAAAACAAATAACCCAATTAAATAATGGGCAGAGGACACGAAGAGACATTTTTCTAAAGAGGATATACAGATGGCAAACAGACATATGAAAAAATGCTCAACCTCACTAATCATTAGAGAAATGCAAATAAAAAACAATGAAATACCACCTCACCCCAGTCAGAATGGCTATCATCAATAAATCAAACAAAAACAAGTGCTGGCGCGGATGTGGAGAAAAGGGATCCCTCATGCACTGTTGGTGGGATAGATGATTGGTGCATCCATTGTGGAAATCAGTATGGAGGCATCTCAAAAAACTGGAAATAGAACTACCTTATGACCCATCAATTCCACTCTTAGGTATCTATCCAGAGAAATCCAAAACACTAATTCAAAAAAATGTATACACCTGTATGTTTATTGCAGTGCTATTCACAATAGCCAGGACATAGAAACAACTGAAATGCCCATCGGTAGATGACTGGATTAAGAAACTGTGGTACATTTATACAATGGAATATTACTCAGCCATAAAGAAGAATGAAATCTTACCATTTGCGATGATATGGATGGACCTAGAGAACATTATGCCAAGTGAAATAAGTCAGACGGAGAAAGACAAATACCATATGATCTCACTTGTATGTGGAATCTAAACAATAGAATAAATGAACAAACTAATCAGAAGCAGTCTCAGAGATATAGAGGAAAAACTGAGGGTTGGTAGATGGGGGGGTGGGGATGAGGAAAAAGGTGAGAGGATTAGAAAGCACCATCCGTAACCACAAGATTGCCACGGGGATGCAAAAGTCAATTTGGGGAATACAGTCAATAATGTTGTAAAGATTTTGTAGGGTATCCAATGGACACTTGTCTTATTAGGCAGACCACTTCATGGACAGTGTAGATGCCTGACCACTGCAGTGTACACCTGAAGCTGAATCTGAATAATAATGAATGTCAACTACAATTATATATATATATATATATATATATATATATATATATATATATATATATGTATGTATTCACAAGAAGTGGAGTACAGCATAAGGAATAGAGACAGTGGAAATGTAACGGCTGTCAGAAGTGTAGTAGATTGGGGGAGAGGGGTCATCACTTTGTGAGTGGTATAATGTCTATTACATTGTTTTGTACATCTGAAACTAATAAATATTTTTTAAAAAACAAAAAAGTGTCCACTTGTATACATTTTTTTCGCACCCCCGTATATTGCAGTATGATTATCACCATAGCCTTAGCTAACACCTCTATCATTTCACATAATTATCATTTCTTTTCTGTGGTGAGAACAATTAAGACACTTTCAACTAGATGAAATTTCACTCTCCTTAGCAACCCCACAGCATAGAGTAACAGTGATAGGTGTGCTTGTCAGATGGTTCCTACAATCCCTTTGAGGGCAAGTGCTGTGCTCATTATCTTTGTATCCCTCACCTAGCTTGGCACAGTGCCTGGTATACAGTAAGTGCTCAGGAAATATTTACCTAGGTCTGAGGTCTGCCTTCCTCCAATAAAGAGTTTCACGTTTGAAAAAGTATTTGTTCTGTGCAAGATGTTGAGCTTTGTGGTTATTTTTTTTTCAAAAAATTTTATTATGCAAAATGCAAGCGTAAGGCAAAGTTGGAAGAATTTTACAGTGGACACTTATTACTCACTAGCTAGACACTACCACCAATGTTTTCCTATACTGGCTTTATGCATCCCTCACCTATCCATCTCTCCATCTATCTACCAATTGTCTTTTTTCTCTTCTTTTTGAAGCTGCAGACATCAGTTCATTTCACTCCTAAGCACCTTCCACACACCTATCCTTAATTAGACCTCAATATTTGATTATTATTCTTTTTTTTCCTTTTGAGGAAAAATATGTGTACAATGAAAACCACAAAGATAAATTGTACATTTGCTGAGTTTTTACAAATGTAACTGTGTAACTTAAACCCCTGCTAAAATATAAAACATTAATCACAATTCAAGAAAGTTTCCTCTTGTCTCTTCCGGGTAATCCCCTCCTTCACCCCCAGAGACAACCAATGTTCCTGAATTGTTTTTCCAAAATTGATTAGTATTGCCAGTTATAAAACTTCATATAAATGGAATCATATAGTATGAACTCTTTTATATAGGACTTCTTTTCCTCAGTCTAATGCTTTTGAGAATCATTCATGTCATTGCAAGTATTAGTACTTTGTTCCTTTTTATTGCTGAGTAATACCCCATTGTATGACCATACCACAGTTTGTTCATCCCTTATCCATTTACCCATTATCCATTCTCCTACCAATAGACATTTAGTGTCTGGCTATTAAGAATAAAGTTGCTATGAATATTCTCATATAGATCCTTTTGTGGATATATGTTTTCCTCTTTCTTGGGTAAATACCTAGGAGTGGGAGTGCTGCATCACAGTTTAGTTTTATAAGAAGCTGCCTTTTCCCAAAATGGTTGTATCTTTTTATACTCCCACCAGCTATGTCTGAGAATTGCAACTGTTTGTGGTTACTTTTGCAACTTTCTGCTTCAATTGCATACTTAGCCTTGTCTTGTACCTATGAAATATTTACCCTTATACTTACAAAACGGCCAAGCCTGTTTGTGGATTATTATTTCAAACCTGCCCCCTATTTTGCTGACTATTAAATGTACATCCAAACTCTAGATAAAGTTGCTAAAATATGAGTCAGCTCTACGTAATAATAGCTTTTACTGAAAACTTATGTGTGCCAAGCACTGTGTTAAGTACTTTATAAGCATTATCTCACTTAATCCTTGCAAGAACCCTGTGAAGTAATAGGTACAATATCATTCCCATTATACAATTGAGGAAACTGAGGCCCAGAGAGGTTAAGTAATTTGCCCAAAGTGAAGTAGCTTGTAGGTGGCCCAGCTGAGACTTGAACCAGAGTCCATAATCTTTATTACCACCATGCTATAATGCTGTGATATGATGTCCTTTGTACATATGCTAGCGGAAAAACAAACAAACAGCCTCTGTTTTGCAAGATTCATCTGACCCTATTATTTTCTAGCTGAGGATTCAGAGGTCCAGAAAAGAGAAGGGACTTGCCTGAAGTCCCCCATTAGTCAATAGCAGAGCCATCAGAATCCAAGTTTCCTGCTTCCCAGTCTGGAAATCTTTCCACTCCACTGCACAGCCTCATTCAATGCTTTGGGCAATTCAGATTTTATTTTCAGCTTTTTAATGTGACAAGAGTCTGAAAACCACTCTGAGATCTTTGAAAGAAATACATGAATCTAAAAGGATTTGGGCCAAAACATAAGGTCATAAATTAAATTGTCCAATTTGTGTCAATTCATGCTTAAACATTATCTTGAAAATGTTTCTCCCACCCACTCAGCCTTCTCTGAAAAGGGAAAGAAAACAATGTGGATACTTGGGGTATTCTGTGGGAAAGGAGTGGGAAAGAAATAGTCCCAAGGGCACTTTTCTGTTGGACTCCCACAGCGCCATCTGGTGGAAGTTTTCGTTTCTTCTCGTTTCAAAATGTTTTTCTAGGTTCTGTGGATGCGGATGAGACTTGCTTCCTACCCGGATAGGGAATAACACAAGATCATTATAACACCTTGTAGTAAAGGCTCTATTAGAGGCACACTGTAGAGCATGGTGCTTAAGAGCAGCAGCTCCAGCCTTAGATAAACACGCGTTTTAGTTCTGCCTTGGCCACCTACCAGCTGACATTGAGCAGTCACTCAACTTCTCTGTGTTCCAGTTCCCTCTTCTGTAAAATGGAGATGATAATAAAAGTGCTTACTATAGGATTTCTGTGGCAAGGATTGAACAAGATAATGCCTGTAATGCACTTAGCATAGTGCCTTGAACATATTAAATGCTCTATAATGTCAGCAGTGGTTGTTTCATCATTAATAAGAGATGGTGCTATGGGACCCAGAAGAGGGGCATTTAACTCAACCTTAGAGAGCTCAGAGCAGACGCCTCTGAGGATGTGACACTTGAGATCCTTTGAGTAGAAAATAGCCACTTGGACCCTTTTTCTATGTGAAAAGCAATATCTGAAACATATAGGTAAAGAAAACAAGACGGTTCACCTCCCCTACATCATGAGGGATGGCCCAGCCTCCTTTGTCTCAGAGGTGCCAGGGGTTTCAGTGAGGGTCTGTAATCCAGAAGATGATCGGGAAACATTAAGGAATTATTGGAATTAGGACCCAGACCAAGTGAGAAATTGGTTCCCACCATCGGTAGGCAGAGCTTGACTTGAAAGTAGATGTTAAGAGAAAAATCAAGACCAGTTGCATCAACTACTATGTGTTTGTTTAAATCTTTACTTTGTTTGGGGACAATAATGCTTTGGTAGCTCTTGGTTCATCCAGCATTATATTTAAAAGACAATATGGGACCTGCTAATTTCCCACTGTTTCAAAACATGAAGAGTTCTGGACCCCTCAGCTGTTCTCCAAATTGTGCCTGGCACACACCATGACAATATCTGACTCTATTCATATTGTTCTTCCTGGAAAACTCTTAACCCTTCCACATTATCCAAATTTTACTCATCCTACAATGTCTAGACTTTCTCCTTCTTCCCTTCCTTCCTCCTTCCCTTCCCTTCCTTCCTTTCTTCTTTCTTTCCTTCCTGAATTATTTTCTTTTTTAATTAAGATATAATTAACATATAATATATTAGTTTCAGGTGTGCAACACTATGATTCAATATTTGTATATATTGTTAAATGATCATCATAGTAAGTCTCGTTAATATCTGTCATTTTATATGGTTATAATTTTTTTCTTGTGATGAGAACTTTTAAGATCTCTCCTTGGAACTTTCAAATATGCAATACAGTATTATTAACTATAGTCACCATGCTGTACATTACATCCCCATGACTTATCTATTTTATAACGGAAAGTTTGTACCTTTTGATCCCTTTTACCCATAGTACCCTCCACCCCCACAACCAATCTGTTCTCTGTATCTATGAGCTCATTTTAAAAAACAATTTTTAGATTCCACATATAAGGGAGATCATATGTTTGTTTTTCTCTGTCTGACTTATTTCACTTAGCATAATACTCTCAAGGTCCATCCATGTTGTTACAAATGGCTAGATTTCTTTTTTATTGCTGAGTAATAGTCCACTGTGTGTATCACATTTTTTTAATGAAATTTACCACAGTGATACTGGTTAGTAAAATTATATAGGTTTTAAGTACACAGTTTTTATATACATCACCTATATATTGCAATGTGTGTCTCCTTCCATCACTATAAATTTGACCCCCTTTACCCTCATTTACCACCTCCGTCCCCTTACCCTCTGGTAACCACTAAACTATTGTCTGGGTCTATGAGATTTTGTTTTGTTTGTTGCTTTCAGTATTATATACCACAAATGAGTGAAATCATATGGTTCTTGACTTTTTCTATCTGACTTATTTCACTTGACATGATAATCTCAAGATCCATCCATGTTGTCATAAATGGTACTATTTCATCTTTTCTTATAGCCAAGTAATATTCCATTGTATACATGCACCACATCTACTTTATCCAATCAACTATTGAAGGACACTTCAGTTGTTTTCAAGTCTTGGCCACCGTGAATAATGGATGCTGTAATGAACATGGGGTACATATATCTTTTTCTTTTTAAAAGATTTTATTGGGGAATATTGGGGAACATGTGTTTTTTCCAGCACCCATCAGCTCCAAGTCAAGTCGTTGTCCTTCAATCTAGTTGTGGAGGACGCAGCTCACTGTCCCATGTGGGAATCAAACCGGCAACCTCGTTGTTAAGAGCTCACACTCTAACCAACTGAGCCATCCGGCCGCCGGAGGAGGTACATATATCTTTATAGATAAATGTTTTCAGAATTTGGGGATGGATGCCCAGAAGAGGGATTGCTGGATCGTATAGTAATTCTATTCTTAATTTTTTGAGGAACCTCCATACTGTTTTCCATACTGGCTGTACCAATTTACATTCCCACCAGCAGTATATGAGGGTTCTGTTTTCTCCACAGCCTCTCCATTACTTGTTATTACTCATCTTGTTGAGAATAGCCATTCTAACATTGGTGTGATGTGGTTTTGATTTGCATTTCCCTAATAGCTAGTGTAGTTGAAAATTTTTCATATATCTGTTGGCCGTTTGTATGTCTTCTTAGGAGAAGTGTCTGTTCAGGTCCCCTGCCCATTTTTAATTGGTTTGTTTGTTTTTTGTTGTTGAGTTGTATGAGTTCTTTATGTATATTGTATATTAGCCCTTTATCAGAGGTGCTGTTCACGAATATCACGGTTGGTTGCCTCTACATTTTGTTGATGGTTTCTTTTGCTGTGCAGAGCTTTTTAGTTTGAGATAGTCCCATTCATTTATTTTTGCTTTTACTTTTCCTGCCTTTGAGGTCAAATTCATAAAACACTCTGAACCCAAGGCCCATATGTTCAGGACCTATGCTTTCTTCTATGAAACTTGTTTCAGGTCTTATGTTTAGGTCTTTGATCCATAATTTTGGTATATAGTATCAGATAGCAGTCTAGTTTCATTCTTTTGCACATGTCTTTTCAATTTTCCCAGCACCATTTATTGAAGAGGCTTTCTTTTCTCCATTGTACGTTTTTGGCTCCTTTGTCAAAAATTATCTGCCCATATCTATATGGGATTATTTCTGGGCTCTTGATTCCATTCCATCGGTCTGTGAGTTTGTTTTTCTGCCAATGCCGTGCTGTGTTGAATACTGTCCCTTTGTAGTATAGATTGAACTCAGGGAGTGTGATTACGACTGGCCTTGTTCTTTTTTTCAGGATGGTTTTGGCTCTTCAGGGTATTTTGGGATTCCATAGAAATCTGCTCTTTTTTGTTCTATTTCTTTTTTTAAAATGCCATTGGGGGCCGGCCCGGAGGCTCACGTGGTTGGAGCTCCGTGCTCTTAATACCGAACGCTGCTTGTTCGATTCCCACATGGGCCAGTGGGCTCACAACCACAAGGTTGCTGGTTCAACTTCTCGACTCCCACAAGGGATGATGGGTTCCACCCCGTGCAACTAAGATTGAACACGGCAACTTGAGCTGAGCTGCCGCTGAGCACCCGAATGGCTCAGTTTGTTGGAGTGCAGGCTCTCAACCACAAGGTTGCCGGTTTGACTCCCGCAGGGGATGGTGGGCTGCACCCCTTGCAACTAACAAAAGGAACTGGACCTGGAGCTGAACTGCACCTTCCACAACTAATATTGAAAGGACAACAAATAGACTTGGAAAAAATCCTGGAAATACACACTATTCCCGAATAAAGTCCTGTTCCCCTTCCCCAATAAAATCTTTATAAAAAAATGCCATTGGGATTTTGATGGGGATTGCATTAAATCTGTATATGGCTTTGGGTAATATGGCAATTTTAACTATATTGATTCTTCCAATCCATGAGCATGGAATGCCTTTCCATTTCTTTGTGTCTTCTTCAATTTCTTTTAAAAATGTCTTATAGTTTTCAGCATATAGGTCTTTCACATCCTTCGTTAAGTTTATTCCTAGGTATTTTATTCCTTTTGCTGCAATTGCAAAAGGAATTGTTTTATGTATTTCTCTTTCTGAGATTTCATTGTTAGTATATAGGAATGCAATGGACTTTTGTATGTTGATTTTTAGCCAGCAACTTTACTGTATTCGTTGATTGTTTCTAATAGCTTTTTGGTGGAGTCTTTAGGGTTTTCTATATATAGTATCATGTCATCTGCATATAATGGCAAATTTACTTCCTCCTTACTGATTTGGATGCCTTTTATTTCTTTTTCTTGTCTGATTGCTGTGGCTAGAACTTCAGCACTATGTTGAATAGAAGTGAAGAAAGTGGGCAAGCTTGCCTTGGTCCTGATCTTAAGGGAAATGGTTTTAGCTTTTCCCCATTGAGTATGATATTAGCTGTGGGTTTATCATAGATGGCCTTTATTATGTTGAGATATGAGCCCTCTATTCCCACTTTCTTAAGGGTTTTTATCATAAATGGCTGCTGGATTTTATCAAATGCTTTTTCGGCACCTATTGATGTGATCATGTGATTTTATTTTTCATTTTGTTAATGTGGTGTATCACATTAATTGATTTGCGGATGTTGAACCACCCTTGCATACCAGGGATGAATCCCACTTGATCATGGTGTATGATCTTTCTAATGTATTGCTGAATTCTGTTCGCTAATACTTTGTTGAGGATTTTTGCATCTATGTTCATTAGAGATATCGGCCTGTAGTTTTCTTTTTTTGTGGTGTCTCTGTCTGATTTTGGGATCAGGGTGATAGTGGCTTCATAAAAAGTGTTTGGGAGTCTTCCCTCCTTCTGGATTTTTTGGAAGAGCTTGAGGAGAATAGGTGATAATTCTTTTTTGAACGTTTTGTAAAATTCACCTGTAAAGCCATCTGGTCCAGGGCTTTTGTTTGTTGGGAGATTGTTGATTACTGATTCAATTTCCCTGGTGGTTATCAGTCTATTCAGGTTTTCTGTTTCTTCCTGAGTTAGCATTGGAAGGTAGTACGCCTCTAGAAAATTTTCCATTTCTTCCAGATTGTCAAATTTGTTGGCATATAGCTGCTCATAGTAATTTCTTAAATTTTTTTGTATTTCTGCGGTGTCTGTTGTCACTTCTCTTTCATCTCTGATTTTATTAACTTGGGTCCTCTCTCTCTTTTTTTTAATGAGTCTGGCTAAAGTTTTGTTCATTTTGTTTATCTTCTCTAACCAACTCTTGGATTCATTGATCTTTTGTATTGTTTTTCTGGTTTCCATTTCATTTATTTCCACTCTGATCTTTATTATCTCCTTCCTTGTACTCCCTTTGGGCTTATTTTGCTGTTCTTTTTCCAGATCCCTTAAGCGTGAAGATAAACTGTTGATTAGTGATGTTTCTTGTTTCTTTAGGTAGGCCTCTAATGCTATAAATTTCCATCATAGGACTACTTTTGCAGCATCCCATAGATTTTGGGTCATCGTGTTTTCATTTTCGTTTGTCTTGAGATATCTTTAGATTTCTTCCTTGATCTCCTGGTCGACCCAGTCATTATTTAGTAATATGTTATTCAGCCTCCATGAATTGCTGTGTCTTCCAGTTTTATTCCTGTAGTTCATTTCTAATTTCATAGCAGTGTGGTCAGAGAAGACAATTGGTATGATTTCAATTTTCTTAAATTTATCAAGACTTGTTTTGTGGCCTGATATATGGTCTATCTTGGAAAATGTTCCATGTGCGCTTGAGAAGAACGTGTATTCTGCAGCTTTGGGGTGGAATGCTCTGAAAATATCGATTAAATCCAAGTGGTCCAATGTGTCTTTAAGGCTGTTATTTCCATATTGACTTTCTGTCAGGAAGACCTGTCCCTTGTTGTCAGAGGTGTGTTGAAGTCCCCTACTATGATAGTGTTACTTTTTTTTTTTTTTTAATTTTTATTTATTTATTTATTTTTTTAATTAGTTTCAGGTGCACAAGACAAAGCAAAACTTAGACGTTTATCATTTATATCCCTCACACTGTGTGAACCCCCCTCCCCCATCCACTATCCCTCTGTACGTTCCCAAAACCTCTCACCTTCCCCTTATCCCCACCCCCCCGCCCCTCTAGCAACCCTCTGTTTTTCCTCCATGTTTCCAAAACTGTTTCTGATTAGTTCATTCACTTATTCTTTTCTTTAGATTCCGCATATAAGTGAGATCATATGGTATTTGTCTTTCTCTTTCTGACTTATTTCACTTAACATAATGTTCTCTAGGTCCATCCATGTTGTTGCAAATGGTAAGATTTCTTTCTTCTTTATGGCTGCGTAATACTCCATTGTATAAATGTACCACAGTTTCTTAATCCAGTCATCTACTGATGGGCATTTCGGTTGTTTCCAGGTCTTGGCTATTGTATATAGTGCTGCAATAAACATAGGAGTGCATAAAGATTTTTGAATTGGAGTTTTGGATTTCTCCGGATAGATACCTAGGAGTGGGATTGCTGGATCATAAGGTAGTTCCATTTTCAGATTTTTGAGATGTCTCCAAACTGTTTTCCATAGTGGCTGCACCAATCTGCATTCCCACCAACAGTGCACCAGCGTTCCCTTTTCTCCGCATCCACGCCAGCACTTGTTGTTTGTTGATTTATTGATGATAGCCATCCTGACTGGGGTGAGGTGGTATCTCATTGTGGTTTTTATTTGCATTTCTCTAATGGTTAGTGAGGTTGAACATTTCTTCATATGTCTGTTTGCCATCTGTGTGTCCTTTTTAGAAAAATGTCTCTTCATGTCCTCTGCCCATTTTTTAATTGGGTTGTTTGTTTTTTTGGAGTTGAGTTGAGTGAGTTTTTTATAAATTTGTGATATTAACCCCTTATCAGATATATCATTGGCAAATATCTTTTCCCAATCAGTAGGATCCCTTTTTGTTTTATTGATGGTTTCCTTTGCTGTGAAAAAGCTTTTTAGTTTGATGTAATCCCACATGTTTATTTTTCCTCTTACTTCCCTCGCGCGAGGGGATATATCAGAAAAATCTTACTCCGGGTAATGTCTGTGAAGTTTCTTCCTATATTTTCTTCTAGGAATTTTATGGTTTCAGATCTTACATTTAAATCTTTAAGCCATTTTGAATTTATTTTTGTATGTGGTGTAAGGAGGTGATCCAGCTTCATCTTTTTGCATGTGTCTGTCCAAGTTTCCCAGCACCATTTATTGAATAGATTGTCTTTACCCCACCGCACATTCTTGCTTCCATTGTCATAGATTAAATGGCCATATAGGCATGGATTTATATCTGGACTCTCTATTCTGTTCCATTGATCTATGGGTCTGTTTTTATGCCAGTACCATGCTGTTTTGATTACTGTAGCCTTGTAGTATAATTTGAAGTCAGGTATTGTTATACCTCCCACTTTGTTGTTATTTCTCAAGATTGTTGAAGATATCCGGGGTCTTTTGTTATCCCATATAAATTTTAGGATTATATGTTCTATTTCTGTGAAAAATGTCGTTGGTAGTTTGATAGGAATTGCGTTGAATATATATATTGCCTTAGGCAGTATGGACATTTTAACTATATTAATTCTTCCTATCCATGAACATGGTATGTGTTTCCATCTATTTGTATCTTCTTTCATTTCTTTCTTCTGTGTCTTATAATTTTCTGAGTACAGATCTTTTACTTCTTTGGTTAAATTTATTCCCAGGTATTTTATAGTCTTTGGAGCAATTGTAAATGGAATTGCTTTTTTAATTTCTCCTTCTGATGTTTTATTATTGGTATATACAAATGCAACTGATTTCTGAATATTAATTTTGTATCCTGCTACTTTACTAAATTCATCTATCAGCTCTAATAGTTTCTTGGTGGAGTCTTTAGGGTTCTCTAAATATAGTATCATATCATCTGCATATAATGACAGTTTTACTTCCTCCTTACCGATTTGGATGCCTTTTATTTCTTTTTCTTGTCTGATTGCTGTGGCTAGAACTTCCAGCACTATGTTGAATAGAAGTGGAGAAAGTGGGCAGCCTTGCCTTGTTCCTGATTTTAAGGGGAATGGTTTTAGTTTTTCCCCATTGAGTATGATGTTAGCTGTGGGTCTATCATATATGGCCTTTATTATGTTGAGATATGATCCCTCTATTCCCACTTTCTTAAGGGTTTTTATCATGAATGGCTGCTGAATTTTATCAAATGCTTTTTCTGCGTCAATTGATATGATCATATGATTTTCATTTTTCATTTTGTTAATGTGGTGTATCACATTAATTGATTTGCGGATGTTGAACCACCCTTGCATACCAGGGATGAATCCCACTTGATCATGGTGTATAATCTTTTTAATATATTGCTGAATTCTGTTTGCTAGTATTTTGTTGAGGATTTTTGCATCTATGTTCATTAGCGATATCGGCCTGTAGTTTTCTTTTTTTGTGGTGTCTTTGTCTGATTTTGGGATCAGGGTGATAGTGGCTTCGTAAAAAGTGTTTGGGAGTCTTCCCTCCCTCTGGATTTTTTGGAAGAGTTTGAGGAGAATAGGTGACAATTCTTTTTTGAACGTTCTGTAAAATTCACCTGTAAAGCCATCTGGTCCAGGGCTTTTGTTTGTTGGGAGATTGTTGATTACTGATTCAATTTCCTTGGTGGTAATCAGTCTATTCAGGTTTTCTGTCTCCTCTTGAGTTAGCCTTGGGAGGTTGTATGCATCTAGGAAATTGTCCATTTCTTCCAGGTTGTCAAATTTGTTGGCATACAGTTGCTCATAGTAATTTCTTAGGATTTTTTGTATCTCTGCGGTGTCTGTTGTCACTTCTCCTCTTCCATTACTGATTTTATTAATTTGGGTCCTCTCTCTCTTTTTTTTTAATGAGTCTGGCTAAAGGTTTGTCAATTTTGTTTATCTTCTCTAAGAACCAACTCTTGGATTCATTGATCTTTTGTATTGTTTTTCTGGTTTCTATTTCATTTATTTCCGCTCTGATCTTTATTATCTCCTTCCTTGTACTCCCTTTGGGCTTATTTTGCTGTTCTTTTTCCAGATCCCTTAAGTGTGAAGATAAACTGTTGATTAGTGATGTTTCTTGTTTCTTTAGGTAGGCCTGCAGTGCTATGAACTTCCCTCTTAGGACTGCTTTCGCGGCATCCCATAGATTTTGGGTCGTTGTATTTTCATTTTCGTTTGTCTCGAGATATCTTTTGATTTCTTCCTTGATCTCCTGTTTGACCCATTCATTATTTAGTAACATATTGTTCAGCCTCCATGAATTTGTGTGTCTTCCAGTCTTTTTCCTGTAGTTCATTTCTAATTTCATAGCACTGTGGTCAGAGAAGACAATTGGTATGATTTCAATTTTCTTAAATTTATCCAGACTTGCTTTGTGGCCTAACATATGGTCTATCTTGGAGAATGTTCCATGTGCGCTTGAGAAGAACGTGTATTCTGCAGCATTGGGGTGGAATGCTCTGAAAATATCGGTTAAATCCAAGTGGTCCAATGTGTCATTTAAGGCTGTTGTTTCCGTATTGATTTTCTGTCTGGAAGACCTGTCCCTTGTTGTCAGAGGTGTGTTGAAGTCCCCTACTATGATAGTGTTACTGTTGATCTCCATCTTTATGTCAGTCAATATCTGTTTTATATATTTAGGTGCTCCTATGTTGGGTGCATAGATGTTTACTAGGGTTATATCCTCTTGTCGAATTGATCCCTTTATTATTATATAGTGTCCATTTTGTCTTTTAATATTTTCTTCATTTTAAAGTCTATTTTGTCAGAGATAACTATTGCAACTCCAGCTTTTTTCTCATTTCCATTTGCATGGAATATCTTACTCCAACCCTTCACTTTTAGCCTGTGTGTGTCTTTTGATCTGAGGTGAGTGTCTTGTATACAGCATATACAAGGGTCTTGCTTTCTTATCCATTCAGCCACCCTATGTCTCTTGATTGGAGCATTTAAACCATTTACATTTAAAGTGATTATTGATAAGTACATAGTTATTGCCATTTTTAAATTTGTAGTTAGATTGTTTTCGTCTTTCTTCTATTTACAGAAGTCCTTTTAGTATTTCTTGCAATGCTGGCCTGGTGGTAATGAATTCCTTTCGCTTATTCTTTTCTGGGAAGCTCTTTATCTCCCCGTCAATTTTAAATGATAGCCTTGCTGGATAAAGCAACCTAGGTTGTAGGCCTTTGTTTTCCATCACTTTGAGTATCTCCTGCCACTCCCTCCTGGCCTTCAATGTTTCTGCAGAAAAGTCATTTGATAGTCTTATGGGAGTTCCCTTGTATGTAACCCTCTGTCTTTCTCTTGCTGCTTTTAGGATTCTCTCTTTGTCTTTAATCTTTGCCATTTTAACTATAATGTGTCTTGGAGTGGACCTGTTTGGGTTTATCCTGGTTGGAACTCTCTGCACTTCCTGGACTTGTATGTTGGTTTCCTTCATCAGGTTAGGGAAATTTTCGGACATTATTACTTCAAATATGTTCTCAATCCCTTGCTCCCTCTCTTCACCTTCTGGTATTCCTATGATGTGCATGTTGTTGCGCTTGATGTTATCCCATAGGTCTCTTAAACCATCTTCATTGTTTTTTATTCTTTTTTCTTTCTGTTGTTCTGTTTGGGTGATCTCTGCTAACTTGTCTTCTAAGTCGCTGATTCGATCCTCTGCTTCATCTAACCTGCTGTTAATTCCTTCAAGTGAGTTCTTTATTTCGGTAACTGTGTTCTTTAGTTCTAACTGGTTGTTCGTTATGATTTCTACATCCTTCTTGATGTCCTCTCTAAGTTCCTTAAACATTCTTATCATCAGTATTCTGAACTCTGTCTCTGACAGTTTGGTTACCTCTGCTTCATTTAGTTCCATTTCTGAAGGTTTCTTCTGTTCTTTTATTTGGGACATGTTTCTTTGTTTCCTCATTCTGGCTGACTCTCTGTGTTTGCTTCGATGTATTAGGTAGATGCCCTGGAGTTCTTAGTTCTTGCTGGATTAGTATATAATAAATGTCCTTTATATTTGACTTGCGCTACTTCGTTCTTCTCCCCTGCGTGTGCTCTAAAAGTGACTCTTGTGTTGTGTATATTGTCCTGTTAAAGAAGATCCTTAATTGCTTTTCGCTTGTGAGTAGGTGGAGTTAACTCCTAGGCTGACTAGTTGTGAGACTTGGCTTTCCCCACGCAGGGTATTCTGCTGCGTGAGGGTTGACCGCTTAGATGTGGTTTGCCCTTTGGCCTCTATATGCCTGTAAAGAATCCCCTCTGAGTGTGTCACTTGTAGGTCAAACCCGGTAGTACTCTGGCTTGGTCTGGAGTTGGCCGCTGGGTATGTTGAATCTTGTGCCTCTTAAGCTGGGCACTGCAAGAAATCCCTGCGCGAGTCTCTTCGCTGTTCTGCGTGAATGAGCAGAGAGTCCTTTGATGGGTTATAAGCTTCCCGTTTCTGATAAGATCCGACGGAGAACTCAAAAAATGCGCCCCGCTGCCGCCATTCCTATGACGTCACTCGATAGTGTTACTCTTGATCTCTGTTTTTATGTCAGTCAATATCTGTTTTATATATTTAGCTGCTCCTATGTTGGGTGCATAGATGTTTACTAGGGTTATGTCGACTTGTCAGATCGATGCCTTTATTATTATATAGTGCCCATCTTTGTCTTTTAATACGTTCTTCGTTTTAAAGTCTATTTTGTCAGATATAAGTATTGCAACTCCAGCTTTTTTCTCATTTCCATTTGCATGAAATATCTTACTCCAACCCTTCACTTTCAGCCTGTGTGTGTCTTTTGATCTGAGGTGAGTCTCTTGTATATAGCATATACAAGGGTCTTGCTTTCTTACCCACTCAGCCACCCTATGTCTCTTGATTGGAGCATTTAATCCGTTTACATTTAAAGTGATTATGGATAGGTACATAGTTATTGCCATTTTTAAATTTGTAGTTAGATTGTCTTCATCTTTCTTCTATTTACAGAAGTCCTTTTAGTATTTCTTGCAATGCTGGCTTGGTGGTAATAAATTCCTTTAGATTATCCTTTTCTGGGAAGCTCTATATCTCTCAACCAACTTTAAATGGTAGTCTTGATGGATAAAGCAATCTAGGTTGTGGGCCTTTGTTTTCCATCACTTTGAGTATCTCCTGCCACTCCCTCCTGGCCTTCATTGTTTCTGCAGGAAAGTCATTTAATAGTCTTAAGGGAGTTCCCTTGTATGTAACCCTCTGTCTTTCTCTTGCTGCTTTTAGGATTCTCTCTTTGTCTTTAACCTTTGCCATTTTAACTATAATGTGTCTTGGTGTGGACCTGTATGGGTTCATCCTGGTTGGAACTCTCTGCACTTTTTGGGCTTGTATGTTGGTTTCCTTCATCAGGTTAGGGAAGTTTTCCGACATTATTACTTCAAGTATGTTCTCAATCCCTTGCTTCCTCTCTTCACCTTCTGGTATTCCTATGATGTGCATGTTGTTGCACTTGATATTATCCCAGAGGTCTCTTAAACCATCTTCATTGTTTTTTATTCTTTTTTCTTTCTGTTGTTCTGTTTGGGGTGATCTCTGCTAACTTGTCTTGTAAGTCGCTGATTCGATCCTCTTCTTCATCTAACCTGCTGTTAATTCCTTCAAGTGAGTTCTTTATTTCAGTTATTGTGTTCTTTAGTTCTAACTGGTTGTTCGTTATAATTTCTACATCCTTCTTTATGTCGTCTCTAAGCTACTTAAACATTCTTATCATCAGTGTTCTGAACTCTGTCTCTGATAGATTGGTTACCTCTGTTTCATTTGGTTCCATTTCTGGAGGTTTCTTCTGTTCTTTTTTTGGGGGGACATATTTCTTTGTTTCCCCATTCTGGCTGACTCTCTGTGTTTGCTTCGATGTATTAGGTAGATCCCCTAGAGTTCTTAGTTCTTGCTGGGTTATCTTATGTAGTACGTGTCCTTTATATTTGACTTGCACTACTTCTTTCTTTTCCTCTGCGTGTGCTTCAAAGGTGACTCTTGTGTTGTGTATATTGTCCTGTTAAAGAAGATCTTTAATTGCTTTTCGCTTGTGAGTAGAAGGGGTTATCTGCTAGGATGACTAGTTGTGAGACTTGGCTCTGCCCATCGCAGGGTTTTCTGCTGCGTGACGATTGACCACTTAAATGTGGTTTGGCTTCTATGGGCTCTTGTGCCTGTAGAGAATTCTATCTGGGTGTGTCACTTGTAGGTCAAACCCAGTAGTACTCTCGTTTGGTCTGGAGTTGGCCTCTGGGTATGTTGAATCTTGTGCCTCTTAAGCTGGGCCCTGGTAGTGCAATATCAGAACAAAGGAAATCACCAAGGACAACAACAAAAACAAAGAAAAAATAAAATACCTTCACATGTAAAAACAACCGACAACCCACACTCAACACAGGAAAAATACCAAAGATATAAAGACAAAACAAAACAAAACAAAACAAAAAGCAGTGCCAGTCTTGGCTTAAGCCCACCAAGTAATCTCCAGGTTGTCCTCTGCTGTACCAAAGAGTCCTCTGCGTAATGTGCAGGGAGAGCTGGTCACCTGGTGCTCAGTGTGACATTGGAACTGCAGATTTTGATGCGTGAGGCTGAGGGATCTGGATGGTAGCGTCTACAAAATCAGTGCAGTTTCTGCCCTTGCCTTCACATATGCGTACTGAGAGTAGCACCACCAGCCCTGTGTCCATTTATTCTGAGTCTTAGGGCACTTCTTCCGTGTGTGTGTGTGTGTGTGTGTGTGTGTGTGTGTGTGTGTATAGGGTGGGAGATTTCTGAGCTGCTGAAAGCCCAGAGCTGCATCTGCCAATTACTGCTGATTGGTGGGAGTGCCTCTGCAGTTGTAATTGCCCCGCCCTAGGCAGGCCAGAAAGGGTGGGGGCTGGGGATGGAGGGGTCTTCTCTCTCCCAGCCCAGCTGTGTCACACTCTTCCCGCAGGCCAGAAAAGTTGGTGGCTGGGGGTGGAGGAGTCTCTTCTCTCCTAGCCCACCAAACATCACACTCTTCCCAGCCTCTTCCCTGGGTCGGAGCTGCATGCCAGTTTTCCCAGAGCCTGAGCACTAAGGCTCCTCTGTAATCTGACACTACTCCTCAGTTCAGGGGCCAGTGTAAATCTCTGGAAAGGCAGGGGTAGGATTGGAAGAGTGGGCGGAGGGGCCCAGGTATGGAGTTTGTGTCCCTTATCCAGCCTAGGGCCCAACTGGAGCAATCAGCTTAGGTTATTGCCTCAAATGGTGGACATGCTGCCCGCTCGGCAGGAGAGATCAGCTGTGGGACGCATGGAAAGAGCCCACCTCCTAGTTTTCATGTCCTCTGTTCCGTCCTGGGATCCCCTGCGTCTTTGCAGCTGCGGATGCTGGCCGCGTTTCCACAGCCAAAGGTGCGGACCACGTTTCCACAACTGCAGATACAGACCGCGTCTCCAGTCCACTCCCTTCCCTCTTCCCCTGCTCACCCAATTTGCCCACCTTCAAGTAATCCTTGCACGAGCCTCTTATCTGTTCTGCATGATGAGCAGAGAGTCCTTTGATGGGTTATAGAGGTCCCGTTTGTGATAAGATCCGGAGGAGAACTCAAAAAGTGGGCCCCGCTGCTGCCATTCCTATGACGTCACTCCCTCATTATTTATTTTCTGTTTGGATGATCTATCCATAGCTGTCAATGATGTATTTAAGTCCCCCAGTATAATTGTGTTTTGGTCAATTTCTCCCTTTAGTTCTGTTAGTAGTTGCTTGGTATATTTCGGTGCTCCCTGATTGGGGGAATAAATATTGATGACTGTTATGTCTTGTTGTATAGTACCCTTTACCATTATGAAATGTCCATCTTTGTCTCTTATTATCTTTTTCACCCTGAAGTCTGTTTCGTCTGATATCATTATGGCTATACCTGATTTTCTCTGGGTACCATTTGCTTGGAGTGTCAATTTCCACCCTTTCACTTTGAGTCTATGCATGTCCTTGTAGCTGAGATGTGTCTCTTGGAGACAGCATATGGTTGGGTTTAGTTTTTTGATCCAATCTGCTACTCTGTGCCTTTTTATTGGTGAGTTCAGTCCATCTACATTTAGGGTGATTATTGATATGTGAGGGTTTCCTGTCATTCTATCTTTAGTTTTCTGGTAAGGCTGGGTCTCCATTGTTTCTTTGCCTTTTTGTTGTCTATTATTTCTGTGTGGTGGTATTCTATGATGTTTCCCTCTGTTTCTTCTTTTATTGCAGTATATATTTCAGTTCTGAGATTTTTTTGAGTGGTTACCCTTAAGTTTATGTAAAAGAAAGTTTGATATTTAGAGTATGCCATTTTCTTCAGCATGCTTATTTTCTCCATTCCCATATTCCGGTTCAGAGCTTTACTCTCCCCCTTTTAATGCTTTGGTTGACACTGTTGGTTTGGTTGCCAAGTTGTGTCTGTTGGTGGTTCAATAGCCTCCTTTAGTATTTCTTGTAGTGCAGGTCATGTATTAGAAAATTCCCTCTGCTTCTGTATGTCTGGAAAGGTTTTTATTCCTCCTTCATATCTAAAGTATATCTTTGCTGGATATATTATTTTTGGCTCATAATTTCTCTCTTACAATAGTTTGAATATTTGGTTCCACTCCTCCTGGCTTGTAGAGTTTCTGCTGAAAAATCTGATGATAATATAATGGGCTTTCCTTTGTAGGTTACCATCTTCTTTTCCCTGGCTGCCTTGAGGAGTCTTTCTTTGTCGTTGATTTTAGACAGCTTCAATTCAATGTGCCTTGGAGAAGGCCTGTTGGGATTGAGGTAATTAGGTGTTCTATTTGCTTCTTGGATTCGAGGGTCCAGTTCTGTCCACAAGTTTGCGAAGTTCTCATCGACAATTTGTTTGAATATATTCTCTGTTCCCTTCTCTCTTTCTTCTCCTTCTGGTATGCCCATTATTCTTATATTGCTCTTTCTGATGGAGTCAGAAAATTCTTGTAGGGTTCTTTCATTTCTTTTAAGTCTCAAGTCTCTTTCTTCTTCCATCAGTGTCATTTCCAGGTTTCTATCTTCGATGTCACTGATTCTTTCCTCCATCTGGTCAACTCTACTACCTAAGCTGGATATTTCATTCTTAATTTCTTCTAATGTGTTCTTTATCTCCAGAAATTCTATTTGGTTCATTTTAAAAATTTCAATCTCTTTTTGTAGAATGCTCATGTTGTTCTTTGATTATGTTTCTGAGTTCATTAAACTGCCTTTCTGTGTTTTCTTGCATCTCGTTGAGTTTTTTTCAGAACTGCAATCTTGAATTCTCTGTCATTTAAGTCACATATTTCTATATCTTTAAATTCCTTTTCTGGAGACTTTTCACTCTCTTTCTGAGCTGTCTTGTTGCCTTAGTTATTCATGGCTATTACTGATTTACTATTTCTCTTCCTAGACATCTACAGGAGTGGCTTCTGCAACAGGTTAGTAGGAAGAGGTCTTTCTTTTGTTTTCCAGTACTTGTTGGTAGAATGTTTTATTTTCTCTCTGAGTGCAGCCTTTTTTTCTCTCTCACACTCTAGTGCTATGTTTTCTCTGCACTATTCCAGCTTCTCACACAATGGGGGGATTCCCTGGGAGATGGCTTCCCCTCTGTTAGTAGTTCGCCTGGGTCACAGGGCACAGTGTCCTTGTTGGTATGAAGAGAGCTTTTGAAGTTCCAAAGGTCTGCCTGCACCAGATTCAGAGCCCGTGTGTTTCAGCAGTTCTGTTTACTCCTGCAGTGATCCGCCCAGATAGGTGGGGCCAGGGGTGGGTTTAGTTGTGAGAGGTGGCCGGGAGCAATATCTGTGACCACCACCACAGCCGGTCCTACTTCCATAGCTCCTTCCCCTTTGCTGGAACTAGTTGGGCTGCGAATCTTTGTCTGCGGTCCACAGTTCTCAGAACAGCAAATATTCTGTTCTTTTCATCTGTTACTGCTATTGTTCCGCTTCCAGCAGCGGGCAGGCTGGGGGCAGGGCGAGCTCTGGGAGGGTAGGGTGGGGGCGGCTAGTCTCAGTACCTAAGGCTTCCTTTCTCTGCTTGGCAGTGAGGTCTTAAACCACCATTTTCAGCCTTCTTCCGTCAGTCTTTTCTCTGAGGTCTCTGCCGTGAGCATTGGGTTCAGCCGTGTTATATGCTGTCCCCTCAGCCCTGTGGGCCATGAACGGAGCCCTAGCAGTCCGAGTTCTTCCCTCTCCCACAGCTGTGGTAGTTCAGGGATGCAGCGAGCTCGGAGCACTGAGCTAGGTCTGCATCCTGTGCCCACGCGGCTCCGTCTCAGCCCTTCTCCCTTCCCTCCTCCCCCGCTCTCGCCATTCACCGACCTTTAGGTGGATTCAGTAGTAGGCCTCTTCGTCTTGCCTGTCTGCTGTGCAGGGAGTCCTTTGTGGAGTTATTGTTGTTCGATTAGTTGTAAATTCCAGGGGATATTTACAGAGGCTCACCTCACGCCGCCATTTTAATGTCGTCTCTTCCTACTGTCTTTTTGTTCTCTATTTCACTTAATTCTGCTCTGATTTTTATTATTTCCTTCCTTCTGCTGATTTTGGGTTTCATTTGTTCTTTTTCTAGTTCTTTAACATGTAATTTTAGGTTGCTTATTTGCCATGTTTCTTATTTCTCGAAATAGGCCTGTACTGATATAAATTTCCCTATTAATACTGCTTTTGCCAAATCCCAATAATTTTGATACAATGTATTTTCATTCTCATTTGCTTCTATGTATCTTTTGATCTCTCTTTCTATTTCTTCTTTGACCCAGTCGTTCTTTAGTAGCATGTGTTTACTCTTCACATATCTGTGGTTTTTCCTGCTTTCTTTTTGCAATTGATCTCCAATTTCAAAGCCTTGCAGTCAAAGAATATACTTGATATGATTTCAATCTTCTTAAATTTGCTGAGTCCAGTTTTGTGTCCCAACGTATGGTCTAGCCTTGAGACTGTTCCATATGCACTAGAAAAGAATGTATAGTCTGGTACTCTAGGACAAAATGATCTGTAAATATCAACTATCTCCACTTCGTCCAATGTGTCATTTAGGGCTGATATTTCCTTACTTGTTTTCTGTTTGGACGATCTATTCATAGCTGTCAATGGTGTATTAGGTCCCCTGCTATAATTGTGTTTTTGTCAGTTTCTCACTTTAGTCATTAGTAGTTGCTTTAAATATTTTGGTCCTCCAAGATTGGAGCATATGTATGATATATGTTGTGTCTTCTTGTTTTGTTGTCCCCTTTATCATTACGAAATGTCCATCTTTTTCTCTTTACCTTTTTTATCCTGAAGTCTGTTTCATCAGATATAAGTATGGCTATACCCACTTTTCTTTGCATACCATTTGTTTGGAGTACTGTTTTCCACCCTTTCACTTTGAGTCTGTATTTGTCCTTGTAGCTGAGATGTGTCTCTTGGAGGCAGCATATGGTTGGGTTTTAGTTTTTGATTCAATCTGCTACTTTGCAGTGTATCACATTTTCTTTATTCATATTCTGTATGTCACATTTTGTTTCCATATCTTGGCTATTGTAAACAATGATGTAGTAAACATGGAGGTGCAAATATCTTTTGAAATTAGTGTCTTTATTTTTTTCAGCTAATACTAAAAAGTAGAATTGTTCAGTCATGTGGTAGTTCTTAGTTTTTTGAGGAACCTCCATACTATTTTCCATTGTGGCTGTACCAATTTACATTCCCACAAACAAGGCAAAAGAGTTCCCTTTTTTCCACACTCTTGCCAACACTTGTTACTTCTTGTCTTTTTTATAATAACCATGCTAACATGTGTGAAGTGATATTTCATTGTGATTTTGACTTGCATGAAATATTTTCTGTGAACGTAATACGTACTAGGCACTGGAGATATAGCAGTGATTGAGACAGACAATCGTCTACCTTCAGAGAGCTGACAGTCTGCCTGGGACTACAGACATGAAAACAAAGCATTGTGACCATGAGTACCAATGCTTTCCAAAAAGAGGGATAAATCTAGAATAGTGCTTTCCAATAGTTTTCACCATATAACACACATGACCCCATGGAATAAATGGATAAGAAAGCAACCTGCCAGGAAGCTCTGGCCACCCTAAGGGCTGAGGGCATTAACATATCAAGCACACGAGAAATCTCTGGAGAACTCTGATCTAGAATCTCAAGCTATGGCCCATGAGATTGCTGTTGCTTTCATCCCACTTTGTCCTTGAAGACTGATGGGCACAGAAGGAATACTCCCACAGATGCATATACCCTCTTTGTTACCTAGAAGTAGGTAAGGATCTCTCTTGCCTCTTCGGCATTAGGCTCAGACTGGAGGCCTCAAAGAAGCCTTCACAGACAACTGAAGCCTAAAAGGATCTTTTTCAAATTCCTACATACTTAGAGTCTTCATCTCACAGTTCAGCTTGTAATTCATCCCCATGGTTTGCTACAGTCGGTCCTGAAATAACATCATTTTGTTATAACATTGATGAGATGCTATAAGAACTCTTATTCTTATCAATTAGCCTGTGGAAAAACTGGTTTCATTATATGTCATTTCAATTAAAGTCACAGAACCTATTGATGACATTGAGGACTTACTATATTGTGTGCTTGACAGCACAGGACCCGCTTTTTGTCTCCCCTAAAGCACCTACATCTAGGTAGTTTAAGTTCACCCAAGTTATCTAGGCCCCTTATTTCACACTATATCTGCTTCCTTCCAATCAGGCCCACAAAGACGCTCCTCATCAGATGAGTCTTTCAGGCTCTCCTGCACCCTTATTTAAACACACTTGCTCCAAAGACTTATGAGCTTGAGGATTAGCATATGTTAGACAGAATATAATGAACCTAATTGGTTCATCCTCCAACACAAATACACCCATCCTTCAGTTTCTCTTCTATACTACCAATCTTATCTGCCTAGGCCAGATACGTCTGACTCTACTCAGGATGCTCCTTTAAACAAAATATAGGACATTTCTGACATGCCAGAAGGGCCCCTCATGCCCCTTTCCAGGCAATAACACCACCCTCTTCAGAGAAAACCATTATTCTGTATTCTATCACCATAGGTGCTTTTGCCTGTTCTTGGCTGCATATAAATGGAATCATAACATATTCTTTTGTGACTAGCTTCTTTTATACAACACAATTGTGAGATTCATCCATATTTTTGCATGTAGCAGTAGTTAATTCTTTTTATTTGCTATGTAGTATTTCTTTGTATGGATATAACATAACTTATCTATCCATTCTCCTGTTGATGGACATTTTAGTTGTTTCCCATTTTGGGTCATTATGAACAGTGCTGTTATCATCATTCTTGTATGTGGACAGAAGTACTGCAGATCCTCGAATAGCATCATTTCATTCAATGTTGTTTTGTTACATTGTTGATGAGATGCCATAGGAACTTAACTCTTATTTATATCAATTAGCCTGCAGTAAAATTGGTTTTGTTATACATCATTTCACTTGAAGTTGCAGAACCTATCGACATTGAGGATTACAGTACTTATTTCCCTTGGGTATATAACTGGGAGTGACTAGGTCATTGGTTAAATGTATATTTAGCTTTATGAATAATCAAACAGCATTCCAAAATGGTTGCACCGATTTCCACTCCCTCCAGCAATGTATGAGAGTTGACATATTTTATTCCACATTCTCATGATCACTTAGTATTGTCAGTTTTTCTAAGTTTAGCTATTCTGGTGTATAGCTAAGCACCTCTTAATAACTTAGATACAGACCTCACCATATTTGAAAAAGAAACCTTGGGATGTTTTCTGAGTAAAGAATACAGGAGTTCCAGAAAGAAAACCCACTAAAACTACAGTAAATATTTTTTTTAAGGTATAAACACACAAGCACAGAGGAAATAGAAATGACAACAGCAATAATTTTTGGAAGCCAAAAGTCTGATGGAAAGCCAAATCTTAACAGAACCCTAAGTGGGCAGTTAGGACAACAGAACTAACCTACTTATACTGTGTAGAATGTTCAAAAGGCTCTGGAAATGGCAGCATCAGGCTCTTCTAAAAGTGGAGATAAAGGGGCCAAAGCCAAAATAAGGACTGATTTAAAGCTTTTGTTATGGACTGAATGTTTGAGTGTCTCCAAAATTCCTATGTTGAAGTTCTAATTCCCAATGTGATGGTAATAGGAAGTTGGGGCTTTGGGAGGTAATTAGATCATGAGGGTGGCTCCCTCATGATGAGATTAGTGACCTTATACTAAGAGAAACAAGACCTTGCTCTCTCTGCTCTCTACCATGTAAGGACACAGCAAGAGACTGACTGTCTGTAAACTAGGAAGGGGGTTCTCATCAAGAACCCAACAATATTGGCACCTTGATCTCAGAATTAGTGCCTGTGAGAGATGAATGTTGTTTAAGCCATACTGTCTATGGTATTCTGTTATAGCATGACAAAGACTGAAGCAGCTGTTTAAAACAAAACAAAAAACACAGATCTATCAACCACTTCCCTCATCCATACCACTGGGGCAATGACTGCCCCTCCTCTCACCCCAGCAGAATATTAAAGCAGGAAAATTGAGGAGACATTGGACACAGGACAGGGGTACTATACAGAAAACAGGGCAATACATGATGAATACAGAAACAACTCCCTCCACAGCCTTCTTTTTGCACGTGATTCCCCAGAAAACTGGTAATTCAAAACTTACCCTCCATGCAAGTGATTTGAAGAAAACTCTCAGGAGAATCCATTTGGCCTTAGAGGGAAAATCTAAAGGCATTGACATTGGGTTTGCCAAATGGCCCAGCCAAAATCACCTTATAGCAAAGCTCTTTTAATAAGCTCCACCCATACACTTAGAACTTCCAGTCAGCTTTCTAGTAATTTCTTCTATTAAATGAGCAGGCAAGGATTACCAAGCCTTTTTTAGAAGAGACAAAAGCAAGCAAGAAAAAAGTAGATTGGAGTCAATTAGATATGCCAGGTAAAGAAAGCTTAAAACGAAAAACTTAAAAAGAAAATATAATGAAACATGAACAGAAACTTGCAAAAAGGAATATATAAAGAAGACAGCTCTTGGAAATTATAAATATGATAGCAGAAATGAAAAATTCAAGAAAAGGGTTCAAATAGCCAGTAGAGGAAATCTCCCAGAAAGAATAATTTAAAGATAAAAATAGGAACAAAAATATAAGAATACTAAAAGATCAGTCCAGGCGATTCATTTGAACAATAGAAGTTCGAGAGAGAGAGAGAAGAGAAGAGAAGAGAAGAGAAGAGAAGAGAGGAGAGAGGAGAGAGGAGAGAGGAGAGAGGAGAGAGGAGAGAGGAGAGAGGAGAGAGGAGAGAGGAGAGAGGAGAGAGGAGAGAGGAGAGAGGAGAGAGGAGAGAGGAGAGAGGAGAGAGGAGAGAGGAGAGAGGAGAGAGGAGAGAGGAGAGAGGAGAGAGGAGAGAGGAGAGAGGAGAGAGGAGAGAGGAGAGAGGAGAGAGGAGAGAGGAGAGAGGAGAGAGGAGAGAGGAGAGAGGAGAGAGGAGAGAGGAGAGAGGAGAGAGGAGAGAGGAGAGAGGAGAGAGGAGAGAGGAGAGAGGAGAGAGGAGAGAGGAGAGAGGAGAGAGGAGAGAGGAGAGAGGAGAGAGGAGAGAGGAGAGAGGAGAGAGGAGAGAGGAGAGAGGAGAGAGGAGAGAGGAGAGAGGAGAGAGGAGAGAGGAGAGAGAGAGAGAGAGAGAGAGGAGAGAGAGAGAGGAGAGAGGAGAGAGAGAGAGAGAGAGGAGAGAGGAGAGAGGAGAGAGGAGAGAGGAGAGAGGAGAGAGGAGAGAGAAGAGAGAGAGAGAGAGAGAGAGAGAGAAGAGAGAGAGAAGAGGGAGAAGAGAGAAGAGAGAGAGAGAGAGAGAGAGAGAGAGAGAGAGAGAGAGAACAAAGAAAATGGAGGGGAAGAAATCAACTAAATTCTACAAAATTTCACAGAAGAAACGTACATGAGTTTCTGGATTGAAATGGCCTAGCACAATGAATGTAAACATTCCCACAGCAAAGTACATCATCATGAAATTACAGAGAGCACAGAGAATGTATGAGCTTCTGTGAGAAAAAAACAAGTCCCGTAGAAGGGATGGGAGAAAATAATGTCTTTGAACTGCCAAAAGTAGCACTGGAACCTTAATGTCAGTGGAATAAAGCTTTCAACAAGGAGACACTTTCTATGTAGCATTCTACACCCAATCAAATTATTAATTAAGGTCTAAAATGTACCTCCCATCTATCCCTTCTCAGTTAACTACTACAAGATGTGTTCCACCAAAAAGAGGGAATAATCTGAGTAAGAAAAAGACTCAGGATACCGAAAAGAGGAGATCCAACACATGATAAATGTGAAGGGAACTCTCAGGATGGTAGTGAAGGTAGATCCAAAGATAATGGCCTTGTACCAGGTAAGGGAGGCCAAATGATCTAGATTGGAGTAGGTCATAAGGTTCTAGTAGAGATTTCCTCCATGAGATAAAATTGTTAGAATTCTTGTTATCTGCAAGTCTTGAGAGTCTGAAGTTGTATTCTTAGTGACAAGTATATAGAAAACCAAGCAAACACAAGAGACTATGATTAGAGCCATGAGGTTAAAAGTGCAGGAAAGGAAAATGAATCATGGTTTTCCTACATGTTTTAGCTCTGAGTAGCATAGTTATTATAATTTAAACACTTATTGATATAACCACATCTCTACTGAGAAGATAGGAAGTGTGCTTCTGTATAGTGAGAGGTCAATAAATAACGACAAAGTCGAAAAGCAGCAACACAAGCACATTAGATACAAGAAAGTAAATAAACAATCCACTAAGAATTCAAGATTGTTGCCTGAGGTAAAGGAAGTGGGGAGGTAAGCCAGAGGGTACCTTTCTTTCATAGACTTTGTAGTAAAGTTGACTTTAAACCTGTGCTTTCCAAACTGTGGCTTACAAACTCTTTAAAGCTGTGCTGTCCAACATGTAAATGAAATGTCAAGTCCAGTTCCTCAGTCACACTAACATTTCAAATGCTCAACAGTCATATGTGGCTAGTGGCTACTGTGATGGAGAGCAGACACAGAACATTGCCAACTTCACACAAAGTTCTATTGGACAGTATTACTTTGCGGGGGCATGAACTCAATTTTGGTAACAACCAATTTATTTATTTATTTTTTTACTGAACATATTCTCATTTTAATTGGGAAAACTGGTTCTCAGCTGTGGCTACAAATCAGAATCGCGTGAGTGGTTTTGTTATTTTTTAATTATGGTAAAATATACATAACAAAATTTACCACAAATCATTTTTAAGCATACAGTTCAGTGACATTACTTTCACATTGTGGTGCAACTACCATCTCAGAACTTTTTCTCATCTTCCCAAACTGAAACTCTATACCCATTAAACACTAACTCTCTCATTATCCCCCACAACTGCTCCTAGCAACCACCATTCTTAGTTTTTATAAAAATTTGATGACTCTACATACTTCACATAAGTGGAATCATACAGTATTTGTCATTGCCATTGTGTCTAGTTATTTCACTTAGCATAATCTCCTAAAGTTTCTTCCATGGTATAGCATATATCAGAATTTCCTTTTCAAGGCTGAAAAATATTGTTGTATGTATTTATCATTTTGTTTATCCATGCATTCATCAACGGACCTTTTGGGTTATTTCCACCTTTGGCTGTTGTTAATAATGCTGCTATAGCTTGTACTACAGGCAACAATAATCAAAACAGCATGGTATTGGCAGAAAAAGACACACAGACAAATGGAATAGAAATGAGAACCTAGAAATAAACCCACATATTTACGGACAGGTAATTTTTGCCAAAAAAGCAAAAAACATACAATGGCGAAAAGAAAGCCTCTTCAGTAAATGGTGCTGTGAGAATTGGATAGCCACACGCAAAAGAATGAAAGTAGACTGCTATCTGTCACCAAGTACCAAAATTAACTCAAAACGGATCAAAGACCTAAACATAAGACCTGAAACAATAAACTGCATAGAAGAAAACATAGGTACTAAACTTATGGACTTTGGGTTCAAAGAACATTTTATGAATTTGACTCCAAAGGCAAGGGAAGTAAAAGCTAAAATAAATGAATGGGACTATATCAAACTAAAAAGCTTCTGCACAACAAAAGAAATCATTGACAAAATAGAAAGGCAACCAATCAAATGGGAGAAGATTTTTGCAAACAATGCCTCCAATAAGGGACTAATAACCAAAATATATAGGGAACTCATACAACTCAACAAAAAAAACCCAGAAATAATCCTATTAAAAAACGGGCAGAGGACCTGAAGAGACATTTCTCCAAAGAAGACATACAAATGGCCAACAGACATGTGAAAAAATGCTCAACATCACCAATCACCAAAGAAATGCAAAAAACCACAATGAGATATCACCTCACACCGGTTAGAATGGCTATCATCAACAAGACAAATAGTAACAAGTGTTGGAGAGGCTGTGGAGAAAAAGGAACCTTCATACACTGTGGGAATGCAGACTGGTGCAGCCGCTATGGAAGGCAGTGTGGAGGTTCCTCAAAAAATGAAGAATTACCATATGACCCAGAAATCCCTCTCCTGGGTATCTACTCAAAAAATCTGAAAACATTTATCGGGAAAGATATTTGTGCTCTGATGTTCATTGTAGCTTTATTTACAGTGGCCAAGACATGAAAACAACCAAAGTATCCTTCGATAGATGATTGGGTAAAGGAAATGTGGTATACCGTGTTTCCCTGAAAATAAGACCTAGCCAGACAATCAGCTCAAATGCGTCTTTTGGAGCAAAAGTTAGTATAAGACCCAATCTTATTATATTATATCCAGTCTTAGTAATATAAGACTGGGATATTATACTATATATTATATATTATACCCAGTCATAGTAATATAAGACTGGGATATTATATTATATATTATACCCAGTTTTATAGTAAAATATGACTGGGTCTTATATTAATTTTTGCTCCAAAAGGTGCATTAGAGCTGATTGTCTGGCTAGGTCTTATTTTCAGGGAAATGTGGTATATACACAATGGAATACTATTCTGCCATAAGAAAAGATGAAATAGTACCATTTGTGACAACATTAATGGATCTTGAGATTATTATGCTAAGCAAAATCAGTCAGACAGAAAAAGTCGAGAACCATATGACTTCACTGCTTTGTGGGATGTAAAACTGGAGGCAACAAAGGGAACAAGACAACGAAAGAAAACAAAAACTCAGAGACACAGACAATAGTTCAGTGGTTACCAGAGGGTAAGGGGGAAGAGAGTGGTAGATGAGGGTAAAGGGGGTCAAATATATGGTGATGGAAGGAGAACTGACTCTGGGTGGTGAACACACAATGGGATTTATAGGTGATGTAATACAGAATTGTACGCCTGAAACCTATGTAACTTTACTAACAGTTGTCACCCCAATAAACTTTAATAAAAAAAATAATGCTATGAACGTGGGTGTACAAATACCTATTTGAATCTCTGCTCTGTTATTTGGAGTATATACTCAGAAACAGAATTGCTGTATCATATGATAATTCTGTTTAGTTTTTTCAGGAATCACCATATTGTTCTCCACAGCAGCTGAACCATTTTACATTCCCACCAGCAATTCACAAGCGTTCCAATTTCTGCATATTCTCACTAAAACATAATTTTCTAGCCATGGTTGTTGTTTGGTAATAGCCATCCTTATGGGTATGAAATGGTATCTCATTGTGACAACCAGCATTTAAATAAATGAGACAGAAAAGAAAGTCAGTGAGCATCTCAGTTTTTTATCACATAAACAGTCATAAAATATTGTTTTATATACACATAAGTGTATGTGCACAGCATTGTAGATCACAGTAAAAAAAAAAGTTTGAAAGCACTGCTTTAAATTATGTGTGCACCACCCTGATTTTTTTAAGAGAGAAAGAGAACATGAGAATGACAGAGACTCCTTGTACCTAGTAGAATCCTCACTTCTTGTGATGGCATCATCCAGAGCCTTATATCCCTACAGGAAACTTGGGACCTAGAGCATCCTTTAAAAACAAACCAACCTTGGGAGAGCAGAATTACAATATGAAAGCTAGGTGTTATAGACCTTAGGGTCTATCACATTCCCTATTTCTTCTGCCATTTGTCTTTCCCTTTTTGAAAAGGGCACCTTTTTTGAAGTCCAGTCTGTTTTTTTTTTCTTTCTTTTTAAATAAAGAAGAAATTAAGGCTAAGAGGGTGTTACAAGTTTTGTTCATGGTTACAAAGCTAATGAGCCCAGGTCTCCTCACCTCTAGAGTCAGAACTCTTTCCAAGTTTTCAGGGACAGGCAATCCTTTAAGGCCCTGGATGTGATAGCCAATATGTTAAACAACCTGAGTGATGAATACTGTCTGGATACAGTAAGAATGACGACGATAGCTAACATAAGCTTACTATGTTTTAAACACTTTATATGGATTAACTCACATTACCTCATAACCATCCTGTAAGGTAGACCCTATTATCAGTCAACCCCACTTTTCCAGATGGAGAAATGCAGCTGAGGGATGTTAATTCACTTGCCCAAAGTCACAATGCTAGTGAGTGGCAAAGGCAGGAAATACCTCATAGATTGAGGCAGTCGGGTTCCAGAGCTCCAACACTTTTACATATACCTTCGTATAACTCAAGATAAATCTCTCCCTAAATTTTAATTAGCCTAAAGGTAATAGTTATCATTTATTAGCACCTACTAATTCATGCAACATGATTATGTTTTGTCCCACAATATCAGTGTTAAATAAAGGGGCTCCACTCTATTACCTACACCAAAGTAATAGCTTTGGGTTCAAATACTCCAGACTACTAGATGGATCTTATACAAGCCAAGTTAACTGCTTAATGCAATTCCATAAACCTAGGGAGATGAGTACTTTTTATTTAAAAGTTTGACTAATATTCTTCAAACTTGCAGATTTTATCTCAGTGTATAATTAAACACAAATTAACTTGATAACATGGGTGGATTTATTTTATGAGATTTGAGTACAAACTTAAAAACAAAAACAAAGCTCTTCATCAAGAATAAACACAAAAATCTAAGTAACAATCCTGCAATCGTGCATTGTAACAGAAAGTACAAAGAGGGATACATTCTAATTTGTAACTACTTTTGAAAATTAAAATATTTCACTTCAAATCCCAAATACCACACAATCTTTAACCAGTTTTCATCTTCTTATCTCAGAAACATTTGTCATATGCTACCAGGAAAATATAGATGAGGATTATTAATCAGTCATTATGATCAAAGTAACATCATTCTCCTTGACTTCTGACTTTTTGAATCATTCATCTCTATCTCAGTTCTGAAAAGCCATACAATTATACCTCCACTCTAGGAAAAAACTCAACATAAACACCAAGGAGGCAAGATACTTTCATGTTATTAAAGCAAGTCACAAGTGTTCAACTAAGAAATGTATATAACTGTAGTAAATTTTTAAAGTACAACTTTATTTGAATGGCTGACATGTAATAACCACAGCGAATGATTTAAACAGGTATAAAAATGTACAATCAAAATCTTTAGGCTCAAATACTTGAAAAGTCACTATGAATATGGAAAGCTCTGTTTACACAGACATGTATATTTCCTAATGAAAATTCAGGGGGTAGTGGCATCTCCCTGGTCCCTTAACAATATTTGGATTTTCGCAAAGAATTAGCAGCACCCAACCTTAAGTGTTAATTACGTGTTTCTAAAGGACCTATATAACAGAGTAGTTGGCAGTGTTCTAGCTTTCGGGAGATGGCAGTGGGTGGGGGTGCGAATATCTGAATATGCATGCACTCGCACATTAAAAATCACCATTCCAAATGGGAAGAAAAATCACACATTGAAAAAGTCTACGGAAATCATCCTTAAAGGATCAACAGTGGGCCAGGAACAGTAGAAGCTGAATAGTAGTCTACTTGATAATAATGATTCTTCACTCTTCAAAGGCAAGTTGGGAAGAATGAGAATACCCACATATACATAATTTCAAGGAGAACTTGCCTCCAATTTTACACTGCACAACACTGAACAGAAATCTTTACAAAACCCTTCATTCTTGCTTATAACACCAGATGATTTTTTCCTTTTTACCACCATATACATAACATTTAAATATTTCCTTATAAATATTTTAGAGCAAAAAGAATGTATTTTGTTGCAGTGGTGGCCCACATCCGTACAAAGCAATATAAGCAACATATATATACACATAGATGTATGTATATATATAAAATGATAAAGAAAAAGTGCAAAGAGTAACAGTATTAAGTTTTTTGCTTTTTACAGTAGCTATGGTTCAAGTGTGAGTATCTATCAGGGATACATAATCCCTGTTTAACTAAAGATTCAAAAAGCCCACACACCAAAATACTGCATAAATATCAGTCCCTAATCGAGTAACTTCCCTTCTCCAGAATCTAGCATTTCCAGTTTCTAAACTCTTCTCACAAACAGGAAAAAAGTGGTAAGTGTGCTCTTCCCTCTTTCACTTCCCAAAACTCATCCAAGTTAATCATTCATAGATTCAAACAAGATACTGAAGAAGTCATTCATCATAATCTGCTTTGCTAAAATTAAAGCAAAATTGAAGGTTTTCTGGAACATAAACTATTGCTCAAGAGTCCAATTAGCAACAGCAAAACTTAAATCACAAGTATAATTTAATATGAGTACATTTTAAATCAGTCCCTGTTATCAAAGATAAATTCAGAGTCTACATCCTGTGTAAGGGTCATAATTCTAAACATTTATGATTTCCTCACCTTTTCTAACAGAGAAAATGCTTCCTGTTAGAATTTGATTAACTTCTTATCATTTTACTCTTGGTCTGTCTTATGTTTTGAAGAAAGGCAATTTTCAGCATTTTTTCAAATGTACTTAAATACTTTTAAGTCACTGAAATAATTACACTTACTGATTTTAGACCTCCAAGTTAAAAAAAAACAAAACAGTTTAATTTCCCTTTAAATATGTTACTAGATATTTTTTGGTTTATTTTTTGGTTTATATTCTTACTTCAGGCACTGCAATTATTCACAATATTACAATGATTCTATTATGAACCTAAAATGGTTTCTAAGGTACTATTTGATTCTGTATGTTATATTATGATTGAATTTTTCCCTTCAAGATAAATGGTTGGAAGAGAATTTTAAAGGCCTTAGCACTTCTGCTTAGAGTAGTGTTAATGTGTATTTTTTGTCATGCTTAATATTTAAGCTTCTTCTGAACTAGGAAGACAACGGACATTGGAAGCCATAATTTCCTCAAACTAAATTGTACTCCAACTCCAATTTTTTTTGTTCAACATTAAATATTTTCCTTAAAAAGCAAGTACATCTTGGGCTAATTTTTAAAAACAGAATTTTTGCTCTAAAATTAACAACACAGCTAAAGGGAAATAACTATTCAATTTCAGCTTCACTAGAACTATGCAAAACCAAGTTAAAGTAGACGACAATTATTTTACTCACTTTTGGTATTTGTTATTACCATGTCTTTAGAACGATATACCTTACATTCTAACAGACAGCTAAAAAACCACCAGGCCACGTCCTGCACAACTGTAATAACAGAGCAGCATTTTATTTGCCCCCATACATTCGCTCAATGTCTTTGAGGTAATGGTTCTTCAGTTCCTTCCTTTTCAGTTTGAAAGCATCAGTAACCAAACCAGTTTCAGGGGTCCATGGCTCTGGGCTTAATCGAACCTTGATTGGAATTTCAAATCGCTCCAATTTCACTGAAATGAGAAGGGTGGATAGGTGGGGGGGGGATGGGAAAGTGGGGGAGAGTGGCAGAGAATTAATAAAACATGAATTTTGCAGGATTTACCTAGATAATGCAGGTGATGAGGCAAACTTATTTAATGATGTTAGTTAATGATACTACTCACTACCTTACCTTACCTTACCTATCCACTACCTTTATATTTCTCAAAGTATGCTTAAATTGTTTCAATTGGATAGTTTTGGTCTATGCAGTTTTTACTGTAATATATATGTAGACACCCTCCTCTTCAGTCTTTCTATTTGCTGTTCCCTCTGCCTGGAATGGTCTTCCCCCAGGAGACACACAGCTCACTTTCTTACATCATCCTGGTGCCCACTCAAATGCCACTTCCTCAGAGGACTTCCCTGACTGCTCATAATAAAACACAAGTACCTTTGTCTCTCTGTATCATCTTACACTATGTTTTCTTAAAAAAACTTACCACCCAACATATTAGCTATTTGTCTCCCCTATTAGAAAGTAATCTCCATAAAGCAAGGTCTTTGTTTTCTTCACTGCCTTCCATAAGGCTACATTGAGAGCCTTTAATAAATAGGCAACGTCCTGCACAACTGTAATAACAAAGCAGCATTTTATTTGTATTTTGCGAATATGTATTCATAAATACATATTTATTAACAAATTCTGCAGAAAATTAAATCTCTAGACAACTGTTTTTCATAAGCTTTATTATACATTCAAATCTGAATCAAAAAGGCATTGTGAGTTTCATACTTTCAAATGGCATAAGATCCAGCACATACTGTATTTAATATAGACAACTTAGCAAATGTTGAAAGGAATGGAAGAAAATGTAAATTAAGGATATAGAAGCAATCAGGATAGTATTCAGTAATTTTAAAATTCAAAAAATTACACTCCATCAAGTTACTTATTAATACAAGCTCATCCTTAAAATTCTGAAAGTCCATCAACAGCAATGTTAATCTATAGATGAGCTTTATTTTATATGCAATTATTTTAAAAAGCAATTTTGAAACAAACATCTGTATGTTTAAAAACGACTGCTAACAGCCAAGTGACTTGAGAAACAACCTGGTTTCAGTGACCAGCACAAGTAACTCAATTTCAGGGAAGTTTTTGTTCTAATACTAGTGTGAGTTTTACAAAAGCTTGGTTGAGTTGTGAGTTTATCACTAAAATGAGAGAAAACTATAAAGCTGAGTATGAAAAATAACCTGTGAAATTACTTAGAACCAACTTCCCAAAAGTAATGCCTGAACAGGCAGGAAAGGAACAAAAACTTGCTCAAATTAACCACATATGCTCTGTTGATACAGCTCAGTTACACAGTGGTGCCTGAAATGAGACCGTCTCCTCCCAAAGTCACATTTAGATCTCAATGAAACAGTTTAACTCTCAACTATAGATTTTGCTCTAAAACCTTTTATTTCATATTACTTTCCCTACACAGGTCCTCTTCTAGAAACCTTGACAAAATTGGGACAAAGGCAGGCACATTATTTCAGTTGCACACAAGCAAATTAAACATATTTATAAAAGTTCCTATATTTAATCTATGTTAACTAAATTACTGCTCAAAGGCAAAAAGAAAAAAGGCTGTATTATAGGTTTCACTTTCATTTTGGGAACTTCTAAACAAGGCTAGTACCACAAGCTATATAGACAGCAAAGGGCAATCATGCAACTTCCTATAAACAGGATAAATTGCCAACAACTGAAAAAGATTAGGGGAAAATAACAACAAAAATGTTTTTACATGTGTCATTTTAACTGAATTACCTAGATTATAAAATGTGACCAGCAGGTGGTAGCAAATGTCAATTTTTCTAGCCATTGGCAGTTGTCAAATCACCCCAAAACAATTCCTTACTTCACATTATGATATTACCTATGCCTCAATTATATTTAAAACATGAAGAGGACTGCTATGAAATATGTATGATTTCAGACAGATTTAGCCGAACTCAGTCAAGACTATTTCATACTTTTTTGGAATAAGTCTCAGAAATTATAATTTCAAGCAAAAGGTTGGCAAGATCTTTTGTGGCACAGAAATAGCTTATGGTTTATACATTTAGCTCATGGTTAGTGTTCATTATACAAATCATGAATTGTTCAGTTTTATTTCTCACTCCAAGCGCAGGAAAACTACAGAGGCCTAGCGGGTCCTAGAATTTTATTCCATTTTCCACCTGATTGTAATCCAGCTTGACTTTCCCCATTATTGCTTTTACACTGTTAGATAGACAATGACAAATTATTCAAGTCACATACTACTCCATTAGTACATTCAGAAAACTACGGGGGCGGCCAGGTGGCTCAGTTGGTTAAAGCGCGAGCTCTGAACAACAGGGTTGCCGGTTCGATTCTCACATGGGCTAGTGAGCTGTGCCCTCCACAACTAGACTGAAGACCATGAGCTGCTGCTGAGCTACCACTGAGCTTTTGGATGGGCGGCCAGATGGCTCAGTTGGTTAGAGTGTGAGCTCTCAAGAACAAGGTTGCTGGTTCAATTCCCACATGGGATGGTGGGCTGCAACCCCTCCCTGCAACTAAGATTGAAAACTGTGACTGGACTTGGAGCTGAGCTGCGCCCTACACAACTAGACTGAAGGACTACGACTCGGTGCTGATGGGTCCTGGAGAAACACACTGTTCCCCAATATTCCCCAATAAAATTCAAAAATGCGAGGCAGACAGGTGGCTCGGTTAGAGCGCAAGCTCTGGGCAACGGGGCTGCCAGATCGGTTCCCACATGGGCCAGCGAGCTGCGCCCTCCCCAACAAGAGAGAGGTTAATGAGCTGCCTCTCGGCTCCCGGGTGGCAGGATGGCTCAGTTGGTTGGAGCATGGGCTCTCAACCACAAGGTTGCCAGTTTGACTCCTCGACTCCCACAAGGGATGGTGGGCTGTGCCCCTTGCAACTAACAACGGCAACTGGACCTGGAGCTGAGCTGTGCCCTCCACAACTAAGACTGAAAGGACAACAACTTGAAGCTGAATAGTGCCCTCCACAACTAAGATTGAAAGGACAACAACTTGACTTGGAAAAAGTCCCGGTAGTGCACACTGCTCCCCAATAAAGTCCTATTCTCCTTCCCCAATAAAATCTTAAAAAAAAAAAAGAAGGAAACCCTAAGAATAACAGCCTATTGGCTGAAACACCTTTTGAAAAACTACATTTAAAGAAAAAATTCATAATTTGTATGAATGAAAATTCTGGCAGCTTGGTAACATTAATATAAAAAGTGTGCTATATCAATAATACCGTAATGAACAAAACCATCTTTAAGAAAAAATCATTAAGTCACTGCCTTTAAGGTTATAAAGCAACTTACTTTTCAGTCTGATTATGTTAATAGGTAATTGTTACTTAAATAACTTTAAAGTGTCCAGAGTTGACTATAAGAATGTTCTTGAGGAAAAATAGTTTTTCAATTTCAACATGGTAATATTACAAAACCGTATTTTAAAACCAAAATGGAACCTAAATAGTTAATTCAAAAAATAAATAACAGTAGCGTGGTTAGGGGAATAGGTGTGCATATGTATCTCTGATAGGAGTATAAACTAGTCCAGTTTTTCTGGGGGAAGAGGGAGGTATTTGGCAACATAGGGGAAAGCCTTGAAAATACACATTTTCTTTGACTCAGGAATTCCATTTTTAGGGATTCATACTAAGAAAATCATTATGTAAGAAAATGGTTATGCAAGATGTGTTATATTTATTTACATGGGTGAAAAACAGAACTCATCCTAAAAGTCCAACAACAAGGACTTAGTGGACACTCATACTGGAAATACTATTTACCTATCAAAAATGATAATGCAATTCTATATCTACTGACTTAGAAAACTATCCATGATATTGATAAGTAAAGTGTATATACCAGAATGTAACGTCACCATCCAAAGGTAACCATTAAATAATTTTTACTTCCTCCTTTATAATTTTCTGTATTGTCCAATATTCATAATGAATAAAGATAAACTATAATCGAGAAAAGGATGCTTTTATTTTTCAGGAGGGAAAGCAACAGGTTAAAACTAGGTTAACAGCTTCCAACTAAACATGAAGATCACAGTTTATTTCTGTTCTCCCTGGAAAATAATTTAAACAGTTTAAAATAATTTTAAAAATTAAATAGGTATTAATCACAAAGGAAAAACTGAAAGCAGAGAAAGAGGACACTGGATGAGAGAGTTTGACAAAATTTTACAAGATCAAAAGCAAATGGACTAGCAGTAACTGACTGTGAGCAAAGAGAGCTAAAAGCTAACTGCCAAGAAGAGGCCCACAAGAAGCAAAGGGACCTCCTGAGCCCATACCTCTGAAGAGAAGAAATAAACGGTACACCAAAAACAGGAGGGCTGCCCCCCAGATGGTGGAGAGGACTGCTCTCCTTCACCTTGCTCTTCCCCAGCCAGGCTGGAGACAGGTTTACTTTTTGGAAAAATTGAACTAGAGACTCCGGACTCAAGGACACTGGGTTCAATAGAGGGAGGTAAATAAAGCTGTAAACAGAAGGATTCAGTGAAGGTAAGACCCACCCACCCTAGCCCTTTTCCAATTTCCTCTATTTGGCTACCATAACACTGGCAGTCAGGCTAATATCCACCAGGAAGGAGACTGGAGAAGTATTCTTTGGAGAAATTTGAATAACTTTTCACTGAAGCCCAGTGAAATTTCCAAATGTGTTTTCAGTACCTCATTCTCAAATGTAAACGGACACATAAGGATCCACAGACATATATATCAAAGGCCATGACCAAAGTAAGCAAACAATGGAACTTGGAGGAAACAGCCAATAACAGGAGAAGAAAACTTCATAAAAGGAATCCCTTTAACATCCTCAGAGAAAAGAGACAACACATTGATGGCATCCATTAAAGAGCAACAGGATGCTATTACAAGAACACTGAGACAGCAGGAAAGAGCCCATGAAATTAAAATTCTGATATTGGAAATTGGAAATGCAAAAGACAGAAGAGATGATTAAGTTGAGGGACTCTGCCAGAATATAAAACAAAAAGGATAAGATGGAAAACAAAAGAAAAAAAGATAAAAAATTAGGGGATGAAAGCAGGCGGTCCAACGGCTATATAAAAGTAGTCCCAGATAAAAACACAAACAGAATTTGGACGAGAAAAGCTATGAAAGAAGAGCAGACAAGCAAAAACAGATAAAAGGCTATTTCCCAGAACTAAAGGGCAGAGACCTCTACTTTGAAAGGGTCCACACCAAATAAGTTTACACAACGATAAACAGTGAAAGATCCATACAATGGTATATATCATTATGAACTATCAGAACAAATACTGACCATTCCAAACACAGGCTAATGACCACTTAGTAGAGATGCTGAAACATGCAATATAGAACTAGATAGGTTATTTACTATATGACGTTTAATAATTCTTCCAACATGGTAATTCACTGTATATATTTAAGAGGCAGGTTTTTAAAACCCTGTACTTTATTATTAAAACAAAACAATACAGATATCTTGAAGAGCCTAATGCATAAGACTTTTAGGGACTTCAACAGGCAAGCAATTTCTTACTTACTGGCATTTGCAGCTTCTCTAATTTCTTTCAGTATTTCTGCTTCCATGGCAGGGTTATTGCAGATATCAACCCAACTTCCTTCCACCCCTTTCTGTTGTGCCAAAAGTGTCAACCTTTTCTGATTAGGAACCACAAAACTAATCACATAGGACTGGTCACTGAAAAAAAATTAGAAAATAAAACAAAACAGAAATGAAAACATTGAGAACAATTATTCATATTCAATGAAACAGTACAGATAATTTCATATACATATTTCTCTTATTTGTTAACAGTTTCATTAAAAAGTAATAAAGCCCATAGTACTGGCATAAAAACACACAATATAGACCACTGGACTAGAATAGAGAGCCCAGAGATAAAACCTTGCATATATGATCAAATGATTTTCAACAAGGGAGCCATAATTACTCAATGGGGAAAAGACAGCCTCTTCAACAAATGGTGTTGAGAGAACTGGATATACAAATGCAAAGAAGCGAAGTCAGACCCTTACTGCATACCATACACAAAAATTAAAATGAACCGAAGACCTAAACATGTTAAGAGCTAAAATTACAAAACATCTTGAAGATAACGGGAAAAAACTCCTGACACTGAATTTGACAATGCTTTCCTGGATATGACACCAAAAGCACAGGCAAAAACAACAAAATGAATGGGAACATAACAAAAATTAAAAATTTCTGTCGAAGGATACAATCAACAGTATGTGAAAAGGCAGTTTGTGGAACTGAACAAAATATTTGCAAATCATGTATCTTATAAGGGGTTAATATCTAGAAGATATTAAAATGCCTATAATTCAGTAACAAACAAACAAACAACAAATAACCCAATTCAAAAATTGGCAAAGACCTAAAACCATAAAACTCCTAGAAGAAAACATAGGCAGTAAGCTCCTTCACAGCAGTCTTGGCAATCATTTTGTTTCCACTCAAAAAGCAAAGGCAGGGCAGGGAGGCCGAATGCTTCAGTTGGTTAGAGCGCGAGCTCTGAACAACAGGGTTGCCGGTTGGATTCCCACATGGACCAGTGAGCTGCGCCCTCCACAACTAGATTGAAGACAATGACTTGGAGCTAATGGGCCCTGCAGGAACACACTGTTCCCCAATATTCCACAATAAAATTTAAAAAAAAGCAAAGGCAACAAAAGGAAAAATAAACAAGTGGGATTATATCAAACTAAAAAATTCTGCACAGCAAAGGAAACCATCAACAAAATGAAAAGACAACCTACAGAATTGGAGAAAATGTTTGAAAATCATGTGTCTGATAAGGGGGTTAATATCCAAAACATATAAAGAGGGCCGGCCCGGTGGCTCAGGCGGTTAGAGCTCCATGCTCCTAACTCCGAAGGCTGCCGGTTCGATTCCCACATGGGCCAGTGGGCTCTCAACCACAAGGTTGCCAGTTTGATTCCTCGACTCCTGAAAGGGATGGTGGGCAGCACCCCCTGCAACTATGATTGAACACGGCACCTTGGGCTGAGCTGCCTCCCGGATGGCTCAGTTGGTTGGAGTGCGTCCTCTCAACCACAAGGTTGCCAGTTCAATTCCTTGACTCCTGCAAGGGATGGTGGGCTATGGCCCCTGCAACTAGAAAATGGCAACTGGACCTGGAGCTGAGCTGCGCCCTCCACAACTAAGACTGAAAGGACAACAACTTGAAGCTGAACAGCACCCTCCACAACTAAGATTGAAAGGACAACTTGACTTGGGGAAAAAAAAAAAAAGGCCTGGAAGTACGCACTGTTTCCCAATAAAGTCCTGTTCCCCTTCTCCAATAAAAAAAAAAAAAAAACATATAAAGAACTCATAGAGCTCAATAACAAAAACTAAACAAACAAAATCCCAAACAAATCAATTTAAAAATGGGCAGAGGACCTCAACAGACATTTTTCCAAAGAGGACACAGATGGCCAGGCCAACAGGCAGAGGAAAAGATGCTCAACATCACTAATTATCAGGGAAATGCAAATCAAAACCACAATGAGATATGACCTCACACCTGTAGAATGGCTATTATCAAAAAGACAAGAAATAAATGTAGAGAAAAGGAAATTCTTATGCACTGCTGGTGGGAATGTAAATGGTGCAGCAACTATGGAAAACAGTATGGAGGTTCCTTAAAACTTTAAAAATAGAACTACCATGTGACCTAGCAATCCCACATCTGGGTATATATCCAAAAGTAAAAGCAGGACTTTTAAGAGATATTTGCATACCCAAGTTCATAGCAGTATATTTATAACAGTCAAGAGGTGGAAGCGACCCAAGTATCCATTGACGAATGGATAAACAAAATGCAGTTTCTATACATACAGAATGCAATATTATTCAGCCTTAAAAAGGAAGGAAATTCTGACACATGCTACCATACAGATGAACCTTGAGGACATTATGCTAAGTGAAATAACGCAGTCACAAAAAGACAAATACTCTATGATTCTATTTATATGCAGTATCTTGAGTAGTCCAATTCACAGAAACAGAAAGCAGAATAGTGGTGCCCAAGGAGTGGGAGGAGAGAAAATGAGGATTGTTTAATGGATATAAAGCTTTAGTTTTACAAGATGAAAAGTTCTGGTGATTAGATGTACAACAGTGTGAAGAGACCTAACATTAGTAAACTGTACACTTAGTCATGGTTAAGATGGTAAATTTTGTGTCTTGTGTTTTTTACAACTGAATTTTTTAAAGGAAGTAATAAAGCCCATCAAAATAAACCATAATAAAACATAAAGAAAATCTCTCAGGCTTTGGATTTAGAAAATGTGTACTAGCTGTGTTACCTTCTTGGGAAAATTACTTATGCTAAGCTCTGTTGTTATGGATGGTAAATGAAATAATTTGGTGGCATAACTAAGTATTTGGCAAGGCATGGTAAGAGTCTAATAGTTAAAATGTCTGAATTATATCAAATAATCTTCAAGCTGTTGAATCCAAGAATGCGAATTTCAAAAATGTATAACACTGCCCAACTCTCAGGAAAGTCTGATTTATTCCTTACAACACATAATCAAAAAATTTTCCCATTATTCTTTTACTGTAAGTATATGAAACAAATACAACTTTTAAAATTACCTTTTGGCAAAAGCACAGATGTTGTCAATAAGTGGACAGTTCTTCAGCGCAGCTTCCACTTTCCCAAGAGACACATATTCTCCTGCTTGTAACTTCACTAGGTCTTTCTTACGATCTGTTAAGTCATAAAGCATGTTAAGTTGATCCATCATCCATTGTATTAAGGTCCGTACAATTCTGATTTTCTTTCAATTTCACTGCCTTAATCTTTATTTACAAAGATACTACTTCTTGTTATACATAAAATCTTGTTATACATAATGTTTGCCCATACATAGCAGTTTTAAAAAATGCCTAAATAAGTACTGGCTAAAATGCTACACCCTATACCAAAAGCTCCAACATCTTATGTCCACAATGCCTCTTGGGCGGGAGGTAAACATGAGGCAGGCCTAGAAAAGGGTATATTATGGGAGATTGTTATACAGAACCACATGCAGGTGAACAAAACAAGAACTCTTCTGAACAATTTTTGTTTTCTCATTACCCATTTTCCTGCCCATCATCCCCATCCCCAATGCTCCTGCTGCCCCTACCACTTACTAAGGTGCAGGCACTGCCCTGCTTTGAACATTTTACATGTATCAACTCATTTAATCCTAAAAAAAAAGCCTACCAGGTCAGTATTCTTGTCCCTATTTTACAGACAGAAAAGTGCAGACATAAGTTAAATAACTTGCCCAAAGTTTAAAACAATGGAACCATCAACCCTATTAATGACTTGACCTTTCATATCACCTTTCATGTATGCAAAAACCAAAGAAAACCATGAAAAGGGAATTCACTGACCAATAATCTGTAAACATCCATCAGGATGAAATTCTCCAATATCACCAGTACAAAACCATCTTTGGCCATTTTCATCCACAGAATAATCTTCTGCCGTTTTCTCTTCATTTTTAAAATACCCCATGGAGATATTTTGTCCACCGATTACGATTTCGCCTCTGGGGTTTGGCTTGTCGTGGATTGTATAACCGCCTGGAAGTTATTAAAGCAAATTAGTTATTGTTCTAAAACAAATTTATTTGAACTAATTCTTTTTTGTAAATTAGTTTCAGGTGTACAAAACAATGTACTAGACATTTACACCCCTCACAAAGTGATAAACCCCTCCCCCAATCTATTACCCCTCTGACATCGTATATAGCTGTTACAATTCCACTGACTATATTCCCTATGCTGTACTCCACATCCCGTGACTATATATGTATTTACAGTTGACAATGAATTAATTCTTAACGCTCTTTTGCTAATACTTTTATGCTGATCAAATTGTACATCATTATATAGGAGGATATTAGTTTGCATTTACTCAGATTTCTGTGCAGATAGTGGGTGACTGTGATTTCAGAAATATCAGGGAAGGCTTGATTATAATCACCAACTACCACCTATCCCAAACCTTCCCATGACCACAAAATTTCACACTTAGAACATTATTGAAGCTTAGGGCTGATAGAGCTCTGTTAAGATAACATTACCCCCAAGGGTAACGCTGGAAGCTGTTATAAGTAAATTAGTAACATATTGATATCAATGCATTTCAGATTTATCCTAAGGAGGTTTTAATCAAAGGGAGCAGACAGTAAAGGCCTACCAAAGGCAACACTGTTGAGTGAGAGAGAAAAGGAAGCTACGGGAAACAGGAGGGAAATTTTCTTTTCTTAATTTTGCCTATGGCCAGTCATGACTTTAAAAATTAAAACACTGGTAACCACTAAACTAGTGTCTGTGTCTATGAGTTTTTGTCTCTTTGTTTGTCTTGCCCTTTGTTGCTTTCAGTTTTGTATCCTACCTGTCAGTGAAATCATATGGTTCTCGACTTTTTCTGTGTGACTTACATATTTCGCTAGATGAGGGTAAACAAGGTTAAATATATGGCGGTGAACACACAACGTGATATATAGATAATGTACTGCAGAATTGTACACCTGAAACCTATGTAACTTTACTAACAATGGTCACCCCAATAAACTTTAAATTAAAAAAATTAAAATACTGAATTAATTGACAATAACTATTAAAATATGTAATCACTATTCATTACCTGTTTATTACGGAATAATGCTTACTTTAAGGAAAATATACAAAAATCTGAATTCATAAACTGAGAAGCTGATTAGATTTTATGTCATAAAAGGATTAAAAGCAGACTTCCCTTCAGCTGTTAGATGCTCTTTTAAATGGAAAACTATTCAATATTTCAATGTGACAAAACCCATTGTATGTAAAACATTAAACATCATTCCTATATATAAAGCAAAGGTTCCTTCATAACAAGGAAAACTCCAAATAAATACATGACCAAAATGGAGACACTTTGGAAAACTGACATTAAAGCACAATACCAGAAAATCAGAAAATAAAAATTAAAGGCAAAAATCTCCTTACCAAGTTTTATATATCTTGTTTCTGATTCCACTGCCTGATAGACAACCTATCTCATAAAACAATTTTGAAGGTGATGCCCAATACACAAAGATACATATACTATCTGTATTTTCTTCAGCTTTTCATTCTAAAATTGCAAGGCATTATCACGGGAGAAAGGAGGACTTACTCAAGAAGATGTAAAAACACTCTTGGGAATGATTGGCTCTTCAACGTGGCATTTAAGAAGGAATGGCTATTTGCTCATATGAGGCATTAGCAGTAATGCACATATTAAGAAAGTCACATAGGAGAAACACTGTTAGAAAGTTTATGTCAAATAAAACCCATTCATTTTCTGGGGGTTGACCAATGTAAGGGATGTCCTAAAAGGTAAATGATCCTTTAAATTCTCAGTCTGTGGCTCCATCCCAAGGTGAATACTCTCTTTTAAAATCTTAAGCTTTTTAATTATTCTTTCTTTGTCTGGCAAGGCTAGGCTATTACTTCTATATTTTGTAATGTATATGTTTAGTATTTTTCACAATTTCATCATAGAAAGACTGGTTTCCTTTTTCTTTAGCTGATTCGTATACAATGTCTGTATAGTGCAGGTTTCCTCTAAGTGGCTTACCTTTGCAATTACTTATATTCAACTATACAAATAGCTGAAGAGTTGAGTCTCAACTATGAAAATGTTTGCTGGGGTCAAGATCTAAGAAAGGGTGTGTGTGTGTGTGTGTGTGTGTGTGTGTGTGTGTGTGTGTGTGTATGATTAGTCACTCTATCCACTGAAAATGATACACATCCTTCTACCCCAGGGACTGCCCCACTAAGAATTTTTTCTTCTTTACCATTAAGTATTCCCAAGTTCAGAATCATCATGCCTAGATTCTAGAGATTTTCTTTTCCTCTTGAGAATCTAAAGATGTTACTGAGAAAAAAGAAAGCACAGGGAACAAGCAATAACAGAGCCTAATACATTAAAGAAATGGAAATCATTAGGCAAAATGGTTTTCAGCATATCTAGAATGAGTAACACTTGTCATAAAATTCTTACCTTCCTGCCAGTCTTTCAGCTTAATTTCACAGCAAATAAGAGGGGCTCCAACTCTTCCAGTAGTATAGTCAGTAACTATGCGGGGGCGTGGGGGGGAGAGCAATAAAGATATTATTCGCATATCAAATTCTAGACTGGCACTAATGTGATAACAGGAATACTGGAGTTAGAGCCAGATGAATGATTTCAAAAGAGGCCATAGTAAGAGGAGTACCAAGTGTGATCATTTTTCAGTATGTCAATTTCATTTCAACAGTGCAATTGATTCCAATGTCATTACATCATTTTTGCTTCTCATGCTATATTTCAGATAATTACGTATAAAAATCTGCTAAAGGAGAAAAGCTGGCTCTACCATTATCTACCTAGGATTCTGATAAGACAGATTTTGATTGGAATTCCTTCTCTATCACTTACTCATTGGCTGTGTAACTCAGACAAGTTATTTAACCTCTCTAAGCCTCCATTTCCTCATCTATTAAGTGGGGATAGCAACAGAACCGAATTCACATACAAATATTTTGTGAGGATTAAATGAGATGATATGTGGGCAGTGCTTAACACTTCTTGGCAAAAATAAATTGTCCAATAAATGTTAGCTGCCATTATCAAAGATGACGATGATCCTTTTGTAATTTGTGATAATTGCTAGCTACAATCAAATACTTATCAACAGCCTATTATGTACCTAGCATTGTATTAAATATTTGTGAGGACAATATAAGGATAAGGAAACTCTGCCCTCAATGAGCTTACAAAGTACCTGGGAAGAAATTCAGAACACATTTAAATACTAAAACTGCATCGTACTGATGGTGAGTACAACAGTACCTTAGAGACTAAAAAGATCTATGTAAAATGAAATAGTTGGGGAAGACTTAATTGAAGAGTTGTGCATTAGAAGATGGCTATGACCAGTTAGGAAAAAGGGCACTCAAAGAGAAGGGAACAGAAAATACAGAGGTGAGATTAAGAATGCCTGTATGAGAAAAGGTGAGAAGATTGGTTAGTCTGGAGAGAAGAGCTAGGTGTGTATACATGTGGGGAAAAAATGGAAAATAATGATGGGTAGGCACAATGGTGCCAGATTAAAGATGTCTTGAAAGCTAGGCTCACCAGGTATGAAGCAGTGTTTCAGGTGGATGTGTCTGACAGAAGTATACAGGATGAATCAGAAGTGATGTAATGGAAGCAGACACAACAGTTGAAAGGCTGTTACCTCAGAGCACTGTGAAGTAAAAGGTTGGATGCCAAAGATGGCATGTAGGGGAAGGAGTGATCCAATGAAGAAATGGGAAGATCTGATGAAATTTAAAGAGATTAAAATTAAAAATAATCAGAGGACTTCAAAACTCATGCCCTGAATGACTTTAAGGATGATAACACCACTGTCACAAACAATTTGGCAATGGAGAAATGGTTTGGGATTGATTTTGGAAACATTAAGTTTAAAGCTTACATGAGCTAATCCAAAATAAATAAATAAATGAATTACTGTATCCACTGTACCACAACCTTGGGTGATTCTGCCCCCCAGGGAATATTTGGCAATGTTTGGAGATATTTCATTGTCACAACTGGGGTGAGAGGGTTACTATTATACTACTACCTAGCTGTTAAACATCCTCCAATGCACAGGAGAGCCCCCACCAATAAAGAATTATCTGGTTCAAAATTTCCATAGTGCTAAAGTTGAGAAACCCTACCATACGTTGCTGAAAATAACAGAAGAGAAAGCAAACAATAAGTCAGAGCAACAATAGCTTTGTGAGGGAGTAAAAAAAGTAGTATTTTATTCCAAGAGTGTAGTTCTCCAAGGAAGTGATCATTTAGAGAGAGAAGATTGAAGGGCCAGGGTGACAAAATTTTGAGACTATGTGGCATAAATATATACAAGATTTAAAAATAAAGGGTACATATGACAGTGAACTAAAAGTTTCTAAAACTAAAATTATGTAGGTTTGCACTGAATCCTGGTATTACTTAAGTATAAAATGATCAAAGGGGCTTTATGAGTAGCGACCAATATAAGATTGTTTGCCACATTAAAAATGCTTACCTTCAGTAACTGCCCCAGCACCACATGATTCTGTCAATCCATAACCTTGACCAACTGGGCAACAGAAGCAGACATTCATGAATCGGTGTGTCTGAGGAGACAGCGGGGCGCCACCAGACAGCATCATACGGACATTCCCTCCTAGCAGAGCCTTCACCTTTTTAAACAGTATCCTTAATAACAGGGAGGATAAATTATTTTACTACATGTATGCATTATTATTGGCAACATGCTAATTTATAAGTTCTAGGAACGATTTCTCAACTTTGGTTGAGACATTAAATTTTAGAACCATGGTGAGAGAGGCTAACAAAGCAACAAAGTAACACCTTGAAAAAATGCCAGATAAACTCTTAAAAACGTAAACAAACAAAAAAAATGCACTCTCGGGAAATTGCTTTGACACACAGTAAATAAAAGAAAATGATGATGTCAAAGGAAGAAATTTTTAAATTATCTTTGGAACATTTAGTCATCTATCTTATCTCACTTCCAATGAAAAATGCTTCCCCACCTCCATGTCCCAGCACAACATTTAAAATATTAGGTTGGTGCAAAAGTAACTGCAGTTTTTGCAATTATTTTTAACCTTTTAAACCACAATTACTTTTGCACCAACCTAATAACTATTATACAGAAACAGACGCATAGATAGAAAACAAACTGATGGTTGCCAGATGGGAGGGTGCTTGGAGAGCTGGGTGAAAAAGGTGAAGGGATTAAAAAGTACAAATTGGTATTAAGTAGTTACAAAATAGTCATGGGAATGAATGCAAAGTAAAGCATAGGGAATATAGTCAATAATATGATAATAACTATGTATACTGCTAGGTGGGTACTAGAACAGTCAGGGGAATCACTTTGTAAATTATATAAATGTCTAAACACTATGCTGTACACCTGAAATTAATACAAACTAATATTGAAGGTCAAGTATAATTTGAAAAAAATAAAATTAAAGTAAAATAACTGTTATATTGATATCCTTATACTATTCCATGAAAACAATACATCAGAAATCTTCATGCAGACTAAATCTTAAAAATCACTTTTTAAAGTTAAAAATGCCACTTTTTAAACTCTAATGTCTTGATTCAAAAAAGTCTACTCTAGCTTTTCTTCTTGAGACCAAATTTTATAATTAAATCTTAATTATTTATTCAATTATTAAAATTTGTTCAATTGCCAAGATCAGAGTTCAGGATCCTCTTCTTGCTGTATAAGCAATGATGCTTCAAAGTAAATACAAGAGAAATTCTACCTTATGATCATGGCGGTGATGCTCAAATTAAATCAACTTGCCATTTACTTAATTTTCTTCCAGATGTAAAAACACAAAAACATTTAAAGGTTCAAATTATAAAACGTACTTACAGATTGCAAAGTGGTGCATCATATCCCTTTTTGATCTGTTCCAATTTGTAGTCATATCCTATCTTGAACAGAGTTTTCTGAATATAATTCATCTCTTGGACTTTGCTCATAACATTCTTATAAATTCTATCCATGATTTCCTATAAGGTAAGCAAAATATTCAATAATCTGAAAAGAATACACCAACATCGAGAAAGTCTTTAGTTGAAGATATCTTATGTACAATAGCTTATGTACGTTTTTAGTATAATGGGTATATTTATTATATAATAAATTTCACTGACTTTACTTGCTCACTATTTCAAAAAGACTAAATAGGGGTCTCTTCCAGTTCTACATACTAGATTATCTAAAAAAAAGTTTTAAATGTTACACAGAATATAAATGTTCACCTCTCACATAAAGGTATTTTTTTCTCAAAATTCTGTTCTTTCAAATATATTCACTTATTCTCAAATAGCACCAAAACAGCCAAGTAATCTGGTCTAATCCTGATATTTCTCTTTATTATTATTAACTTGTGACTTTTACATGATGTAGAGCTTTATAGTTTCTTAAAAATCTTATGTCCCTGTAATTTAGGCATTGCTATTCCATTATAATACAAGCTAAGATAATGATTGGGGGGAAAAAAGAATAGGATTCTTGGTCACAGCTCCTTGGAAAATTAAAAGGAATAGGTTTGGGATATAGTGACTCCCAAGGTAATATATACAAAATAAAAAACAAAACAAACAACCTAAACTAAAAAGCCCAGACTCACTAAATTATGTGTGTTTTTTTAAATTACTTTGCACAAATTAAGAATACTGTATAAAGAAAGCACACCTATTTATAAATACCTAGTTTTAAACATTTAAAATAGCAATTAGTGTAAATTCAGTTGTGCTACAATGAATAAATTTATGAAGGACTCTTAATAAAAGGAGGGGCAAAGATAAAGAGCCATTCACAAATAAGGACAGCAGAACCATCCCTTGGCATTATTCTAAGTGAAGTAAGTCAGAGGAGAAAGACAAATGCTGTATGATCTCACTTATATGTGGACTCTAAAAAAGTGAACTCATAGCAACAGAGAATTGATTGCCAGGAGCTGGGAGGGTGGGGGAAATGGGGAGATGTTGATTAAAGGGTGCAGACTTCCAGTTATAAGATGAATGTGGTTAACAACAATATATTGTATACTTTACAGTTGCTAAGAAAGTAAATCTTAAATGTTCCCACAACACATACACGCAAATGGTAACTATGTTAGCTGGTTAATGTGTTAACTAATCTTATTGTAGTAAAAATTTCACAATATATAAATGTATCAAATCATAATGGTGCACATCTTAAACTTATACAATGTAACAAGTAGGTTTTATCTCAATGAAGCTGGAGGGTGGGGAGGCTACCATGGTATTCATGCATGAAACAATGTTGTCTCCATTTCCACCAAAGGAATCACTATTGCATAACTAAACTATTTGTCTATATCTGTGATTGAGAAATACCCAAGTTCCCTAAAAGAGCTTTAACATCCTGTAACTATCACTCTTAAAAGTGTATGGGATTTGGGGTTAAAAAAAGCATATGGGAGTGAGACAGATGTGAGACTGACAGCGCTTCCACTGCTCCTCCCAACGCCAAATAACAATCACAGGGACAGAAAGGCCTCAAAGGCAGTATTTCACATAAGGATTTTGAACACAATACAGTTGCAACAGTTAGCAGGACTTATTGTTAGCACATCAAATAATCTTTTTCCTTACCCTAATATTACATGATGTTCAATTGAGTCACTGCTTATAAGAAGTAGTGACTTATTGTGAATTCTCACATTGTGAATTTTACGGTACTAACTGGATCTTCTATTCTAGCTCAGGAAAAGAACAAACTCAGAAAACAGAACCTACCAAAACCAATTGTCAATAAAGTCTTTTTTTGTTGTTAAGTTCTATTTATAGAGGAGTGCGAGGAGCTAAGGGAACCAACATTTGGTGAAGCATTAGTGGACTAGCAGCATGGGAGATTATTAACAATCTTTAGGCCTGAAGAAGGAGAAAAGTGTTATTGGAACCTGAATGAGTACTGTAGCCATGGGAAAGACCTGGGCACAACCAATGGGAAAGAGACTGTCCAAAGGGTGCCTGACAACTGCCCAAAATTGCAGCCCAGAATGGAAAGAGCAAAGGCAGTTAAGTATGCAGACTGCTCTCTCTTCCTGCCATCTGATCTCTCATGAGTGGCAACAGTTGACTGAACTCAACCAGAAATCAGAAGGCAGGCAAGCCCTGGTAATTCATTAACAGAAGTTAGCCTCCCAAGACAAAGTAAAGAAGAATGGAGAGCGGGGGCAATTGGAAGATACACTGTGCATCAGTTAACTCCTTTCATCCTTTCGAGTCTAAATTTAAACATTACTTCCTAGACTCCTCAGCACTTCCCACTCCCTAACATTGTTCTCTGATAGGGCTTACTAAGGATTCCTGTACTTTGGGTAATAAAGCCAACATACTGTTTCCCAAAACAAAATAACACCAACAATCTTAAATAGCCACAGTGGTTAACAAGACTCTGGGATCAGACCGGTCAAGTTCAAGCTTTAATTCTACCACTTATGGGCTGTGACCTCATCCAAGCTTTCCTCTTTATAAAATGTGGATAACAGGACCTGTCTAGCAGAGTCTTAGGGAAGATTAAGTGAGATAATCTGCCTAAAGCACTTAACACAGTGTCTGGAACACAGTAAGTACTACCCTGCCTATTACTACCGTCATTTCAGTTTGTAAGCTTGGTGAATTCTACAGCACCTTTAAATAAGGCACCTTAAAGAAAAGGCAAGGGGTATGCTGACCTATTCTAATTCTTCGGTTAATTGGTAATGTTGTCATTAGAAAGTTAAAAAAAAAAATCACAAAGTGTCTTCCATCTATAATTCTTAGAAAAATTTGGTTTGAACACTTCATTTTGTAATCTCAGACTTTCCATGTGCAAAGACAATTCTGTGAAAGATATTGGGGTAATATTTAAACTCTGATCATAATACAAGCAGTAGTGATACATAGCCCCACTGGAGTTTCCAAAGTCTGAAAGTGGTAGAATATATTTGATTAGGTTGGTGCAAAAGTAATTGTGGTTTTTGCAATTATTTTTAACCTTTTAAACTGGAACTACTTTAGGCCCAACCTAACATATATAATTTGAAACACTGTTAAATATTTCAGAATTTGTCAAATTTACAAAGCTATAAAATGTAACATCTTATTTTTTTTGTAAAAGGCAGTATTTCACATAAGAATTTTGAGTATCTGGAATTAAACTGTTTTTCTTTGGGAGCTCTCTCAAATGACAGGGTTTTTTTTTTAGCAACCATAAGGGTCAGGAGGCTTGGATGATGCTAAATCAGCTCTGTCACTAACCAGCTCTGTAACCTTAGAAATGCTGCCTCAGTTCTCCAGGATGGCCTAGGTTTCTTCATTTTTTAAATTAAGCAATTAAAATTATCTTCAGAGTACATTCTACCTTTAAAATATTATGACAAGTCCTCACACTATATAATTTGAACTTGGTCATTTTCATCACCTAATTTTCAAGTATCAGCAAACTACCAGACATACATTTCAGAAGTTTGGCATTTCATCTTTTCCATACTTACCTAAGATTTTAAGGAACACACTTGCCATAATTACAATGAAGGAAAGTTATTTTAAAATGTACATAAATACCTAAGAATATTATTTTTTAATAAGTCCAAGTGCGGATTTCTGGTCAAGATGGCAGAGTAGATAAAGGCTATGCTTGCTTCCTCTCACGACCACATCAAAATTACAAATAAACTACAGAACAACCATCATTGAGAATCACTGAAGTCTAGCTGAAGCAAAGCCCTACAACTAAGGACATAAACAAGCCAACTTGAGACTGGTAGGAGGAGCAGAGACGCGGAATGGGCTGGTCCCACACCCATGTTTGACCATTAAAAACTGGGAGGGATATCTTGGCTGCAGAAGTCCCCCCGTCTCTGGAGGAGCAAGGGGACCCAGACTCACACCAGGCTCCCCAGCCCAGGGTTCCAGTGCCAGGGAGATTAGTCCCCATAACTTCTGGCTGTGAAAACCAGTGAAGAGAGTGGCTGAGTGAGACCAGGACGGCTGCAGTCCAAGATGCTCCTCTTAAAGGGCCCATGCAAGGACTTACTTGCTGACAGACTCACTCACTCCAAGCTTCAGCGCTGGGGCAGAAGCTCAAAAGGCACCAAGGACACATGGGGAGGAACTGAGTTGTCTGGCTACAGGATGAACGCTGGAGGGGCAGCTTTCTCCCTGCTAGAGGAGCTGGCGGAATCCACTGTTTCACTGTTGAGCCCTCCTGCCTCCAGGCGTGTAGGCACCGGGAGACGACATGTCTGAGTCTCCATCAACCTGGCTAATACTGTTCCTTCACCCCACCCTGGTGATTCCATGAAACTCTGCCTCATGCAACTTTCGGGTCCATGCAAACCGTTCCAGTGGCTTTCCCATTAAAACAGCCTGTCTTGGCTCATGCTGAAGACTTTCCTAAAATCTCTCAAAGGTTCACAAAACCCAAACAAGCAGCATTTGGCTTCGACATGTCCTGTACCACTTGCTGAGTAGCCCTAAACCTAACACTAGCCACAGCCAGCCACAGTTCATGGCTTGGCCTCTTGAGGCACCTTCAAGCCCAGCATGGGTGGTAGCCACCTGTGGATTGCTTTGTGGCTCATGCCAAGTGGCCCTGGGCAAGGCACAGGCTATGGCTGAACTTGGCAGGATACAACCTGTGGCGAGGCCCTCCCAGGAAGCACCAGAGCTGGTATGCCTGGAGGCCAGCTTCGGACAGAGCCAGAGTATCATCCGGCCACCTCTAAGAACAACACACCCAAAGGGCAGACTGGGCAGGCACCAGAGCCCTGTTAAAGCAAATCCTACTCTATAGGTTCAGCCCCTGCTCCACAGCTCCTCCACTACAGGCATGGCCAGTCTCACAGCCAATCAGGCTCAGGGTCAATCCCTCCCATTGACATGCAAACAGCAACCAAAGCTCAACTACAAGAGGAGGGCACACATAATCCACACAAGGACACACCTGGAGTACACAGCTCAGGTAACCAGGAAGACTGTGCCACTGGGCCCCACAGTGCATCTACTACATAAGGTCACTCCACTAAGATCAGGAGACATAGAAGCCCTACCTAACACCTAGAAACAAACACAGGAAGACAGCCAAAATGGGGAGGCAAAGAAACATGTCCCAAATTAAAGAACAGAACAAAGCTCACAGGGAATATAGTCAATAATATTTTGATAGCATGATATGGTCAGTGTCAGATGGTTGCTGGGTTTATCAGTGATCACGTCTTTAAATATATAAATGTTGAATAACTATGGTGTATACCTGAAACTAATGTAATATTGTGTGTTATCTACATTTTAATAAAATTATTTTTAAAAAGTCAAAGTACAAGCAATAAATGACATTTATACTCCGTACTCACAGGAACAGCTGCCATGAGCGTAGGCTTTAGTACAGTACAGTCTCCTTTACTTCCTTTTTTAATTTTGCTGGACTACATTGAAGAAAAAATAAATAGGATCAGGGAAATCAACCTTAGCAAAAAATGATATAATTCAAATATTAACAATAACAAAGGCATAAATTTACACATGGAATTTGAACATCTACTGCTTTGTGAGTTACCCGTTATAACTACCATAACCTATAAGTCTGGCATGTACGTGCTTTAGTGATTTATCCTGTAGATTATTTCTTCTAGCACATTTTAGCCTGCCTTAGAGGGGAAACTCTGATCCAGAATCAAGGAGAAAGGGATATTTTGGTAAATCAAGAATTATTAATAACATTATCATCAAACATAGGACAGACCATACATTTTCAACAAAACACCTCAACCAAGGTAAATCAAACACTACAACAAAATTGAAGAAACTTTAACTATATTTAATTAGACAAAAAGCAAAGCCACATCTCAAAATCACCAATATGAACATCAATTAACATACAGAAATACTAATTTGATAACATTTTGGTTGACAGAATACTGAAGACACTGCCAGTGATCACGTTGGGGTATACACACGTATACGCAAATGTGTACACATTCTTCTTTTCTTTCTTATATACACAAATACTACTTGGGATTTCAAATGTGAGATCAATAGGTAGAAAAATTGATAGCTGCCCAGTGAAAGAGGTAGATAAAAATAAGAATCTGCTAGATGTAGATCATTAGTCTGTAAGTTTAGCTGTATCACGTGTTAGCCGTGGCCAACACAGGCAGGAAGAAAACTAGCTCTTAAAAACTAGTGTGATCCACTAGTATCACCAGCTCTGCCATATAGAAGGTTCTGCTAGTAGAACTCAATAGCTTTTATCCTACTTTTCTGACAGATGGAGAAAATAAAATAACTCCTTTATTTTACATGTGTGCAAGTGTGTGTACATCTCTGAGTGGAAACCTACACACTGCATGCACACTATACACAGAGGGCTGCTCTATAGAGAAAAATATGGGTTCTTAACATCCTTTAAGTTGGAGCTGCCCTCTATGTGCTGCTGACCAAAATTTGCTATAGAGAGCAGTTCCAGAAGAGCAGTAGCCACAAGGAGCCCTTCCTTCTTTTTTTATTATTCTTTGTAATATTTGAATTCTTCTTGTCTTTACTATGATCACAGTAACCCTAGTTATGACAATATCACTCATCTGCTGGCTTCCACTGTAGTGCCTCTGGTTTCCCACCTTTTTCTGATTTCCTATGTGAGGAAGACTCCTGGATTTTAGATTCCTAGTCTGACTGAGACTCTTTATAGTAAAGTTTATTAAAAAGGTACCGTGTTTCCCCGAAAATAAGACCTAGCCAGATAATCAGCTCTAATGTGTCTTTTGGAGCAAAAATTAATAAGACCCGGTATTACGTTTATATTATATTATACCAGATCTTATATTATAGTAAAATAAGACCTGGTCTTATATTAATTTTTGCTCCAAAAGACGCATTAGAGCTGATATTCTGGCTAGGTCTTATTTTCAGGGAAACACGCTAGGTGCGAATGGTCCTGACAGTTTTGTTACAGACTTTTAACGTCCTACTTGGCCTAAAAGACATAGAGAATGAAGTCATACCAGCAACAGTTTCCGACTGTCCTCTTTCGCCATGCTGAGGCTATTGTTATCAGAAAGGCAGTGAAAACAAAGGTTGCTAGTCTCCAGCTTCTGAACTTCCCCACTGGGAAGAATCGTACTCAATACTTACTGAAATGTTTTTCACATTTCGAAAACATCTGAACATAAGAAAAACTCACTACAAGTGCATTAAATGTAATCATCACAGATTTTTCTTTACATTTTTTTTTTACAATTTATTCATAGGTCTTATTCATAAGTCTATTTTGACTTTATTAAATCAAGTCCTGTTTATTAGTTTACATGACAATTTACTTATTCTCTCCATTACTACTATTCTAGCAGATTTTAAATGTGAACTTTTAACTGAGTGGTCTGGTGAAAACAGCTGCTCTCCATCTTACAAAGAGGTTGTACTCCAAGTACAAAGTAAGTAGGTAGTTGTTTAGAACAAAGAACATTTTTTCATGGAAAAGCCACTTTAAAAGGTTGGTGGATTATCCGTGGGAGGGATAGTGGTAATGACTAGAAAGGGACACAGGAGACATTCTAGGATATGGAAACATTCTCTTTTCTTGATCTAGATGGTGATCATCACAGAAGTATGTATGTATGTATGTATATGTGTGTGTGTGTGTGTGTGTGTGTGTGTATTAAATTTAATCAAATAGTAAATTTAAGATTTATGCACTTTAAGTTTACACCCCAAAACAACCACCCCCACCCCCCCAAAAAAAAAAAACAGAAAAAAGACAGTTGCAATCTCAAAAAACTGTACCTAACTTTTTTGTCTAAAAATTACACAACCTATCTAATCTCTTCCTAAAACGGCGTTTTTACAAAAACAGTAGTATTAAGTTGGTACAAAAGTAATTACGGTTTTTGCAATTGTTTTTAATCTTTTAAACCACAATTACTTTTGCACAACCTAATATTGCAATTTCTAACTGTGAACACCAAGGACACATCTTCTTATCAAATGAATGCTCCACTGAGACTCCCAAATAAAAGGCAGCATTGCCTGGGGTTCTGAAAAATAGCAGCTGGGCCTCCAGTGATGGGAGTGGCAGAAGTCATACAGAGAATCAAGTCATTCCTATCGATACTCAATTTACCTTTCAGCATTCTGAAGCCCACTGCTCCCTTAGAAGCTCTTTTTTTACCCCCAATATCTGGTTGAAGCTTTTCTATAGCCGCTATCCCAAAGAAGAAATGAAACAGAACTGCGGACAGTAGGTATTAGATATGTGATTTCAATGGGCTTAAAAAACATGAGTTAGCCCTACGCATTGTTGGGTTTCCTGTTATGAACAACTGGGCGAAGGGAGAAGCCTGACTCAGAGTAGAAAGCTGAGAGCTGCCTTAGGACATGCTGCAGTGCTAACAGAACTTTCCGCGATGACGGAAGTGTTCACCATCTGTGCTGTCCAGTATGGTAGCCACTAGTCACATGTAGTTACTGAGAACTTGAAATGTCGGTGGAGCAACTGAGAAAATGAATTTTCTGATTCAATTACAATTAATCTGTATTTCAACATGTAACTAATGGCTATTGTATTGGACAGCACAATTCTGGAGAAAACTCAGAGCAAAACGGGGCCAAAATCCTACCATCGACATACATCTCCCAAAAACCCAGCAGTGCCATGGCCAAAATGTCAAAAAGGCTCAGTGTATTTATATTCTCTCTCCTACCTCGCCAAAATAAAAATCGAATAGAGAAAGACAAGATGAAAGTAATTATTCGTTTCAAAATAATTTTAAATAAAATATGTACATAAAGCAATGCTAACAATTCCACAAGGTTATTTACTATAGCTACACATTGCTCTTGAGAGGTATTTTTGAAGTCATGGAAGAAGTTTTAGCTGAATCAAAATATCTCATGTTTTAGCAATATGTCCTTAGCCGAACAGTGGAACTTAATAAGATCATGCCAATAAACTGAAAAGTTTGTCACCTGGTCAGAGAGTGTAAGTGGAGAAGAATATCCGATTCTACAGCCATACGTAAAGCAAGATATCTCTGCTGTCAATTCTAGGACATGAGCTAAAGGCAAATAGCCAATGTATGTGTCCTTTGGTCTAAAACAAAATAAAAGAAACATTTTAGCCAATCTTAAAAAGGCACTGTAAATTAGAAATGTCAATAATCTTATCATTTCAATATAGATGGAGTTTAGGAAATGTGAACATGAGCTCTAATTTCTAAGAAGAATGTTGAATGATTCTCTCTTACCCCAGGCCAGGAATTCTCTCACACTGGCCTGCCATCCCAGCTATCAAATTGCTATGATGCATCATCACTCCCTTAGGTCGGCCAGTAGATCCACTTGTATACATGACGATAGCCATGTCCGAAGGAGTTGGTCTATTTGGAGTAACGCTTGCTAAAATGAAAAAGCACCACATTTTTATTCTGTTAAAAATCGAAACTGCTAAATGAAGACATAATTATTAGATTTTGACATAATGATAAATGATTTAAAACAAACATTCTCGGGTGGCCGGTTAGCTCAGTTGGTTAGAGCATGATGCTCGTTAACACCAGGGTTGCCAGTCTGATGCCCGCATGGGCCAGTATGAGCTGCGCCCTCCACAACTAGATTGAAAAAAGTACTTGACTTGGAGCTGATGGGGCCTGGAAAAACACACTTAAAATAAATTTTAAAAGTTTAAAAAATATTATCTATTAAAAATCAAAAGATAAAAAATGGTTTATCAAATCTCATTAACTGCAGTGAGAACTTCAAACTCAATTTGGCCCACTTTCTGGATGTGTAGCCTAATCCCTCCCTGTCTGCTCATGCCTTTCTCTCTACAGTGTTGTACACAAAGCAATATTGTGAAAAGATTTCCAGGACACTGGAGAATCAGGAAGATAAGTAAGAGTATTGTGGGTAACTCCTCAGGCCTCAGTTCTCTCATCTCTAAAATGAGTAAGTTGGACTAGATTATGGTTCTTAACCACTGGTGAGCCTGAGAATCACCTGCAGAGCTTAAATCAAACACCATCTCTGGATTCTAGTTCTTAGAATTCTGATTCTTTATGTCTGAGATGGATCAAAGGCTCCACAGGTGACACTCATACACACACCCCTGATTGAAAACCACTAGACTTGATATTTTTTATAAGTTTTTACAAAAATAATTTTATTTTAATATAATTGAACCATAGACATGGAATTAGAAAACCATTAGACACTTAACATATTTTAAGATTAAATTCCAAGTAGCAAGTAAAATCCAAGGGATGTTTCTGTTTCTCTCTCTCTCTCTCTCTCTCTCTCTCTCTCTCTCTCTCTCTCTCTCTCTCTCTCTCTCTCATTTGGAATATTTGTTGTGTGTCTGACTTGGGGATTCTTTTGGGTCTTCCAGACTTAGTGCTTCTTCCCCTATCTGAATCAGATACTTGGGTTCTTTTTAATCAAAATTAGAGAGGACTTTTAGGATACTAAGAGACAGAGACCATGCAGAAGGGTTTACATGTCCTTCATTCCCTATCAAAGGTAATATCTAAACAGTATCTAAACTTCACTTCTTCCAGCACCCTGTCTGAAGATAGGAATGTTTTAATCATCTTAAGGGTCCTGAGCCCCAGTGCCATCTTTGCTTATTAAATGATTAGTGGAGGAAAATAGAGAGGTCTCCCCAACAGATTATATTCAGCCATCTTGAGCAGGTGCCAGTAGATTTTTTTACCCCCAAAGGACCACATGATAAATATCTTTGGCTTTGAGGGTGATACAGTCTCTGCTACAACTACCCAATTTTACTGTTGTAGAATGAAAGAAGCCATAGATAACTGTGAGATGAACTGATGTGACTGTGTTCCAATCCAACTTTATTTAGAGAAACAGATGGCAGGCTGTAATTTGCCAACCTGTGCACTAGTCATGCTTCTCAAACTATCTATGGTGAAGACCAATTTTTCCCTTATAATTTATGGATGGATGCTTTTGAAAAATAAAAATGAATTACTGGAAAAACAAAATAAAAAGATATAACATAGGAGCTTAACCTTTTTAGATTAAACCGACAACAAATTACACTTCAATAAATAGGACAGTCATACATAGGGAAAAAGGAAAAAATTAGGAAAACTGTAACTGTTGTTACTCAAAAGTATCTTCTAGCCTACAAATAAAGAGAATAGCTATTATAGACATACTTTTTTTTATCATTCCACAATACTAAGCAAAAAAATTGAGCAAAACTGCAACTTCCAGTATTAAGTGCCTATATGCACACTCTATAGTATGTAGATACTATATTTTAAAATTTTAATGTGACATAAATTTGCTTCTTGTTGTTAATTTAATCTAGGTTAGATTGACAACCAGTGCTACTTATCAGAAATAATGCATACCTAAACTCTTCCTAGTTTTAAAAGTAGCTTTATTGAGGTATAACTGATACACAAAGTACTGCACATTTTAACATAAAATTTACTGCCCATTATAAAAGATTCAGGTTCCCTAAGCTCAGGGTTCCTCTCCTGTAACACAACCCACTACATGTGCAGATATCTAACTCTCTTCACATTGCCCTGTGGAAACTGGGGTGCAGGGAAGCAACATAAATGCTGATACTCTGGGTACCGCTATTGCTGTGAGTAAAATACTATCCTACATCTCTCCCAGGAGTCCTGTGTCTCCAAAAAACTGTGGCAAGCTCACTTGTTTGCTTGCAAGTTGGGTAAAGTTTCAGCCTCTTTGCCATGCTCCACAAGGAGTAGAATGCTATACTTGACATGTGTTATTGCAAATATGTGTTCAGTCTCTAATGAAATATCCAGAAGCTAAACGGATGTTCACCCAACATTTTCTGCCAAAATGAATCCTTTCCTCATCTAGTAGAGTATCATGACCTTCATATCAAACGTGAGAGAAAAACTATTTAAATGGAGTATTAAATTTCCTTAACCCTCTGTCCTGATGACCAACTGATATTTTGCTACAAGGTGGATTTACTTGTTTCAAATGAAATACCAATGACCACCTCGGTGGTAGGAAAAACCCAAGCATGGGGGTCAGTCCGGTGGCTCAGGCTGTTGCAGCTCCATGGTCCTAATGCCAAAGGCTGCCAGTTCGATTCCCACACGGGCCAGTGGGCTCTCAACCACAAGGCTGATGGTTCAACTCCTCAAGTCCCACAAGGGATGGTGAGCTGCACCCCCTGCAACTAAGATTGAACATGGCACCTTCAGCTGAGCTGCCACTGAGATCCCGGATGGCTCAGTTGGTTGGAGTGCGTTCTCTCAACCACAAGTTTGCCGGTTCGACTCCTGCAAGGGATGGTGGGCTGTGCCCCCTGCATCTAACAATGGCAACTGGACCTGGAGCTGAGCTGCGCCCTCCACAACTAAGATTGAAAGGACAACAACTTGACTTGGAAAAAGTCCTGGAAGTACACACTGCTCCCCAATAAAGTCCTGTTCCCCTTCCCCAATAAAATCTTTATTAAAAAAAAAAGACAAGCATGAATCCTGGCAAACAGTTTAGCATCCTCTGAGACATCAGTTAAGATCACTAGAATTAAGCATTAAAAACAGTTTACTGAATGGAAGGCCAGATTATGTCTTCCTTAGGTGAAGTCCAAATTGGACAGTTATAGCAGGTTACAAGAAAGAAAAGTTTGGCAGCAACCACCATAAAGCATGAACCACTGAATACCTCTCTACTACTAAGTAAATCTTAAAATGGTGGTTACCTTTTTGAGGAGAAAGGGAAGGAAACCTTTAATCATATATGGTCTTGACAGTTTTTTTAACGTTTTAAAACTTTGTTTTAAATCAAAGAACTTTACAGTTTTCACTCACATCACCTACTGAAATAACAGAGCAGGAATAAATTTGTTTTAACTGCTTTACTTACAGTTTTCTGGCTTGGCTCCCAACTCTTCAACTGACTGCATGCTGTGGATCTCGAATCCTTCAGGGTATTCTGTTTTATTGATAGTCTTATTGTCCACATAAATAATATGTTTAACACAAGTGATATCTAACAATGCAGTCTGTTGAACAGAAAGAAAATCCAGCTATTAAACATGGGCCTGCAGTAAACTCAGTTATTGAACATTTTCCTGTCCTGTCAGATAACACTACCATGAATTCAAAGAAAATTTCATATTTACCTTAAGTTTGCTTTCCAAAAGTTCAACACTAGTAATCAGATAGGCAGCCTCAGATTCATTTAACCCATGAACTACAGCTTCTTTGCCAAGTGTGGCATATAAAGTCACAACTACATGATAAAAAAAATAAACAAACATAATAGTTAAATGGCAAACATTTATTTGGTATATTAGTTAAGTCAGCCTTAAATGATAGTTATACTCACAGACACAAAGACATTTTATAATTTAATTTGATTTCCTAGTCTCTGCTATTACCCTTCAACCTTGCCTTAAACTTCCCGGTAACCCCAAATTTTCCTCAAAAATTCTCAGGATTCTAACTTTCTAAACCTAAAGAAACCCAGAAATACAGGAAGTGCCACAACTGATCGAGACTCAGTCAATTAAGATTCTCAAGGCCAATACGTTCTGGCTGAACTCTTAACGCAGGTCAGAGCTATCCCAGCTCTGCTGTGACACACACTTTCAATGGTCATAGCACTAAAGAACAGATAAGTCATTGAGAATCCTCAGATTTTGAGGATTTCAAGTCAGAAGACAGTCCATGATCACGTTCACACTCCTTCTATGAAAACTTTTTTAATGGGGCCAGTGTCCGTGCTGATTGGTGACCTCCAAGCCTGAATTGAAGAAGACACAGAGACCTACTCTTTAGGAGCTACCAGACAAAGAAAACATAAACTGAAACCCAGATCCCTTAGAATTAGTGGACCTGTGCTAAACTTAGATAAGACTTGGAAACTCAGCTCTCAGCTGGTAACCCAAATAGCAACCTAGTCAGTAACAGCCACTTTTCATGAGCTCTTAATGTTCCAGTTGGGTGACCGGTACATAGGGGATTATTTCCATATTATCCACTTTTATTTGAAATGCAAACTCTGATTCCTATACCATCCCTGCCTGCAGTGTCCTATTTCATTCAACAAGTAACTGAGTACTTAGTGCATGACAGGAACTGTTCTGGACTGTTAATATTTAAAAGTCATTTCTTGCACAATAGCTAAAGAATCAGAAATACACCCAATTTAACTTTCTGGCCAACATATATATATAATGCCAGTTCAAGCTGTCGCATGCTTATTCCACATGTAAAATGGAAAAGGTCAAATAAGAAGCCTTGAATTGAAGAAATGAACTAGAATTATGCTAAGCAATGACTTTTTGTTGTCATTCTTTCGTGGGTAACTTCCTAAAAAAATGCCCCCAAACCCCAAATCTTTCAAGTGCAATTCACTTCCAATTAAAAAGTAAAATTCAAAATTCTATCCATTAATCTGCCAAATCCCAAACTAGCTCTTAGAAGTTATTATCTTTTAACTTTTAACTGCATTTTATATATATTATATATATATACATACACTGTTTTAGAAATATAATTTACGGCAGACAAATGACTAAAGAACACCTACTTTGAAAACAAGAGGATCTCAGGACAATTTCACATGTAAACAAGGCCCGCTTTCCCCTCCAAAACCACAAGGCACTTACGAGGAAAGTTGTACTTAAAGCAGGTCTGTGCCGCAATCATCCATTCGGCCCTGGTCTCACAGAAAATAGCAATAGTGCTCTTTGGTTTTAATCCCAACGCAGTGAGTCCACTACCAAAGTTATTCACTCTGAGGTTCACTTCAAGATAGTTCATCCATTTGTAATTCCCAAGAATTAACTGTTAAAGTGAGACATTCTCTGATATTAGTATATGTATTCAAACAAGCAATTAGAAATACTATTCAAAGTACAGAACTCTAAAATTTCCCTTAAGCAAATATACAGAACCTATGCACACCCTCTGAGAATTAGTTACACAGCACTCTAGTGCAATGCAAGGATATCTAAAATGCACTTGATTTACGATAGAATGTACCCTCCCCTTAAAAAAATTAAAAAGTGCAAAACTGCTTTACCTTCTTAAAAACCTTTCCATTTGGCTGCATTTCATTTTCTTCACTTAGGATTTCCCTGGTCCCGAGGCTGTCCTTCTTCCCAAACTTGGATACAGCATGATCAAATAATTTATCCAGAGTGTCTGCCCCAGGAATGTCTATGACAGCTAGGGAGTCGAAGTGTGTGACAGAGCGATATGGACTTCCGGGTTTGTCTGAAGTGGGCTTAGCTTTTATTCTCTTTGCCATAACGTTTTTCTTCTTGGCATTGGTAAGAAAATACCACGGAATAAATATAAGGGCACTGTATACTGTTATTAACAAGTGGACAGGCAGCAAAATAATGGTGGGCACATTTAGCTTAAGATTCATAGCGGCAAGGCTTCTACAATGGTGTTTATTTCTTGTTATTCTTTGGCTTCAGAAAGCCTTATTTTGCTGAAGAAGGCAATAATGGAAGCAGCAGTAAGAGCAGCAGTATAGCCAAGGCAGTTCAATTTTAATGATACAGATAAAAGTTAGTAATCTTTGGAAGCCGACAATAAAGTACACCTGTAGGTGAAGACAATGAACCAGGCAGAGAGCAGGGGAAAAAAAAAAGGTATTAACAAGTTGACAGCACCATCGATTTAAATACTTAGGTATTTATTAGTTTATATAATTGATTTGCTACAGAAAGCTGAAATAACTGGTCTGAAATATTGGTACATTCCCTTTTTAATCATTATTGCATAAACTTCTCAATTTAATCTTTTCTAAGTTTTTAGGTATACTGCTACTCTGCACATCATTCTGTAAGTCAGCTGAGTAACACTGCTTTGAATACTTACACGAATGCGTGAATATGATATTTAAATTTGGCTAAACTTTGGGAGAGTAGGGAATGCCAATAATGATGTTTCTCTTAATATGTACATATATGTAAACCAGACAGCTTTAAAACCGGATTGGTTTTGCATCCAAAAGGCAAAACCAACACACCAATTTAGGTTTATTTCTCAAAGATCAACCCAGAAATATTATTCTGAGTTCTTCATGAAGGTAAAATTCTGAGGTAACGCTATTCACTATCTCCTATCCTCAAAATTGGAGAATACAATCATAAAACCATTTCCTAAATGTCCCCTTTGTGCTCAAAATTGTACCAGTTGCCTGGGAGTATTAAGTCAGAAATAAGTGTAATTTCTGGCCCTTGCCCATTAAGAGTTAACACTTCTGAGGTAATCAGCACACAGCATAGACCCAGTGTTGTTCAAACCCTTTTGATGGGAGGAAGGCAGCTAAACCATTTCTTCAAATAAAAACCCATAGACTGCCCATATATAAAACTAAAGTGGAAATACTCTGGCTGAAGCAAAGAACAGGGGTGTCCAGATTCCCACCCTGGACTTCCTAGAACCGTACTCCCAAGGTGACCACTGAAGCATTTCCAATGAAAAGCCCTGCAGAAATATATAACTAAGTACTACGGTGTGCAGGACAAGCAATAAATGCAATAGGAGTCCAAACAAAGTGTAAAATGGCCAAGAGTAACAGAGAGAGGCTCTGTGGAGATTAGATTTAAAAGCTGGACCTCATTTTGAGGATCTGGAAATGAAGGAGAAAGAATGGAGGGCATTCCCTGAAGGAGAACCACATGAAGAAAGATACAGAGGTAGGAATGAAAGGACTTTGGGAGAGCAGACAGTGCCAATAACGACACTGGCCTGACTGGGGCATAGAGTACTCGTTGCCTAAATAGGCTACAGTAGTACAGGACCTGACAAACCAGGCAAAGCAGTTTTGATTTGATGAGGCAGAAAACAAGAGGCCGCTGCAGGTCAGAAGAACAGTGCTAGTTGGAAAGGAACTGCGGAAACAGCCTCAGGGATACTATCCTTCAGGGAGTGTGCCTTGAGCTGAGAAAGCTATTTTGGTGAGTGGAGGCGATTTCAACCATTAAAATGAAAATATTAGTTCACTTTGAGGAGATAAATTGAAGCTCATCCTTCTACAACTCTTGCAGAAATAAATAGGCAGACTATTGAGGCCCTGCACAGTTGTTTGTTTTTACACCTTACTATAAAATGGTAGCTTAATCCTGCCTCTGCTTTTGTTCATGTCCTTTGACTTTATGTGGTGAAATGAGCAAGAAACCACAAGTGAAAAGACCTATATTTCAATCCCAATCTCTGTCACTAATTGGCTGTGTAACCTTGAGCAAAACCATCTATCTGAGTTTAAGATCACACTAGATCAATAGCCCTTCACTTCTTAAGAGGTGACGAGCCCCTTTGAGAATCCAATGAAAACTATGAACCCAATTCCCCCAGAAAGACATGCAAAGCATTACATACAATTTCAGGGGATTCAGAAGTTGCCTGAAATGCTTCCATGCATCCCAAAGGGTGACACCAAGTGCGAACTATGCATTTCTGGCCTACATGGTTTCTCAGGGCCTTTGCAACTTCAAATTTTATGATTTACCCTATCTAGAAATTGCTTTCTCAGTCTAACAAGCCCGGTCATTTACTTCTTCAAGATAAGGTATGTCAAGTGTATATCACAGCGCCTGGTCCTCAATATGCAAGATCCCCTCTAACGATCCTCTTCTTCAACAGACATTTCACGACTACACAAATCCACAAATCTTTCCTTTCTCTAATTTCCTCCATCACTTGAAATGTCTACCACTCATTCTGATCCTTCATTATTCCATTATTTCCAAACATCTAAGCATATAAGCATAGAGCAGTCCAGTAGTTCTCAACCCTATCAAACCCAACTCCTCTTTCTTAACAAAATATTTTATAACACTCCTTTATAAACTTTAAAGGATAGTCACAGATTACCTACACACATTTTTTTTTTAAATGAATACCAAAAAGAAATTAATTCAAAATGAAATAATACTTATTTCAACATATAAATTCTCAGGGGCAATACTAGAAGGCAAACATCTTCAAATTGATAGAAGCCCCTAAGGGATGAGTACCACTTCACTCTCACTTGAGAAATTGTCAGACTTGGGGCTGAAGATATACAAATAAATGGAAGACAGCCTTTGAACGGCTTTACAATCTAGTTGGATTTAAACTGTATTATATGTTTTGTAGCCATTCACTTAATCTTGTTATACACACTTAATCTTTTACACGTTTGCCACAAACCTTGGAGGGAGGGAAATATCTTCTCCTCAATCCTCATAGGACAGACACACATACGTGTGTGTGTGTGTGTGTGTGTGTGTGTGTGTGCATACACACGTAGACAAGGCTTGAAGAACATTCGGGTGAGGAGAGATCAGCGAGATCACTGAGTCAAGGTTTTCAAATTTTCTGGTGGTGGTGAGGGTCATCCATTTGAATAAAAACTTATAGGGACATGAAAACCCAAGTATAGATTTTTTTTTAAAAGGGAGAGTTGCTTTGGTAGGGGAGGTTGTGACAGCCCCTGAAGGCACTCCTTGGAACCTCCAGTTGAACTGAGTATTTGAACCACTGGTATTGTCTGATCCCTTATTCACAAAGGAGCAAATGAGGGACAGTACAAATTGTAACTGAGGTCCACCCCAAGTCTGGTGCTATTTCAAGCATACCAGACAGTCTCTGCCCATTTTTGCCTATCATCTTAAAATCCTTCCTTGTCAAAAGTTTTCTAGGGTTACACTCACGTCTGTTGATAAATTCATTGGGGGGAAAAAGACTTGAATACATACTATGTGTAAGTTTTGAGCACTTACTATAAAGATGAATAGAGCATGCCCTGAATTCTTTATATGCATGCGTGCATGTATATGTGTATTCATATATATATGGAAGGGACATCAGTTCACAAATACATAACATATAGTATGATAAATCCCATAAGAGAAGCAAAAATAAAATGCTAAAGGTACTTTATTCAAAAGAGGGCGGGGGGAACTGCATTCAGTTTGGGGTAAAAGAAAAAGAGAGAGGAAATAGAACCATCCAGAAAAGTTTCAAAAAAACAAACCATTTGATTTGGATGTGAAGGATGCAAATGTTTGCAAAAGGAGAGGGTGAAGACTGGGAAATGAGGACAGTCCTATCAGAGAGACAAGTGGATGAGCAAACGGATGTGTGCAGAACAGTGCAGGATGGAACTGAACCACAGCAAGCAGTACCGCAGACATTAATGCTCTCTGTGTAAAGTGCTGCTCCACTTTTGTGATCCAAGTCAAGGGGAAAACAGAATTATTTCAGAGTTAACTTTACTAGATTGTAGCTATGCTCTAAGGGACACATGCATATGATGATTTGGTGACTCAAGATTAAATACCCTTGGGGCCGGCCTGGTGGCTCAGGCGGTTGGAGCTCCGTGCTCCTAACTCCGAAGGCTGCCGGTTAAATTCCCACATGGGCCAGTGGGCTCTCAACCACAAGGTTGCTGGTTCGACTCCTCGAGTCCCGCAAGGGATGATGGGCTCTGACCCTGCAACTAAGATTGAACACAGCACCTTGAACTGAGCTGCCTCCCAGATGGCTCAGTTGGTTGGAGCGCAGGCTCTCAACCACAAGGTTGCTGGTTCGACTCCCGCAAGGGATGGTGGGCTGCGCTCCCTGCAAGTAGAAAACGGCAACTGGACCTGGAGCTGAGCTGCGCCCTCCACAACTAAGACTGAAAGGACAACTTGAAGCTGAACAGCACCCTCCACAACTAAGATTGAAAGGACAACAACTTGACTTGGAAAAAAGTCCTGGAAGTATACACTGTTCCCCAGTAAAGTCCTGTTCCCCTTCCCCAATAAAATCTTAAATAAATAAAAAAGATTAAATACCCTGCTATTGCATTATGGGAAAATGAATTGGTCTCTAAAGAAGAGAATGTCTGATATCCTGGGTGATAAGTGGGTGAAACTGAGTTAGGAGACATGGGTTCTAACTTCAGTATCTGCTATGAAGTGTGACCTTGAACAGGTTACATGGCCTCAAACTGAAAAGCTCTGTGTCAGTGGCATCACGTGAGAAACAGGAATATTGCTTGTGGTAGCATGGTATTGTTGGGAGAGAATCCTTCATCTTATCCAGCTTAAATTCCATGGACAATAATAATAATCAGTTTCTGCAATACATGCTCAGCTCTCTCGCCTCTCTCTCACTTTGTTGTAATTCTCGGCTAAACCACGACCTGGTTAAATCCAATTCACTCAATCTGCATTTGTACGCACATACCTAAATTTGGCTGGAGAAAAACCTGACTATGCTGAATTGTCCCCTGAAATCTGTGATCGCTCCCTCCAGGAGGCCATACTGCATTGCACTAGTCCATGCACTGGCCATACTTTCTTCTCTCTCCCAGACCAACACTCCAGTAGTAAGCTGCTGACATCGCTTACTATTTTGCTGATAAAACTGAAAAAGTCTGAAGAGAACTTCCACACATTCCCACTGCTGTGTCTACCCTTCTACTGGCATCTATGGTCACATGCTTTTTTCACTCCTGTGACAATGACTGAACTGGTAATGCTCCCAGCTAAGGGCAACCCCATCACTAATGCACAGGGGTGCTTTGTCTCTACAGAAAGGACCTGGAGGTGCTGTTCTAGCAATTCCCCCCCTCTCTTGCCTCATTAATGTTTCCTGCTCTACTGAATTATTCCTATCAGCATTATAATGGGCTATGATTTCTTTCATTTTAAAAACCATTCCCTGAGAGCAGATAGAGGCAGAACTAGTAGGAAGAAGCAAGCCAATACGCCCTGCTAAGGAATTGCTGGTGAACCACTGAATTCTGTAATCAAGGGAGTAACATTATAAGATTTGTTTTATGAAAATCAGTCTGAGAGCCAAAAATCAAACACACACTCTCTCTCTCTCTCTCTCTCTCTCTCTCTCTAATATAACCACCACCATCCTCTTTCTTGTACGTTCTTCTCTGGCTACAGCCCCATATCTTTTCCTCCTCTTTAGGACTCCTTAAAAGAATGGTCTGTGCTGTCTCCCACTTCTCTGCTCCTATTTTCTCTCGAACCCACGACACTCAGGCTTTTGCCCCCCACCATTCCCCCACATTGCTATGATTAAAGTCACCAATGACTTCCATGCTGTCAAAGATGCCACCAAGGTCACTTAAAAAGCTCAGTCCCCATCTCCCCGGCCCACCAGCATCCTTTAACACAGTTGACCCCTCTTTTCCTGCTTGAAACTTCTTCACTTGGCTTCCAAGAGATCACGTTCTTCAGGTTTCCTTCCCTCTTTCCTGGCCATTCCTTCTCAGTCTCTTTTGCTGCTTCTTCCTCATCTCCCTGACCTCTAAAGGCTACAGTGCTCAGTCCCTGAGCCTCTCCTCTTCTTTATCTACACTCACTCCCAGTGATCTCATTTAGTCTCACAGCTTTATATATTTTTGGCACCTCATACAAAGGGTGCCAAAAATATATACACGTTTTAAGAAAGGAAAACTATTAAAATTGTAATACTCAATATATACTGATAACAAAAGATGAATACAAGTCACGTTTGACTTCTGCAATTACAAGAGGTGCTCAAAGTGGTTACCATCAGTGTCCAGACACTTCTGAATATGGTGAACTACAATGTATGCTTGAGCAACATTGACCAAAGTGTCCACTTCTATACATTTTTTTGGCACCCCTCGTATATGCTGATGACTTCCAAATTTCTCTCCATAGCCTGGTCTCCCTTAAACACCAGATTTGCATATGCAACTGTTTCCTCAACAGATCCATTTAGATACCGCATCAGTTAAGTACCTCAAACTTAATATGTTCACAACTGAGCCACTGATCATCCTGCACAAACCTTTTTCACTCAGTTGTGCCCATCTCTGTAAATTACAGTTGCTTTTGACCAAAAACCTCAGATTGACCTTCACTCTGCTTTCTCACAAATTCCACACCCAACTCATTAGCAAATCCTACTCGCTCTACTTACAAAACAGATATCAAACTCGACTACTCCTCACCACCTCCACTGCTACCATCCTGGTTCAGCCCATTATCATGTTACCTGAATAAATGCAATAGTCAGTCTGATCTCCCTGCTTCCACTTTTATAGTAAATTCTAAACTCGGCAGCCAGAGTGCTCCAGTTAAAATGTAAGTTAGACTATGTCATCCACCTGCTCAAAACCTTTCCAAGAATCCTCACATGACTCATTCAAGAAGAAAAGCTAGTGCTTACCATGAACTAGGAGGCTACAGAACTCACACCTAGCTTTAAGTATCTGACTTCAACTCCTAGTATACTCTCCTCTGGCTCATTCTACTACCCTCCCACTTGTCCCTAGCTGTTTCTGGGACACATCAAGCATAACCCTGCCTCTGGACCTTTGTACATGCTATTCTCTCTGCCTGGAATGTTCTTCCAAGATACCTGCATAGCTTAATCTTTCCCTTCTTTTTTGACTTAACTCAAATATCACCTCCGCAGTGAGGCCTTCTCCAGCCACTCTCACTAAAATTGCACCCCAACATTTCCAATCCCTTTCTCACTTTATTTTTCTCCTTAGCACTCATCACTAATGCATCATATGCTGTATTTTTCATGTTTATTAGCAATGTCCCCATTAGAACATAAGCTCCCTGGGGCAGAGTTTATTGTTTGCTGCTGAATCCTCAGTGACTACAACAGTACCTCCATGTGTTAACTGTTCAATAAATTTGACTGAAATAAGAATGTATGTGGAATTACTCTGAAACTATGAAGAAAAAATATATGCAAGTGCAACAGCCTGAAGGCAACCAACCTGAGTCATCTTTCAAAAAAATCACTGTTCATGCTGACATTCCAGGAAATGCTATACTCTTACAATCCCTGGTACTTAAAATAAATTTGAACATGTTTTTAGTTGCGTTAATAGTTAATAAAAAACAGAAAACTGGATAAACTGCGTGTTGCACAGACGGTAATAATTTGTGTTATAAAAGCATGAGGGTTATACAGTTTGTACTATGTGCTTTTTTATGGATGACTTTCACAAAGGCATGCTGTCCTTCCGTGTATGAAGAGTGACACTGCTGTCCCACTATTAGTAGGGCGTGAACTCTGAGTTTTGTTTCCCTGAAACAAAGTAATGCATTCGTTTCTATATGAGCCAGAAAAGGGCAGGACATCATCTTCAATGATGGGCTAATTAATCGTCCTACTGCTGTTTACCATTCCCTACGGAAACCATATTAATAACCACTTATTGGGCATTTACCATGGGCTAGGCACTGTGCTCAGTCTTTAGACACATTATCTCATTCAATCCTTCTGGAACCCATTTAAGTTAGCACCCTCATGTTACTCTGATGCAACAGTCTCAGCTAGGATAAATAATTTGTCCAAGATAACATACTAAGTAGGGATTTTTGACCCAGGGCTACCTGATTTTGACCCAGGGCTACCTGATTTTAAAGTCCATACTTTCAGCGACAGTGGTACCTCGGTTTTCTAATGTAATCCGTTCTGGAAGACCATTTGAGTTCTGAAACGTTTGAAAACAGCTGACAACTAGGCCTCAGGATCTTGCACTCAGAGGAAGCTGCGAGACATGTTCGACTTCCAAGGCGTGTTTGAAAACCAAAGCATTTACTTCCAGGTTTACAGTGTTCGTAAACTGAAATGTTCATCAACAGAGACGTTCAAAAACCAAGGTACTACTATATACTGTCTGTGACCCTGGTCATACTGGTACAATCTAAAGAGGTGAAATTGGCAAATTTTGCGTATTAAAGAAATCCTGGCAAAAATTTTGAGCACTGATTTTGTCCTACATCCTAAGGCATTTTTATAGGGGGAAAAAAGTCCCTTAGGTATCCAGTAAGTCCTCGAAAGTTTAGGGAAAAATCAGATGAAATTTTATTTTATATTTTGTTTTGAGGTTAAGTGTAATGTTAACTATTTCATTCCAGTTACTTCAAACATTCTGAGATAGGTTAAAAACAAAAAGCATTAGTAATAAATTAAGCTCCAGTATACAAAGTAAACAAATACTATATATACTGATTAAAGACTGAATTTAAAAGGAAAAATCATCACCCCCAGAAGCAAGTGACACAACAACAATTTAAGAATGAAAGAGAAAAACTAATTGAAGTTATATAATGCCAAGACAATTTTTCAAAAGTTTTAGAAAATGGACTAAACCAAGCAAGGATCCATGCATCTGCCAGGGTGAAACATGCAGTAAGGACAAATTGAATTCATCTGTCCTTGACAGAAGACCTTATTAAAATGTAAAAATTTGAAAAGCAATGATTAGCTGTGTCAGTGCTACTTTAAGAAATCACATTTTCAAGTCACACATCATGTAAGGGTAATTTAAATACCAAATAAAGAGAAAATTTGCTTTCTGAAAAGGATTAGCTGTTATCTACTAAATATTAAATCAGAAAACGACTATAAAAGTTCCAAGAGGTTAAATAGATAACCATACCTGTTGTACTTTAAAAGATCATGTTTCTACACGAATGTTGCACCATCAAGACTTTTGTAAAGGGGAGGGGTGCTTTTTAAAAAATCCTATTTTCTTTCACACATTAAAAAATTCCAAATGATTTTAAAACACAGGAGAAAGCTCAAACATGATGTTTAAAAAAAGAATGCTTGCGTTTAGTTAATGAAATCAAACTTTCCAGGAGCTATATTACAACATAATTAACTTTATGCTAATATTAAAATTTAAAAACGTCATATTTTAACAAAATAAAAGGCATTAAGAGTAGCTAGCAGGATTTTTTGCTATCAGACTACAAGACTGAATAATCATGTGAAATATACATCAGTCTGCCCCTTGTCAGTCTCATCTAACTCAAATTGGTAGACCAATCTAATCAATATGAAATAGCTTATACAATCAAACGTTAAACCTGGTATACAGCAATTATGATACATACATTTGAAAACTGAAAAAAGGCAAAACAAAAACCTAGGGTGAATATACAGATACCCTATACCGACACAATGCACCTGTGCCTGGCTATTTTGACTAGAAGTGTCTCACAAAGATAACTAATCTTTGGGTGTGTCTCTAACAAGATTAATCAAACCTGTTTACTTCACCACCTGGAGAGGTATTAACTCCTGAAGTCGCCATCTTGCCAGTCTCCTCCCAGCTTTTCCCAGTAAAAAAAGCATCTCAGCTGCCATGTTGAAGATGTTCTTTCATGCTCTATAGCACAAGTTCCCTCCCATAACGCCTTACGACCATTCCCAGCATGCATCAGATGTTTTTTCTAGGTCACAGAATGGTATAATTGGGATCCTATCTATATGTGTTGAAATGAGAAGATCTAGGAGACAATGTTGCTGCCTACACACTTCACATGCATTATGTACATCCATTTCCTCATTTTCACAACATACTTGATTTTTGTTTTTTTAACACTTTATTTTGGCATTCAATATTATTATATATTAATTTCAGGTGTATAGCATAGTGGTTGGACATTTATATAATTTAAGAAGTGATCCCTCTGACTAGTCTAGTACCCACCCGGCACTATACATAGTTATTACCATATCATTGACTATATTCCCTATGCTTTACTTTACATCCCCATGACAACTGTGTAACAACCAATTTGCACTTGTTAATTCCTCCCCCTTTCTCACTCACCCCCAACCCCACTCCCATCTGATAACCATCAAAATGTTCTCTGTATCTATGGGTGTTTCTGTTTTGGTTTTGTTCTTTACATTCCACGTATAAGCAAAATCACATTGCACCTGTCTTTCTCTGTCTGACATACTCCACTAGGCACAATACCCTCCAGGTCCATCCATGTCTCTGGGGATGGCAAGAACCCATTCTCATGCATGGCTAAGCAATATTCCATTGTATATATGTACCATCTCCTCTTTATCCATTCATCCACTGACAAACACCCAGGTGGCCTCCACATCTTGGCCGTTGTAAACAATGCTGCAATGAACATATGGATGCACGTCTTCTTGAAATAGTGTTTTGGGATTCTTCGGATAAATAACCATAAGTGGGGTTACTGGGTCCTTCTGTCTCTTGCTATAGCCTTTGTTTTAAAGTCTATTCTGTCTGGTATAAGTATCACTACCTCAGCTATTTTTTTGTTTCCATTTTCATGAAATACCTTTTTCCAACCCTTTACTTTCAGTCTGTGTGTGCCTTTTGATCTGAAGTGAGTCTCTTGTAGACAGCATATGTAAGGGTCTTGTTTTCTTATCCATTCAGCCACCCTGTATTTTTGATCAGAGCATTTAATCCATTTACACTTAAAGTAATTGCTGATCGATACATAGTGATTGCCATCTCATTGTTCATATTTTTTATCTTCTTTGTTTTCTTCTTCCTCTTAAAGAAGTCCCTCTAACATTTCTTGTAATACTGGTTTGGTGGTGATGAACTCCTTTAGCTTTTTGTCTGGGAAGCTCGTTATCTGTCCTTCGATTCTAAATGACAGCTTTGCTGGGTAGAATAATCATGGTTGTAGGTCCTTGCTGTTCATCACTTTGAATATTTCCTGCCAATCCCTTCTGCCTGCAAAGTTTTTGTTTGTTTGTTTGTTTGTTTTGTCTTGACAGTCTTATGGGAGCTCCCTTGTAGGTAACTACTTTTCTCTTGCTGCTTTTAAGATTCTCTATCTTTAACCTTTGGCATTTTAATTATGAAGTGTCTCGGTGTGGGCCTCTTTGGGTTCATCTTGTTTGGGTCTCTCTTTGCTTTCTGGGCTTGTATATCTATTTCCTTTGCCAGGTTAAGGAAGTTTTCTCTCATTATTTCTTCAAATAGGTTTTCAATTCCTTGCTCTCTCTTCTCCTTCCAGTACCCCTATGATGCGAATGTTGGTACACTTGATGTTGTCCCACAGGCCCCTTAAACTCTCCTCATTTTTTTGTATTCTTTATTCTTTTTGCTGTTATGACTGGGTGTTTTCTGCTACCTTATCTTCTAAGTTGCTAATTTGATCCTCTGCTTCATCTAATCTACTGTTGAGTCCCTGTATTCTTCATTTCCGTTATTATATTCTTTATTTCTGGCTGGTTCTTTTTTATGTTTTCTAGCTCCATTTTTATGTTTCCTACCTCTTTACTGAAGTTCTCCCTGAGATCACTGACCCTCTTTATAGCCAGTGTTTGGAACTCTGTGTCTGATAGATCGCTTGTCTCCATTTTGTTTATTTCTTTTTCTGGAGCTTTGTTCTGTTCTTTTATTTGGGACATGTTTCTTTGTCTCCCCACTTTGGCTGCCTCCCTGTGTTTGTTTCTATGTATTAGGTAGGGCTGCCATGTCTCCCGGTCTTAGTAGAGTGGCCTTAGGTAGTAGGTGTCTTGTGGGATCCAGTGGTGTAGTCTCCCTGGTCACCTGAGCCAGGTGCTCTAGCTGTGTCCCTTGCGTGAGTCGTGTGTGCCCTCCTGTTGTAGTTGAGCCTTGGTTGCTGTTAGCATGTCAGTAGAAGGGATTGACCCTCCCATATTTGATTTTTAAACACGTAACTTTCTAAAGCCAGGAGTTAGTTGTATATGATTTAATCCAAAGATGACATTTCAGGAATTTTAAGGATTAAATCATGCTAGAAGTGGCACCTACTGACAAAGCATGATGTTACAATCCAACTTTATTAGACATCATGAAAAAGAGAGAAAATTAAGTTTTTGGAGTTATGTGTTTGGAGATAAAAATAAAGGGTTCAGTGCTATAAAAGGAGAGCAGACAGCACAATGGCAATTTCAATGTTCTACAGCTGCTGCTAAAGAGTAACTGTTATGTGTCCATACAGACAAAATCTTGCTGCTAAATTAAGATGACCCAGTGCACCATGGTGTAGATTTTAATTTTGTCTGTAAAGTCTTCAATTTCCTGGGTATTTTTTTTCTCTATGGGAACACAGCGATGATTTTAACATAAGTTTATAAAAAAGAACTGGCTTACCGAAATCTTAAAATTAACTTATAGTTACAATAAATGTGTTTTGTTCAAGTGAGGAATATACAGTAGTTCCCCTTATCCGTGGTTTTGCTTCTAAAGTTTCAGTTACCCACAGTCAACCATGGTCTGAAAATATTCAATGGAAAGGTACAGAAATAAACAGTTCATAAATTTTTAAATTGTGTGCCATTCTGAGTAACGTGATGAAATCATACACCTTCTTGCTACTTCCTGCCCAGGATATGAATCTTCCCTTTGTCCAGCATCTCCACACTGTAAATGCTACCTGACCATTAGTCACTGAGTGGCTGCCTCGGTTATCAGATTTACTGTCACCGTGCTTGTGTTCGAGCAACACTTATTTTGTTACAATTGTCCTATTTTATTATTAGCTATTGTTAATCTTTTGCTGTGCCTAATTTATAAATTAAACTTTATCATGAGTATGTGTAGGAAAAAAACATAATGTATGTATAGGGTTTGGTACTATCTGCAGTTTCAGGCATTCATTGGAGGTTTTGGAACATATCCCCTGCAGATAAGGTGGGACTATTGTACAGGCTATATCTATCTCCTGTCATCTTACCTATTTATTATAATCAAGTAACACAACTGTGGGCTGCAAACCATGTTTAACAGGTTGAAAAAAAAAAATCTGTCACTAGCAGTAATACTTCCCACCGGAATATATTTGTGCTACGGGGAGAATTTTAGCAACTGTAACTTTTTGCCACATGACCTACCCTCTAAGTTTGCTAGAGGAAATCCAATTTAACAGGTTAGTTCTTGCTAATGTTGTTTCCCAGTCCTTCTTAAAACTATGCAACAATGTTGTCTTAAACCATTTCTTACAAAATGGCCTAATAAGTCAGCACAACAAATAAGTCAGCTACCTGGCCACCATAATGTGAAACTGTGTCATAGTTTTTTGGGGGAAAACCTCACTCTGCTCTTCAGTATCAATACACCTTATAAGTGAGACTAATAAAAGAACTCAGAGACTGATAAATCTACTGAAAATGGAAATCTTATGGTCATTCAATTAACACTCAAATATTTGTGCTCGTAAAGAAGGGCACAGATATTCCAAAGACAGGAGATAATTCAAAATGTATTTTTATTTTTAACACTTCATTATGGGTGTGTCTGATGTTTCAGAAATGAAAGAATTCTTAACTAAAGAAGGAAGGCACATGGAACCAAACACCAGAAGCCATGGAAAAGTACTCCAAGAGTTAATGTCTCCATGTTAGGGATGGGGAGGAAACTTTCCATTCTCTTCTCTCTTCACGTTCAATTGTTTACCTGGCCCAGGTGTGCTTCAGTAAGATGAGTGAGGCAAGGGAGATAAGGGAATCAGGTATTTCTGTTTTGAAGTGTATTTTTGGTTAGCAAAGGCAAAAATATGCTAATGGAGTATCTAAAGTGTCGCAGACACTCCAAAATGGCTGTAAACTCATGAACACAATTAGCTAGATGTTCTTGCTAATGCTTCTGGCAACTCCTACTTCTTCACCTTGGTAGTTATTTCTCTTACACATCTAGATGGGCTGCAGGCCAACTGTTATAAATGTTTATCTATCTGTATAAGTGTGTGTGTGACAGGGGAGAGAGAATATGATTAAGCAGACTCTCTGGGTAAACAAGTTTAGAAGCCTGACAAAGAAAGAGAGAGTAGGGGGAGGGGGGGAGGGAGGGAGGGAGGGAGGGAGGGAGGGAGAGGGAGGGAGTGCACATGATGAAGCAGACTCTGTGGGTAAATAAGTTAGAAGCCTGAATACTACTGCCCTCATAATGACACTATTGTCTATTTCCCAAAGGACTCACTAACCTTATTGATATTGTCAATCATGGGGTAGCATGTTGCCTAAGTAGCTGAATTTAGAGATACCTAATTCTGGCCTGCTGATAAAAATCTTTGGACATATTTAAGGTTTTTCTAATGCAGGTTAATCCGTAGACTTGAGCGCTCAGTGACACAAGAATATTAAGTCTCTCAAATTTCTTCATACTTGCATTTCAAAAATAGTTACTAGCACATACAAACTACTAGAGCTTCTGCTTCAAGTGCATAACCTATTATAATGAAAGCAATTCTCAGAAGACCAGAAATACGAGAGAGGCAGCATCATATGCAGGGCTTTCGTCCTGGTTCAGCAAGCTTGCTGAGCTATAAGACCTGAAACAAATTAAGTAACTCCTAGTCTGTTTCCTCATCTGTAAAATGAGAAAATTGGATTTAGATTTTAAGATATCACAGTCAAGCAAAACTTTTATAAAGAAAGGATGGTGAGGGGAATAACAGCTGTCAATTTTTTTGCCTGGCATGGACATTAAAAAAAAAAAAAAAAAAAAAAAAACTACCATTATTTCATAAGATACAGAACATGTTTAACTCCCCCAAATTAGAAGGATCTCTCTTAAAATAAGAAGTAATCCTTTAAATGGAAAAAGCTTAGCTTTAAAAAACTCATGGCCTGTTGTCCTTATTTTCCTCACTTCAACATGAACTGATAAAAACTATTCACTGCCAGCACTAGTCTAAAAATCAGTGTTTGGGGGGCAGTGGGATAACTCAGTTGGTTAGAGCACTAGCTCTGAACAACAGGGTTGCCAGTTCGATTCCCACATTGGCCAGTGAGCTGTGCCCTTCACTACTAGATTGAAGACAATGAGCTGCCACTGAGCTGCTCGAGGGGCAGCCAGATGGCTCAGCAACAAGGTTGCCGGTTCCATTCCCACATCGGATGGTGGGCTGTGCCCCCTGCAACTAAAGATTGAAAACGGCAACTGGACTTGGAGCTGAGCTGCGCCCTCCACAACTAAACTGAAGGACAAAGACTTGGAGCTGATGGGCCCTGGAGAAACACACTGTTCCCCAATATTCCCCAATAAAAAAAAATTAAGAAACAAAATAATACTGTTACTAAAATAACATTAAAAAATCAGTGTTTGGGAACTACTAGACTAGGTAATTTTCAAAATTCAAAGTTCAAACACTACAATGCTAATTTTAGGTGCTGTGTCATATTTCTTTTATTCTATATGATTGTCTGTTAGGTTGGTGCAAAAGTAATTGTGATTTAAAAGATTTAAAAAAAAAAATTGCAAAAACCGCAATTACTTTTGCACCAACCTAATACAATAGGTGCCTCAGTGAAACATAATGCAAACACTTAAATTTTGGAAGATCAGAAATATATTTCAATCGATTTGAGAAATACTAACTAGAATAAGCTTCAATTTATTGAGGAAAGTATACACTACTACAGATTTGACTTCAATAATAATGAACCATTCACTGGACACTTACTTATATTAAGCCCATTTCACAGATCAGGTAATTGAGGCAAAGGGAAGCTAAATAGCTTGCCAAAGACACACACAACCTGTAAGACTCAAAAGATTGGAACTCCAATATGTGACTTCATTTTTTGGTATTACTCAAAGAAAAAAGATTTTATTTAGATTTTAACTATCACTTCCTCTTTTATAAATGACTGACAGATGGTTTAAATTATAGGAGTCACACAGGGTGAAAAATTTACCAATTACTTTTCCAAATACTGTCTTTTTAACACAAACAAATATTGAGAAGCTTTTTCTACTATAAAAAAAGTAAAGATGCCTGTTAGTATGGCCAGTTAATTTTCTCCAAAAGCTGATAAAATTAAAGTTTATAATTTTTTAAGGACAAATACTTACAGATTTCCTCTTCTACTCTTAAGAACACGTGTATCTTTTGTGATTTCAATCTGTAATAAGAGACATTTATGGGTACAGTGACATGAGAAAAGAGCCCCTTTAAAACACACACACACACACACACACACACAGAAAAACCCTCAAGTTATTTCACATTACCTGTGCACCTTAGTTCATGATGAGCCAAGTACCAAAGGAAAAACCAGAAATGACTAGAGATGAGCGTCTAACTAGAAGTAGTGATATTAGGATCTCAGAAAAGTAATTGAGTCTGACTCTCAAAAGCAGTAGTCCAAACTCTATGGTAAAATGGCAATATTAAAAAATAGGCAGAGGAACTAATAGATATTTTTCCATAAAGGACATACAAATGGCATCAGGCACATGAAAAGGTGCTCAACATCACTAATCAAAATGGCAGTGAGATACCACCTCACACCAGTAAGAAAGGCTATCATCAAGATAAATAATAACAAGTGTTGGCCAAGATGTGGAGAAAAGGGAACTCTTGTGCACTGTTGGTGGGAATGTAAATTGGTGCAGCCACTATGGAAGGCAGTGTGGAGGTTCCTCATATGACCCATTCATATGATCCATCAATCTCTCTTCCGGGTATCTACCCAAAATTTTTGAAAACATTTATTCATAAACATATATGTGCCCCTACGTTCATTGCAGCATTATTCATAGTGGCCAACAAATGGAAACAACCAAAGTGCCCTTCGATAGATGAATGGATAAAGAAGATGTGGTATATATACACAGTGGAATACTACTCTGCCGTAAGAAAAGATGAAATACCATTTACAACAACATGGATGGACGTTGAGGGAATTATGCTTAATGAGATAAGCCAGAGAAAGACAAATACTGTATATCACTTATACGTGGAATTTAAAAAGGGTGAAGGCATAAAAACAGAGTAGAATGGTGGTGACCAGGGGCTGAGGGATACGGGAAATGGGGAGATACTGTTAAAGGGTACAAATTTGCAACCAGAAGATGAGTGGAGATCTAAAATACTGCTAGTGATTATAGTCAACAAAACTGTGTTACATACAGCATGTCAAAACTGCTAAGAGACTAGATCTTAAATATCCTCACCACTGATAAGAAATGATAGTTATCTGACATGATAGAGTGTTAGCTAAAGCTAGGTGGTAATCATATTAAAATATATAAATGTATTAAATCAATATGGTGTGTACTTTACACTTATACAATGTTATATGTCAACTATATCTCAATGAAATTTTTTTAATGCAAGAAGCAGGAGTCATGTTCTTAATAGTTTTATTTGTACCTCTTATTCCCCAGTCAGGTTAGGAGCCACACTCAGAGACAGAGACAAATCTGACAACATGAAACTAGTCAGTCAATCTATACAGATATTCCCACCCCCAAAATGCCTGCAGGCACCTAGCTATTTTCCCATCAAAATGAAAAATGATACAATTTCATTTAAACAATGCAAGGCTCTTTCCAAATTCAAATACAGCACTGGTTTAGGTAGCAACCTAGAGATATTTTCATCCTCCCTCAAGGAATATACAGATCGGTTTTGTGAAGGTTTAGAGGTCATTTTACAGTTGAGGATTAACATATTTTGGACAATGCAAGAGAAAACAACTTACTATATGAATACACAGAACAGTAAAATAAGGCCCTTTAGTGATTTGATATTGCTTATTTACATTTCAACACCACTGGGGTGCCCTGGGTATGATATTATGTTTCTGAAGAACTGTGCTTTTATTTCTATTCAAGAGTACTCAGTACTACTTGCATATTATGAGAATAACCCTTGACTTTTTTTAATCTAGACACCCTAATGGAAGCCATAAAACAAACATCCATGTAACTAATCACTGCACTAACTAGCTGGTATTAACTAAGACAGTTAATTTTCTACTTTGGTACCATTAGAAGGATGAAGCAAAGAATGATTTATACACAGGCCTGTTACTAAGTAACAGAGTATGCCTTTTGTCTTTGTTTAACAGAACTACTTTTCAACTTCAAGTTAATATCCACAACCTACTTTTGGGGAGGAGGTGCTGGTTCACAAATTGACTGATACATCTGAGAACACAAATGGCTAAAACTTCTTATGAACAGAAAGCATGCTCTATAACATTTTTTTTTATTTTTCTCCCAGAGGACTAACATTTGATATTAACACAAAGGGGGAAACTGCATATACATTCATGTGCCACATAAAGACATTTCAGTCAACAATGGACAGCATACACGACAGTAGTCCCATCAGATTATAATGAAGCTGAAACATTCCTATCACCTAGTGACACATGACATCATAGGTTGCAATGCATTACTCACTTATTTGTGGTGATGCTGGTGTAAACAAACCTAGTGGGCTGCCAGGTGTATAAAAGTATAGCACATACGATTATGTACAGTACACAATACTTGATAATAATTGACTATGTTACTGGTTTATGTATTTACTATGCTATACTTCTAATCATTATTTTAGAGTGTACTCTTTGTACTTACATTAAAAAGTCTGCTATAAAACAGTATGCTGTTACGCCAGCAGCAGCCTCATACATCTCATGTTTATGCATCCCTTGATTGCGTAATTTTCTCTTGTGCTTTATTTAATTGTGTTATTTTGTACAGTAACATGCTGTACAGGCTTATAGCTTTGGAGCAATAGTCTATGCCATATAGCCTAGGTGTGTAGTAGGCTATATACAGCATCTAGGTTTGTGAAGTGCACTCTATGATGTTCGCACAATGACGAAATTGCCTAACTACAGAACATATATCCCTGTCGTTAAGGGGTGCATGACTGTACATATTAAAATAAAGTCCAAAGAGATCACAAAGAGAACGTTGGGGAAAAAACTTAATATTTCTATATACAAAAATGTATATATTTTCCCCACAGATTAATTCAGGTAACTGGTAAATGACAAAAACCAACTTCTATAAAATCATTTAAATTCCTACAGGTGATGGGGTGGGGGAGGATACAAAACTATCCACAAGTTTGCTTAATTTGGAAAATAATTTCATCAGTAAATATTTGCAAAGGATAGTTAACACTTAGTGACTGGTACTGTGGAGAGAGAAACTGGAGAGATTAATCAAAAGTGTCAGAATTCTCTCAGCTGGATAAGTGCTCCAGCTTCAACTTTCTACTCATTTCCAGTCTCATTTCAGTCAGTTGGGAAGGATGAAGCAATTCAGAGGTCCTTTAATACAAAAGACAGACACAATTTTTCTTAGTGCCTATATCCTTAACAGACATTTCTCTCATCAGAAAGAAAGAAAGACAGAGAGAAAGGAAGCGAGCGTTGGCTGCCCAGTAGATAAAAGGGAACCAAAACATGTTTTCTAACCTAGCCTAATTAAGTTTTTCTGCACAACAGAAAAACTGATGCTGCACCTGCCTCTCTCCTAGCTTCCCCCCTACAAAATAGCACCCTCCTCTTAAAAGCATTCTATTCAAATAAACTGAAGAAATAATTTTATACAAAATAACTAAGCAGATTATCAACATGCAGGCTCTATTTACAGTTAACAGGGAAGAGGGATGATCTCGCTAAAATTGTAATGCAAATTTTAGTCATAGTTTTCACTTTCACATATAGGTAAGTTTTATAACTTAAGCAAGTTGGAAACCTTAGCATAGCAAATTTTTAACAGACTGAAGCATATACTATGTTTTGTTTCTTCTTAACAATCACTTTGTGGCATGAAGAGATAATACAGCATCTAGAGCAGGGGTGTCCAAACTTTTCTCAACGTTTTTTACCAAGGGCCATATGCAGTAAAATACACAAACAGCCGGACCACTCCCTCGAGGTGAAGTACATATTGCCTCACCTGGTTTATTCAAGTAAACTAAGTATATTTTTGGAATTTGCTGTGGGCCAATTAACAACGAATTGCAGACCGCAGTTGGCCCGCGGGCCGCAGTTTGGACATCCCTGATCTAGAGTTTATCATCTCTCAATTAGGGAATGATGCGGCACTGAAAAAGCCTTGCTCACTGAATACGAGGGTACAAAACAGTGTCCATGCAGCTATCAGGAGAGTGATTAAGGGCAAAAGTGATAGAAATCCAAGGCAATGTTGTTCAACTCCAGACAACCCTCATATTTTGAGAGAAAGTTAAAAAGAAACCATTAATGTGCTTAGTTTTTGCACTCTCTGCAAATAAATTATAATTGGTTAAACAATATTTTGAAAACATTCTTCTAGAAGTCAATACTAAACTTGATAGCACCTGTTGGAAATGTTTCAAGCATGATAAATCTTCCACCTGTACTTAATGTCTCAAGATCCAATCTCAATGGATTTTAAAAAGAATGTTTCAGAAAAAGACTAGAAAATATTAACAATGGCCTAAGCACTTAGTGCTCAAATTCAAAAGTAAATTCTGGCAAGTCCCTTACAAACAATTCCCTAAACAATAGTCTTTTATAGGTCTTGTTTTAGATAAAGATATATGTCACATATGGCGAGTACTAACTAATGAATGAAAACTGCTATACTAGAATATAGTTCAAAGGTTAGAAATGTTGAAATCAAGAAATAACACAAGTACAAAAGAGTAAGTGTCACTCCAATATACAGACATATGTTTGAGTGGGTACATAATCATAGAATCAGGAAGATATGCAACAAATATTAATGCTAGTTATTGCTGTGTGATAGAATTATAGATTAATTTTATATTACTGTATTCTTTGTGCTAATTTAGTATCTTCCGCAATTTCCATAAGTAAAAATTGTTTACTTAAAAATTGATTTTAAAATATCACAAAGGAACAAGAAAATGACTCATTTAAAACAGGCAAACACAATTGTCATAAAAGCCAGTCAAAGTACCTACTAGAGGATACTACTCAGAATTTAAGCTAGAGCAGAATGTCTTCTTTTCCCCTTAAGAATATACATGAATATAAGTGGTCCAGAAGCCTTAAATGGTCATAACATTGTGGGCCACTTCATTTGTAAACATTAAACATATTAAAGAAATGTTATACTGACTCTGGGTGGTGAACACACAATGGGATTTATAGATGATGTAATACAGAATTGTACATCTGAAATCTATGTAATTTTACTAACAATTGTCACCCCAATAAATTAAAAAAAATAAGTTTAATAAAGAGATGCAAAGATGGAAAAAAAAGAAATGTTATAACCTAAGTAAAACCACCCAATATATGTTGTGTATAGTGTAAAGTGTATGGAGGTAATTCCAGACTGTCAGAAAAGAATGTTGCTTCATGCAAAAATTAGGTAACCTAAAACAAAAAGTGTTCTTAAAACATTCGTGAATCTCAACAAAGCTGTTTAAAAAATTCAAACATTACAAAATATAAAATACAAAGTGAGAGTATCTTTTTTTTATTCAACCCTCTAGAAATAAAAGCCTTTAAGAGTTTGATGAATACCCTTGGGGACTTTTTTTTTTAAGCGTATTCTAACACATAAACAATTTTTAAGCAAAAACTGAATGATACTATCTACACAGGTTTGCAACTTTCTTTTAAAAAATTGCTCTCTAACATGTCTTTCCATGCCACATCATAGATCGAAAACTTTAAACCAGAGGGTAAGGAGGGTGGGGGATGGGAGATGAGGGTAAGGGGGATCAAATATATGGTGATGGAAGGAGAACTGACTCTGGGTGGTGAACACACAATGGGATTTATAGATGATGTAATACAGAATTGTACACCTGAAATCTATGTAATTTTACTAACAATTGTCACCCCAATAAATTTTTAAAAAGTAACAGTGAGGGAAAAAAAAAGAAAACTTTTTAAAAAGTCTATGGTGTTCCATTCTATAACCATATCAAAATTAAGTCTAACCAATCCTCCCTACTGGTAGACACTTTGGATTTTTCTAATTTCTCATCATTAGTAATACAGCAATGAACATCCTTAGCAAAATATTTATGCCAGTGCTTCTCTAGGATACATTACTAGCAAAATTGCTAGGTTAAAAGGCTATGACCATTTTAGATTTTAGTCTATTAAAACTGCCTTCCAGGTCTAGAAGCAGAGACACCCTCGCAGCAATGATTATACCCAGCACTCAGATCCTGGGTTTCCAATTACCATTCTCCAATTAAAGGAACCAAGGCTCTTTGCAGAAATAGTTGATTCCAGAGCCAGGGCAGGAAAAATGCAAGTCGCCTGGTATATTCTGTTGCCAGAAGGTAAAGAAGTGCTTAAAAAAAAAAAGAGAGATGGGAACATGTCAAAAAGACTCAGGGCCAACCCAAAAGATCTCCCAATCATCAAAGCTGGAACAATTTGAGCAAAATAAATTATAGTATTTGATTATATCTCAAAGAATAAAATAAATATCCATAAGTCCATACCAGTACAGATATATGATTAATTGAATAAATAAATAAATGAGGTAGAAGGGACCAATCTTCCTTACAAAAGAATTCTATTAATAAACGTGGAATCAATAAAGGAAATAGAAATTGTCCATTAGAACACCACAGTAATATTTGCCGCAGGCAAAATCCATCAGTGGATGCTAACACTATTGAGTAAAAGTTTAAAGTTGAACTGGATACATGCATGGTCTCAAAGTTATCCCCTCCAAATGTGTATATAATATAGTATAAGTATTAGTATTATTAATTGCAAAGAGGAAAATTGTAACTTCACTGTAGTGAAACACACTTGACACCACCTTAGCCTGGTGATCAAGGTTACCATCGCCAGTATAATAGGGAACACTGACATCAGGACACACTGAGAATGACACAACTTTGTTTCTGTGGTATTCTTGCCCAAATTGCACAATCTCAATCTAACCATGAAAAAAATTAGATATACCCAAGTTAGGGACATTCTACAAAGTAACTGATCTGTACTCTTCAAAATCATCACGGTCATGAAAGGCAAAGGCTAAGGGTACTGTCACAGATGGGAGAAGACGGGATACATGAAAACTAAATGTAATGTGGGGTCCTGGATTGGATTCAGGAAGAGAAAAAAAATATGCTAGTAAAACACTGATGAAATTTAACTAAAGTCTGTAGTTTACAGTATGGTACCAATGTTAATATCTTAGTTTTGGTAATTGTACTATAACGTAATTTTGTAAGATGTTAACATTAGGGGTAGCTAGGTGAAGGGTAAATGGAAATGGTGTACTATTTTTGCAATTCTTTTGTAAAGGTCTAAAATTTGTTTCCACGGGTGGCTGGTTAGAGCACGGTGCTAATAGCACCAAGGTTGCCGGTTAGATCCCCACCTGGGCGACTGTGAGCTGCGCTTCCTTAAAAAATAAGTAAATAAATAAATAAATAAATAAAAATTTAAAAAAAATTTTCAAAAAGAAAATTTTAATGCCCTCTAAAAAAGAATATACTATTTCACATTCCTACCAGGAATGCCCATTTCCCCACATCCCCTCCAACACTGGATTGAACTCGGTTTGGTAAGTACCAAAAACGTTGTTTTAATTTGATACTTTTCAATGAACACAAAAATATTTCACTGTATCTGAATTTCTTATATGAGGGACTTGTTCAAGTCATTTGCCCATTTTTTTTTTTTTTTTGGCTATTCATTTTTCTCTATTGATTCATATTAAGGAAAGAAGCCCTTTGATGTATTACAAATATTTTTTCCCAGAATAGCTTTTCTCTTTGTTTTGGGTGCTTTGGGCCAAATACTGGTTTTTAAGTTTTAAGTAATAAAACATATCAATAGTCTCCTTTGTAACTTCTGGGTCATTTTCCCACTTCAAGTTTATAAAAAGTTATTTCCTCATATTTCCTAAAGTGTGATTACCAGGTTCAAGATAGATCTTTTGAGGGTGTGTACGGGAGAGTGGGGCTAGGAAAGGAAGCTCTTAATATACAAAATTACTTTCCAGCAAGGCTATACCTATTTATATTCCCATCAGCAGCACTGAATATCTTACTATAATTTTATTAATTTAATAGGAAAAAGTATCTACCTTATCTGAATTCCACTCAAAAGAAACCACTTATTACCTTAAAGAAACTATCATTCACATTCTCTGGGTTTCTCTTGCTTCAGAGACTTTATTTATGCCCTTCTTTCTATCCAGTATTCTGTTCAAAAGCCACCTTTTCTGGGATATCTTCACTAATACCTCGAGCTAAAATTTTCTAGCCCTCTTTCTAACTACTATAGCTCATCTCTAATAGCTCTAAAATTTAATTATATTATTTTGTATTATTTATGAATTTATCTTAATCACTAATCTAAACTGTATGCTCATTCAAGGCAAGGATTGTTTCTTATTATCTCTTATATCCCACTATGGCTTGGAAATAGCATCAAATATTTGTTGGAATGGGTAACAGACATAAACTAACACTTGTCACAGAATACAGCTGGTTTAAGTCATTTTTTCCTTTACAATATCAGACTTCATTCCATTTACAATATCAGACTTCATTCCATTTGCAACAGTTTTTAAGCTAGGCATTTTTTTATTTTATCACCTTCACCAGATATTTCAACAAAGTACTTATAACAAAAAGCTACCATTATATTTTAGAATGATGATAATCAATTTTAGCAAAACAGAAAACCCTGGGTTCTACTCATAACTCAAAGCTTATTTTCAGTGCTAGAAGAACATATAAATTGCAGATCCATGACAACAGTGGGTATTTCTTTGCATAGTAAAATCAGCAGTATTCTGAGGTAATTAATTAGTACTGCACCCATAGCCTTGTACCCAGGCTCAAAGACATAGTTTGAATGCCAAGAGAAATACTCCAATGCTAGCTAAGAATTCTGTTATCACCCATTTTGTTATGTAACTTCTCACTCTATAATTAGTATGGTAAACACACACATACACACAGTTTGTGAATCTCGAAAAGGAATGTATCTGCTAAAAAGGACTCCTCACAGTTAACTGGGCTGAAATTCATAACCAGAATCTAGCAGCCATTGCTGGCTGTTAGCATCTCATGCACTCTGCATTTCAGGGGAAAGCCACAGACTGAGCTGCCAGCCTCCTGAACTGTGTTCCTGTCTTCTGAATCAACTCTTATAAGGGAGCTCCTGGCATCATCATTCGACCAGTAGGACTGAAACCTGCCCTGTCCAATCAGAACTACACAGATATCTCATTTACATATATACTGACCAAACAGAGTGGCTCCATAACAACCAATCAGTACACATAAAGCTGGCTAATCAGGACAGTGCTATCTGGACCAATCAGACTGTAAAAATTTGGATTCCTCATTTGCATAATAGACCAAGGCAGGAACTTTGTCTATAAAAGGTGCCCTCCCCTTTGTCTTGATGGAGCACACATTCAGTTTCTACCAGAGGTTGGAAGTCCCCACTTTGCAAACTGTTCATATGAATAGTTTCTCCTCTTTCCGCACCCCAGACTGTGGACTCCTACGGGCATTAGATTGTTGGCAGCGACCTTTTGTTGGCAAGTTTTACCATTAGTATGGTAAATTATAACACACACACACATTTTATTTGTGTGTGTGTGTTTGTGTGTGTGAGTAAAAATAAAAGTACCTAACCTACAATCTAAGTACCAGACTTCACCTGGGACAGGAAGATAAACTACATGCAAATTAATTCCACTCCTTACTTATATAGTTGAAGGCTTTCAGAGCAGAAATAGGCTCTAAAATCAGAGTAGTGAACTAGTGTCTAAAAAGAAACTTTTCTCCCTCTCCCCTCCAAATGACTATAGGAGTTAAAACAGTCTACTTTCTAGAACATTAGGAAAACATCTTATGTGCTTCCCTATACAATAAAATAAAAAATTTCTTTCTAATCAGTATTGATTAGTTTTACTCTTAAGATCAGTGTCAGAATATTAGAAAACAAACTATATGGTGATGGAAGGAGAACTGACTCTGGGTGGTGAACACACAATGGGATTTATAGATGATGTAATACAGAATTGTACACCTGAAATCTATGTAACTTGACTAACAATTGTCACCCCAATAAACCTTAATTTTAAAAAAAGAATATTATAAAACAAAGTACACTATTCTTATCCTTTCGGTTACCTAGGATTAAATTAACAATGTAAATTAACTTATTTTTAATTTAATCCAAGTATCAAAAAGAGAAAAACACATTCTCTTTAAAAACTCTCAATATATCAACTGCATTTAAATAGGAATTTTTTAAAAGTCACAAACATCAATAAATCCTACTTGTAATATCTGCCTAAGGCAGAACTTGAGTATTATGAAACAACCACTGGAGAGGAAAACATTTTAATAGGGGAAATTTGCTGTCACACTTGGTAATTCTTGAACCAGTACCAATCTTACGATACTGATTTTTAAATATGTTGGACAAACAGATTGCAAAATATCAAACCTTGGATTTACCAAATCTCTTCCTTCCAAGTTTATTCAAGAAGTGTGTTGATACGTGGATGGTTCTGAATTTATAAGGCTTTCATTAAAATACTAAAGATCTGAACAACACTTAAAAAAAGTATCTGTTACTCTAGGTTATCCTGACCAGAAAGTATTCCTGTGTGAACAATCAAAACTTCCAAAAAATTATGCAATTTTTGGCAGAAGTTACATTTCATTTTTAAACACAACAAAATATGGGTCTTATTAAATATACGCACAGAAAGGACTAACATAATCAACAATAAGCACTCATAGAGCAATAATTTTAGGCGAAAAAAATTAGCACTTCCCCTACATTAAAGCTGAAACTGATAAACTACTGGAAAAAGGAAAAATTTCTATTTTAGAAACACAGACTTTAGAGCTAAAATACAGCATGTTAAGATGCTTCTCATAGTATCTGGGGCCACCCAGATTACTGGGGCCACCCATACAAGTAGTCCCTTGTAGTACTACTGTTTATAATATAGCATCCCCACTTTTTCTGCCGGGAATAATTTTTATTTATTCAAAAAGACAACAGTGTACTGGGGTTTCATGACAAGTAGTGAGAATTAAGAATAAAGAAATTACTCAGTGCTGCCAAATATACACAAAAAGGAACTTTCTATGCTGTTGACAGAAGTGTAGATTGGTACAAGCTTTACAGAAAGCAATTTGGCAATATGCGTCAAGAGGCCTTAAGTCATACATACTTCATAACCTAGTAATTTCACTTTCTATTTCTAGGAATATCCTACATAAATAATCAGAGATGTACACACAAAAATGTAGGCAATAGTCATCACTGTGATATAAATAACAGAAAAACTAGACCTAACTTCAAATGCCCAAAAGGAGACTGGGAAAATAATGATGTATCCATATGGTTAAAAACTACAGTCATCAAATGCAGCATTATCAAAGAATATTTAAGGAGATGAGAAAATGTCCAAGATATATGAAGTGAAATCGGTTGAAGATGAAACTCGAAGTACAATATCAGCTTCTTCAAATATATGCAGGCTACAAGCCAAAATGTTCAGCTCTGTGTTATAGAACTATAGGTTGTTTTTAGTTTTCTCTTTACATTTTCCTTAAATTTTCTAAAACTTCCACAGCGAATATATTACTTTTACATTTAAAAAATAAGTAGAAAACATCACACCAGTCTTTCAATTAATTCTAGTGTGTGTCTGCATATGTTGGTAAGTGACAAAGAATATAATATAGCTGTTCGGCCTACTCAAGCGGTGAAGTGATACTGTAAAAGGAGCCACAGGATGACTTCAACCACTAAGGAAAAAAGATTGGATACTTCTGTCTTTAAACTCAAAGTAAAATAAACTTCTGTTGCTCATGTACTATAATGTATTAAGCTAAATAAAATGGAGTTTCTTTATTCTTACCATAACTACAATGTTAAATGTTTCCTGAAAGCTAAACATCCTTGCAGTCCCCTATGATAAACTGTAACTAACAAAACTGACTACTAGTAAGTGAATAGATAATATCAAATAGCCAGATTATCAAACAGCCAGATAATCAGGAGGGGTTCTGCAGAGATGGAAATATAATTTCTTTAAAGCCCAGAGTTCCATTTGCTTAACCTATTAAAACAAACAGGAACTCAAATACCAGATGGTATCTGCGTGAGATTTAATAGGTAGCACGTCATACTCATACTTTTTTGCTCCGAAAGGAAAATGTTTCTCAGCTGCCCAGAATCAGCCCCCGCCTGCAGGAAGTAAGGCCTGCCACCGGAAGAGGTATCACAAGCCAAAAGGCACCAAATGCATGTCGCTTCTTTGCTTTCCACTCAGGCGATGAGAGGGATTTCAAAGGAAGGGAATTTCAGAAATTAGTTCTCCGGTCAGTATCCTCTTGTTTACAACCTGAACTCTGGGACCAACTACTGAAACTTCAGAGGATATCATCTTACCAAGACTGTCTTGCTTCAGATATTACAATCAACTGTGAGATCACGTTACAAATGTGTATGAGCTGCCTTCTAAAAGAAGTAAGAGGCAGAAAAGGCTGAATCATTTTCTTTCCCTTGAAGTTTTCATTTCAAAATGTTTCGGGCAAGAGAGCATTAAGTAATCTCACTTCCTGTAAGGCCCACACGGCTTCGAGTGTGTCCTGTAATAACCTCTACAGGGCCTAGGAGGACAGAGTTCACAATGCTAAAAATGTTGCAAAAATACAGCTGCTACACACACAATTCCATTGCAATATACAATTTAATACATTTACTTGAAAACTAATCTTCTTACTCCAAAGTAAAGGGAAATCTATCTGTGGCTGCTGGTTAACTCAACTAAGTTGAGCCAATGCTTCAGAAGCTAACTACACAAGTTTGATCCCTGTGTATGAATTAGTTAAAACAAGGGTGATCACATTTCCCAGCTTGCCAAGGTGTGTCCCCTAGTTTACACCTATCATCCCAGCGTAATTATTATCAGAGTTCCCCCACATTTTTTTTTTGCAGAAACATCCCTAGTAATAACCCTAACTGTGGTCCTCCAGAGAACAAGGCGAGAACATATGGCTACATCAACAGGAGCCAAACTTCACCACTAGCAAGACACTTTTAAGCACTAACTCCTAATTGAATACAGCCATATACAAATGGACAAGTAAATGAAAGCACTAATTTTGTGCCATTACACACACACACACACACACACACACACACACACACACACACGAGTCTCTATTCCAAGTGTTTCCATTTACAATATCAAATTATGACAAGCTTAAATAGTTTATGTACAACTGAATATCCAACTTCTAAAATCTAGATTACAACCTTAACTGGTAACTTCAAACTGAGGTCAATTTCTCATCTTACAAAACACACACCTGTGTGCATTTTAGGTACATAAAAGATAAATCAGATCCACTGTAAGAAAATATGCCCATGTATGTATAGGTTTTCAATTTATGTGACTTTTAAAGACTATAGTCCTATTTAGGAAGTTGTGTTTACCCTTTAACTTTAAAAGTCAGAGAAAAGGATATGGCCAAGTTAACTTTAGCAATCAAACAAAAATTCTAACTTTACGGGAAATACATATTCTATATTCATTTTTTTTTATTTTGGAAAAAAATACAACCAATTATAACTTCCCATCTATGATTTTCTGGAAAATACGGGTTAGCCACCTTAAGAGGTGCATATCAAATGAAGTATTTGATTCCCAAAGAGTGATAAAAGCCTAAAGCAAACCAGAGAGTTTCGGGACTAACCCAGATATTATAAGCTTAAGGAATTTTTCTCATATTTATAAGTTATAACTTGAAATAGTCTGTGCCCAGAACAGTTTACTAAAACAGATTTTATTTAACTTGGCCCATCAGAAAACAAAAACCACAGATTAGGGTGGGGGTGGCAGATGAGGGTAAGGGGGATCAAATATATGGTGATGGAAGGAGAACTGACTCTGGGTGGTGAACACACAATGGTATTTACAGATGATGTAATACAGAATTGTACACCTGAAATCTATGTAATTTTACTAACAATTGTCACCCCAATAAATTAAAAAAAAAACAACAACACAGGTTAACAGGATAAGGTGCTCCGCTTCAAGGAAGGCCAATGAAGCTCCAACACAACGCCCTGCTGAGAGGCAGTATGCCTGCTAGTTAGGGGCCAACACTCTGGAGCCGGCCAGATGGCCTGGGTCCAATTCCTGGCTATGCAACTTCCTAGAGTTGTGTGACTTCAGGCAAGTTATTCACCTCTTTGCCTCATTTGCCACAACTCTAAAATGGAGGGAATAATGCCACCTACAGGGACTGCTGATCTCACAGCTCCAGCCATCATAAACTTTAGTTTCTCAAAAGCACCAAACTTAATCTCTCAACTCTGCATCTGACACTAGCTTTTTCCTCTGCCAGGAACAGTCTCTTCTCCCTTTCCCTGGCTTCTTTTAGGTCTTAGTTTATTTTTTTTTAAGATTTTATTATTATTATTATTATTATTATTATTATTATTATTGGGGAAGGGGAACAGGACTTCATTGGGGAACAGTGTGTATCCAGGACTTTTTCCAAGTCAAATTGTTATCCTTTCAATCTTAGTTGTGGAGGGCGCAGCTCAGCTCCAGGTCCAGTTGCCGTTGTTAGTTGCAGGAGGCAGAGCCCACCATCCCTTGCAGGAGTCCAACCAGCAACCTTGTGGCTGAGAGCCCACTGGCCCATGTGAGAATCGAACCGGCAGCCTTCGGTGTTAGGAGCACGGAGCTCCAACCGCCTGAGCCACCGGGCCGGCCCCTAGGTCTTAGTTTAAATGACACTTCTTGTGCTCGCTTTGGCAACAAATATACTAAAATTGGAACGATACAGAGATTAGCACGGCCCCTGTGCAAGGATGACATGCAAATTCGAGAAGTGTTCCATGTTTTTATAGAGGAAAAACTGATGGTTGCTAGATGGGAGGGGGGTGGGGATGAGAAAGAAGGGGAAGGGATTAGACAACATAAATTGGTAACTATAATATTGCCACAGGAATATGAAAGACTTTGGGGAATATAATCAATAATGTTGTAAAGATTTTGTAGGATGTCAGATGGGCACATGTCTTATTAGGGAGAACACGTCATGGACGGTGTAAATGCTTGACTACTGCACTGTACACCTGAAGCTGAATAATATTATATGCCAAATGTAATTTAATATACCGCGTTTCCCCGAAAATAAGACCTAGCCAGACAATCAGCTCTAATGCGTCTTTTGGAGCAAAAATATAAGACCCAGTCTTACATTACATTATATTATATTATACTATATTATATTGACCTGGTCTTATTTTACTATATTAATTTTTGCTCCAAAAGATGCATTAGAGATGATTGTCCGACTAGGTATATTTTTGGGAAAACATGGTATATATAGTCATGAGATATGGATTACAGCATAGGGAAGAGTCAATATAATTGTAATAGATATATACAATGCCAGAGGGGCAATAGATTGGGGGAGGGGGGTTATCACTTTGTGAGGGGTGAAATGTCTAACTAGTACATTGTTTTGTACACCTAAAACTAATAAATAAATAAACACTTCCAAAAAGCCTTCTTTGACTTTCCCATGTGCAGGGAAGACGTTAAAGAAAATTTGCCTTCATTGGTTGATGTGAGCTTTTGTCTATTAGCATTTATCTGTTCCTGTGTGTGAGGTGATTTCTGTGCTGTGATCAGGGGTTGAGTAAATTCCCCCTTTAGTCTCATCCTCCCGAGCAGGGGGAGATATGAGATGATGTTTGCTGTTCTGTCTGTGCTGTGAGGTGATGGTTAACTTACAGTTATAGAAATTCTTGATCAGGGGTTGAGAGAATTCCCACTTTGTTCTGTCTATTTCGCCCACATCAGCAGATGAAGTGAAGTGGTAGCTAAGTTATATCAAGACGATGTGACAGGCACATTGCCAGGCTTTGGAAGGCCTTGGGCTGATGGTCCCAAACAAGAACAGTAGATATTGCTGGTCCGGATGAACTAGCACTTCAGTCAGATAAGCAATATATTTTCTGTTTTTTATTATTGACTGGCGGACTGTCCCGCAACTGGCTATTCCTTGAGAGGGGAGGTAGGAACACAAAACTTGGTTCTGGGGTGCATCTGAAGAGATATATAAGATAGACCTCAGGTGGATTAATATTGATTAACTGCTGTTTCAAGAGATTGCTATTCAGAAGATTTGCTGTTTCAGGACTACTTTTCAGGATTGGATTGTTTCAGAGGAAGAGACCGGGACTTGCCTCAATGGACAGTAGAGACTTCTTTTGTTGGTGAATTGTCATCATTGTAGCATCTTTGAGAACTTGTATGCAGCTTGCAGCTTGCAGTATCAGAAGATGTCCTAACTTCTAACAACAACGCCAACAGCAACAGCATTCTTGGGAACTCACAAGCAGCAGTGAGAGACGCTTGAGTTTCTCTCAGCTACAGACCTGGCAAGGTTTTGATTTATGACTTTTCCAGTGCTGTTCTTCCCCGGTTTGGTGAGCTTTTGGCATCCACTGTAATAGTTACTATCCTATAAAGCTTATTACTGCTTTTGGATACTACTCACCGATGTTATTTGTGTATTTAGCCAAGTGATTTTTGATCGATAGTAAACATATGTTGGGATCTCTTAAACTTATATGTATGTGTACTCCTTTGACATGACACTGTTATCAATGTATATAGTTTAGTCTTAACCACCTTTGCTTTCTGTCATCAGCACATTCTATTAATTGCCCTTGTCTTTTGCTACTGCATATTGCTAAATAAATTGATTAGATATTGATAAATAAATAAATTCATTAGCCCCATTCTAGCGTGTGTTCCCCACCTTTTCTTTTCCCCATTCGTCATTACACCACGTTATGCCAGGTGACTCTGCTATTTGCTCTCCAAGCACCAATATAGTACAGCACTTAAAGTTGTTCAAGTTTCTGTTTCGCTGCTGGGCTGTAAGCCCCTTAAAGGCCGAGGTCACGTCTATCCTGATCATCATTATTATCCCCAGGCCCTAGCACAGTAGAGGTACACAGCAGGTGCTTACTAAACAGTTCTTGAATGAATGTGTAATGAAATAACAAGTCATACTAAGGAGAAGGGAAACCAAGAATGACTTCTGACTTACTTATTTAACTTTAGGTAGATATTTATGTCTCTTCACATCTGAGATATATAGGAATGCTTCCTCTCATATATTGGGAAGCTTGAAATTAAACATGAGAAGTGCCATATTCTGACAGAGCAAAAACTTTACACCCAGTTTGGGTAGGAATCATGACTTGATAAGCAGAGAGAAGAGCAGCAGTCTGTTCAATGTGTTTACACATATTTCATGTCTCTTATTCCAAAGCCTTTATGTAAATAAGGATATCACAGCAAAATTATATGGCTAGTATAGCTCCCTGAATATAATCAGCTGGGGTAAATGAAATCCGTAAGTGCCACTGGCACAGGTGGAAAGAAAAGGAAGGTGAGACCATGCACATGGAAGAGCATAAATGAAAAGAAGTATTTGATATGCTGGAAAGTAGCAACAATGTCAGCTGCTTGTCTATAAGGTACCACTGGGTGGCACCAGTGCCCCTGGTTATCCAATACATGTATGGAACCAGGAGACAGAGCCATCAGGCTATCTTGCATAGCTTATGTTGAATGCTCAGACGTCTATTTTCAAAACACTGACAGGCAGATGCAATTAACTGGAGTTCAAGTTCTCTGCATATGTCATTGACACGGGCATAGGTCTTACAGGATGCTGTGTTTATCAGAGCCACCTGGAAGTTGAGTTTGTCAACATTTTTGCCAGGCCAACATGTTTCAGAGTCAGCTCACCATTCTAACATGCAGAAATTCTCAGGTGAGTGAGAGGAGAGGGAAAGAGATCAGAACAACCTACAAAGCTTTTTTAGAGCTATTAGGTTGAACTACATAAAATTTCCAATAGTCAAAAATCTGTTACATACAAAAAACAGCAATTTCAAACGGTCAAATTGAATACACACGTATTTTTAGAATCACTGACTTAATGAGCTACTGTCACTGATAAGAGTGTGTTATATTTCTCAAGTTTGTTGGGAGAAAAAAGATTGAGAACACATGCATAGTAAGCCATGAAGAATTAATTAAGTCAAAAATTGGTAACAACAAAATATCTAAGAATAGGGAATAGATTAAACTGTAACTACATTGCAAACAGCAGACATGGAATGATACTCACAAAAAGTAAATGCCATATCAGGGTAAAAAGGAAATTACAAAACAGAATATAAAACACATTTGTAACCTGTTTTTTAGGAAAAATCCAAACAGTTTTTGGGAAACGGATTTACATTCCGTATAGAAAAAAAAAATACAAAAGGATATATATTGAAAATTTCAGTAGTTATCTCTGAGTAGGGAGATTATCCGTACTTTGCATTGTCTTTTTAGGTATACATGTTTTCTAAACCAAACATGTATAATAAATTTGGAACCTGGAACTGAAAAAAGGCATTGGTAGAAAAACCAGGGAAATCCAAATAAATTCTACAGTTTAATTAAAAGTACTGCACCAATGCTATGTTATGTAAAATGTTCACATTGGGGGAGCTGAGTAAAGAAAAACATGTAGGACTTCTGGACTGTCTTTACAAATTTGATGTAAACCTAAAATTATTCCAAAATGAAACATTTATTTAAAAAATAAGCCATGTATTAAGATCATACATTAAAAATCTAGAAGAATCCATTTGGTCAAGAGATCCCTACATATAAACAAGAATCTGTTGGAATAAAACATCTTTTGTAGTAAATCACTATGCCTTCCAGCATCACAACAGAAAGTTGCAAAGACTAAACCTAATATATTGTATGTCCTCGGTAATTGAAAATTACATTTTTAAAAATTAGAAAAGGAAGAAAGTTAGAAAGAGTGGAGAAAAATGGTGGCGTGAGGTGAGCCTCTGTAAAGCTCCCATGGAATTTACAACTGATTGAATAACAATAACTCCACAAAGGACTCCCTGCACAGCGGACAGGCAAGACAAAGAGGCCCACTATTGAATGCACCTAAAGGTGGGTGAATCACAAGAGCTGGGGAGGAGGGAAGGGAGAAGTGCTGAGAGGGAGTCGCGCGGGTGCAGGACGCAGACCTAGCTCAGTGCTCCGAGCTCACTGCATCCCGGAACTACCGCAGCTGCGGGAAAGGGAAGAACTCGGACTGCTAGGGCTCCGCTTATGGCGCACAGGGTTGAGGGGGCAGCATATAACTCAGCTGAACCCAATGCTCATGGCAGACACCTCGGAGAAAAGACTGAGGGAAGAAGGCTGAAAACTGTGGTTTAAACCCTCACTGCCGAACAGAGAACAGACGCCTTAGGCACTGAGACTAGCCGCCCCCCCCACCTTCCCAGAGCTCGACCCGCCCCCACATACCCGGTGCTAGAAACGGAACAGTAGCAGTGTCAGATCAAAAGAACAGAATATTTGCTGTTCTGAGAACTGTGGACCGCAGACACAGATTGGCAGACCAAATAGTTCTGGCAAAGGGGAGGGAGCTGTGGAAGCAGGACCGGCTGTGGTGGTGGTCGCCGCCATTGCTCTGGGCCACCTCTCACAACATACCCCGCCCCTGGCCCCACCTATCTGGGAGGATCCCTGCAGGAGTAAACAGAACTGCTGAAACATACGGGCTCTGCATCTGGTGCAGGAAGAGCTTTGAAACTACAAAAGCTCTCTGCATACCGACCGGGACACTGCGCTCTGTGACCTAAACGAACTATTAACAGAGGAGAAGCCCGTCTCCCAGGGAATCCCCTCATTGTGTGAGAAGTTGGAATAGTGCACAGAAAACATAGCACTACCGTGTGAGAGAGAAAAAAAAGACTGCAGTCGGAGAAAAAAATAAAACATTCTACAAACAAGTACTGGAAAACAAAAGAAAGACCTCTTCCTATCAACCTGTTGCACAAGCCACTCCTGTAGATGTCTAGGAAGAGAAATAATAAATCAGTAATTGCCATCAATAACCAAGGCAACAAGACAGCTCTGAAAGAAAGTGAAAAGTCTCCAGAAAAAGAACTTAAAGATATGGAAACATGTGACTTAAATGACAGAGAATTCAAGATTGCAGTTCTGAAAAAACTCAACGAGATGCAAGAAAACACAGAAAGGCAGTTTAATGAACTCTGAAACACAATCAAAGAACAACATGAGCATTTTACGAAAGAGATTGAAATTTTAAAAAAGAACCAAATAAAATTTCTGGAGATTAAGAACTCAATAGAAGAAATTAAGAATGAAATAACCAGCTTAGGTTGTAGAGTTGACCAGATGGAGGGAAGAATCAGTGTCATCGAAGATAGAAACCTGGAAATTGCACAGACGGAAGAAGAAAGAGACTTGAGACTTAAAAGAAATGAAACAACTTTCTGACTCCATCAGAAAGAGCAATATAAGAATAATGGGCATACCAGAAGGAGAAGAAAGAGAGAAGGGAACAGAGAATATATTCAAACAAATTCTTGATGAGAACTTCCCAAACTTGTGGACAGAACTAAATCCTCGAATCCAAGAAGCAAATAGAACACCTAATTACCTCAATCCCATCAGGCCTTCTCCAAGGCACATTGTATTGAAGCTGTCTAAAATCAACGACAAAGACAGAATCCTCAAGGCAGCCAGGTAAAAGAAGACGGTAACCTACAAAGGAAAGTCCATTAGATTGTCATCAGATTTTTCAGCAGAAACTCTACAAGCCAGGAGGGCGTGGAACCAAATATTCAAACTCCTGTAAGAGAGAAATTATGAGCCAAGAATAATAGATCCAGCAAAGATATCCTTTATATATGAAGGAGGAATAAAGACCTTTCCAGACATACAGAAGCTGAGGGAATTTTCTAATACACGACCTGCACTACAAGAAATACTAAAGGAGGCTATTCGACCACCATCAACAGGGACAATCATATGACTACATCAATTGATGCAGAAAAAGCATTTGACAAGATACAACATCCATTTATGATTAAAACACTTAATAAAATAGGTATAGAAGGAAAATACCTTAACATAATAAAGGCCATATATGATAAGCCCTCAGCGAATCTCATAATTAATGGTGAAAAACTGAAGTCCTTTGCTCTACGTTCAGGAACACGACAGGGCTGTCCCCTATCACCTCTGCTTTTCAACATAGTGTTGGAAGTCCTTGCCAGAGCAATCGGGCAACAGAAAGAAATAAAAGGCATCCAAATTGGGAATGAAGAAGTTAAACTGTCACTCTTTGCAGATGACATGATGCTATATATAGAAAACCTTAAAGACTGCACCGAAAAGCTATGAGAAACAATAAATGAATACAGTACAGTTGCCGGCTTCTAGAGCAACGTATAAAAGTCCATTGCATTCCTATACACTAACAATGAAATCTCAGAAAAACAAATACAAAAAACAATTTCTTTTGCAATTGCAGCAAAAAGAATAAAATACCTAGGAATAAAGTTAACCAAGGATGTGAAAGACCTGTTTGCTGAAAACCATAAGACATTTTTAAAATAAATTAAGGAACACACAAAGAAATGGAAAGACATTCCGTGCTCATTCATTGGAAGACTCAACATAGTTAAAATGGCCATGTTAGCCAATGCAATATACAGATTTAATGCAATCCCCATCAAAATCCCAATGGCATTTTTTAAAGAATATAACAAAACATCAGCAGATTTACTGGGAACCACAAAAGACCCCGAATAGCCAAAGCAATCTTAAGAAAAAAGAACAATAATGGAGGTATCACACTGCCTGACTTTAGTTTGTACTACAGGGCTACAATAATCAAAACAGCATTATACTGGCCGAAAAAACAGACACATAGACCAATGGTACAGAATTGAGAACCCAGAAATAAAACCACATAAATATGGACAGATGATTTTTGACAAAGAAGCTAAAAACATAATGGAGGAAAGACAGCCTCTTCAATAAATGGTGCTGGGAGAATTGGATAGCCACGTGCAAAAGAATGAAACTGGACTGCTATCTGTCACCATGTACCAAATTTAATTCAAAATGGGTCAAAGACTTAAGCACATAATAACCTAACACAATACAACAAGCACACAACCTGACACAATAAACTGCATAGAAGAAAACCTAGGTACTAAACTTATGGACCTTGGGTTCAAAGAGCATTTTATGAATTTGACTCGAAGGCAATGGAAGTAAAAGCTAAAATAAATGAATGGGACTATATGAAACTTAAAAGCTTCTACACAGCAAAAGAAACCATCGACAAAATAAATTGGCAACCAACTGATTGGGAGAAGATTTTTTCAAATAGTGCCTCCGATAAGGGGCTAATATCCAAAACATACAAGGAACTCATGCAACTCAACAACAACAAAACAAACAACCCAATTGAAAAATGGGCAGATGACCTGAAGAGACATTTCTCCAAAGAGGACATACAAATGGCCAATAGACATATGAAAAAATGCTCAACATCACTAATCATCAGAGAAATGCAAATCAAAACCGCAATGAGATATCACCTCACCCCAGTCAGAATGGCTATCATCAACAAGACAAATAGTAACGAGTGTTGGAGAGGCTGTGGAGAAAAAGGAACCCTCATACACTGTTGTTGGGAATGCAGACTGGTGCAACCGTTATGGAAGGCAGTGTGGGGGTTCCTCAAAGAATTACGAATAGAATTACCATATGACCCAGCAATCCCTCTCCTAGGTATCTACCCAAAAAATCTGAAAACATTTATCCATAAAGACACGTGTGCTCCAATGTTCATTGCAGCTTTGTTTACGGTGGCCAAGACATGGAAACAACCAAAATGTCCTTCAATAGATGAATGGATAAAGAAGTTGTGGTATATATACAGAATGGAATTCTATTCGGCGGTAAGAAAAGATGATATAGGAACCTTGTGACAACATGGATGGATCTTGAGAGTATGATGCTAAGCGAAATAAGTGAGACAGAAAAAGCAGAGAACCATATGATTTCACTGATATGTGGTATATGAACCAAAACCAAGAAAAGAACAAGAAAAACAAATGACAAACAAAAACTCATAGACACGGACAATAGTTTAGTGGTTACCAGAGGGTAAGGGGGTGGAGGGTGGGAGATGAGGGTAAGGGGGATCAAATATATGGTGATGGAAGGAGAACTGACTCTGGGTGTTGAACACACATTGGGATTTATAGATGATGTAATACAGAATTTTACACCTGAAATCTATATAATTTTGCTAACAATTGTCACCCCAATAAATTTAATTTAAAAAAAAGAAAAGGAAGTTGTAAAAACTATTACATAATATGGCCTTTCTGAAATGAAAGTGATGTCATCCTATTGAGCATAAACTCACTGAAGCGGAAAACAAATAGTTGTCTCTATTTTCTTTGGTTTTGTAAACATTGGTGAAGACTACCACAGTAACATTTTTATTTCAGGAAAAGAATTATAAATAAGTATAGCCAGTAACAACCCTTTTTCTTGTGTAATATTCTTTAAAATCCAGTTTCCAAATCCTGGGTATTGGAGGTACATGTGCATTCATTTGTTCAAGAACTGTTCAGTGAGGATATATTATGCTCTATCCTTGTGGAGCTTACTTTCCAATACATAATATTTTAAGTGGACATTAGACCAACACAGCGGACATATAAGTATACTAGGAAAGGAGAGCACCCCTGAGGCAACCCTGAACCCTACAATAATAGTAATATTCAACCAGACAAATACTGTATATACCTTTTAGAAAGCTAATGGTAATAGCTATCCATAACTGGATAATGGATTATCCAGTTATACCTGTTACTGCTTAGGTATCAGCTCGCTTGCCTAAACGTGGGTTTTTTAAAACCTTCTTTCAAATACTGGGGCAAGGAAACATGTATGCAGAGCTCTGGGGACAGAGTCCCAGAGAGCGGTTTCCAAACTCTTGACCTCACATGGAAAGGTGCTGGCTCGGTTATTAGATAGCCATTAGCTGTAATCAGATGGCCATCCACTGTGGCTGGTTGGCCATCAGCTGTTACTGGTTAGCCATTAGCCACTAATATAACTGCCGTGGCTATGCTGGCAAGAGGGTTGTTGGTTGGTTCGTTTGCAGAGAAGCGGATAGCAGATTGGGATGGCGGATTGCCGCTAGCAAGTGTGGGTAGCAGGCGCATGGTGGATTGCGGATCCTGTTGATCTTACTTCCTGTGTCTCTCCCGGCCGCCAGGGAGACTAGGGTGCAGGAAGACCCCTTGTTGGGGTACTGGCGGATGTTTGCTTTTGAATCTCCAACCCAGCTGCCATCAAGAATATAGTCATATGAACCCCCTATCCATGGCTCCATTGGGGTTCCTTTTTGGACTGTGTTCTTGTGCGGGGAGCTGGAGCTGAGACCCTGCATGACAAGAGCCAGAGGATGAAGGGGAGGTTCTACAAAAGAATAAAAGGAAGAAAAATGCAGAGCTAAAAAACACAATGAGAAAACTAAAAGAACTTGATCAATTTCATCTGTGGACTATCAGCTGTTACCAAAAAACGCTGCCTTCTGATTATACTACTACTCCGGCAAGTGTAAAATTTGGAATAGGTTAGTTCCACTGGGGAACACATCCAAAGAAGGTTTTGTTACTTGCAGGTTTCAGTACTTAAGTATTTAAAATGCCTCAATATAAGGCACTTTTACATAGGATGAAATACAAAACAAGAATTTTAAGAACAGATTTCAAGAGAAGCACCAGACTACTAAAAACAAAGCAGAGCAGAAGCCTTTCCCCATCTCAGTGAAACACTGTTTAAGGAAGAGTTAGGTACTCCCATATAAAAAGGTCAGCCAAGAAACCTGCTACAGTTTCAATAGTGTTAATACTTCCTACTAGTAGAGTAGATATCGCCCATTTATCCCCAAAGCATTTAACTTCTGCTGCATCTATAATGTAATTTGCCTTTAAGATATTTCTTTGCAGTTACTTCTGTGAATATTTAATCAAAAAAATATCATCTTTAAACTAAGTTATAATTCAGTCCTCCTTGAAGTATCTGCACATCCATACTCTTCCAAAGCAAAACTAAGGTCCACACAAAGGGAAGTTTTGAAAACAAAAGTTCTCTTTTGCCATACATGTCGAGGTCTCAGGTTATGTGACAGCATCTTAAAGTATTATCAAAATGCTTCCAACACCCTCATGTTATGGTTTCCAGGGCTACTATGCCTAAGAGTAGAAGGGAAAGGCTCTGAGGTTCAGAGCCTGGTGCCAAGCCCAGGCAACATCCTGATCTTTCAATAGCAATGGGACAGTGCCGGTAATTAAAAGCAAGAATAAAGTTAAAAACTAATAATAATAAAAAGGTCTATTAATAGCAGGGCATGGCCAAGTACCAAACTCCATCCAAAACAAATTCCTAGTCACTCCTCCCAATGCAAAAGAAATGATCTCATGAGAAAATGTTTTCACCTCTAGAAGAGAATGGACAAATAAAATTACCTTAGTGTTAAATTAGCTGGGAATGGTGCAAAATTAGAGAATCAACTCTAGTTTGAAAAAAAACATTCTTTCAATCAAAATTGGCTGCTTCGAAATGAGTAGCCTGCATCTCACTAAAGTCATTAAAGTAACATAAGTGTTATATAACAATAATCCCACCTTTGAGAAATACACGTAGAGTTTTGACTCAATATTGCAGATTTCCACTGGAGACTGATATTAAATACTGTAGGGCCTCTCACTACATATACAGTAAGTCCTAACTTAATGTCATTGATATGTTCTGCAACTTGAAACAAAACCATGTATAAGGAAATCAATCGTTAGCATAATCTGGTTGACATACACAGGAGTTAAGTTCCTCAGGTAACTCACAAGATTATAGTGAAACGATACTGAACTAAATGACGCTGTTTAGTTACACACTTAGCTTAAGGAACCCCAATGGGCTACAATTTGTTTTAAAAATATGTCTCTGAAGTACAAACTGGAGTTGAGATCCCTGTTTTCAAAACTCAAGGTACACTGGCTAGACAGCATAAACTCATTGGCATCTCTTCCGTCTCTGGTCAGCCCCTAGCATAGCATCCACCTCCTCTTTCCTACCAGCAGTGCCCTCAGGAACAAGACCCTTCAGACGAAGCAGGAAGGGAGGTAGTAAACAGTCTTCAGTTGAGATAAATTCGAAACAAGATTGAAATCAAGACCTTTCTCCATAAAGAAGTTTAAAAAATAAACTACAATCTTTAGGGTTATGGGCTTTTTGAGAAAAAGCTCAGCTGTCTAAAAACTTTGTTAGGAACAAACCTCCCATTTTAACAAAGGTTATCATTGCAATCATAGGCTAACCACTCCACACCAACATTTCATGAAACCAAAGAACAATGGCATAAATGCAGGGTACCTGCAAGACACAGGGATTTGGGGGGGTCCTATATCTGAGCACTGGAATGTTCTCCCAAGGTAACCCCACTGAGCTGGGTGGGAAGCAAAAATTAATATAAGACCCAGTCTTATATAAGAGCCGGTATTATATTATTATATTATATCATATTATATTATACCCAGCGTTATTATTACAGTAAAATAATACCGGGTCTTATACTAATTTTTGCTCCAAAAGACGCATTAGAGCTGATTGTCTGGCTAGATCTTATTTTCGGGGAAACACGGCAGTTGGTACAAATGTCTTTTTATCCCCACTGGTACTCCTGAGGTCAAGAATCACCCCTTGTTCAGTTCTACCACTGAGTCCCCCAAAACATGATGAAAAGTGATGTAGGGAAACTCCATTTCAAACCAGGCATAGAAAAAGAGGTGGGGGATTCACCACAATGGTTTCCATTTGGCAGTGTCTCTTCCAAAAATACTGTAAAGGACACCACCTGTAAAGAAGCAAACTTTGGGGGTATTTCCTAAAGAAAGCTACTTCCCTACAAACATTTTTAATACTTAACAATCTCTTGGTGGTCAAGATATGAAAATTAATGTCAATATGTGTATAAATTACAAACCTACTCCCACATAAAAATCCTGACCTTCATACTTGATACTAAAAACAAAATCTAGGTAAAGGAATCAAAAAACTGGGGGGGGGGGGAGATATTTGAGCTGTACAGCATCCTTACAAGTTCAGTCATTTTGCTTTAAAATGTATAACCTGTAACTATATTTGAATGAATACGCTATGACATCTCTATTAGGGGAAATAAACACTACATAGCCTCCCATCTGCAGGTTGCTATAATTCACCAACAGAGAGCCCGAACCCTGCCTTTTTTAGTTTCCACATTACGGAAACTACTTGCTTCACAGAAATTCTAACCTACTCCTGTAGGGAACTGCCTGGGCACAGAGAGAATCCCAAATATTTTACTTTATACCATCCTAGACTAACCTTGCACTTGACCAAATCCTGAATACTTCTGTGGTTCCAGGTCTAAGAATACCATTATCCCTGGTCTATTTTTGCCCCTGCTCCATTTGTCTGAAACACATTCATCTGACAATTGTTTATAGCTATTATAGTTCTGCCCAGTTCGATCCCTTGGTCAAGTTATGATTAGCTATTCTTTTAAGCTACTTCTCAACTAAGTATCTTCAGTGGTCATGTGGAACATAGCTTCTTTTTACTTGGATTCACCCCATGAGATATTAGCATTAGTTCAGTCTTCTCTTATGTTTTCAAAGCCAAGACTGAATTTTAAGCTCACTCACCAAGTCCCTGCTTACTGTCTGAGGGAAGTTTTCAGCTTTCAGTTTATTTGAGAAGCAGGAATGATTAACATGCAGGTATCCCCCACTTTTCAAAAGTTCATTTTATTCCATTCTGTTTTTGCTAACAGAAAGAAATCCAAAGCGGATTTTTGCTTTTGTGAAAAAAGCATTCAGCATTTGTTTGTTTTTTGTTTGCAGCAGCCATTACAGAGGCAGCGCACACCCCCAGCTCCTTCCCTGGGAACTACACTCAGCATCTCAGCATAGAACTGAACTGTGTCTGTGAGCATCTCGATTTATTCTGTACTTTATCTCAATTTATTCTGTGCACCCATTAGCAAGATGTGTCCTAAGGTGATTGTTTCTTCACTTTATGCTATTTCGGTTTAGGAAAGTTTTCATAGGAATGTTCTACTTTCGGGTAGCAGGGGAAACCTGTATTCTGAGCATAATGACTGATCACCATAACAACTATAGCAGCTCTGCCCATTTCTCCAGGTTTCCTTTTATGACTCATCACTCAAATAACCCCAGAGGAGTGGTCCTTCAAAACCCTATCATTACTTTTTTATAGTACTAAAATACTTTCAGCACACATTAAAGGCAATAATCAGAACACAGGTATTTCACCATGCCTTCCACTGCATTAACTTCATAACCACTAGACTCCACCACTCACATTTTCAACTTCTCTCTAATGGTCTACTCTTACATGCCCCTGTCATTAATCAGGTGAGAGAAATAGGGAACCTCTATCCTGGCTCCCCTGTAAAATCTGCTAATTTGACAGCACCTATGAGAGAAAAATCCTCATGCTGTGAAATCAATTCGAAAAAGGCCAAGACACACCATGTGCCTTGAAGAACAGGAATAGTTTCAATCGCTGTACAAAAAAAATATGAGCAGCTACAATGGCCCTTACATTAACACTACTCTCTACACGGCAGACTCTTCTGTTGTAAAATAGTCTGTGAATTCATGGAAAATTATTCAAGTATCAAAAAAGTCTTCAGCGTAAAGTGAGGTATTTCACCTCTAAGACTCACTGCATAAACCTGAAGATTTTATACTGAGCCTTCAGCAGATGTGCATAATTAACGCTTCTAGATGACATGAGAGAGCAGAATACATACATACTTGCCAAAATCAAGTTTGGTTCTCCAATACAGTTCTAATATTCCATTTTATATATGATAGAGTGAGATACCATACACAAAAGATTCATGTTGCTACATATACCTAGGTTTTTTTGTATGTTGTAAAATAATACAATTATGCCCACGCCTTTACCAAAAATTAGTTGTTTTTCCCTTGAACCAAAAAACTGTTCAAGCTCACTTTTAAAATCTTCATTAAAACCAAACTCCACCCAAGACTCCTAAGGACATTTTAATATATTGCACTTATACATCATTCCTAGTCACTACAATTTAAATAACATGTTCATAGTTAAATTCAAATCACAACTGAACTGGTTCAACATTGAGGATTTAAAAATTCCATGGTTATTTACTTTTGGTGACCATGACTTTTTTTTTTAAGATTATATAGTTTGTCCTAGAGACCAGTTATTTTAACAAGAATAGAACACTATATTTACACAGTACTGTGTTGTTCTTTTCCGACCAAGATGTCTTTTTCACTTATTCAGAGTTAACCAATCTCATGAGAGATGCTCACAATATAGTGTCAAGTTAAAGGAAGCAAGTTACAAATTCTTCAGAAAGAATCCATTTTTGTAGAAAGATACGTTTGCACACATGCCTGCACAAGTGTATACTCATATATGTGTATGCATGTGTCCATACATGCATGTACACAAACATATGTGCACAAAGTTGACAACAGAGCTGTCTGGGTATGAGACTACAGTGTTTTAAATTCTTATTTATACTTATATCTTCAGTGGAGAAAATTTAGAAAATACAATACTTTAACAAAGGGACAAAATTATTTTTTAAAATACCTGTGTGCTCACTAAGTATTATACAAAGCACTACATTTCTAGCACAGTATCACTGTATAATGTACAATGAAGACTAGCACTGCAAGTATCCTCCATTGTGTAAATGTTTCATACTATTAACCTGTATAGTTACTATCAAAATAGTAATCATAAATTTAGAAATACACTGTAGAATTGTTTAGGGTTAAAAGTAAAAGCATCCCCATGAGGCTTTCCCCTAACAGCACTCCCTTTTTCTCTAGAGATAACTATTTGTGGTATTGATTAGACCTTTTTGTATTATCTATACACATGATAAAGGTCTTGTTTTTTCTGATAAGTGGAATAATGGTATACAAAATGTGCTATAACTCACTCACTCCCTTCACCCCTTTAACAACGTACTTTAGAACTCCTGAGTCAGTTTATATAGGTCCAAGAGGTTTCTCTCCTTTAAAAGTTCTATGGTATTCCATAGAAGAGCATATTACTATTTAAACCATTACCTTATTGATTGACATTTAGGTTGCTGCCAAGTTTTCAGTGTTATGACCTGTTTGTTTCACGGCAGTGAAATCTTATACATATGTTCATACACATGTGCAGATATTTCCCTAGAATACTTTCCTAACAATTGCTGGGTCAAAACACATGTATAACATTTAAACATGAAAGAATTTTGGTATTGTTTATCAACAAGTTATACAATTGGCTCTCTCATTAGCAGTGCACGACAGTACCAATTTCTTTTTAAAGTGGATATTATAGATTTTGCCAATGTATTTGGTGAAAATGGTGTTTTTTTTAAAAAAATTAAAAACAGCCAAAATGGAGTCACTTTTGCTAAGCCACATAACCAAACCAAAACTTAATAACGTAATTGCAGCTTCATTCTCTTCCAGGAGTGGAATTTTAAACCAGTCTTGATCAATACTAGTGAGGTAATCTGTACGATAAAACCCCTGCCATTCCCTTCTCCACAAAATAATCCTTTCTTTTCCTAAAAACACCCCTGCCACACCCTTCTTCCTATAAAAACCTTCCATGTTGTGCAACCCCTAAGAATACCCTGCTAGATAAAAGGGATGTTGCCTGATGCATGAATTGCTTAATAAAGCCAATCAGAGTTTCAAATTTACTTGGCTGAATTTTGTTCTTTAACAATGTTTTCATTTCCCTAATTACTGGAGTGAATTTGGGCATCTTTTCTTTTTTTAGTCATGATTTTCATTTGTTTTTTCTGGGAAATGACAATTCATAACCCTCAGCCACTTTTTCTAATGGGTGCCTTTTTATTGATTTATTGGAGCTCTTTACATATCATAGATAATATATAATAGAAGCCTTTTAATCTAATATTATTTGGAACAGTTGATTAGTTAATTGAAAAGGTCAATTAAGGTAAACAATCATAAAAAATATGCACATGACAAACGTTTGTTTTATCTTCATTTCATTTTTATCAGTAGTAAATGTACACTCATTCATCAAACTTTTGATACAGGGCCAAGAGGACAAAACCTTTTTAACTCCAGGCCCAATGATTGTAAGAAATTTAAACTGAATTCTTAAACATAGAAGTTCAAAGAACTTAAGACACTTGGCAAAGCAAATGAGTGAAGAACCCTTTTAGAGTTCTATATTTATTTTATACAAATCATTTATTGTTGTCTTACCCTAATTGAACAGTAATAACTTGCTTTCATCAACTCTTTCCAAAACACTCAACTTGTTTTGAATAAAAATAAAATGAACGCAATGTAACTATCACCCAGCTTCAAAAATTATCCGTATGTGCTGTATTGTATTTCTTTTGCATCTCTATGCACTCTGCACATCCACCAAACCCCATATAACTTGAAGTAAATCCTAGACATATCATTTCATCTGCAAATTTTTAGTAAGAACTTCAATTCCCCACTACTCATATTTTATCATGTTACAAAATATGAAAATAAATTACATATTTACAAAAACAAGAATAACCAGCATATACAGGTTCAGTAATAAAAGTATCTGTTCTACTGATGGGTACACAAGTATACTGGCATCTGGAGACCAACTTAGCAACAGCAAGTGTTCAGTGTATTTTACATAGGAAATGTGGTGAGTCAGTTAAGTGGAAGCCAATAAATCTTCTACTGCATATGTAGAAGTCATTTTCCTCCAGTCTGTTGTCTTTTTAACTTTGTTATGGTTGCCCTACGCTTTCCAGAAGTTTTTTAAATATATGCTTAGATTTTTAAAATATATACTTTATTTTTGTGTACGATGTGAGGTGGGAATCTCTTTCTAAATGTATAGCCAACTAGCCTAACTCAATTTCCATTTTCAGCATCACACATGGCATTTAAAAGAACTAAAGTATCAACTTTTAACTTACAAAAGGAAGCTGTGGAAAGAAAATAATAAACTAACACTCTAAGTTCAGCTTGATAGGCTCAAACTACTATGTATATAAAAATCACATAGAAATTTTGGGAGCAGGAGCAACAGCACTGCCATTCCTGGCTCTCATTAGCACCCCCACAGCAGAATTGCCAAAGGACATCCGGACCACGCAGGCCTCTTTCTGAACGAACCCCACTAATTTTGGTACGTGTAAATTTACATTCACATTGAAACAGCCCATACTTGACAACAAAATGGACCTTCCCAACTCCCCAGCCATTCCTTAATGCTGTTCCTAGACCCCAGTACCTTGTGGACTTAGTAAAGAAGATGAATACAATCTTCCCAACCACAATTTCCCATGGAAATATAACTAAAAGGTACTGAAAATCAAGGTAAATTTTGTTAAATTTCCTTTATAACTCAGAGACTCAATGATTTATGGGGTTGCTTTGTCTCTGGGCAAACTTTTTCTGTAAAGGACCAGAGAGTAAGAAGGCTTTTAGGGCCATAAGTTCTGTTTCAATTCTGACATATTTTGAATGCAGCCAGAAAATACATAAATGAAAGGATGTGGCTGTTTTATAACAGAAGTTAAAAAAAAAAAAAAAGGCGGTGGGCAGGATTTGGTCATTGTCAGTTTTTTGCTAGCCCTTGCCTTATACCTATGATTATTGATCTTTTCAAAGTAGGAGTCCACTACTCTAGCTGTACACGTATTGGAGCAAATATGGTGAAATTGAAAGGACAAGTAATCATTTCAATACCACCTTACAGAAATGAATACTCAAAAGCAATCACTAAACTTTTCCTGTAAGTTCTTCTCATAATGAGCATATGCAGTTTTCAAAATATAAAACTGCAAGTCCCCTTAAAGCTGTTTATTTTAAAAGACAATTAGAATGAACATTAAGTAGCTACTATAAAAGGAAAATATACAGAGTCTAGACATACAAATTCAATGATCTTTTATCTATTATTCTGGTAATCAGTAGTCAGTATAAAAAGTCCATGGTCATGATTCACAACTTCACTACTAAAAATGCAGAAGTGAACATCCAAAGTACATTTAAATGAGAACATAAATGTATTCTTTGGATTATTTACCAGAAACCTTGATTAATTAAAAAAAACTATACATTTTGCCAAAATATTTTTAGTTTAGAAAGTAAAACCAAAATCTCTTTGGCACACTGTGTGCCTATTTAATTTTAAAATATTAATTTTAATATTTCACTTGACAGCCTGGTAAGGCAGAAATTATATGTTTAAGGCACAAAAGGACAGCAGCCATTTTAGTATACTGAGAGCACGTATGAGTATGTATTCACACTCTAAGCCATCAAGAGCACTTGTTCACAGAATACATTTGAACTCCAGGACTGGTGAAAGAAAAAAAATGTTCACACTGCTTACAGAAGTACTGGATTTATACAGAACAGCAAGGAATAAATTAAACAACAAAGGTACATAAGACTCCTTGACACCAAAGGCACAATCGATAAAAGGAAAAGTTGATAAACTGGGCCTCATCAAAATTAAAGACTTTTGTTCTTTGAAACTCCCTATGAAGAGGATGAAAAACCAAGCTACAGACTGGGATAATACACTTGTGAACCATGTATCCAACAAAGGACTAGTATTTAAAATATATAAAGAACACTCAGAACTCAACAGTAAAACAAACCAAAAAATCCAACTAGAAAATTGACAAGAGACACATCATACATTTCACTGAAGATAGAGATGGCAAATGAGCACATGAAATGATCAACATCATTAGCCACTGGGGAAATGCAAATGCAAACTATAGCAGGATATCACTAGACACCTATCAGAATGGCTAAAATAAAAAAGTGTAACAACACCAAATGCTGGCAAGCATGAGGAGTATTCGTGTGTTATTGGTGGAAATGTAAAATGGTAAGCCATTCTGGAAAAGTTTGGCAGTTCCAATTAAACTGTAAAGATGCAGCTACCATACAATCAGCAATTGCACTCTTGAGAAATTGCACCCAGAGAAATGGAAATTTATGTTCACACAAAAACCAGTACACAATTTTTCATAGGAGCTTTATTCATAATAGGTAAAACAACAACAACAAAAAAAAAAACAACAGGAAACAGCCCAATGTCGTTCAAGAGATGAATGGTTAAACAAACTACCGGTAGTACATCCACACGTGGAATATGACTCGGCAATGAAAAGGAACTATTGATACAAGATACATGCCCTGCATGAATCTCCAGGGAGTTACGCTGAGTGAAAAAAGCCAATCTCATAAAGTTACATACTATGTGATACCATCTATATGACATTCTTGAAATGGCAAAATTATAGGCATGGAAAACACATTAGTGGTTGCCAGGGGTCAGGGAGGGAGGGAGATGTCTGTGACTCTAAAAGGGTGACGGAACTGTTCTGTTTCTTAACTTTTGTGGTGCTTACACAAATTTACACATAATACTGCATAGAACTAAATCCAGTTATGCATGTTACCATGAGGAAAATTAGATAAAGTGTATTATTTCTGACAACTGTATGAGAATCTACAACTATCTCAAAATAAACAGTTAAAAGAGAAAGAAAAGAGTATATAAGACCAGTCAGTGGCAGGAATAGAAAAATGAAACTCTTATTTTTGCTAAAGTCTCAGCAATTGAAAGTCAAGGAAGGAAAAAAAAAAAAAAAAAAACCGGAATGCCAAGAAGAGAGCCTACAGGACACGATTAATACAATCACCTCCTCCTCCCCCACAGAGCTTCAGTGTCTCCAGGATTTTCTTTATGTCCCTGATTTGATTGTTGTTGTTGTTAATAAAAATAAACGGTGCATACATCTATCTCTCCACAACCTTGTCCAACATCCCAGACTATAAACTCATAGGGCAGGTACTGTCGTAACCATCATATCCTGGTGGCCTGGCACAAAATAAGTGACAGATGAAGAAACAAGATAAATTGAATAAACTAACGAATGAATGAATGAGATGCTTGCATATTCTTTTAAAGTTCCTAGTCAATTACAGTTACATTTGCAGTTCTTACAAAATTTTAAAAGCCATGAACATTTTTTTAAAGAGTGTGGTATGCACATATTTCACTTGCAAACAGAAGTTAACAATACCTGACTTTTATAAAATGCTTCCCCATTTATAGACTCCACAATATAGTATAATTCATCTGATAAGGATGAATTAAGAATTATGCATATGTAGATTGGAACTAGCCTTTGCAGATCTTTGAGAAAAACGTTCTAAACAACTGGAATAACTAAGGATATATGGCACAGCCTTAATCACATTGCATCAGATAGATAGGCAGACAGATGATAGATTTAATACATATATATGTATTTTTATATATAGAGATTTAATATATATATATATATATATATATATATATATATACACACACACACACACACACACATATATCAGTGTAAGAATTCAAATTGGGGGACGCTTTTACGGATGCAAAAACTAAGAGATAAAAGGACGTGTTCAAAGTTATACAACTAGCTAGAGCTGAAACTGAGTCTGAGCCTCTCCAGAGTCCCAATAAATTTCTCCTCTAGTAAACTGGGCAAGACTCTCCTTTCTCCATCCATCCCACCCCTACCCAAAACAAAAATCTAAATAATCTGAATCACTTATGTTTTTAAATAGGATTTTTTTAAGGGGGGAAAAAACCCTGAATTTACTCAAGCTTTTCATTGTTGCATTACACCTTCAATGGACTTTTAGGTGTCAACTTACTTCTCACATCAGAACAATAAGGTACTTTATGGTGTTAAGGGCTGTACTAACAGTTTAATGTTTCATTCTTCACCTAAATGACAGAGAGGGTGTTAATTCTTACAGGAGTCTTACATGGCTTACTTAGCAGCTTCAGTGGAAAACATGAGCTATTTTACAATTCAAGGAAGAGGCCTTACACTATTAAAATCTTGATTGATATGGTCATTGTTGGTACTGTAACTGAATCTCCAGTTGCTTACAGCCTTATTTATCAAGAACATTTAAAACTATCTGTTAGAGGCCAACTACTGGTTAATGGAGCTTTAATCAGGATAAATCTCCATTATGCAGCAACATGTTACTAAAGCATGAATTTAGAGGTCCTAGTATCAAAGCCCTAGAAAGAACCTTAAGTTCAACACTCCAATTCTTGTAATTGAGGAAACTGAGGCGTTGATTAAAGTATTAGCTCACAAAGTAGACCGTTTACTTTTTAAAAGGGATTCATTTAAATGCTATTTTGCCCTTATCCTGCACCTCACCGTCGTTTCTTAGAGCGATGATTTTTTTTTAAGGTCAAAAGAGCGAATAGAGCACATTCATTAGAAGAGGGTGAAAAAAATGCCTTTGAAAGAGGAGATGATGGAGTGAAGAGAAATGACGTCTTATTTAAAATATGTAACCCCTTGATGGGGGTTAGGCAATGAATCATGTTCTCAATTTTCCTATGTGCTATAGGCATCAGCCACAGTTCTTTCTGTAGGGTGCTGAAATGAGAGGAAGAGGAAGTGAATAAACCTAACGCTAAATATTTAGCACCCACCGAGAACAGGGATATAGACGGAAAGAACGGGAAAAAATAAGAGCACGCTTCTGCTAAAATTTAGCTGTTTTCTTACAGACCTAAAGAAACGGAAGCTAAGAGGATATTGAAAGTCACGGCATCCCTCATATTCGAAGGGCGGATGCTTCTGGGGCCAGAAAAACCCGCTAACCCTCGGATATGGAGCGACCCAGAGGGAACAAAAATGGAGCTGAGGTGTAGGGGCGCCCTAAAGGTCGTTGGGACGTCTGGCAAGCGCTTGATGTACATCTTTGGGAAAGGTCATGGCAAAGGGTAGTACCTCGATCAGGAAGATGCTTCTGACTTTTGGGGGGCGGTGAGCGGCAGGAAGAAACAGGCCAGGGTCTCAAGGACCCCCGACTCCAGTAAAGGGGAAGATACAGAGACCTCGGGATCTTCCTGACGCTGGGGGAGGCGGGCGAGTAGATCGCCCGGGCTCAAGAAGAAACCGAACCGATTCGGAGAATGGAAACGACCTCTCAAACGCCTCGGGGCTCAGGTACGGGACGGTGGCGCCGCCGGAGCCAGGGCCGGAATGCGCAGGGCAGGGGCGCTGGGGCCGCAGCCTTGCCAGCGGGCATTACTCACCGGAGGCGCTGCTCACCACGTCCTCGCAGCCGGCCGGCGCCTTGCCCTCTGAAAGGTGGCCGAAAGGACCCGCTTGCCCGCTGGCGCTGGGGCGACCAAGGGTGCACCGTGGAGGCCGGAGAAAAAGCCGCAACGGCGCGCGCGCACCCCAAAGACCGGCGGAGGCGGAGCGAGGAGCGGCGCCGCGCGAGCCCGGAAAAGACGCACCCGGAGGGGCGGGCGGAGTGCGGGCGCGCGGTGGTGTGGCTGAGCTGGCCGAATCGCGGGCGGCGCAAGGCTCGGCCCACCCACGCTCCCGCCTCCGCTCGCCCTGGACGTCAGCCGAAAAGGCGGGGCCGAGCGGGCCTGCAGCGGCGAGGGAGGGGTGCTGCAGAGAAGCGGCTTCGGTTAACGGCGCCCGGCTGGGTCGCCGCAGGTTCTGACTCTCGCTTCCCAGCGGCTGCTGCGGGGTTGGCTGGCCGCGTTACCCAGTGTGTATTCAAGGTCCGTGCGCCTGTCTGATTTCAGCGAGGTGCGGAATGGCCCATGCCTGCACCTGTGCTGGCCTCCCAGGTTGAAAGTTCCCCTCAGGTCATCTTCCAGCTGCCATTTAAAGATATTCATGTTTGGACTTCTCTGCCCTTCCTTGGGAGAGAGATCTTAACATTTCTGTTTAAAGGCATCTTGCACCTCCAAGCCTGAGCTAATGCCTCTATCCATTTATCTTGTCTCTGACAGCGTTAAGACCCTCGCTCCCTCCCACTTGTGAAATATCACAAGGATGCAGGATTTTCACTTGATGCCTTCCATATCCACCATGGTGTAATGCCAAGAGAGCCCACAACTGATAAGGAAAAGTCACCGCAGCACTGTGACATCTTACTGGCCCTAATGGCTGCTTATGAGCCAGTCCTACAAATGCTGTTTCAGAATTACAAAAGGGACAGACCATAATTGCAAATGAACCACGACAAACTGCCAAAAATATATCACCAAAAGAAATAAAGCGCCAGTATTCTTCCAGTTCCCTGGTGCATAATGGAGGACTAACTTCCTCTTCCCGCTGGTAACGGACATTTAATTTCACTTGCTATTTTGCATTTTCTTGTAGAACTACCGGAGGTAACAACGTGTGTGTGCGTGTGTGTGAGGTGTGAGACCACCTACGAGTACAGGCTGGAGTCGTTCTTAAACTTTTGTTTGCATCTGAATCATCTGGGGTACTTGTTAAAATATGGGTACTTGGAGCTACAACCCTCAGGTATTGTGATTCAGATCTGAGTGGAGCTGAGATTTGAATTTTTAATAAGCATTCCAGGTGAAACTATAGGTGGTGGAGGCTCACAATTAGAGAGCATGGAGTTATAGCTTTTCTATGTTACTACTCTGCAGTGGGATCACTCATCCAATTTCCAACAGGCCCACCCACTTATATGTAATATGCCTATAATTAGTGCTATGGCGGTCCTGTATCCTCCTTTTTCTATTGACCTAGAAAGTTCAGCACTTCAAACAAGTTTGTCATGTTTATTTTATGAGATCTGTTGTAATACCAGAAATAAGTAATCATGTGTCAGCTATATAATTCACTGGATATCTACAGTGTACATCAGGTCCTTGAATAATGTCATTTGTTCAATGTCGTTTTGTTAAAACATTGATGAGATGCCATAGGAACTTAACTCTTGTTTATATCAATTAGCGTAGGGTAAAATTGATTCATTATATATTTCGTTTTGCTTAAAGTCACAGAACCAACTGATGAAGTTAAGTGAGGACTTACCATACAGAGCATTGTCATCTATAGCAGAGTTAACACATGCGAAATAGAAAAAAAGATGATCCCTGCCTGCAATGAACTTAGTGTCTTGTTGTGGAATTAAAACACAGACACAGTACAGACCAAGTGTAGCACATAAATCAATCTGTTAGACCAAAATGGAAAAGAATTTGTAATTAAAGAGTACGTTCATCTATTTCCTTTACTATCAGTCACTTTATCAGTCACTTAGCCCAGACCTTTTCAACTAGGTAATTTCATCTAAACACTGAGTCCTCAGCTTACTGAAATTCCTCCAACTCTAGAAGGTATAAAAAGAGCCTGAAGCTATCAGTTTTTGTATGTATGAATTTGTATACATACATACATACCTACGTATGTGCATGTGTGTATAATATAGATATAGAGATATTTACCAAACCAAGAAACTACTTGAATTTTCAAGATCTTTATCACTTAAGCTATTCACTAATGCTGATTGTTCTGGCTACCTTTATCACCTACCATAACTCACCTTTTACTCTACAGTTAATCACACCCAGGATGTAGAGGGAAGAAGAGCTACATCTCCAAAAAGGAAAGTATTTCTAGCTTTTCCTTTTTTTTCTTTTTTTTCAGGGTCAAAACAAACCTTGTTTAATTTCTTGACATCAGAAACCCTTCAGAACTACTACCCAGGAGCAAAACATTCCCCGTCAGCTGTCTGACATTTTAGAGAGAACATTTGCACCATTGTTTACTAGTTAGAAAGACAGGGGATTATTATCCTTATTTTATAGATGGAGAACCAGATGCAGGTCAAATGACTTGTCCAGTCACACAACTAAGTAGTAGCAGAGCCTGGATTTCCTACCACAGTTCTCATGACTCCTAGACCAGGGTGCTTGCCACTGCATCAGGCTTCCTCTGTGCTAAGTCCTCCCCAAAACTACCAACCCAATTAGAAACAGAAGAGATAAACATATGGAAATTGAAAAGAGGAAATTGAACAGTGCAATTGACAGATTCAAAATACAACATGAAAAACACGGAAAGCATGAAAATTAGACTGTCTGAAGACAAACAGACTTGAATAGGACAGCTTTGTTAGCAGGTACTGATATTTTGGCCTTGCCCATTTTACTCTCCTGTAACAAGAAGCTGAAACAGATAGCTGGGCTGCTCCTGGCATTAGTTATTTATGGAAGAGTAGAAAACAACTGTTCTTCATTGACTAGGTAACAAGCCTTTGCATGTTAAACATACTTCACAGGTTTGTAAAATAATAATTTCCTCCTGTGGAGGAAATTACAAACAGCAGGACTTGATAATAATATTTGCATAGACAAGTTATGTTTTGTCATTAACAATAATTTATTTTTTTCAGACCCAATAACCAGGTCAAATATTGTCTTCAATGGCGTGTCTGAAACTGGTGAAATCAGAAACCTAGAAACACGATCTCACTGTGAGCATAAATATTAATAATAACCCAAGCTACTCCTTCCAAAAATGGCCAAAGGCATAGTAGCTAGATATAAATGTTATTTTTTGAGAAATGACTCTTTTATCTTTTCAAGTAGCCATTTCTTTTCATTTTGGTACACTTTACAGGTTTTTTAATTAATTGAAGAAACAAAACAAATGGAAAGACATCTAATGTGTCTGGATGGTAAGAGAGAGAATTGTAAAAAGTCAGTTCTTCTCAAATTAATCTATAAAGTCAGTGCAGTCCAAATCGAAATCCCAGCAGGATTTTAATGGAACTTGACTTCACTGTCTCTCACTAACTCATTCTTTGTCTTTTTTAAAGCAAAATCCTATCTCCTTGTGGGGACAGAGTCCCAGAGAGCAGTTTCCAGGCTCTCGGCCTCCTGTGGGGAGGTCCTGGCTCGGGTAGTGAATGACCATCAACTGTGATCGGTTGGCCATCAGCTGTAACCGGTTAGCCAATTAGCTACTGATATAACTGCGGGGCTGCATTGATTGGCTGGTTGGTTGGCAGGTAGAGAAGTGAATGGTGGACTGTGGATCGTGTGGATCCTACTGTGTGTGTCTCGCCCCAGCCTCCAGTGAGACTATAGTGGTATGACTCCCCTACCTATGGCTCCGTGGGTGTTCCTTTCTGGCCTCACCATGTCCTGCGTTCTTATGTGGGGAGCGGGAGCTGAGACCCCTCATGCCACCCTGCACGCACTCCTCTAAATGAAATCCTCCACAGTATCCTTGCAAATTGCTTTAGCAACCTTCCCCAAAAAGAGGGGTGGGGGAGAACGAAATATATTATCCATAAGGCCAAAGGCAAATGAAATGGGCTATAGTTGTCACCAAGTCTGCAAGAAAGTTACTTTTGGTATATTTTTACCTACTTTCTATAGTGATTCAAGCCTAGTAATGTTAGGGGAAAATGTCATCAATATCATAATTCACCTTAAATTTCTCTTTGCTTTTCTTTCCCTTTTACATACAAAAAGATTTTATTTTTGTCTCCCATTCTTAAAAGACAAGTCAAATAACAACAAAATTTTAAAATTGGAATCATTAACTATTACAGACAGGAAGCCACATAGAGGCAGAGTAGCAGGATAGAAAACATATGGGCTTTAAAACTTAGACCACCCTAGACCATCTTACATAACCTCTTCAGAGCCTTAGCCTCCTCATCTGTAAACTGGGGATAATAATGGTACCTCATTCATAAGGTTGTTCTCAGGGAGGATTAAATGTAATCATGCTCATAAAATGCCTGGCTTATGGCAAGTGCGTAGTAAATGGTGGCTAATAATTACCAAGTCCAGTCTCCTCATTTTACAGATGAGAAAAAAAGGAAGCTAGAAGCAAAACTCATATTCTTCCATTATACCACACTAGTCTTTCTCCAGGTTCTAGTTATTGAGTGACTTTCTTTAAAGCTAAGGGTTAATGTCCTTAAGAAGTAGTTTACAACCACTATCTTCACTTTCATGCATTAAATCACTCTCTGACCTCCAAGCTAACTTCCATTTCCTTCAATCTTCTAAATATACCCTTTGATAATGCCTTCTATGAAATGGACAAACCCTGTCATTATACCTGGATAGTCACTCTGCTTAAGCCTTGGAACATTTATTCAAAACAATCCTTCAAACTAAAATGCTGTAATAAAACTGTCTCCTTCACTTGGACCATATACAGCACCTGGTACAGGCCAAGTTATTGTTATTCAAATGGAAAATCTTTAGCAACATGTTTGAATAATAATGGCCACCAGTTGTTGAGTACTGACTATGTACCAGAGACTGCCCCTGAAAACTTTACATGTATTATTTCATTTTACCCTCACAATAAGCCTGTGAGATAGATACTATTATTATTTCAGAGGAAAAGGTGCATATAGCTGAATAAGCAATGTGTCACATGTCCATCTCATTATCACATAAACCCATCCAGAAGACAAGCCAAGTCTCATTTTGGAACATTCTACTTCTATCATAGTGACAGGGGGAAGCCCTACTATGAAAAGACATTTAAAGCAAATACCTGGAAGGTAAAGTCACAGATTTTGAGAGTCCCTTTTAGCTATGATATGTATCTAATCCAGACCACCTATACAGGTAGTTTTCAAATGGGTGGCTAACCTCAACTTTCTATAAGCTATTGTGGGGATAGAGCGAGGAGTGCAGTTTCCAGGCTCTCGCCCTACGTGGAAAGGTGCTCACTCAAGTAGTAGATGGCCATCAGCTGTGGCTAGTTAGCTGTCAGCTGTAACCAGTGAGCCATTGGCCACTAATGTAACTGCCATGGCTACGCTAGCAGAAAATAGGGGCTAGCAAGAAGATGGTGGCTGAGCTAGCAAGCGCGGATTGCAGTTAGCACTGCGGATTGCAATTAGCAAGTGGGGTTGGTTGGTTGGCAGAAACGCGGACAGCAGGTTGCAGATCGTGTGGCTCCTGCTTCCTGTGTCTCCAACCCGGCCGCCAGCGAGACTATAGTGGTATCACTCCCAGATCTGTGGCTCCATGGGTGTTCCTTTTTGGCCTCACCATGTCCTGCGTTCTTATGTGGGGAGCAGGACCAGAGACCCCGCATGACACCCTGCATAACAGCTATTTTCAATGCTATTTATGAAACCATAGATTTCTGATTTTGTTGCCACTGGGAATAATTAACGTATGGCAAACTAGGTAAGTTTACGAATAAGTTCATCCCTGTGACTATTCTCTCTTTATTGAGCCATGGTGTAAATTAGGCCCCATGTGAAGTTCTCTAAACCTTTGTAACTGTTCATCACTGTACATAGACTAATACATCCCTGAAAGGCTATTTGCAAAGCAAATTTTCGCATGGTAAGCCCTACTTTTCCACTGATTGTCTTTATTATTATTTTTTTTTACAAAAGAAGTATATGTTCACTTCCTTTGTTCAAATGGAAGTATACAAAGTAAAAGAATCACTAATCCCGCTGCACAGTGATAACTATGAACAATCTGGTATATACACATTTTAAGAAAGGAAAAACAATTAAAATTGTAATTCTCAATATATACCAATAATGAAAGATGAATACAAGTCATGTTTGACTTCTGCAATCACAAGAGGTGCTCAAAGTGGTTACCATCAGTGTCCAGATCCCTTTTTCTTTTTCAAGGAGGGTGCAGCTCAAGTGGCCCATGTGTGGATCAAACCGGCATCCTTGGTGCTACCAGCACTACGCTCTAACCAACTGAGCTAACCGGCCACCCCAAGAGTGTACATTTTAAATTTTAAAATATATTGTCAAATTGTCTTTTAAAAGGGCCAAACCAATTTGCACTCCTACTTAGAGTATGAGTGCTACTTTCCTCATATTCTCGAAAACACTGACTATTAACAATCTTTAAAAATCTTGCCAATCGTGGGCGGCCAGATGGCTCAGTTGATTAGAGCACAAGCTCTCAACAACAAAGTTGCTGGTTCAATTTCCACTTGGAATGGTGGGCTGCACCCCCTGCAACTAAAGATTAAAAACGGCCACTGGACTTGGAGCTGAGATGTGCCCTCCACAACTGGACTTGGAGCTGAGCAGTGCCCTCCACAACTAGAATGAAGGACAATGACTTGACTTGGAGCTGATGGGCCCTGGAAAAACACACTGTTCCCCAAATAAAAATTTTAATAAATAACATTGACTCAAACCCTGAAATAAAAAATCTTGCCAATCCAATAGACAAACAATGCTATTTTCTTTCATTAAAATGTTTGATAACTTTTTATATCTTTTTCTAAAAATAATAACTGTTACATAGATAATATGGAAAACACAAAAATACCTAAAGAATGCTTTGTAAATCCACAATTCTGCTGCCCAGGGAGAGCCACTATTAACATTTTTATTTTTTTTTTACTAGTTTCTTATGCATATTTTTTCCAAAATTAAAACCATTCTGTATATATATAGTATCCTGTGCTTTTTTTGACTTACCATTTAACAAGAGCTCTTCCCCATGTTATTAAAAAAGTCTTTAAAACTATGTTTAAGGGTGCATAATATTCTAGTATATAGATAGCACATAATTTATTTAACTAGTCCCTCATTGTTTGTGGGGCATTTAGGTTGGTTCCTAAAATTTCCTGTAATATAAATGATGCTGTTGCGAACATCCTTGACTACGAATTTGCATGTCTCTCTAATTAGTTTGATAGAGTAACTCCTATATGTAGACTTGCTGAATCAAGTGATGCATTTCAAGGTAACTGACTCATATCACCAAAACACTTTTCCTCTAGTTTTCAAAAGAAATTGAAAACAACAATTTATAGTGATAGTCCCATTGATAAATAGATGCCAATAAGAAAACAAGTGCATGCACTGATCTGCTGTAAAATCGTAAAGGTTATTTTAAGTTAAATATAACGATTCTTGAAATAAGTCAACAACACAAAATAATGTTTAATTCATGGTAGAGAGGTTGTTTCTTTTGTTTAGGATGTGAGGTTGGAAAAAATCTTGGCAGGAATCCAATATTTTAACATTCTACTGGGGAAAAGAAGTCATGGGTGAAACAGCTTAATTGAACACAATACACTAACCTTAAAAGTCCCTTCAGCTTAAATCACACCTCCCTCTCCCACACCCCATACTCTACCCCGTTTCCCAGCATTTTGCAGAAGCTGCTGCTTTTTTGGAAATGAACAAGCAACATTAGGGCTGAAAGAAAGGCTAAATACAGAAGCCTAAGGAAAATACTGATGCGAAGTACACCAGTAAATTAACATAAGAGAAGTAGGGGAGGTAATAAAAATATCAAAAACAGGTCTTTAGATAATGCAGATCAGATCAGCTCCCTGGTAAAGTTTTGTGATAGTAAATTTTGGTAGAGTCCTTATCTGCTAATTTTTAAACATGAGAAAACCTCTAAAATTGGAAATAAATACTAATGCAAAAACCATGTCGGCTACTTTCATCTAAGATGACGAGCTTCTCCTTTTCCATTAGCTTCATATTTTTTTAATCCCAGGATTATGAACAAGCTCATGCTTTGCTGTACCTAAATGTAACATAACCCTTCCCAGAGAGATCTTAAGTTCTTGACTCCTCATCACGGACTAGCATTGCCAATTGTGCTCTCCTGGCAATGAGGTGACCTAGAGCTCCCTGGGTCCTGTGTTAGAAGGCCTGAAGGGAAATCCCTATGGAGCCAGGGAAAAATCACCTTACCATTATAACTTTTCCTTCAAGTGAAGTGGAGGGAGGGGCAAGTTTCAAAACCCAATATCTTTCTTCAGAAAATAAAATGCATCACCAGATTAAATGAAAGTCAACGTGTCTTTATGTGTGGTTGAAGAAGTTATGGAATTTAAGACTGGAAAAGTTCAGGAGATAAATGTTTTAGCCACTGACTAGGAAATAGTGCTGTGTCCTGTCTGAGCCAATTTCACTGTGTTTGATAAACAAACATGAACAACACACATTGCAAAACGTAGATTAAGAAACCTCAGGGCAGAAGGCAGATCACCACACATACAAGTGTACCTAGGCCTTTGGCTAGCACACAAAGAGGAGCGTGACTTCAGACCTTGGAAGTCTGTGTCCCTGGGCCCTTTTTCTTTCCTTTTTAACTTATTCTGTTGATACACGTAGGTTTGAACTGAGGCAACAGTTTTAATTTCTATACATGCAATCAAAGAAAGAGTTCATTTGCTTTTGAAATGTAAAGTACACAACACACGAACTTCTCAAATAGAATTCTAGAGCTGGACTTTAAAGTTAATCTAGAGTCCATAATTCATTTATTTACAAATGAGAAAACGGGGGCTCCAAGAGGTTAGGTAATTTATCCAAGGTTACAAAACTATTTATTTCAGAACCAGTTACTGAAACATAGATCTCCTGACTCTTGGATCAAAGCTCATCCTACTTTGCCACAATACCATATCAATTTCCCAGAGGTTTCACAATCTAACCTAAACAAAATTACCATATCTTTACTTATTAAGTGGTCTGAATTGCTTGGATAAAAAACCATCAGGAATATCCAAGTAAAATGTGGTCTGTTCAATTTATGTGGAATGTGTCTAAGAAAGCAAGTGGAAATTTCGAGGAGAAAGATGATTTCTTCTCCTTCACCTATTTCTTATGGGGGGAAAAAGCAAACTTTTCCAATACATTTGTTGATTATCTTCAAATACTCAATCTACTGCACAAAGGTGCACTCCAGGTTGCAACCTCCTTCTTACCCAGTGGAGACATGGAGTTGAGAGTCAACTTGCCCCATCTACCATTGCCTTCCTTATTGCTCTGCCACTTTTATGACATTCTTGCTATTTCATTGAACTGTATCAGCAAATATTCAAAGCCTGTAAGACCAATACCAGAAAGCAACTTTCCAATATTGCAGCAAATGTGAGATTCTCAGGGGCTGGTGCCAGGAAGATTCTTGGCTCAATTTCTAAGAGTGTCTGTTTTCTACAATCTGCTTAGGACCCTAAGTCCTAAAACCTTCAGCTTCTGCATTGATATTTTTCATCTCACCTCAAGGGGTTTTCTACTTCTATTAAATACCTAGGAATACCATTTTAATTTTTAAAAAATTAATACTAAATTCACAATTACTTGAATAAATTCTTCACTCTCATGCAGTATGTAAGTATAAACATTTTATAACCTAACAAAATTTATATACTATGTAGTGTGTTACTAAAAGATGAAGCATTCAAACTGTAAATGGTTCTTTTAAAATATTCTATATTTTAAATTTTTACTCCCAATTTTAATGTTTTCTTAAAAGGCTAAAGAAGCACAAAATATTTCTACAAATTTAGAATTTCCAGAAATTTTAATTCTTTACTCCAAGTTCATTCATCCATCCATTCGGTCATTTAACAAATGTTTATTTAACTATGACTCTGTGCCAGACTAGTTGTAGGGCACACGGATACAAGCTAAACTAGAAATACATGATCCTTGCGCCTAGGGAGCTTGTATGTTAATGTAGAAGACAAGCAACTTCAGAAAGTAGTAAGTGCTATGGCCAACATAAAACTATGAGATTAAGAGTATGTTGTGTGTGGAGGTGCACTTTAGATAGGGTGATTAGGAAAGGCTTTGCTGAGAAGGTGACATTTGAGCTGAGATGGGAATGATGAAAAGGAGCCAACCATGCCCAGGTCTGGGGGAAGAGTGGACCAGGCAGAAGGATCATGAAGTGCAAAGGTCATAAAGCCAGTCTGGGCTTGGGCTTTGTACAGCTGAATGGATCAATAGAGCCAGGGGCAGAAGGGCATGGAAAGAAGACTGAAAGGTGGGGAAGGCTGGTTTTAAGGATTTTATAGGCTAGGGTAAGAAGTTTGATTTTACTCAAGTGCACCTATGCTCTGAAATGTCTTTTAACCTCAACAGTAATGTGGCCAAAAGGTATTGGACACACACACACACGCACACACACACACACACACACACACACACACACTATTTAAAAGGGGATATACCAAGACAACTACATTTCTCTCTAATTGTAAGAAATTAATTTGGTCATCCTGGAAGATTGTTTTCTGCCCCTCTGGTCCAGGGTTTCTCAACCTCAGCACTATTAGCATTTGGGGCTGGATAATGCTTTATTTAGGCAGCTGTCCTATGTATTGTAGCATGTCTAACAGCATCCCTGGCTCTACCCACTAGATGCCAGTAGCATTCCTCTCTTGAGGTCGTGACACCCCCTCCGCAAACATCTTCAGATTTTGCCAAATGTCTTGGGGGGGGGCAGGGCGCAAAATTGCCCTTGGTTTATTACCACTGTTTTAGTGCAAGGCAGGGAAGTGAAAAGGTGCCAGGTACAGGAGGCTGACTTGGAAGGAAATGGCATTTTCTTTTCAATCTCACCTTTCCCAGCTCCAGGCTCACTCCAAAGCCTCTCTTGATTCCTGGAACTCATACGTGGGTGCTAAGCAAATATTTAGTAAATTCAATGCAGACTACCAATCTGTACATATTGAGCCAAAATTTTTCTTTAACAGCAGGTTAGTGGGTAGAGGATACCACTGGATTTGAACAATCTGGGTAGCTCCTCAACTTCCCAGCTCATTTTGTTTATACAGAGCCTTAGAGAGACTAAACCTCCTACTTTATGCCTACATAACACCAATAGAATTATTCCTTTAATGCATTCCAACAAAGTTCTCTGAAAATGCAACTTTTATTTACTGATGTTCACTGTACAATTAGAGCTGCATTTCCACATGCAACATGCAACAGAGTAGAACATCAGAGGTCCCACAACAGGGTTTCTCAGCCTTGGTGCTATTCACATTTGGGGTCAAATTACTCTGTTGTGGGGGTCTATCCTTGTCATTATAGGAACACATCCCTGGCCTCTGCCACTAGATGCCATAAGCACCCTCCCCAGACCTCTTGCAAAAATTTAAATGGCTGCAATAAGTATCCTGGAGTCCATACTAATGTAAATAAATGGAGACTAAATAAATATGGGAGAAGAGACTAAGCTCCTATACAGAATTCCAAATATTTTATGTAGATACTCCCCCCTCAAGGAGATGGAATATAACTACTCATCCTGCAAGTGAGGACTGCACATAGTGGAAAATCTTCACAAACACTATCTTGGACAGGTGGTCAAGATTGACACTGTCAGCAATAAGTCATGTTGATAGCCCTAGATATGACATGATGAGAATGTCACCTCACTCTATCGCCCTTCCCTTTAAAAACCCGTAACCTCAGTCTAATTATGAGAATAACATCAAACAAATCTCAACTGAGAGGCATTCTACAGCATACCTGACCTGTCAAGTTCATCAAAAGCAAGGAAGGTCTGAGACACTATCATAGCCAAGAGCAGCCTAAAGAGATGTGACAACTAATTGCAATATGGTTTCCTTGATGGGATCCCCAAACAGAAAGAGGATATTAGACAACAACTAAGGAAATCTGAATCAAGTGTGAACTTTAGTTAATAATAATGTGTCACATTGTTTCTTTAGTTGTAGCAATATATCATACTAATGTAAGATTTTAAGGATAGGGGAAACTAAGTAGAGATATTCAGAAGTCTCTGTACTCTGTTTGCAACTTTTTGTAACTCTAAAACTATACTAAAATTTAAAAAAAGGATTATTTAAAAACAAAACATCTACAGACATTGCCAAACGTCCATTACAGGGCAAAATCTCCCCTGATTAAGAACCACTGTTCTAGGTCAACCTAACCATTTGCTTTTTAATGAATAAGCACTTAATTAAATAGCACTTTCCACCCTTTATAATATTTTACCAACTCCAGGTTCTTCACTCGATATTCAAGAATTTTTCTTATGATGTTAAGAGCTCCTGAGTCCTCACTCACAGCTTCCAGAATTTTTCTCCTCTCCATTTTTGTCTGGCAATTCACAACATACCAGATGAAGTGGGATTCATTGTCATTTTCTTCATAGGTAACGATATCTAACAAATCAAGTCTGTAAATTCTTCTACTTCAAGACATGGGGTAATAGTTTGACTATTTGTTTATTTTTTTACAGTTTGAAAATCGTCGTACCTAGTGAGATGACTAATTAAAAAGGGCTACTTGCACTTCTTCACTGTTGCAGTAAATAGTTCAAGAGTGATACTGTTTGCATATTAAGGCTTCTTTGCCTGGAAAGATACTCCACTGATTTATGCAACAGCAGGCTTTAGCTTTAGCTGTGAAATAGAATTGATTTAAGGCAAAGAGGCCTGCAAAACTCAATATTATCAATCACTTTCCATATCATTTTTGTGATGAAAAACCATCTTAACTAGTGGTTGTTCGGACATGGATACTAATTAATTTATATCCTCTTCTGGATGTAAAGATAAAGGAACAAAAGCGTTTGACTCAATTAAAAATTTGTTTTGAAATTAAAACTGAGTAAATGAAGGAGAACAGTAAGAAAGAACAACAAAGGGAGTCACTGACTCCTTCAAAGTTTAATTCTCTTTCTGAAGTACTGGTTCCTTTTATACCACTGCTTCCTTCCTCTGATAAACTCTTCCTATTCCCACGCAGGCCCTAATAAAACATAGCCTATGTGTCTATTATATGTGTAACAGAGTATCTTGGCTAGGCTGAAGCTTGTGCTAGAATTTCGTCTGAAAGAAATCAGGTGACACTTTCCCTTATCCGTTCCTTGACCTATTGGTGTAAATCTGAATGCATGTAGCCTTTGAGGTTTAGGCTAAAGGAGGGATGATAAATAGGGTTTTTGTTTGTTGTTTTTTTGCTGGGGTACCCAAAAGAAGAGAGAGAGACCAGGAATTAATAAAGGGTAAAGTAGAGTGTCGGTGCTATCGCTAGCTCTTTGGACTCAAGGCCCAGTGGGAAGAATAGAGCTAAAAGCTGAAGGAACCGTTTTCATAAAGGACCTTCTGTGATTCTGGGCTCAAGTAATGCTGTTTAGGGCCCAAGTGACAAAATTAATATAAAGTTGGGTGAGGGGCCAGTTCTCAGTATCTCAAGGACTGGAAGCTCAGTGCTATTTGCACAAGGGGTATCAGCACCAGAAGCAGCGATAAGGTGCCTTGACTAGTAGGTAAGATTATAAGAATATGAATGAGATTGTTACAAGTTCATGTGTAACATGTTGGTGCAAGCACATTCCCCTTGTTGAGGAATAACTTGGGAGTCTTTGGAAGAGGGTTAAATTCCTCTGTGAGCAGGTGGGGCCTTGAGGCTGATGAAAGTTGGACAGTAGTGTTCCTGTGATCTCATTTCACCATCTGGAAAAGTCCAGGGTATTTGTGTTACATAATTCTTGATTTCTAGACCTCACTTCTAATAAGAACTGGAAGTTCTTAAGCTAACCTCCATCATAGAAGAATACTAAGCTCCAATCCTAAGTCATCATTTCCCTTTCAGATCTAAAGTAAGTCTAGTGCAGTTTCCATTGAGACTCCTTCCAACTGTCTTATCTAATATCAGAGTAACTGGCTACAGATCTCATCCTCTGTGAATTCCCTAAAGCTAGTCTTCCTCAGATAGTTACTTAAATCAACAACCACACTCCTTCAGAAGAATCATTTGGCTTTATCCCCCTTGGTAAGCTCTAAATATCCTTTTGCAAACACTTCCCACTTGGAGCCACTTGCTTCTTTCCTTGATCAACATTCTTTTTATGAAAGTGGGTTTCTTCAAACCATTACTTTGCAGAAAATCCAGGCTTTTATAACTCTTGGATAAATATAAGTAAGTTATTTTACTCCTTGTCTAATTTACTTTGAACAGTTTAGTCAACATGAAATAACAGGCATACATGCTCTTTGCATTGTGACAGATACAGAAAAAATTCAGTGAACACCAAGATAGCTACACTATATGATCAACTGACAAAAGACATACACTGCTTTCTGGAAAATAAGACCTAACTGGACAATGAGCTCTAATGCATCTTTTGGAGAAAAATTAATATAAGACTTTAAGTTATATTACATTATATTATATCATATTATATTATATTTATTATATTATATTACAGACCCAGTCTTATAGTACAATAAGACCAGGACTTATATTAATTTTTGCTCCAAAAGACACATTAGCGCTCATTATCTGGCTAGGTCTTATTTTCAGGGAAACACAGTAGCACAATTTTTCCTGGACTCTTGCCCCATGGCTTGTTGCTAAGATTCATATGAGATCCATTTAAGATTCTACAATAATGACACCACAAAAATGGTGGTGTGAGGTGAACCTCTTGAAATCTCCCTGGAATTTACAACTAATTGAACAACTATAATTCCACAAAGGACCCCCTATGCAGCAGGCAGGCAAGACTAAGAGGCACACTACTGAAGTCACCTAAAGGTGGGAGAATAGCGCAAGTGGGGGAGGAGGGAAGGAAGAAGTGCAGAGAGGGGGCTACGTGGACGCAGGACACAGACCAAGCTCAGTGCTCCAAGCTCACTGCATCCCAGAACTACCACAGCTGTGGGAGAGGGAAGAACTTGGACTGCTAGGGCTCCATTTATGGCCCACAGGGCTGAGGGGACAGCATATAACACAGCTGAACCCAACGCTCACGGCAGAGAGGTCAGAGAAAAGACTGAGAAAAGAAGGTTGAAAATGGTGGTTTAAGCCCTCACTGCCAAGCAGAGAACAGAAGCCTTAGGCACTGAGCCTAGCCACCCCCTCCCTACCCTCCCAGAGCTCACCCTGCCCCCACCTGCCCAGTGCTAGAAGCAGAACAGTAACAGTGTCAGATCAAAAGAACAGATTTGCACTTCTGAGAACTGTGGTCCACAGACACCGGACTCACAGCCCAACTAGTTCCGGCAAAGGGAAGGGAGCCATAGAAGCACGACAGGCTGTGGTGCTGGTCACTGCCATTGCTCTGACCACCTCTCACAACCCACCCCACCCATATCCCCACCTATCTGGGCGGATCCCTGCAGGAGTAAACAGAACTGCTGAAACACAGGAGCTCTGAGTCTGGTGCAGGAAGACCTTTGGAACTTCAGAAGCTCTCCACATCTCCCCAGAGGCATCGCCCTATGACCCAGGCGAACTGTTCACAGAGGGGAAGCCCACCTTCCAGGAAATCCACCCCCTCATTGTGTGAGAAGGTGGAATAGTGCAGAGACCATTTAACACTATAGTGTCAGAGAGAATAAAGGGCTGTAGTCAAAGAGAAAATAAAACATTCTACCATCACCTACTGGTAAACAAAAGAAAGACCTCTTTCTATCAACCTGTTGCAGAACACACTCCTACAGATGTCTAGGAAGAGACATAATAAATCATTAATTGCCATGAATAACCAAAGTAACAAGACAGCTCAGGAAGAAAATGAAAACTTTCTAGAAAATGAACTTAAAAACATGGAAATATGTGACTTAAATGAAAGAGAATTCAAGATTGCAGTTCTTAAAAAACTCAACGAGAGGCAAGAAAACACAGACAGGCAGTTTAATGAACTCAAAAACGAATCAAAGAAAAACGTGAACATTTTACCAAAGAGACTGAAAGTGTTAAAAAGAACCAAATAGAATTTCTAGAGATCAAGAACTCAATAAAAGAAATGAAGAATGAAATAGCGAGCTTATGTAGTAGACTTGACCAAATAGAGGAAAGAATCAGTGACTTCGAAGATAAAAATATGGAAATGACAGAGACGGAAGAAGACAGAGACTTGAGACTTAAAAGAAGTGAAAGAACTCTACAAGAACTTTCTGATGCCATCAGAAAGAATGACATAAGAATAATGGGCATATCAGAAGGAGAAGAAAGGGAGAGGGGAACAGAGAGTATATTCAAACAAATAGTCGACAAGAAATTCCCAAACTAGTGGAAAGAACTGGATCCTCAAATACAAGAAGCAAATAGAAGACCTAATTCTCAACTCCAACAAGGCTTCTCCAAGGAATATTGTATGAAGCTGTCAAAAAGTAACGACAAAGAAAGAATCCTCAGGGCAGCCAGGGAAAAGAAGACGGTAACCTACAAAAGAAAGCCCATTAGATTATGATCAAATTTTTCAGCAAAAACTCTATAAGCCAGGAAGGAGTGGAATCAAATATTCAGACTATTGAAAGAGAGAAATTATGAGCCAAGAATAACATATCCAGCAAAGATATCCTTCAGATATGAAGGAGGACTAAAGACCTTTCCATGCATACAGAAGCTGAGGGAATTTTCTAAACCACGACCTGCACTACAATAAATAGTGAAGGGGGCTATTCGACCAGCATAAATAGGGATAATTTGTGACAACTAAAACATAAAAGGGGGGAGAGTAAAGGCCTGAACCAGAATATGGGAATGGAGAAAGTACACATGCTGAAGAAAATGGAACACTCTAAACATGAAAATTTCTTTTACAAAAACTTAATGGTAACCATTCAAAAAATTCCAGAACTGAAATATATAATGTAATGAAAGAGGAAACAGATGGGAAAATTCTAGAATATGACCAGTCAGAAATAATAGACAACAAGAAAAAGGTGAAGAAACAACAGAGACACAGTCTTACCAGAAAACCAAAGACAGAATGATGGGAAATCCTCACATATCAATAATCACCTTAAATATCAATGGACTGACCTCACCAATAAAAAGGCACAGAGGAGCAGATTGGATCAAAAAACTAAACCCAACCGTATGCTGTCTCCAAGAGACACATCTCAGATACAAGGACAAAAATAGACCCAAATTGAAAGAGTGGAAATTGACACTCCAAGCAAATGGTATACAGAGAAAATTAGGTGTAACCATACTGATATCAGATGAATAAGGTAGCAAGAGACAAAGACGGACATTTCATAATGATAAAGGGGACTATACGACAAGAAGACATAACAGTCATCAATATTTATGATCCCTATCAGAAAGCACCAAAATATACCAAGCAACTACTAACAGAACTAAAGGGAGAAATTGACCAAAACACAAGTATACTAAGGGACCTAAATACATCATTGCCAGCTATGGATAGATCATCTAAACAGAAAATAAATAACGAAATAGCAGCTCTAAATGACACATTAGATGAAATGCACATAATTTACAATTATAGAGCACTTTGACCTACAACATCAGACACACATTTTTTCTAAGTACATGGAACATTCTCAAAGATAGACCATATATTGGGACATACAACTAGTCTCAGCAAATTTAAGAACACTGTAATCATACCAAACATATTCTCTGATGGCAAGCCTTTGAAATTGGATATCAACTGCAAAAAGAAAGCGTGAAACACCACAAATATGTGGAGATTAAACAACATACTTTTAAAGAATGACCAGATCAAAGAAGAAATAAGAGGAGAGATAAAAAAATACATGCAAACAAATGAGAATGAAAATACATCCTACCAAAATTTTGGGAATACAGCGAAAGCAGTTTTAAGAGGGAAATTTATATCATTACAGGCCTATCTCAAGAAACAAGAATAATCCCAGGTATATAATCTCATATTACACCTTAAAGAACTATAGAAAGAAGAACAAATGAAACCCAAGGTCAGCAGAAGACAGGAAAGAACAAAAATCAGAGCAGAATTAAATGAAGTAGAGACCAAAAAGACAATAGAAAAAATTAATGTGACAAAGAGCTGGTTCTTTGAAAAGATTAACAAAATTGACAAACCCTTGGCTAGACTCACTAAGATAAAAAGAGAGAAGACACTAATTAACAAAATCAGAAATGAAAAAGGGGAACTTATCACGGACACCACAGAAATACAAAGGATCTACCAAGAATACTATGAAGGACTATATGCCACCAAATTCAATAACCTAGAAGAAATGGACAAGTTCTTAGAAACATATAGCCTTCTGAGGCTGAACCATGAAGAACTGGAAAATCTAAACAGACCGATCACCAGTAACGAAATTGAATCAGTCATCCAAAACCTTCCCAAAAGCAAAAGTCCGGGACCAGATGGCTTCAATAGTGAATTCTACCAAACCTTCAAAGAGGATCTAATACCAATCCTGCTCAAACTCTTCCAAAAAATTGAAGAAGAGACAGTACTCCCTAACTCATTTTATGAGGCCAACATTACCCTGATACCAAAACCTGGTAAGGACAGACCAATATCTCTACAGACCAATATCTCTGATGAATACCGATGCAAAAATCCTAAATAAAATTCTAGCAAATCGAATACAACAATGCATTAAAAAAGATTATTCATCACGACCAAGTGGGGTTCATCCCCGGGGCACAAGGATGATTCAACATCCGCAAATCCATCAATGTGATACATCACATAAACAAAATAAAGGACAAAAATCATATGATTATATCAATTGATGCAGAAAAAGCATTTGACAAGACACAACATCCATTTATGATTAAAACACTTAATAAAATAGGTATAGAAGGAAAATACCTTAACATAATAAAGGCCATATATGACAAGCCCTCTGCTAATCTCATAATTAATGGTGAAAAACTGAAGTCCTTTGCTCTACGTTCAGGAACAAGGCAGGGCTGTCCCCTATCACCTCTGCTTTTCAACATAGTGTTGGAAGTCCTTGCCAGAGCAATCAGGCAAGAGAAAGAAATAAAAGGCATCCAAATTTGGAATGAAGAAGTTAAATTATCACTCTTTGCAGATCACATACTGCTATATATAGAAAACCCTAAAGACTCCACCAAAAAGCTATTAGAAACAATCAACGAATACAGTAAAGTTGCTGGCTACAAAATCAACATACAAAAGTCCATTGCATTCCCAGAATCTCAGAAAAAGAAATACAAAAAACAATTCCTTTTGCAATTGCAGCAAAAAGAATAAAATACCTAGGAACAAAATTAACCAACAATGTGAGAGACCTATATGCTGAAAAAGATAAGACATTTTTGAAGGAAACTGAAGAAGATACAAAGAAATGGAAAGACATTCCGTGCTCATGGATTGGAAGAATCAACATAGTTAAAATGGCCATATTACCCAAAGCAATATACAGATTCAATGCAATCCCCATCAAAATCCCAATGGAACTTTTTAACGAAATAGAACAAAGCATCATCAGATTTGTTTGGAACCACAAAAACCCCGAATAGTCAAAGCAATCTTAAGAAAAAAGAACAATACCAGAGGTATCACACTCCCTGACTTTAGCTTGTACTACAGGGCTACAATAATCAAACCGCATGGTATTGGCAGAAAAACAGACACATAGACCAATGGAATAGAATTGAGAACCCAGAAATAAAACCACATAAATATGGACAGACAATTTTTGACAAAGAAGCTAAAAACATACAGTGGAGGAAAGACAGCCTCTTCCATAAATGGTGCTGGGAAAATTGGATAGCCACATAGAAAAGAATGAAACTGGACTGCTATCTGTCACCATGTACCAAAATTAATTCAAAATGGGTCAAAGACTTAAGCATAAGACCTGACACAATAAACTGCATAGAAGAAAACATAGGTACTAAACTTATGGACCTTGGGTTCAAAGAGCATTTTATGAATTTGACTCCAAAGGCAATGGAAGTAAAAGCTAAAATAGATGAATGGGACTATATGAAACTTAAAAGCTTCTGCACAGCAAAAGAAACCATCAACAAAATAAAAGGCAACCAACTGAATGGAAGAAGATTTTTGAAGAGTGCCTCTGATAAGTGGCTAATATCCAAAATATACAAGGAACTCATGCAACTCAACAACAAAAACTCAAACAACCCAATTGAAAAATGGGCAGAAGACCTGAAAAGACATTTCTCCAAAGAGGACATACAAATGGCAAATAGACATATGAGAAATCTCAACATCACTAATCATCATAGAAATGCAAATCAAAACCACAATGAGATATCACCTCACCCCAGTCAGAATGGCTATCATCAACAAGACAAATAGTAACAAGTTTTGGAGAGGCTGTGGAGATATAGGAACCCTCATACACTATTGGTGGGAATGCAGATTGATGCATCGCTATGGAAGGCAATGTGGAGGGTCCTCAAAAAATTAAGAATAGAATTACCATATTACTCAGCAATCCCTTTTCTGGATATCTACCTAAAATATCTGAAAACATTTATCCATAAAGACATGTGTGTTCCAATGTTCATTGCAGCTTTAGTTCCAGTGGGCAAGACATGGAAACAACTCAAATATCCTTGGATAGATTGTTGGATAAAGAATATGTGGTATATATACACAATGGAATACTATTCAGCCATAAGAAAAGACAAAATAGTACCATTTGCGACAACATGGATGGATCTTGAGATTATAATGCTAAGCGAAATAAGTCAGACAGAAAAAGTAGAGAACCATATGTTTTCACTGATATGTGGTTTATAAAACTGAAAACAACAAAAGAGCAAGATAAACAAATGAAGGAACAAAAACTCATAGACATAGACAATAGTTTAAGGGTTACCAGATGGTAAGGGGGAGGGGGTCTCTAGTAGAGGGTAAATGGTGTCTAATATATGGTGATGGAAAGAGAACTGAATCTGGGTGGGGAGCACACAATGTGAGACATAGATAATGTATTACAGAATTGTAAACCTGAAAAATATGTATCTTTACTAACAATTGTCACCCCAATAAACTTTAATTGAAAAAAAATGCTATAATAGTACATTCAGTTATATTATAGGTATTGGTATCCTGACCATTCCCTTCTCACTAAAGATTTAACAGAAGGTTGTGTAGTAGGTTCATTTTTACCTCTGGCAGCTTGGAGTAATGACCCAACAAGGAACTTGGAAACTAGTCTTTGGAGTAAGTTTCTACTCTGTGTCACAATTAACATGTAGTTCATAGAAGATCCAAGTACTCCTGTAGTTTGAGTGTGTGTCATGCAAATGCCATGGAAAATATTCAAAAGATGACCTGCAAAGTAAAAAGAAAATAAAGACGAATACTACTAAGGTCATATACTAAACTGTATCATAGAAATGTTATATAACATCCTGAGATATTTATGGAGACAGATAACTAAAAATAGTGACAAATCCTATCTACACAAAGCAGAAAACCAAAATTATAAAATCAATGTATTAGGAAACTAAATAAACAGAAATAGTTTTAAAGCAACATCAATCGTTAGATGGATCCAAAGATCTTCAGAGTTGGGGCTAGGGTTTCTTTGATGACTATGTCATCATCGCCTTTAAAATCAAACGAAAAGTTGGGATCACCATAAAAATGTTTTAGAACAAAGGTAAGTGGATTTATGCTAGATCTGGTGCGCATATCAACAGTTGCCACACAGCAAACTCAAGTTGGGTAACTATAAACAGCTAGCCCCTCTCCTCAAGGAAATGCCATAAAGTCAAAGTAAAGTAAAGCTCTGAGGATGTTCCCATTACTATAGAATTTCAGACATTCACAGCTGTAGACCACCAACATGGAAGGCAGCAATCAAGCAAGTAGTGAACAAGAAGCAGCTACAATGTTCCTTCCACCTTACTAGGTGCAGTGTGGGGTGTGAAAGAGACACAAGACGTAATCTTTTATTGTGGAGACAAGATGTGAATACATAAACCATAGTAAGCTACAAAACAAAACAAAGAAAATGGGCTAAATGCTGTGATACTGACTAGAAGTGTCAGAACAAGTCCAAAAATGCCAGGTTAGTCTGGGGAGAGACAGACTACAAATTGGAATTGATCTTTTGAGCTATAAACTGTGAAAAGCTACAGAAATGGCAGCTAGACCTCCTTACACACATGAGTGTAGAGAGAACTACATCACTTGTGAGACTCTTCAGTCACTCTTCCACACATGGAAGACTCTGTCAGCAATGGCATCTTTTAAATAGTACAAGAGGAGGAGATGATTGTACAGATATGGAGCAAAATAAACATAAGAAAGAATGGCTTGGGATGTAGTCCCAGTCTTCTGAAAGTGAACTATTAATTACCCACCCATTGAGGTTGAGTTCCTTTTCTTACAGAAAACTTAACCTTTGCATAAGTAGAATAATAACTATTTGATCAATTTTAGAGCTAATATACAATAAAGTGCCATTGCTCTCGCCTGCCAATACTTCAGTAAGAAATTCACTATTTACCACAGATCAGATTACTTTCTTTACCTTTTAAAAATTTCATCTAAGCAGAGATAACATCTACATTGAAAGGTGTCATTTAAAACTCAACAGGCACTTCCGGTTTCCTATTCATCATATAAGGAGCTTGGAAGTTCCCACTCCATCTTAACAAAAGTAAAAAGCTGAACACAGTGAAAAATCAACAACTCTTCTTTGATCCATAAAAGAAGTGCAGTCACAATGTAGAATGCTACCCTCAAAATTGGAGAGGCGGCGGGGCCTGGCCCGGTGGCTCAGGCGGTTGGAGTTCCATGCTCCTAACTCTGAAGGCTGCCGGTTCGATTCCCATATGGGCCAGTGGGGTCTCAACCACAAGGTTGCCGGTTCAACTATTGGAGTCACGCAAAGGTCGGTGGACTCCGCCCCCTGCAACTAAGATTGAACCCGGCACCTTGAGCTGAGCTGCCGCTGAGCTCCCTGAACGCTCAGTTTGTTGGAGTGCGGGATCTCAACCACAAGGTTGCCAGTTCGATTCCTCGAGTCCCACAAGGAATGGTGGGCTGCACCCCTTGCAACTAGCAAGGGCAACTGGACCTGGACCTGGAGCTGAGCTGCACCCTCCACAACTAAGATCGAAACGATAACAACTTGAAGCTGAATGGCACCTTCCACAACTAAGATTGAAAGGACAACAACTTGACTTGGAAAAAAGTCCTGGAAGTGCATACTGTTCCCCAGTAAAGTCCTGTTCCCCTTCCCCAATAAAATCTAAAAAAAAATAAAAAATAAAAATATGGAGACAGACAGGCAGGTACAGAGTCACAACTTACCTAAACAGAAACCCAAAGCAAAAACCTCCACAGGAGCCAGGACTGGGGTAGGAAAACCTGAATTATAATTGATGAACTTTGGAGGTTCATTGTGGACAAGTCTGAGTTTAAAACTCCAGGAGGAACCCCACACTTTTTTAAGTTTTACCTCCTGGAGCTCTACCAGTTTCTTACAATGGAGAAATATGAAAATCCCTTCAGGCTTCTGGCAAGAGATTGGGAGAAGCAACCATTCCTCTTAATAAGAACTGCTCTAAAGACAATCTATTTTACCAGAGCCTAACCTGAGAGAAAAGAATTATTCAGTTTCAACTTGCTCTAGGCTTCCATGTGGGTGGGGAAAGGAAAATACACAATTCTGGGGGAAGGGGAAAAACCAAGTTCAGCTCCCTCTAACCTTCCACATGGGGGAAGGGAAATACCCAACTTCAGCCCCCTCCAACCATCCTTTTGTACCTAACGTGAGGGGAGAGGACTGAGAAATACTAGTGAATTTTATACCTTAGGGGCACAGGCTTATTAAATGACTGAGACCTAATCATGGGATGATAGAACACTTCCCCTGCCCCTCACACCTTATTAGCACATCACTAAAGGCCTATTTACTGCAGATATTTTCATTTAATACATCATGTTTGACCTTCGACAGAAAATGATAAGGCATACTAAATGGCAAAAAACACAGTTTGAAGAGACAAAATAAACATCAGAACCAAACTCAGATATGGCAGCGATTTTGGAATTATGACCACAAATTCAAAACAACTATGATTAATATACTAAGGACTCTAACAAAAAAGTAAACAACATGCAAGAACATATATATAGTGTAAGCAGAGAGACAGAAATTCTAAAAAAGAATTTTAAAGTGCTAAAGATAAAAAATACTATAACAGAAATGAAAAATGCCTTTGTTGGGCTCATTAGTAGACTGAATATGAATGAGGAAAAAATCTCTGATCTTGAGGATATGTCAATAGAGACCTCCAGAAATAAAAAGCAAAATAAAACCAAAACAAGCGTAAGGAAGAAAACAGTAAAATATTAGAGCAGAAATCAGTAAAACTGAAAACAGGAAATCAATCAAGAATATCAACAAAACTAAACGTTGTTTCTTTGAAAGGATCAATAAAATTGATAAGCCTTTTGATAGGCTAACTAAGAAATAAAGAAAGATGATACAAATTACTAATATTAAAAATGAAATAAAGGACATCATTACAGATCCTATGGACATTAAAAGAAGAATAAAGAACTGCTATGAATAACACTACGCCCACAAATTTCATAATCTAGAGGAAATGGACCGATTCCTTGAAAGATACAATGTGCCAAAACTCATACTTGAAAAGAAAATCTGAATATGCTATATCTATTAAAGAGATTGAGACAATAGTTAATAGTGTTCTAAACAAAAAGTACCAGGGTCAGATAGGTTCACTGGTGAATTCTACCAAACATTTAAGGAAGAATTTATAACAATTCTCTACAATCCCCTTCAGAAGATAGAAACATAAGGAGTACTTCCTAACTCATTCTATGAGGCCAACATTACCCTAATACCAAAACCAGACAAAGATATTGTGAGACAAGAAAACCACAGATCAATACCTCTCAGAAACATATAAGCAAAAATCTTCAATAAAATATTAGCAAATCAAATTCAACAATGTATAAAAAGAATTATACACCACGACCAAGTGGGATTTATCCTAGATATGCAAGGTAGGTTCAACACTTGAAAATCAATTAATGCAGATTGGAGATCCAATATGGCAGAGTAGATAAATGCTGTGCCTGCCTCCTTCCGTGAACACATTAAAATTACAACTAAATCATAGAACAATCAACCTGGAAAACCATCTTAAGTCTAGCTGAACAGGAGTTTTATAACTAAGGATATAAAGAATAGGCCACATCGACACCATGAGACCCTGACGCACCCAACTTGCATACTGTACAAGGCATGATCAGTGGCTAAACCTTAAGGGAGCTGACAGGAGCAGCAGGCCTTGGTGTGTCTTGGTTTTTGTGGAGCTACCCCAGGCCCGGTACTGGTGGCAGCCGTCCTTGGTTAACAGCGTGGCCTCTCCCATGTAATTCCAAGTTTAGCACAGGCAACAAACAATCACAGATCGTTTTGTAGCTCCTACCAGGTAGTACCTGGTCTATCACAGACAGGGGGTGACCTGGGCCTGCACTGGAGCCCCTCCCAAGAGACCCCAGAACCAACATACTTGGAGGTTGACTTCGGACCACAGCAGCACACCACCCAATTAGTCACCACAAGCAGAACATGCAAAGGGTGGTCTCAACAGGCACCAGAGCCTGCTGGGGTGAATCCCACTCAGTAGGGTAAGCCCTCTGCACAACAACACATAAGCTGTGGATGTGACCAAACTCCATGTTCAATCAGCCTGAGAGTCAATCCCACCCACTGATGTGCCAATAGTAATCAAGGCTCAACTATAACAGGAGGGCACACACAACCCACATAAGAGACACTCCTGGAGCACGCAGTACAAGTGAACAAGGAGACTGTGCCAGGCCCCCACAGGGCACCTACTATATAAGACCAACCGTCTAAGACTGGCAGTTGTAGCAGATCTCCCTAATACATAGAAATAAACACAGAGAGGCAGTCAAAATGAGAAAACAAAGAAATACACCCCAAATGAAAGAACAGGAGAAAACTCCAGGAAAAGAACTAAACAAAATGAAGGCAAACAACCTATAAGAGACAGAGTTCAAAACACTGGTTATATGGATGCTCAAGGAACTTAGTGAGAACTTCAACTAAGAGATAGCAAGCATAAAAATGGACATAGAAACCATAAAAAATAACCAGTCAGAAGTGAAGAATACAACAACTGAAATGAAGAATGCACTAGAAGGAATCACCAGCAGACTAGATGAAGCAGAGGATCGAATCAGTGATTTGGAAAACAAGGTACCAGAAAACACCCAATTGGAACAGCAAAAAGGAAAAATAATTTTAAAGCTGAGGAAAATTTAAGAGTCCTCTGGGACAACATCATGTGAAACATTTGCATCATAGTGGTACCAGAAGGAAAAGAAAGAGAGCAAGGGATTGAGAATGTATTTGAAGAAATAATGGCTTAAAACGTTCCTAACGGCAAAGGAAATAGACATACAAGCCCGGGAAGCATAGAGAGTCCCAAATAAGATGAATTCAAACAGGCCCATACCAAGACACATTGCAATTAAAATGGCAATGGTTGAAGACAAAGAGAGGATCTCAAAAGCAGCAATAGAAAGGCAACTAGGAACTTATAAGGGAGCTCCCATAAGATTGTCAGCTGACTTCTCAACAGAAACTTTGTACGCCAGAAAGGATTGACAAGAAATACTCAAAGTGATGAAAAGCAGAGACCTACAAACATGAGTACTCTATCCAACAATGTTATTGTTTAAAATCAAATGACAGATAAAGACCTTCCCAGACATTAAAAAGCTAAGGGAGTTTATCAACACCAAACCAGTATTACAAGAAATGTTAGAGGGTCTTCTTTAAGATGAAAAAAATATCAAAAATATGAATAATAAAATGACAAAGGTTACATACATATCTATCAACAATCACTTTCAGTGTAAATAGATTAAATGCTTCAATCAAAAGATAGAGTGGCTGAATGGACAATAAAATCCTTACATATGCTGCCTACAAGAGACTCACCTCAGATTGAAAGGCACACACACAGACTGAAAGTAAAGGGATGGAAAAAGGTATTTCATGAAAATGGAAACAAACAAACTAAAAATGAGGTAGCAATACTTGTACCAGACAAAACAGACTTTAAAACAAAGGCTATAACAAGAGATAAAGAAGTACCCAGTAATCCCACTTCTGGGTATTTATCTGAAGAAACCCCAAATGCAACCTCAAGAGGACATATGCATCTATATGTTCATTGCAACATTGTTTACAATGGCCAAGATGTGGAGGCAGCCTGGGTGTCCTTTGATTAATGAATGGATAAAGAGGAGGTGGTATATATATATATACAGTGGAATATTCCTTGGCCATGGAAGGGAATGCGCTCTTGTCATCTGTGGTGGCATGAGTGGACCTGGAGAGTATTGTGCTAGTGGAGTATGTCAGACAGAGAATGACAGATGCAATGTGAGTTCACTTATATGTGGAATCTAAAGAACAAAATAAACAAACAAAACAGAAACAAACTCATAGATACAAAAAACATTTTTATGGTTGCCAGATGGGAAGGTTGTTGGGGGTGGCTGAAAAAGGGGAAGGGATTAAGAAGTACAAATTGGTTGTTGCACAGTAGTCATAAGAATATAGGGTATAACATAAGGAATATAGTCACTAATTTTGTATCAACTATGTATGGTGTCAGATAGATACTAGATTTATCAGGGTGATAAATGGGAAGGGGGTTCGGGGACAAGGTGCAAAAGGTGATGGGACTAAGAAGTACGAACTGGTAGTTACAAAATAGTCATGGGGATGTAAAGTAAAACATAGGGAATATAGTCAATGATATGGTAATAGCTATGTATAGTGCCAGGTGGGTACTAGACTAGTCAGGGGGATCACTTCTTAAATTATATAAATGTCTAACCACTATGTTGTACACCTGAAATTAATATAAAATATTGAATGTCAACTGTAATTGAAAAATTTTTAAAGGGAAGAAAAAGGTGAAGGGGAATATGAGATCCAAATTTCCATGTATAAAACAAATAAGTTGGGGATGTAATGTATAGCATAGGGAATATAGTCAATAATATTGTGAGAGAGTGGTATGGTTTCAGATGGTTGCTGGACTTATCGTGGTGATGTCTTCTTTAGGTACATAAATGTTGACTAACTATGGGGTACACTTGAAACTAATATAATATTGTATGTTAGCTATGTTTTTAACAACAACAACAACAAAAATTAATTAATGTAATCCGTCACATCAGCAGTCTAAAGAAGAAAAATAGCATGATTATATCAAAAGATACAGAAACAGCAGATGACAAAGCCCATCACTCATTTATGTAAACACTCTCAGCAAACTAGGAAAAGAGGAGAACTTCCTCTGTTTGATAAAGAACATCTACAAAAAAACTACAGCTAACATTATACTTAATTAATGGTGAGAAACTATAAAATCAGGAACAAGGCCACTCTCATCATTCCTTTTTAACCTCATATTGGAAGTCCTAACTAAAGCAGTAAGACAAGAAAAGGAAATATGGGCCGTCCCGGTGGCTCAGGCGGTTGGAGCTCTGTGCTCCTAATGCTGAAGGCTGATGGTTCAATTCCCACATTGGCCACTGGGCTCTAAACCACAAGGTGGGCGTTTCAATTTCTCGACTCCCACAAGGGATGGTGGGTTGCACCCCTGAAATTTATAATGGCAACTGGACCTGGAGCTGAACTGTGCCCTCCACAACTACAATTGAAAGGACAACTTGACTCGGAAAAACTCTTGGAAGTACACACTGTTCCACAATAAAGTCCTTTTCCCCTTCCCCAACAAAATCTTTAAAAAAAAAAGAAAAAAGAAAAGGAAATAAAATGTATACAGGTTGTGAAAGAAGCAACAAAACTGTCTTTGTTTGATCATCTATGTAGAAAATCCAAACGAACTGACAAAAAATACCTCATGTAACTAATAAGCAATTATAACAAGTTTGCAAGATTAAAGGTTAATATACAAATGTCAATCACTTTCCAATATACCAACAATGAACCAGTTTAAAATAAATCCATAATACCATTTATGTGAAGAACTACAAATGAAATACTTAATTTTAAAACTAATAAAATGAATTAAAAATCTAGTGGAGAGACTGACAATAATGAAGTAATCATACTAATAAATTTCTTTCACTGATGAAATAAATCAAGAAAGAACTAAATAAATGGAGAACCAGTCCATGTTCATGGATAGGAAAGCACAGTATTGTCAAGATGTCACTTCTTTGCAACCTGATCTACCGATTCAATGCAATCTAAATCAAAACTTCAGCAAGTTATTTTGTGTCTATCAATCATCTGACTCTACAGTTTATAAGGAAACGTAAAAGACCTAGAATAACCAGCACAGTATTAAAGAAAAATGAAGTTGGAGGACTGACACTACCCAACTTTGAGACTTACTCTAAAGCCACAGTCATCTAGACAGTGTGGTATTGGTGAAACAATGGACAAATAGAACAATGGAACAGGATAGAGAGCTCCAAAATCAACCCACAAAAATACAGTCAACTGATCTTTGACAAAGGAGTAAAGACAATACAATGAAGCAAAGATAATCTTTCCAACACATGGTGTTGGAACAATTGGATATCTATATGTAAAAAAAAAAAAAATGAATCTAGTTACACTATTCACAAAAATTAACTGGAAATGTATCACAGACCTAGATGTAAAATGCAAAGCTATAAAACTCCTAGAAGATAACGTACCATGTTTCTCCTAAAATAAGACCTAGCCAGACCACCAGCTCTAATGCATCTTTTGGAGCAAAAATTCATGTAAGACCGGGTATTATATTATATTATATTAGACCCAGTATTAAATTAATTATATTATATTATATTATATTATACCCGGTCTTATATTATATTAAAATAAGACTGGGTCTTATATTAATTTTTGCTCCAAAAGATCCATTAGAGCTGATGGTCCAGCTAGGTCTTATTTTTGGGGAAACACAGTAGTAGAAAACTTAGAAGACCTTGGATATGGTGATGATTTGTAAAATACAACACCAAAGCCAAGATTCAGGAAATAAATAATTCATAAGCTGGATTTCATTAAAATTAAAAACTTCTGTGAAAGACAATGTCAAGAGAATGAGAGGACTAGTCATAGATTGGGAGAAAATATTTGCAAAGAACACATCTGATAAAGGACTGTTGTTCAAAATACACAAAGATCTCTTAAAATTCAACAATATGAAAATGAACAACTCGATTAAAAAGTGGGCAAAAGACCCAAACAGACACTCCCTGAGAAAAGGTATATAGATGGCAAATGAGAATATGAAAAGATGCTTCATATCATATATCATTAGGGAAATACAAATTAAAGCAGCATGAGATGCCACTACACACCTATTATAATAGCCCAAATCCAGAACACAGGTAACACCAAATATTGGTGAGGTTGTGGAACAATAGGAACTCTCATTCATTGCTGGTGGGAATGCAAAATGATACAGCCACCATGGAGGACAATTTGGCAGTTTCTTACAAAACTAAACATACGCAACATACAATTGAGTGAGCATTCACACTGCTTGGTATTTATCCAAATCAGTTGAAAACATATGTCTACAAAAAAAGTTGCACATTAATGTTTATATGTCAAAACCTGGAAGCAACCAACATGTCCTTAAGTGGGTGAATGGATAAATAAACTTTGGTACATCCAGACAATGGAGTATTATTCAATGCTAAAAAGAAATGAGCTATCGTTAGTAAAATTACATAGATTTCAGGTGTACAATTCTGTATTACATCATCTATAAATCCCATTGTGTGTTCATCACCAATAAATTTAATAAAATAAAATTTAAAAAAAGAGAGAGAAAAAAAAGAAAGAAATGAGCTATCAAGCCATTAAAAAATATGAACGAGCGCCAGCCCAGTGGCTCAGGTGGTTAGAGCTCCGTGCTCCTAGCTCCGAAGGCTGCCGGTTCAATTCCCGCGTGGGCTAGTGGGCTCTCAACCACAAGGTTGCCGGTTCAACTCCTCGAGTCCCGCAAGGGATGGTGGGCTCTGCCCCCTGCAACTAAGACTGAACACGGCACCTTGAGCTGAGCTGCCGCTGAGCTCCCGGATGGCTCAGTTGGTTGGAATGCGTCCTCTCAACCACAAGGTTGCCGGTTCGACTCCCGCAAGGGATGGTGGGCTGTGCCCCCTGCAACTAGAAAACGGCAACTGGACCTGGAGCTGAGCTGCACCCTCCACGATTAAGACTGAAAAGACAACAACTTAAGTTGGAAAAAAGGGCTGGAAGTACACACTGTTCCCCAATAAAGTCTTGTTCCCCTTAAAAAAAAAAAAAGATATGAACGAAACTTAAATGCAAATTGCTAACTGAAAGAAGCCAATCTGAAAAGGCTACATACTGTATAATTCCAACTGTATGACATTGTGGAAAAGGCAAAACTATGGACACAGTAGAATGCTCAGTGGTTGCCAAGGGGTAGATGAGGAGGAAGGGATAAGTGGAGCACAGATTATTTTTAGGGCAGTGAAAATACTCTGTGCAATAGTGTAATGGTGGATACATGTCATTATACATTTGTTCAAACCCATGGAAAGTACAACAAGAGTGAACCCTGGTAAACTATGTAAACTATGGACTTTGAGAGATTATGATGTGCCAATGTAATCCATCAGTTGTAACAAATGCACCAGGATGTTGCTAATGGGAGAGGCAGTGTGCGAATTGGGGCAGGGAGTATATGGGGACTCTCTGTACTTTCTGCTCAATTTTGCTATAAACCTAAAATTGCTCTAAAAAGTAAACTCTATTTAAAAGGGGATAAAAACACAATGGACAAATTGTTTAAAAAATGTTATTCTAATGGCACTAATAAAGTGGTATTCTCTTCGATTGTTTACATTGGAAATTCAGTTGCAAAACTCTATTCCTTTCATTTCATTGGTATCTAAATTTATGGGAGCCATAACTAGGTCTATTTTTTTTTTGCCATCCTTGAATGTACTGTTATAAAACATAAGGGAAATATTTGAACTTGAGCATGGCTATGGAATCTAGTCAGTAGCTTAAAGAATGTAAAAAAATTGAAAAGATCTAGTATTTTTTTCTCTAGGGGGAAAAATGTGCTGACCCAATGTAGCTAAATATACTTATTCATTCAGCAAATATTTATTATGTGTCTGCCATGTGCCAGACACAGAGTGGAATACTGACAGTAGGAATACTGTGGTAAGTTCTTGCTCTCAAGGAGCTAACAATCTAGTGGGGGGATAGACAATAATGGAGTAATCATACTAACAAATATCAAAAGGAACTGACAAATGCTACAAAAGCTAGCACACAGTTCTATGACACTTTATGACAACTGGAGTAGATCTAGTCAGGGGGATCAAGGGAGGCTACCCTGAGGGAGTTATTCAAAATAAGATCTGAAGGATGAGCAAGAGGCTATAAAGGAAGGAACAGCAAATGAATCAAAGAAATCAAAATATTCCAAGGCCCCATAGCAGGAAGGAGCACGGTGACATGAAGAACTTAAAGACAATTGTGGCTCCAGTGTGGACAGTGAGGGTGGTTGCTAGAGGAGGCTGGAGAAATAAGCATGTGCCAGATCATCCAGGGAACTCACTAAAGCTATACTAAGGAATTTTGTTTTTATTCTAAGGGTGATGGGAAGCCATCAAGCTTTTAAACATAAGGATGATATGGAGTTTCTTATGCAAAGACCATTCCAGCTGCAATCAAGAGGACAGATTAAAGGGGAGCCAGAGTGAATGGGAGTAGATTAGGCGTTATTGAAGTAATTTAGGAAACAAGTGATGGTAGGATGGTGGTAATGGAGATGGAAAGAAGTGGATGAATTCTGGAGATTTTTAGGGAGTAAAAATTGGACCATAAGCAAAACTGGACCATAAAACTCTACCAAAACCCAATTTCAGAGTGAGGGAGGAACAGAGAGGTATCAAAAGATTCCTAAATACAACTGGATAGAATGGTAGGGCAATCTACTGAGATAGGGAAAGCTGGAAAAGGATCAGGTTTGAGGAACAACTTTAGCTTGAAGGGGCTTTGGGAGATCCTATAGGGGAGGTCCAGTAGGTATTTGGATATACCAGTCTGACGGTCCAATGAGAGGTCTGAGCTGGAAATATAAATTGGGAGACTCATCCGTATGCAAGTGGTAATTAAGCTGTGAATGTGGTGAGTGAGCTTGCCCAGGGAGATAGTATAGTGACATGGGAGATGACTGAGGACTGGGCCTCAGGAAAAGTCAACATTTGCAATGAAAAAAGTAGCTGTGACAGTACGTGGATTATCTTTCCACTTCTGGAATTCAGAAATCCTGATTCTTTTTCTTTTGCTTTGCCACTCAATTACTTGATAACATCCAAAAACTAACTCTCCCCTCTTTAAATCTGCATTCCATTTGTTGAAGGTGATTGTGCCATTTTTATGAGGGGGTTTTACTTCTTACCAAGTATTATTTGAAAGATACTAGTAAATGTGCTATTAAATTGAGAATATAAATATGATGGCAGAAGTTTAACTTGGTAAAGTGTTTAGCCTTATTTGTAAACATGTGGGACTAAGAGAGAGCTGTTGTACTCTTCCAGGGTGGTTTCTGCCAGGGTGGGAAAGGATAGCCCCTGTACTATTATGATGTTCAAGGTAGTGGGGTTCTCCATGCCCAGCCATTCTGTGAAAGTAGAGCTGTGCTTTCAAAGTATATAGGCTTCCGGTCAATGACCCTGCTGTGGGAGAGAGAGAGAGACAGGGAGAGAGAGAGAGAGAGAGAGAGAGAGAGAGAGAGAGAGAGAGAGAGAGAGAGAGAGAGAGAGAGAGATTGATTTCATCCCCCTCCCTTACTCAATTCTGTAGTGCATATTTTTATGCCCTTGAGAGCTGGAAGGGAAGGATAAGTTAATAATTTGGCTGATTCAACATTTTGACCTCTGAATCAAAAAGTTACTCAATAATCCTTTAGCGGGCAGAGAGGGGGTGGTGTATTCAGAGTCAGGAATTTCCCCCCTCTGTGATACTGACGCATGCTGGATGATCTTGAGGTAAACTGTATCAACTCTCCCCATTTCCATATCAGTAATACCACATGTCCTCCCTATTTCTTGGGGTTGTTATGAGAGTCTGATGAGATCACAGATCTGAAAGCATTTGAAAATGTCAGACATTATCATTCCAAAATGTAAGCCATCCGCTGAGAGCTAGTCTGTCTTGAATAAGATACAAGTACAACTTTGTTACACTATACATGGGTCACTTACTGTGCTGTCTTATTTCCAAATCGTGTTTCCTTTGAAAATAAAGTCTTCTGAGCTATTTAGATATATGCTAGCTGCTTCTACTACTGCAACTAAACATCAAAATACCTAAATAAAACATTATTATATTAATCAATGGTCCAGTTTACAAATGGAAACTCTAAAACAAATACAAAACCAAGATTAGTTTCTATCATCATTTGAGTACTAAGGTGTTGACTTGGCCCACTAGATTTTACATTACCTACTTCCCAACTATCTCTTTGACCTCAGTTTATACCACTCCCCTATTCCTTCAATCTTCTTTAACCTTTTAACAAAGGCCTCCTTGCTCTCCCTTGAATAACCCAAGCACTGTCTTGCCCTAAGGCCCTGCATTGCTGCTACTCAGCATGCAATTCCCTCTGATAGTCTTCATTTCATTCAGGTCTCTGTGAATACAGAAGCCTTCCCAATCCCAAAGTACCCTATTTAACTACTCTAACTACCTGACCTAAAGTAGCACATGCTCCTAACACTTATTCTGTCTCCCTCTTTTCCTCCCTTCTCTTAATTTACTTTGTTATTCTTTATAGCACTTAGAACCACTTGACATCCTGTATTTGTTTGTCATTTTTCCTCCCAGAAAAAATGTAAGCTCCGTGACAGCAGGGGGTTCTTGTCTGGTTTGTTCCACTGCTGTATCCTTAGCACATAGTACATAGCTTGGCACATAGTAGGTGCACAATAAATAGCTGTTGAATGGAAGAATAAAAGAACGTCTTCCTGCTGCTCCTCTGGCTGGCAAAATCCTTCTGAACACACCTCCTCACGACCATGGACTCAAGGAATTAGAATGGGATGCTAAGCAGCAAATGTTTCTGTTAGGCATGATCATTTGGCTGATTTACAAAAACGTGGGGAGGAACATAAAGATTGCACATGGTATTTCGACCTAACAGAAGTCCTTAATGCCCTCAACAGAACTGGGCCATAGCAACTTTTGAATAAATCTGGCTGCCTTGAAAATTATAGCATGTTCACAAGTTCTCCAACACTAAAACAGTATGTGCTGGTTAGTGAGAATTGGACATCTCATCTAGGTGTGCCTTAAACTTGCTACCTTACCAAATTAAGTGTGTTGGGGTCAGCTACAAGCTATAATTGGCATTAATTGTCAGGATAGATTCACCAATAACTAAGTCCTAGAATACAACCAGGCTACTGGCATTAAAAGAATGTTAGTTCATTGCAACACAAACCAGAGAACAGAGGACACTGAAATTTACTGCTGCCAATGTTGACCCCAAATGGTGCTGTTATCATCACAGAAGGCAGAAGCAAAGCTTTGTGCGCAAACTGAAGCATAATATGGCCCATATGCTAGTGGGGGGAAATCTCAATTTTGTTGGAATTTGAGCATCTGTTTTTTAAATGGCCTCGTGTCTGAGCTCATATGATCACTTTATGAGAGGAGGGGATGGTCTGTCAGAGTGCATCACTGAACTAACCAGAGCCCATAAGAACAACGAAAAACATATAGAAAGGAAAAAGAAATAGAGCTAAACGTTGATTGTGGTGGTACTCATGACAGAACTCTTTAATGAAGTTTCTAAGTCACAGCAGAAAACTGAATGAAGTAGGTTAAATTTTGCGGTCACATTTTATTTAACGAAATGTGTTCTCATTTTTTAATTGAGGTGTAATTGACATATAATATTATATTAGTTTCAAGTGTACAACATGATTTGATATTTGTACCACCACAATAAGTCTAGTTACCATCGTCCCCATACACAGTTAGATTTCTTTTCTTGTGATGAGAACTTTTAAGATTTACTCTCTTAGGGTTGTCCCGGTGGCTCAGGCAGTTGGAGCTCCATGCTCCTAACACCAAACGCTGCTGGTTTGAGTCCCACATGGGCCCACATGAGCCAGTGGGCCCACAAGGTCGCCGGTTCGACTCCTTGACTCCCGCAAGGGATGGTGGGCAGCGCCCCCTGCAACTAACTACAGCAACTTGTCCTGGAGCTGAGCTGCACCCTCCACAACTACGATTGAAAGGACAACTTGACTCGGAAAAAATCCTGGAAGTACACACTGTTCCCCAATAAAGTCCTATTCTCCTTCCCCAATAAAATCTTTTAAAAAAATTTACTCTCTTAGCAACTTTCAAATATGCAATAGTGTATCATTGACTATAGTCACCATGATGTACATCACCATGGCTTATTTATTTTATAACTGCAAGTTTGTACCTTTGATCCCCTTCACCCATTTAACCCACTGCCTCCTCCCCTCTGGCAACCACCAATATGTTCTCTGTATGTATGTTCTTATTATTTTAAAACTTATAGTGTATGGCTTATTGATTCATTACTATAGTTAATTAACTACTGCTCCCTTCTATCTTCTTTTTTTGTTTACAAGGAAAAACTAATCAAAGTATTGAGATAGTTCTACTTCCTCTAACATGCTCAGAGGTAGCCTGATCCCTAAGCAGTAAGTTTAGTACCTGGAACTATTCATTCATTGGCAACGACCTAGGATGAGGTGAAACTCCTAGTAAAGAATTCCTTCTCGGGGGTGGCTGGATGGCTCAGATGGTTAGAATGCGAGCTCTCAACCACAAGATTGCCGGTTCAATTCCCACATGGGATGGTGGGCTGCGTCCCCTGCAACTAAGATTGAAAAAGTCAACTGGACTTGGAGCTGAGCTGCGCCCTCCACAACTAGATTGAAGGACAACGACTTGGACCTGATGGACCCTGGAGAAACACAACGTTCCCCAATATTCCCAAATAAGAAAAAAACAAAGAAAAAGAATTCCTTCTCTTCTTCCTCTTCCTTTTCTTTTTAAATGTATACCACATACTGGATGGCTTTTTTAAAAAAATTTAAACACCACTACTTTTTATTTTGTTATATTTTTAAATGTTTTATTTATTTTAAGTGTGTCTTTCCAGAACCCATCAGCTCCAAGTCAAGTAGTTGTTTCAATCTAGTTGTGGAGGGCGCAGCTCACAGTAGCCCATGTGGGGAGCGAACCGGCAACCTTGTTGTTAAGAGCACTGCGCTCTGACCAACTGAGCTAACTGGCTGAATCTCGCCTCCCTCCCAACAATAATAAGGACATTTATTGATTGAATTTTATGTTTTCGGCACTCTGCCAAGCACTGGGATTTTATTTTATTTTATTTTATTTATTTATTTTTTTTAAATTAAATTTATTGGGGTGACAATTGTTAGTAAAATTACATAGATTTCAGGTGTACAATTCTGTATTACATCATCTATAAATCCCATTGTATGTTCATCACCCAGAGTCCGTTCTTCCATCACCATATATTCGATCCCCCTTACCCTCACCTCCCCCCCCACCCCCCTTACCCTCTGGCAACCACTAAACTATTGTCCGTGTCTATGAGTTTCTGTTTCTCATTTGTTTGTCTTGTTCTTTTGTTGTTTTTGGTTTATATACCACATATCAGTGAAATCACATGGTTCTCTGCTTTTTCTGTCTGACTTGTTTCGCTCAGCATTACTCTCTCAAGATCCATCCATGTTGTCACAAATGTTCCTATATCATCTTTTCTCACTGCCGAATAGTATTCCATTGTGTATATGTACCACAACTTCTTTATCCATTCATCTATCGAAGGACATTTTGGTTGTTTCCATGTCTTGGCCACCGTAAACAAAGCTGCAATGAACATTGGAGCACATGTGTCTTTATCTCTAAATGTTTTCAGATTTTTTGGGTAGATACCCAGGAGAGGGATTGCTGGGTCATACGGCAATTCTATTTGTAATTCTTTGAGGAACCTCCACACTGCCTTCCATAACGGCTGCACCAGTCTGCATTCCCACCAACAGTGTATGAGGGTTCCTTTTTCTCCACAGCCTCTCCAACATTTGTTACTATTTGTCTTGTTGATGATAGCCATTCTGACTGGGGTGAGGTGATATCTCATTGTGGTTTTGATTTGCATTTCTCTGATGATTAGTGATGTTGAGCATTTTTTCATATGTCTATTTGCCATTTGTATGTCCTCTTTGGAGAAATGTCTCTTCAAGTCCTCTGCCCATTTTTCAATTGGGTTGTTTGTTTTTTTATTGTTGAGTTGCATGAGTTCCTTGTATATTCTGGATACTAGCCCCTTATCGGAGGCACTGTTAGCAAAAATCTTCTCCCATTCAGTTGGTGGCCTCTTTATTTTGTCAATGGTTTCTTTTGCTGTGCAGAAGCTTTTAAGTTTCATATAGTCCCATTCGTTTATTTTAGCTTTTACTTCCATTGCCTTTGGAGTCAAGTTCATAAAATGCTCTTTGAACCCAAGGTCCATAAGTTTAGTACCTATGTTTTCTTCTATGCAGTTTATTGTGTCAGGTCTTATGCTTAAGTCTTTGATCCAAGCACTGGGATTTTATAAGCCTTTCCACATCTTACTTCCAAACCTCAAAACTCTAAGTGGCCCCACTTGGAAACAACAGCACACAAACTGTCTCCATACTTAGAAATCAGAAACAGGGTAGCTCACTTGGAGTCAAGATAGTCTCTCTTGAGGAACCTAAACCTAAAACTTGAGCTGATATCTGATAAATGAGTAATAATCAGGGAATAGGGTGGGAGAACATTCTAAGCAAAGGAAACAGCATAGTCTCTTTGATGGTGGAAAGTATGGTGCATTCAAGGAATTAAAATAAGGTCAGTATTGTTTGAGTGCATAAATGCCAGGTAGAGCATGGTGGGAGATGGCGCTGGGAAGGTGGGTAGAGGTCAGACTATGAAGGACCACATAGTAGCAATCAATTATTTATTTATTCAGCAAATGTTTGTTGAACACAACTCTATGTCAGGCTCTGTGGACACTGTGTTGAATGAGAAAGGCAGACATTAAACAAACACAAATAAATGTATAATTACAAAGCTTTGCCTCTAGAAATTCTATGCCATGAAACTCTGTCCAGTGGCTTGATACATTTTTAAAAATTAGCTGGCCTGGCAGAAGGTCCCGAGGATGGGTGGGGGGTAAAGAAGGGGCCAGCCTTCGAGTGACAGCGACGCAAGATGGCAACCACCACAGGCTCAGGAGTAAAAATCCCTTGCAATTTCCAATTCTTGGAAGAACTCGAAGAAGGCCAAAAGGAGTAGCAGATGGTACAGTTAGCTGGGGTCTAGAAGATGACGAAGATATGACACTTACAAAATGGACAGGGATGAGAATTGGGCCTCCAAGAACAATTTATGAAAACCGAATATACAGCCTTAAAATAGAATGTGGACTTAAATACCCAGAAGCACCCCTTTTTGTAACATTTGTAACAAAAATTGATATGAATAGAGTTAATAGTTCTAATGGAGTGGTGGACCCAACAGCCATATCAGTGCTAGCAAATGGTAGAATTTATATAGCATCAAAGTTGTCCTGCAAGAGCTTCGACACCTAATGATGTCTAAAGAAAATATGAAACTCCCTCAGCCACCTGAAGGACAGTGTAACAGCAATTACTGAAAAAGAAAAACCACAGGTTCTCCCCTGGCCACATTCAATTTAAGCAGTCTTCATTTTCCACAGTAACAAATTTTCTAGATACGTCTTGTAGACCTCATGGTATTGGAAAAGAAGCTCCCATTCAAAGGCAGTTGATCTTAAGATACTATAAATAATACTATTTTTTTGGTCAATTTGAAATATATTAACTGTGGAGAACTGACTCTGGGAAGTAAACACACAATGTGATATATAGATGATGTATTGCAGAATTGTACACTTGAAACCTATGTAATTTTACTAACCATTGTCAACCCAATAAATTTTAATTTAAAAAATACATAAGTTGTGCTATAACAAAAATAATACTAACAATAAAAATAAAATTACCTGATCTGTTTCCAGGATGCAGTCTCAATTTGACCAAGTGCCCTGGTTAGAGCTATATGCAAATATAGTACTCATTCTATTTCTTTTTGCATTCATAGGTAGGTTTGATATATCATCCCCAGGGCTTAGCCTGTGAAACATGTCTCACATCACTTACGGGTTACTAAGGAACCACTGAAAGTCTCTCTTTTTTACCTGTGAGCTTTCAGACATATGTGGCCCTCTTCTACTATTCATACTGACAAGTCTTTATGACTTGCTATTGAGGATGGTATCATGGGCAAGACTGTGACAATAAACTAGATCTGAGTATTTGACATATGAATTCAGTTGTTTAAATCTGAGCTCTGTTTTTTTTTTTTTTTTTTTTCTCAATTGCCACCCGCTTCTCTTAGATATTTATTCCTGGGGTGAACTCTCAATGTATTCTAGCTTACATTTTAAACCCTTAGAAGAAACAGTGATCTGTTCTAGGGAACTGAAAACTTAAGAAATGCTTTTTGATGTTGATGACTTCGAAAACCTAACGAGACTTTTAAAGAGTTTCAAAGTGATTTCATTACAATGATACTATTTCACTCTTAACTCCTTGGCCTGCTTTTCTGCGGAAGAAGGAAATTAAAATGTCATGGAATGACTTACTATTCAGTACTTGATGCTGGTGTAGGTAGGTAAATGGATTATTTGATGATCTCCCATACTGCAACAATTCTGGTTCTCAAAGTGTAGTGCATAGATGCTTTTGGGTGTAATGGGCAGTTGTAGCTGTGTTTTTTGTCTATGCCCCATACTTTGCCATTCTTCTTTGCCCAAGAACATCATCCCCTTCCCTTTAGAGCACTCTCTCCATATCCCCTGTTCTCCTGGTGAAGCTGTCAATCACAGTCCCTGTAGGACAACAAAAATGGGCACATGATCCAGGCCTGGCCCAACTATAGCATTGCATCTCCCAGGAAACAGTGATTGGTCCAAGGTAGAAGGCACGTGACCTAAGCTGAATGAATTGGGATCATTACCCATAACTGCCTGAAGTAAAGGCAGTCCTCACTTTGATCATGAGTTATGAGGGCATATGATTGGGGCTACTATCCACCACCTTTCCCACCATATAAAGAAAGCCTGTCTAAATGTTCCTATATCATCTTGAGAGTGTAATGCTGAGCGAAATAAGTCAGACAGAAAAAGCAGAGAACCATGTGATTTCACTGATATGTGGTATATAAACCAAAAACAACAAAAGAACAAGACAAACAAATGAGAAACAGAAACTCATAGACACAGACAATAGTTTAGTGGTTACCAGAGGGTAAGGGGGGTGGGGGGTGGTAGATGAGGGTAAGGGGGATCAAATATATGGTGATGGAAGGAGAACTGACTCTGGGTGGTGAATACACGATGGGACTTATAGATGATATAATACAGAATTGTACACCTGAAATCTATGTAATTTTACTAACAATTGTCACCCCAATAAATTTAATAAAATTAAAAAAAAAAAAAAGAAAGCCTGTCTATAGAATTAATCCAAGCAGAGAAAAGAAGAAATAAAGATGAGAGGAGAGAAAGTTCTAGCAATGTTGAGTTTTTATTTCAATCTCTGAGGCCTTGGTTCCTGGCAACTTTTTCTCCCTTCAGTTCTGCCAAGTACCATGCAGTTATGTGAAAAATAAATCCCTTTTTGTGCTAAAGTTACCTTTGTAGTTGAAAAATTTTGAAATAGTACATTTGAGGAAATTACTTAACCTTCTGACTTTAATTTCCTTCACAAATTGGGGGGATTTAATGTGACAATGTTAAAACATATTGAAAACTATAAAGCATTATATGAGTGTTAAATATAATAAATATTTTTCTCTATGCCCCAGTAACAAGGTGGTTAGCCTTGCTGCCCCCAAACTATTTTTATTTTTTTATTTTTAAAATATTTTTATTTAAAAATATAACTAACATACAACATTATATCAGTTTCAGGTGTACACTATAGTTATTCAGCATTTATATACCTAAAGAAGTGATTACCATAAATCCAATAACCATCTGACATTGTACTCTGCTATCGCAATATTATTGACTATTCCCCATGCTGTACATTACATCCCCATGACTTATTTGTTTTACACCTGGAAATTTGAACCTCTTATTCCCCTTCACCTTTCCCCTCTTTATATTTTTTAAATTACATTTAACATTCAATATTATTTTATATTCATTTCAGGTGTACAGCATAGTGGTTAGACATTTGTATAATTTAAGAAGTGATTCTCCTGATTAGTCTAGTATCCACCTGACACCATATATAATTATTACCATATCATTGACCATATGCCCCCAAACTGTATTTAGACCACTAAGTATACTCATCCTTGGGTCTAAGAATGGCTTAAGAGGCCCTTGAATTTCCTCTGAAAGTCAAGTGAGGTTTAGAATCTTTCTATATTTGATCCTGTTTACCCTCATCACATATGGTGATGGAAGGAGAACTGACTCTGGGTGTTGTACACACAATGTGATATATAGATGATGTAATACAGAATTGTACACTTGAAACCTACATAACTTTACTAACCATTGTCACCCCAATGAACTTTAATTAAAAAAAAGAAAGAAACTCTAATACAGTTACTGTATCTAAAGGATTCCCCATGCACTTAGGCCAGTTCAAGAATCATGAGGATGCCAGGAAAGCAGTGACTGTTCAAGAATCTAAATGGAGATCTGTATCAACTCTCAGAGGACTTCAGGAGATCCAGACCAAAAAGAGGCAAGAGAGAGAGGAATATTAAAACCATTGACTCTTCCTTGCTGAGAAGGTTCACTCAGTCAAAAAATAAAGAAATAAAGACTAGAACATCTTCAGAGGATTGTCATTTGTTAACCAAAGAGGACCCCCACACGACTGAAAGACACTTAAGTAAAAACGAATGAACCAAAAAAAATATCTCAAATGGTAGGAGGAACACAGTCAGGTGAATCATCTATGGCATATGGAATTTGTGGTCTTGGTGGGGACCAAATGCCATGGGAACATTAATGGTGTCTACAGGGTGTTTGGCAGCTGCAGGCTGCAATAATATTTTAGCCAAGGATTCTTTCAGTGTGGCCTGAGCCATCCAAGGACTCCATTGGATCAGAACCAAGGTGTTCTCATTCACTAGTGGCTGCTTTATAATGTGCCTTTTTAAAGAAAAGGATACAAGGAAATGTGAGGCCTCCTGGGGGACACTCTATAGTCCTGTCTTGTCAAAAGACTGACCTCCCCTTAAATGACTCTTCTATTATTTCTCATTTTCTCCCTAATTGAATTTGAATATGTGGCTACAGAAATCACGACTTCCTAGGTGAGGCTGTGAATGCATGATAAACCACTCAGCCAGAGGGTGAGTGCAGTCAAGGGATTAGTTTTACTTCGATTGATAAAATAGCAGTTCTCCCCACTAGGTTCAAAAAATTCAAGGACAGTGAGACAGGCATTTGCAGTTTATATTCCAGGTAAATATGCACCATTTTTACTCATTAGCTGGAGAACAAGAATGGCTTTTAATTTTGAATAAGAATTTCACAATTAACATCCTTTGTTTCATTTTCAATTTTGCCAAGGACCTGCCAGATGGCCTTGTTTCTAGGGGGTGGGTGGTGGGGGGAATGTTTTACTCATCACTCAGCATTCTTTTCAAAATAGCAATGTAAAAAATCTTTATCCGTTTTGGTAGTCCTTGGGCCCTTTCCCCTGCCTTTGGTGAGAATTCATGGGGCTTCATTAATTGTTAAATTCAGAGACGGATACCAGCTGTTGAAGCCCTGATTTTATACCACCACACCTCCCCACCCTGAAATATAATTAAGCCTATTTCTTCTGTTGAAAACCAAATTTAATCTGTGAGAATTTTGGTTCACTCTTTTCAGTAGATAGTATTCCCATTATAACCACACAGAAATCAATTTTGCAATGCCTCAAAGTAAATTTGGAACATGAAACTTGTAGCTTTTAACAGAACAAAATGAAAAAAAAGTAAAGTTGGTTTATTTCACCACAGAGCAGGAAACATTTCATCACAGACGCATGCTCTAAACAGCCCCCATGACCCAGACAACCTCAGTTTTGGCCCTACAGACTGAACAGACCGGAATAGTGAGAGAAAATCAGACTTTCAATAGTTCTGCCTTTCTGAAAAGCATGTTTGTTTGTTTGATGATTAACAATCAGTTAATGTTCTATGCCATTCAGGTGTAGCTTTATTATTACTTTTTTATAACGAAGTGGGTTTAGCTGGCACCGGAAACCTGCAAAAGAGGAAATGGCAAGGGGGAGGGGATGGAACAGTCAGCAGCTCCTCGGACAAGTATAAATCTCTGTGTGACCCTGTTACAAGGCCATTTCGCACATTTTGCTTCCTGACCTAACTCGATACATTATAGGCTCCAGGGCACCCCCAACTCACCCCTCCTGACTCCAAGTTATTCTAGTTCCTTGAATGCCTTCCAGGCCTTCTTTTCTTATAGGAAATAGAACTAATATTTTAGGAGACAATGTTAGGCAGCACTAGCAAACATTGCAAATGTTCCCAGAAATATACATAGTGATCCACTGAGGCTAGACCTTTGACTATGACCATTTATGCCTATTAATGACTTTGATTTTGACAAGACTATTTATTAAGAACTTACCCAAGAGAGTCACACTGTTACCAGTCCAAAGTCTACGTGCACGATGCTTCCAAAGGCCAAAACTCAAAATGTCAGGTTTGGAGTAATGAAAGATTTATTGATTGAGAAGGCGCCAACCAAGAAGATGGAGCCCTAGTGGTGCCTCAAATCCATCTTAAGAAAGTACAGAGTTCATGCTTCTTTTATGTCATGAGAAGGAGAAATGGGACGGGCAAGAGGTGATTGACGACCACAGACATCTGGGCACCAGCAGAGGTTTAAGGAAGATTGTGCTGGTTGATGTGAGTCTGGTCACGAGGTTCCTGCAAATCTTTGATAAACGATACATATTCCCTTATCTCCTCAAGCCACAAGCAGAATTCCTCTAATGATTAGTATGTCTATATTCAAGACTAAGCAGAAGCTAGTAGCCTGAAGGCCATGGGAACAAAGCAGGCTTGAACAAGATAGTCAGAGAGACCTAGCATTTCACTCTGTTATAATTCCCTTCTTTTTGTTGTTCATTCCTCAATCTTGAAGGAAATAGGACAACTGGGTCTGGGTTCAATCAAGAGGGAGAAATAGCTTTTTAAGATAGAGCCAGATTTTCCTGCCCATTGTGCCCCTCTTATCTGGCTCTTATAATCCCACATGCCCACCTCTTTCACCATGGTCCCTGAGCCTTAGAGGGGGTATTCTGGGTGCTCAATTTAGACAAAAAATAAAGAGTAAATTTTGTTATTATGTCCCCCAGGGCCCAAACCATGATGAGCTGGCCACTGCACAAACACCTTCTTGTTCAGCTAACAAGTAATAGAAAGCAATCCTATTGTCTAAGGACCCATATGCCAAGGACTCTAAGGTGGTCTGTTGGAGTCTTAGAGCTTGAGCAGTAGAACGGGCCAAATGGCTGACTACATGGGTTAAATTCCATAAAGTTTAGTTTGCATCGGGTACTCAGGTAAACTTTCTGTGCAGCTTACACAACATCAGTCACTGAGATCATTTAAGCATGAGCCATTGTGGCAATTTCTCTGAAATTTAAATCATGTAAAACAAAACAAAACTCAAAAGACAATGGACAGTACCCACCTGGCACTTACTGAGGGGATCACTTCATAAATCATGTAATGTCTAACCATTATGCTGTAGACCTGATGCTAAATGCTATTGAATGTCAACTGTAATTGAAAACTAAAATAAAAAATAAATATTAAAAAAGTGAAAAACAATTTTTAATTAAAACAAAGACAGTGGACAGCACTAGAATCTAATATCCACAGTGATATAATATAGTTCCTAATGAAACATAATTTTCTCTCTCTAACCATGCCCATTTTTACCAAAGATAGCGAAGTTAAGACTGATTTCTCTGCAAAATAAGTCTAGTTTTAATAAACTTGGCCTGATTATTTGTATAAGTCCAGCAAGAATAGTAATTAACCATATAGGCACCATTAAATATGCTTTGCTAGAGTTTTCCTAAGGAAGCCTCAAATTGAACTTTAGCTTTTCAAGTCTAGGAATCCAAGCACATACTTGCCATCAGACTCGGCCTGCAATACCTACAGATTTGGGTGAATTCCTCTCTTCTCCAGGTCTCCAAGGTATCATGAGTATCTTTCTTTGCATCTACCAGGAAGCAACCTTCATTTCTCACCTGGAAAGTCTGCTGTGAACCATGTAAACAAGGTACCAGGCTGTTTTCCCAAAGGGGCTTTTATTGGCTTCCAAAGTCAGTCTTAATTCTTTAAAGCTTTCTGGTCATATCTGAGTCTATGCATGTCCTCTCAAATATGATGCTCCAGTCACAGCTTTAACAGTAAAACAGTTTTAACAGATTCTTTTTTAACGTATGCAAACAATCAAATTGCCATAAAAATAAAAGTACTCATTACTGAATTCTAGAGGGACAAGTAGGGATACAAAATAAATGTTTCAATGCTGCTTACAGAGGTATAATTTACCAAATCACTGTCATAGGTGAAAAAGTTTCCTTTTATCTGGAAAACAAAAAGATTAGAAAATCACAATCTCAAACAAAACAGTCATAAAATTGTAACCATTTTTATCAGTTAATTCAGTCCTGTGTAATTAAACTTGCTCTGCTTGAATCCAGTTTTTCCATTAGTTCTCCAGATTTTGCTGATAATTGAGGGTGACAGGGTCAGTGATAATTCCAGGAAGTTTACAAGGCTGTACATCAAGGCTCATATGATTTACTCAGTGAAGTGGGTGCCCCAATCACTAGAGATTGTGGAAGGTATACCCTGAATGGAAAACACATTTTCTAGGGCATCAGACTTGTGGCAGGAGAAAGCTTCAGCTTATCCTAAAATACACACAACAACAAGCACACACTGATAACCCAAACTAAGAGGCAGTTGAATGAAGTCCAGCCCAAACGTACTATGGTGGATGAAGGAAGGCAAAACCTGAAAGAAAATGCCAGAGAGCCAAGAAGAAGCAAGCAGCTGTCTTGGGTTTCCCATAGCCCTGACTGTTCACTTAATTTACAGTCATTGTTTACCCATCTTAATTTCTCTGATTCAGGGATAGACTGTTGCCATGTTACAAGAACATCAGGATGGCAAAAGACTGGCAATGAGGGGTCATTTTTGCAAAAACAGAACAGACTTCATCCACCATATGTGACAATCTCATACTCAGGTGAAGCAGTTTTAGTGTGTCACTCAATTTTGATGACAGATGTCTTATGTCAGGATATCTCAGATTTCCATCAATTTCACATTTATTTCTGGAACATTTATAACATATAATTATATAAATGCAATGTAAAGAAGGCTCAATGTGATTTTTTATTTGACAATGCTTCCCATGTAATTTCAACACACCAAAATAAGCTTAATTAGTTTAATATTTCTCTTTTGCAAGGGTAGAAAAATCTTTTGAGGTGTTCCAGGGGGCCCTTCTGGAATACCTCAGTGATTCCTAATTCAAAACTCTGTTTATAACTTAAATTTTAGGAAGTTTGTCACGTTATATCAAGAGGTTTGGACATTTAGGAAATTTGGTTTTCTTAAGTAATTAAGTTCTTGATTAAGACAATATCACAATGTCAGTAGTAGACCAATAGTCCTTTTTGGCAGACAGAGTCTAACTCTAATTTTGCATAAGCTTACTTTTGATATTTAAATTCACTTACTTGATTAAATTTATTTTGATCTTAATAAGCTTGGCCACATATCAAACTTTCTTTCCCAGGATTCTTATTTGGTAATGACTTAGATAGTCAATGAATAGACATCATTTAATTTAGCTAACAAAACTTTAGAGTCCGAAGATACCAAAGAGATTTAGAAAACCACTTTAAACCTAAAAGAAACATTTTATCCTACTTACATTTATTTTATTTTTCTTGATGACAAAATTTGCAACAGAAGTAACATGACCTATTTAACCAAATGAAACTCAAAACCAGCTTTAATATAAAATATTTTTCCAGATCATGTGATTCTGACAAGCATTTGAGTTAGTTTCTATATTTCTGAGAATTTTAGAATACCCAATCCTTACAAGCGCTTATCTTTAATTTTAACAATACCATCTGGAGGTTAGAAAATTGCCTCACATTTAAGACACACACACACACACACACACACACACACACACACACACACACACTCAAACAGGGGTCCAAGGAAGATTTTGCTAGTTGATGTGAGTCCGGTCATGAGGTTCCTGCAAATCTTTGATAAACAATACACACTTCTCTTATCTCCTCAAGCCGCAAGCAGAATTCCTCTCAAGAGCAGCATGAGATATGCAAGACTAAGCAGAAGCTATTAGCCTGAAGGCCATGGGAACAAAGCAGGCTTGAACAAGATGAAGTCAGGGAAACCCAGCATTTCACTCTGTTACAATGTTTGCATCTCAAGGGTGAACCAGTGCAGCCTTGAGAGACAATATTCAAGCCCCTTGACTCACTTGCACAGATTCTGTCAGCCTCTGGGCAAAAGAAAACACAAAGACCCAATTACCCAATCATTAGAAGATAAGACAATCAGACTTATTCAAAGAACAAATTGTGGGCATATTTATTTACACCCATTTAGGCCTCTTCCAAAATAATAAGCAGAACACTACCACCCAACATGGATATTGGTCCAGAATAATAATATTTATTGAACATTTATAAGAGGTTCAACACAATCAAGGACTTTAAACAAATTTCCATTTAATCCTCACACCAACCCTATGAGGAAGGTATTAATATTGAGTCCACTACTCATTTGCTGGGAATTGGAAGTCTGTTACAAGACTGCACTCTTCACCACTCTACTACTGTGTGCCATTTTGAAAGGAGGATGATAAGGATTCTGAAAACCAAAGTGGACTAGATCAATGCTACTAGAAAGTGTGGGCTGCAGACCAGTGATTCTCCGTCAACTGTTTGTTACTGGTTTGTGATAAGTCAGAAAATGAGATTTAGCTTTTACAAACTTTTATAGCAATGAAATAGTATTGTTTATGTCTGTTGAACCTAATTATTGAAAAATGGGACTTGTGTATGTTTCAGTTTTTACTGAATATCATTTTATATCAATTCATTGTCATTGCATTTTTTAAAAGCATCAGTCCATGATAAACTGGAAATTTTTTTTAAAGAAAGAAACACTCGTCTTTCACTATAGATAGTTTGAGAAGCCCTGGACTAACTAGCATATCTTCATGATGACCACTGTAGGAAAAAAAAAAAAAAAAGGAAGACAGTGAAACTTGAACTTCTTCATGAGGTTTGTGAACATTTTCTGTCCGCCTTTCTTATCAGCCCTCTCAACTTCTCCCTGCTAAATTTACCCATCGCTCTGTTGAGTTTTAGGAGAACAATCAATAACACCCCCATTCTTCTTGCTAATTTGAAAACAACTGAGACATGGACACCAGTCAGATAACAGATCAAAATATCAGTTACAAAACTGGACTGGAGGACAGAGCTGAAATGTGAGACCTCAAGTGTTTTCTATTACCTCTCCCTAGACCTGAATTAGGAAGCTTCACCTACCCCGTCACTGGCTCACGGGGACAAGCTCAGGCCTTCTCCCACAAGCTAAGAGCAGACTACAAAAAAACCCTTAGCGAGAAGACCTGGAAATGGCAGAGTACAGCATTCTCAATTTCTTCTCAAAAACTCATTACTGAGATAAGTCTTTCTTCACTTGGTTAGGACATAACAAAAGGTCAAGGAGAGAGATCATGGGTGTTCCTCTAGTGTATGTTACCTCAAGGAAATGTAAGGTTAAGGAAGTGGAAGTTCCCTAATATGGGCCATTTATTCATTCATTTAATTCCCACCTTTGAATATTCTACTAAAATGCACCCAATCTCATTCTATGAGCTTCATTTTCCCCCCATTATTTTAAACAGCTCTTGAAAATCTATCTCCACCAGACAAGTCTTGAGAAAGTGGCAGTAATTTCTAATTCAAGCTCCTTTGCTCCTTTCTGGTAAATGCAACTTACCTCCTTGTTTGTACTCAATCAAAATGTGTAATTTATTTAATTAATGTAAATCATTAATTTTCAAGTTCTGGATTTATTTACTGTAATTCTGCCATGGAATTGTCTACACCATCATAAATTCCACGATTATGCATGTGCTTACTCATTTGCTACAGCTTAGTGTACCAATAGGTATTAATGACTGCTTTGATCCCTAGGATGATAAGGATGCAGAGGGCAGTAAAGATGTCTCTCTTGACTATATGCATTTAAGTACTTAACCTTGGATGATAAACCAGTTCTCCCACTTCTGCTCTTGTTTTCTGGTAATACTTGATTTGCTACTTTTTCCCCAACTCATTAGTTTTCAGCCAAATACTTTCAACAACATACTAACATTAGGAAAATTAGATGACTCTCATATAATATGTGACTTTGATGAAGAAACTGACCTAAAATGGTTCCCTGCCACATGAAACTGTCCTGAAATGGTGAGAGAGAGAAGTCCCCAGCCTAAGCCCCAGCCCACTTCCGCATAACCCCCTCCAAGCCACACCCTGACACAATCACCAGATGACACCTACCTCTTCCCCAACTCAAGGAAGTCCCCAACCCATAAAAACCTGCTCAAAACCTTGCTAGGGACTCAGTATTTGGGAAAGATCCCACTGAGCCCGCCAGCGTAATAAAGCTGACCTGCCTAACTCTCTGAGTGTCGCTTGGGTTATTTCCAGTCCTGGTATCTGTAACAACTTGACTTTTTGAAATGAAATTCTACAGAGTAATTCTTTTTTTAATTTGAAAGAATTTATTTTTCAATTACTGTTGACATACAATATTATAATAGTTTCAGGTGTACAAAACAACATAGTGATTAGACATTCATATACCTCACAAAGTGATCACCCCAATAAGTCTAGTACCCACCTGACACTATACATAGTGTTTACAATATTATTGACTATATTCCCCATACTGTACTTTACATCCCTGACTATTTTGTAACTACTGATTTGAACAGAGTAATTCTTAGTGTATTTGTATTGTTGGATACTGTTACAGGGACATCACAACTCTGCCGGTATGGTCGATCTTTGTCTTCTGACGCTTCCAGTTTCCCTTTCCTGCCTTCCTTGTCACTTATCCTCCTTCTAGGTGCCTAGAGCTCCCATAGCACCTCCAGTGGCTCTTTCCAGAGCTTCCCTCATGGCATCCTTTTCAGGCATGCCCTCTCTGCTTGCACTCTAGACTTTTTCTTCCCAATCTTTTGTTAGTCCTCTTTAAATGATCCTATTGCATTCTAACATGTTCCTTCTGGAGCTAACATCAACGGTGGGAACATCATAAATTAAGGTGATCACTAGGGGGCTATCTGGGAGCAGGGAGGCTTTTGATCACCCTTCAGATCACACCATGTATGTCGCTGCCTCCAGGTAAGGCAAATCTACCGTGTTTCCCCAAAAATAAGACCGGGTCTTATATTAATTTTTGTTCCAAAAGACACATTAGGGCTTATGTTCAGGGGATGTCATCCTGAAAAATCATGCTAGGGCTTATTTTCCGGTTAGGTCTTGTTTTCAGGGAAACACGGTATGTGTTAATATTTCTATCACCTTGTATAAGTACATAATTACATTTTAAGGGATGAGCTATAAATTCACATATAAGAAAGTCTTCTAAGTGCATGCCTGTGCAAAACCCTCATTAGGACATCAATAAAATATCTTCCCTGCCTGCCTGGTACCCTTGGTTTCTGGCAGTAAGAAAAGTGTACCCGTGTTGATCTCACAAAGTTAATTACTACCTTCTTTTAAAAAGCAATGCTGCGCTACATGTAAACTTAATTAAATGGTGACCTGAATCTCTGAATCTGGGTGTTACAAAATCGACCACTCTGGAATGCACTCGCCGCCATCTACCTCTTAGCAACTTGAAAACCCCACCTTCCAGCCTCACCTAAACTCAAAACTGGCTTGGCTTAGAGCAGACCTCTCTAAATGAGTTTTCTTAACACAAATTGCTTTCCTCACCATTGATTAGATTCCCAGTCCTAAGAAGCTCCAGACCAGCGTGGGAACTCAAGGTATGGTGCCGGGTGTTCCAAAGCCCCACCTCCGACCTGTAGTCTTGTACCATTTGCTGTTACTTCATTTATATTTTGTTTATGTGTATAAGTCAGGTGACTAGGGAAACTTGTAATACACACAAAATGGATTACTGTGTGTCTCCAACGGAAACCATGCACTGTTTAGAGCAGATTCTTCCAGGTTAATTGATTCCAGTCTTCCATTTCCTTTGAGCTGTTTTAAAACTCTGCAAGTTATAGATAACTGGTAACAATGAAAAATAATCCTTCTTCATAGATATGCAAATAAATTCTGTCTGGTGGAGCTTCAATGACTTTGCTCCTCCTCCCCCCATGGAAAAAGTCAGTTTCCCATTTATTTTCAAAATTAATTTCAACATTTCTTTACTCCATATAAATGTGTGCAGCTTTGACTACCCCTTTAAACTGGTTGTAGCATCTTACCAGTCCTCTCATTAATAATGAGTTAGATAAAATCTTTAACACATGTCCGCTTTGCATCTGTATGACAGTCATGATTGACAGGTGTGTAAGCTCCTTGTAGCAGAGACTCTGCAGGAGCTGGAGTGGTAATTGGCTTCCACTTGCTGGCTCTAGACCTTGGGCGAGTTACGTACCACTCAGTGCATTAGGATCCACTTATGGGCTGGTAAGAATGCCTTATCTGTTTACCCTAAGGGCTTGCCACAACAATGAAATGACTCTATATAGGAAAGAACTGTAGAAACTAGGAAGCGTTAAATGTAGAGTCTTCACTTTTTACCCCTTCTGCCAGAGTAAATATTACCCACACTTTAAGACTCAGCATGATTATTACTTGTATCAAATGAAACTTCTTTGCCTGCTTAAGCCCCACCATTGTCACCCTTCTCTAAATTCATATTGTAGTTATATGAATTTATATGATCAGTATCATCCCAATCATATTTATTCCTGTCTAATGATTTCATGTATGTTAATTTCACGTAGTCAGATAGATTGTAAGGTTCTTTAGAGCCAGGGCAAGGCCTTACTTGCTTTGCATCCTCTTAAGGTCCCTGATAGGATAAATTCTTTGACTGAAATGGAATATGATTTTGATGTAAACGTAGTAGTTACCTTGCAAACGATATGCATTCAGTTGAAGATGATTACTATAATCACTATCAATCAGGAATTTATATGGTAGAAAAGATGATACAGGAATACCTGCCTTCAGAAAAGAAGGAAGAATAAGAAAAAGAATAGCTAATTTTAATTGAGCTATTACTATTTGTTTGCACTATTGTATACCCTTTGCATATATTAACCCACTTGAGATTCACAACAACCCTGTGAGGTAGGTACTGTTATTATCCCCCATTTTATAAATGAAGGAATCAAGATGAGAGATTAAATAATATGCCCTAAGGTTGCCCAGCTAGACAGTCAAGACTAGCTCTGGAGTGTGGGCTATTAACAACTCTGCTGAGAAGAAAAGTGGTATACAAAAGAGTTTTTTGGGGAAAGCGTTTTGCATTATTCTTATATGATAGTCTTTCTGATTGTGAGAACAGGAATTACAATAAGAAGGTAGGAATATGGAATAAAGGAGGATGTTAGCAAGGAAGAAAGAACAGTAATGATAATGGTCAGAATACCTTGAGAGTATGTGACTTTGGGCAAGTCTTTTGACTTCTTAATAAGATTGCTGTGGGTATGACATGCGATAATTTATGTGAAGTGCATAAAGCAGTACTTGATACATAGTAAGCCCTTATTAAATGATATTGTGGTTATTTTTCAAATTAGTATTATCTGTTACTATTATTAACCACAGGAGATGGAAATAGCTTATCTTATTATTGTTAGGGTCTGGGATTTTATTTTATTTACAAGCTAACAACTTAACTCGCTACAGGTTCATGGATGCTGGTAGAAGACATGAGACTGCTGGTTTAGGGATAAAGGATTTTACTCCCAGCACAGCAAGAAATATGAGCATCTGCATCTGTGCATTGGGTCTCTTTGCTCCCAATTCCCACAGGGATGACAACTGAGAACTGAGGTAGGTGCTGAGCACACAGTGGGTTTGCATCATTGTTGAGGACCACTAAGCCTGGGAATTTCATGGCTTTTATAGTAAGTAAAAGCTTTACAGTAAGCAAGCGTGCTCTTTATCCAGGAAGAGACATTGCCTCATCTCTCAAGGTTGTGTGCTGAAAACACAACTCTGAGAAATGGCGCAGGTAAAGAACAGTCAGGGATTTGCATTATTGGCATACACAGCAAGAGCATGCCGGGACACTCAGGGACTATGGCAGATTGCCTTTCACAACAATCATCATCACCATCATCATCATTATCATCATCGTTGTCATCATTAATTACTGTTATGAATCAGAATAAAGGAAGATGACTTCTTATCTTTTTTCCCTGTTTATATATGCACACATTCTGTACTACACCTTCTCATTCTGGACCCTGAATTTGGTCTTTTGAGGCATTACATAATGGCTCAAGTAAAAAGGAGTCTGTTCTTAGCTCCTTCAGTTTTTTTCATGACTGCAGACTTAGGCTCCTCCCACTCTTGCTTTCTATTTTTCTTCAACCTGAGACACCATACAGATTTTTACTTTCTTTCCTTCCCCTGCATTATTTTGGAAAAGCATTAATTTTGTGGATCTATAAAAGGCATGTTATCTTGCAGCATAACATCTCAGTCTGGAAACATTGCTTATTCCACATGGATCTGAATAAAGTGTCACTTTTTAGGCAAGATGTGACTTACTCCAAAATGAGCTTTTGAAAGTTATGATCAATATAAATTTCATTGGCCTGAAACAGCCATCTGCCTTTCACTGGATGTTAAACATTCCCAGCACTATTAAACTACAACATGCACTAGAAATGCCTTTCTAAATCAGAATCAAAAAGTGTCAGTGGGGAAAGAGAACTTAGATGTTTACTGTGTTAGTTTCTTAGGTCTGCCATAAAAAAGTAGCACAAAGTGGGATGGCTAGAAACAACAGAAATTCATTCTCTCACATGCCAAAGCTCTTAGGGGAGGATTATTCCTTGTCTCTGGGAGTCCCAGGCATTCCTTGGCTTGCAACTTCATAACCTTAATCTCTGCTTCTCTCTTCACATGGAGTTCTCCCTGTGTGTCTCTCTTCTCTTCTTATAAAGGTACAAGTCATATTGAATTAAGGGTCCACCCTACTCCAGTATGACCTCATATTAACTAATTACATCTGCAATGACCTTATTTACATATAAAGTCACATTCTGAGGTACTGATAGTCAGGATTTCAACGTATCTTTTTGTGGCAAACAATTCAACCCACAACATTTTACTAATCTAATTCAATTATTTTACAGATAATAATACTGAGATACAAAAGTTTATGAGGTTATGGTCACTGCTCTTTATATTCCATGTCTTTCTGGACTTAGGACCTGTCCCTATCTTCTCCTTTAAGTACTGCTGGAGCCCTCACACTTTGCCTAACTCCTTGGAGTTCTAATCTGTTCTCTGTGTTGACTTTCAACATCTGATTTCTCACCTTCCTGAGTCCCATTGTTTTGAATGACCCCTGCCCTGATGGCACCCATGTCCCAAAGTGTAGGCCATGGGAAGTAGTCCTGATGTTTCTGACTTCCTCAGGGTGAAGAGACAATAGGGAATGGAGAGCATTTGTGACTTTACTTCAGGAAATTGAGTCAGAATTAGCCACATGGAGAGCAAGTGAGCCAGTATAAAATTAATATAGATAGTACGCATATTTACTATTGAAAATCTTCTTGGAATGGTAGGCAAGTCATAGCTACATAATTTAAAATGATACAAGACAAACATATCTGACAAAGGTCTTTTTTCAGACTATCACAGAGCAAGTAGGAGCAAGTGGAACTTTTGTAACATTCTTATCTTAAAGCCTTTTCCTGGCTCTAGGAATTTGCTCACGTTCCTCTGGTATTATAAAACACGTAGCTGATTCAGAGCTTCCTTCACTGGATTAATGGTTCAAAAGCCAAACCTTCTAGGCAGCAAACTTCCCCTCAGTTTTCTTGGGATTTGTTTTCTTTACTTAATGCCAAAGGCATTTTATGGACTAATTAGGAGATTTATCTTCTCATCTTAATGCAACTGGAAAATACCTATATAAAAGCTATATCAAGTCCATACCTATCACTGAATGAACTTAATAGTATTATTTTATATTGTTGAAATGTACTCAGTACCTTAAAACTTCTCTTGTTGCATTTATATTTTGAAAATGTCAACTATATACAGACGGGAGGAAAGATCTAGAGTTGATAATTAGCTGAATTCTTGCAATTTAGGGAAAGATCATAGCACTTTCAGGATCAAAGGGAACCTTTTAAACAACAACAAAAAACTTCCAGAGCACTCATTTTTGTCTCTAGAGTTCATCAAATTTCAAAACTAGGGGCAACTGGGGTGGCCGGTTAGCTCAGTTGGTTAGAGCGCAGTGCTCTTAACAACGAGGTTGCTGGTTCGATCCCCACATGGGTCACTGTGAGCTGTGCCCTCCACAACTAGATTGAAACAACGACTTGACTTGGAGCTGATGGGTCCTGGAAAAGCACACTTAAATAAATAAAAGTTAAAAAAAATATAGGGGCAACAGACAGAGTTACTTAGGTCATTCCTCTCTGTTGGGACAGAATTGGGAGAGTCTACCATAATTCCCATCCATCATTTTGGGTTAAAAAGAAAAACAGAGTGTGGTCTTCCTTAATATCCAGACTAAACCTGTATTAGCAGAGGCCAATACCATACAAAAGTAAGTACACACTAATGGTGGTTGCCAAGGGCTGGGGTGGGAGAAAGAATAAGGGGGCTGTTGTTTAATGACGATGAAGTTTCAATTATGCTAGATGAAAAAGTTCTTGTAAAAGCAATGTGAATATATTTAATGCTGCTGAACTGTACACTTAAAAATGGTTAATATAGTACATTTTGTTATGTGTTCTTTTACCATAATTACAAATAAAAATAATTAATTACTATGATTGAATAGGAACCCCCAAACCTTAGCTACCCAAAAGCCTTTCCCCAACTGCTTACTTCGTTCAGTACCTGACAATCTGCCTACCCACAATTAGAAAGAGTTCCTTTTTCAAGTAAAACCATTTTCTAGAAAAAGTCCCCCCATACAATGTGCATACAGATTTGTAGGAAAGAAAGGGATGGTCACATAACTATTAATACAAACTAGGTTATTAAAAATGTATAGGTGAGAAATTAGGACATAAAACTGGATAACATTTGTTGGAGAAGTGGAATCTAGAAAATTTGGAAACATGGGATAGCCTAAGAGTACAGAAACATGAAGGATGAGTAACATGGGTGAAGTCCCTGAAATAGAAGGCAAGGTCATCAATATGAATGATGAAAGAGCTTAGGAGCATTCCTACCATGCAGTTTACCTATCATACTACCAAAGCCAGATTGGTTCTGTGTCAAAACTAAGAATGTGGATGCTGACAACATCAAAGACCAGAACAAAGGTCTAGGGCTGAAAAACAGATGCCAAGGCTGGATGTTCAAGAAAGCTAGATACAGGGCTGGCTCGGTGATTCAGGCGGTTGGAGCTCTGTGCTCCTCACACCGAAGGCTACTGGTTCAGTTCCCACATGGGCCAGTGGGCCCACATGGGCCAGTGGGCTCTCAGCCACAAGGTTGCCAGTTCGACTCCTCGACTCCCACAAGGGATGGTGGGCTTCACCCCCCTCAACCCCTGCAATTAAGATTGAACACGGCACCTTGAGCTGATCTGCTTCTGAGCTCGCGGATGGCTCAGTTGGTCGGAGTGTGTCCTTTCAACCACAAGGTTGCTGGTTCAACTCCCATAAGTGATGGTGGGCTGTGCCCCCTGCAACTAACAAAGGCAACTGGACTTGGAGCTGAGCTGTACCCTCCACAACTAAGATTGAAAAGGACAACAACTTGACTTGGAAAAAATCCTGGAAGTACACACTGTTCCCCAATGAAGTCCTGTTCCCCTTCCCCAATAAAATCTTAAAAAATAAAAAAAGAAAGCTAGATACAAAAGTAGGCCATGTCTGGTGAGGATCCTAGCAATGGATGGTTATGGCAAAGCTGGAAGTCTGGAAGCAGGTCAAGATAACACAGGTCAGCAAAGCCAGGGATGGTAGTCAAAATAAAATACTCAGACAAGAGAGAAAGTTTAGGAAAGTATAAAATTAGAATAGAGAGTAGTTCTGGAACACCACTGGACAGAATGGACTTGAAACTCAGACAGAGTATGTTAGAAGTTTTGGTGTCAAAGATTAGTAGAGAGGCAAGAAGTCCTGGCAATAGGTAAAAGAGACAAATAAGGCCTTGACACTGATTTAGTTTGTCTGAGATTTCAAATTTAATAGCATTCCTTTTAAGTAAGAACCAAACCTTGGAAACGTCACTGAGCCCCTGTAGGTAAGAATTGTTGTTTGGGACTCCCTGTCTGAGATGTGGGTATATGGCAAGACATAGCATTGTTTTTGGCAGGAAGATCCTGGCACTTTGGTGCTGAGGGAACATAGCAAAGAAGGTGATTTTAAAAGCAGCAACCATTATTTTAATTATTTACCTTTCACTGATTTTTGGACCTCCATTTTACTCACTTGGTGCTCTTAATAAACACTCGACCCTCCAATTTTGCTGTTCTTCCTCCATTCATTCAGCATATCCCATCAGTGTCTAGACATACCAAGACAAGAGCCAATATGTAGTCTTATGTCTGTCTTCGACATTTTATGAGAAATATTTTTGCAACTCTGCATTACTAACCTGATAATTGCCATGTACAGTTTTTTAAATTAAATATAAAGTGCTATCCGAAATATATGAGTGATTTAACAACAATCATTACTTCCAAATCGTGTGTTGTTTTTTTTTAATTTTATATTGAGCTTTAAAGATAGAAGGAGGTAAGTGAAATAAACTGCCTCAATGGGTCATTTAGACCCCATCTGCAGATATAACCTCATTTTAATCATAGGGACTAATCACATTGGTTAATGAGATTTAAGGAGCCCTAGGCCAGTAGCTCTTGTATCTCAGAAGTAAGCCAACTGTTGTGTTTGTATTGGATCCTCCTGCCCTGTCAAATGGCAGTACTCATAGTGTCAGCGCAAACTATTGGGGGGAGCCAGAACTTCTACCCTCATATCCACCCTTCTTACTGGTGGCAGTAACAAGGAGCCCCCAACTCAGGTGTCAACAGAGGCCAAGTGGGAAACCTGAATATCTACTTCCACCAGAAAGTAATGAAGGAGACCTACCCCTTGCCCTACAAGAGGGATGTCAGACAAAGCCAGCAAAAACAAGGTTTAAAGGAAATGTAGTGTATTATGATATATGAAAATGACCAGGTTTATATCTAAAAATCACTCATCAAGAACCAGGATGACTCAAACTGAATGAGAAAAGATAATCAAGAGATAACAACACTAAGATGAAAAGGATGTTAGAATTATCTAACAAAGATTTTAAAGCAGCTGATAAAAATGCTTCAATAAGCAATTAGAAACACACTTGAAATAAATTAAAAAATAGAAAATCTATGAAAACATAGAAGACATAAAGAACAATATAAACAAATAAAAATTTTAGAATTTAACAATACAATAATTAAGATAAAAGGCTCAGTGGATAGGTTCAACAGCAGAATGAAGGGAAAAGAGAAAAGAATCCATGAACTGAAAGATAGAACAAAAGAAATTACCCAATCTGAACAACAGGGAGAAAATAGACCTAAAAGAAAAAGAACAGACAGTCAAGGACCTATGGTCCTATAACAGAAGATCTAACATTCATGTTATCAGAGTCCCAGAAAGAGAATAGAAAGTTTTGCAAGGCTAAAAAGTACCCCCAAAAGTTGAAAATGTCCTAAATTTGGCAAGAGATATACACTTACAGATCAGATTCAAGAAGTTGAACAGACGCCAAACAAAATAAACTGAAATGAAATCCACACAGACACATCACCATTACATTTATGAAAACTAAAAACAAAGGAAAATCTTGAAAGCAGCCAGAGAAAAACAGGTAGTTGCCTGTGGGCAAAAAATATATAATAATAATAATAATAATAATAATAATTTTGAATGACAGCTGATTTCTCATCAGAAACCATGGGTGCCAGAAGGAAGTAGCACATGTTTTGAAAGAAAAGAATTGTCAACCCAGAATTGCATATCCAGAAAAAAAATATCCTCAGGGAATGAAGAGGAATCAAGACATTTTTAGATACGGGGAAACTAAGAGAATTTCTTGCTAGCAGACCTAACCTAAAAGAATGGCTACTAGATGTTCTCTAAACAAAAAGGAAATGATAAAACAAGGAATCTTGGTACATCAGGAAGGAAGAACACAGGAAGCATAAATACTATGGGTAAATACAATATGCTTTCTTTCTCCCCTTGTGTGTTCTGAATTATATTTGATAGTTGAAACAAAAATTATTACATTGTCTGAGGTGGTTCTAAATGTATATGGTGGAAGCATTTAAGACAATTATATTAAAAAGAGGGGAAAATAAAGGGACGTAACAGGAGGTAAAGTTTCTACACTTCATTCAATCTGGTAAAATAACAATCCCAGTAGACCACAATAAGTTATGTATATAAAATGTAAGGCATAGACCAACCAGTAAAGTATATATACAAATAGATACACCAAGAAACACTACAGACAATCAAAATGAAATTCTAATGAATGTTCAAGTAACGTAAGAGTACAAGAAAGGAAAACAAAAGGATACAAAACAAAGAGAAAACACACAGAAAATAAAATGGCATACTTAAACCCTAACATATCAATCATTAAATGTAAACTGTCTAAATACATCAATTAAAAGAAAGAGATTGATAGAATGGATTAAAAATATGACCCAATGGTATGCTATCTAAAAGAAACTCACTTCAAATATAAGAAAATGGGCAGGTGGAAAGTAAAAGAATGAAAAAAGTTATGTCATGCAAACATTAAGGAAAGTAAGAATTACTATATTAATATCAGATAAGGAGACTTCAGAGCAAAGAATGTGATCAGAGATACAGAAAAAAAATATATAAAGATAGTAGGGTCAACTGTCAAGAATAACAATCCTGGGGCCGACCCGGTGGCTCAGGCAGTTAGAGCTCCGTGCTCCTAACTCCGAAGGCTGCCGGTTCGATTCCCACATGGGCCAGTGGGCTCTCAACCACAAGGTTGCCAGTTCAATTCCTCGAGTCCCACAAGGGATGGTGGGCTCTGGCCCCTGCAACTAAGATTGAACACAGCACCTTGAGCTGAGCTGCCTCCCGGATGGCTCAGTTGGTTGGAGCGTGGGCTCTCAACCACAAGGTTGCCAGTTCAATTCCTCAACTCCCGCAAGGGATGGTGGGCAGCGCCCCCTGAAACTAAAATTGAACATGGCACCTTGAGCTGAGCTGCCGCTGAGCTCCCGGATGGCTCAGTTGGTTGGAGCGTGTCCTCTCAACCACAAGGTTGCCGGTTCGACTCCCGCAAAGGATAGTGGGCTGTGTCCCCTGCAACTAGCAACGGCAACTGGACCTGGAGCTGAGCTGCGCCCTCCACAACTAAGACTGAAAGAACAACAACTTGAAGCTGAACAGAACCCTCCACAACTAAGATTGAAAGGACAACAACTTGACTTGGAGACAAGTCCTGGAAGTGCACACTGTTCCCCAATAAAGTCCTGTTCCCCTTCCCCAATAAAATCTTAAAAAAAAAAAAGAATAACAATGCTAAATGTGCATGCAGTAAAAGTAGCTCCAAAATATGTGAAGCAAGAACTGATAGAACTTAAAGGAGAAATAAAAGCACAATTATAGTTGGAGACTTCAACACCCCATCTCAATGACTGATAGAACAACTGGACAAAAAAATCAGCAAGGTTATAGAAGTATTCAACAACACCATTAACCAATGGTGTCTAGTTGATATGAATAGAACACTCCACACAACAACAGAAGAATACGCATTCTTTACAAGCACCCACAGGATGTACTCTATTCTAGCCATAAAACAAACATCAACAAATCTAAAAGAATTGAAATCATACCAAAAAGTGTTCTCCAATCACAGTGAGACAAAATAGAAATCAATAACAGGAAAATTTCCAAATACTTGGAAACTAAACAATACACTTCTAAACAGTCCATGAGTCAAAGAGGAAGTCTCAAAAATTTTTTTTAAAAATACATGGAACTGAATGAAAATGAAAATACAGTATATCAAAATCTGTGGAACGTAGGTTAAGCAGTCCTGAGAAACATATTTATAACACCAAGTGTTTACATTTGAAAAGAAGCAAAATCTCAAATCAATAATCTGAATTCCTACCTCAAGAACCTAAAAAAAAAATAAAAGCAAAATAAACACAAAACAATCAGAAAGAGGGAAATAATAGAGTTAAGACTAAAAATCCATGAAATTAGAAACAGAAACACAATCAAGATAATCAATGAAACAAAGACCTAGTTCTTTGAAAAGATCAATAAAATTGACAAACTTCTAGCAAGACTGACAAAAAAAGGGGAGAAGACAAAAATTAGCAATATCAGAAATGAAACAGGATATTACTACAGACCCTGCAGACATCAAGGGATAATAAGAGAATACTAGAAACAATTCTACACACATAAATTTGACAACTTAGATGGAATGGAACAATTCCTCATAAAACACAATCTACCACAACTCATACAGATTAAAAAGTAAGAAATAAAACTGCCTATATCTGTAGATGACATGATTGTCTAACATAGCAAATCCTACGGAATCTACAAAAACACTCCTACAACCAATACATTAGTTCATCAAGATCACAAGATCACACATACAAAAAAAAAAAAACTACTGTGTTTTTATATACTAGCAATGAACACATGAACACCAAAATTAAAAATACAATATCATTTATAATTGCTCTAGTAAAAAAGAAAACTTAGGTGTGAATCCAATAAAATATGTACAGGACATTTTGCTAAAAACCATACAATCCTGATAAAAGAAATAAACGAAAATCTAAACAAATAGAGAAACATACTGTATTCCTGGATTGGAAGACTCAACATAGTAAAGATGCCAGTTCTACCCAAATTAATATATAGGTTTAATGAAATGCTAATCAAAATTCTAGCAAGATTGTTTTTGTAGATATAGACAAAATTAATCTAAATTTTATGTGGAAAAGCAAATGAACAATTTGGTAAACCAATTTTGGAAAACAAGAATAAAATGGGAGGAATGAGTCTATCCAACTTCAAGACCTATCGTATTAGTTTCCTACTGCTGCTGAAACAAATTACCATAATTTATTGTTTTTAAACAACACTAAAGTTTTATTTTACAGTTCTCAAGGTAAGAAGTCCTAAATCAATCTCACTGGGCTAAAGCCAAGGTGTCAGCCAGGATGTGTTCCTTCCCGATGCTCTAGGGGAGAATCCATTTCCCTGCCTTTTTCAGCTTCTAGAGGCCACCTACATTCCTTGGCTTACATCAAAATATGAAGACAATTCATAAATGGGGAAAAGATACCAGCAATGCACATAACTAAGAAAGGATTAGTCTCCAGAAAAAACTACACACACACACACACACACACACAGTGGGGTTGCCAAAAATATGTATACAAGTGGACACTGGTCAACGTTGCTCAAGCAGTAGTTCACTGTAATCAGAAGTGTCTGGACGTTGATGGTAACCACTTTGAGCACCTCTTGTAATTGCAGAAGTCAAATGTGACTTGTATTCATCTTTTGTTATCGGTATACATATTTTTGGCACCGTGTGTGTGTGTGTGTGTGTGTGTGTGTGTGTGTGTGTGTGTGTAGCTGTAAAATTAATTAAATTGATTCAACAGCCTTTTCAAAGGTTTTGTAATCAGCCAGTAGCTCAGGCAACATAAAGAATCTAGGATCCCAAGGCTGGATGGTCATAGAGGTCATCTTGTCCAACATGCCACCAAGTACTTGAACTCAATATTTTTTTAACTTATTCTGTTTTATGTTCCTGACTTCTCTTTTCATATTACATAAGGTGTAGAATACTAGGTCTAAGTCTTAAAATACTTTTGATTAACAATAGCAATGATAATAGTAGAAATAATAACAAAGGTAGTGCCTAACATTTTTTTGCACACTTACAATGTGCCAGAAAGTGTGCAATACTTGATGTACATTACCTCATTTGATCCCAGGAAAACCAATTGCTAGCTCCCTATAAATGACTTTTTAGTTGCAAAAGGAAAAATAGTAACACTACAGTGGAGAAACCTGACAGACATCAACTTAACCAAGTAATCAGAGTTAACACCACCAATATTCGTATAATCTGACATCATGTGCCTGCTGATGTGATGTACTAAGAGCACAACAGGACTTTTGTGGTATTTTTGCCCAAAGTAAATAACCTCATTTTAATCATGATAAAACAACAGAAAACCCAAATTGAGAGACATTCTGCAAAATAACTTACCTGTACTTTTGAAATATGTCAATATCATGAAACACAAACAAAGATTGAGGAACCACTACACATTAGAGAAGATTAACAATATATGATGACTGAGAGTGGCCGGATGGCTCAGTTGGTTAGAGCGTAAGCTCTGAACAACAGGGTTGCCGGTTTGACTCCCACATGGGCCAGTGAGCTGCGCCCTCCACAACTAGATTGAAGGACAACGACTTGGAGCCGATGGGCCCTGGATAAACACACTGTTCCCCAATATTCCCCAATAAAAAAATAAAAAAATAGAACAATATATGATGACTGATTAAATGTATGATCCTGTTTTGGATCCTGAATTGGGAAAAAAATAGCTATAACAGACAATATTTATATTCATAAAAATACATTTGAAAATGTATTATAGATGAAACAACTGTATTTTATTACTTTTAAATTTCCTGATTTAGATATATGTACTGTGGTTATGTAAGAGAATGTCCTTGTTGTTAAAAAATATACACGGAAGTATTTAGGGATAAATGGGCATGATGTTTCTTGCTTGCAAATGGTTCAGGAAAAAGAAAACACACACACACACACACACACACAGAACATGATAAAGTAAATTGGGTGAAATATAAACAGTCATAAGTTTGAAATTTTATCAAAGCAAAATTTACCAAACAAAATGTGATAGACACTATTATTATCCTATGCTACAGATGAGGAGAGTGTGGATCAGAAAGCTAAGTAATTTACACAATTAGGAAGAGGTTGAATCTAGATTCAAACCCATGGTTGTCTAACTTCAAAATTCATACTCTTAACTATTAGGGTATATTTTCTCAAATTAGCAATTTTGTTCTGTTTTTGAGAATAGAATGTGCACTTCTAAATCAATGCTTTCTTTAAAAGCAGTCATTTTGGAAGGTTATGTGCTCGTTCAATTGATGCTCTTGCTGCCTAGAGTTCTCTCTTTGGAAATACAATCATCTGAGCTCAGTTTGCTAGTCAAATACTTAGAGCTCACCTTGATTTTTCACCTATATTTCACATATTTCGGTGCTACTCCTAAAATGACTATTTTGAAGGGAATTTATGAAGTATGTTATGTCTGTTTTTAAAGTTGTCATGTGACTTCATAGAATGCTGTTAAATCTTTTTCAGCCCTTTAAATACATCAAGAAAAATAACTGCTTTAAAAGCTAATTTGGGATGACAAGACAATTTGATGAGGAAAGAATAATCTTTTTGATGAATGGTGCTGGGACAATGGACTATCCACCTGCAGCAGGATGAAGTCGGATCCCCTACCTAACACCACATATAATAATTAGCTTAAAATGCATCAAAGTTCTAAATATAAGAGCTAAAACTATAAAACTCTTAGAAGAAAATATTGGAATAAATCTTCTTGACCTTGGATTAGACAATTGTTCCTTAGGGATGACAGCAAAAGTACGCAAAAGAAAAAAAAAGAAAACAAGAAAAAAATAGACAAATTATTCATCAAAATTAAAAATAGTTATGCTTTAAAGAACACTATTAAGAAAGTGAAAAGAACCCATAGAATGGGAGAATATATTTGCAAGCCACATATCTCATAATGACCTATCCAGAATATGTAATGAATTTTTATAATTAAACAATGAAAAGATAAATAATTTAAAAATTTGCAAAAGATTTAAATAGACATTTATCTTAAGAAGACATGGAAATAGACTGTGAACACATGGAATGACGCTTAACATCATTAGTCATTAGGGAAATCCAAATCAAAACTACAATGAGATACCACTTTGCACCCATGAAGATGGCATTAATCAAAAAGACAGATAGTAATAAGTGTTGGCAAAGATATGTAGAAATTGGAACCCTGTGCATTGCTGGTAGTAATGTAAAATGAAGCAGCTCCTGTGTAAAACAGTCTAGCAGTTACTCAAATGGTTAAACATAAAGTGACTATATGGGGCAGCCGGATGGCTCATTTGGTTAGAGCGCGAGCTCTCAACAAGGTTGCCAGTTCAATCCCCACATGGGATGGTGGGCTGCGCCCCCTGCAACTAAAGATTGAAAACGGCAACAGGACTTGGAGCTGAGCTGCGCCCTCCACCACTAGATTGAAGGACAACGACTTGGAGCTGATGGGCCCTGGAGAAACACAGTGTTCCCCAGAATTCCCCAATAAAAATAAATAAAATAAAATAAAACTTACTATATAATCCAGCCATTCCACTCTTAAGTATATACCCAAGAGAACTGAAAACATAACCCCTCCCCAAAAACCTGTGCATGAATGTTTATAGCAGCATTATTCATAATAGCCAAAATGTGGAATAGCCCAAATGTCCATCAACTGATAAACAGTTAAACAAAATGTGATATATTAATATAATGGATATAATTAGCCATAAAAAGGAATGAATTACTGATACATGCTACAACACAGGTGAACCTTGAAGACAGTATGTTATGTGAAAGAAGCTACAAAAATTCATAGACTCAGACAACAGTTTAGTGGTTACCAGAGAGTAAGGGGGGAAGGGATAAAGGGTAGGGAGGAAAGGGATGGTAGAAGAGGGTAAAGGGGGTCAAATATATGGTGATGGAAGGGGAACTGACTCTGGGTGGTGAACATACAATGTGATAATATGTAGATGATGTAATACAGAATTGTACAACTGAAATCTATACAATTTTACTAACCAATGTCACCCCAATAAATTTAATAAAAATTTAAAAAGAAGCCAGATATGAAATGTCATATATTATATGGTTATATGTGATTATATGATTAAATTTACATGAAATGTCCAGAATAGGCAAATATATAGAAACAGAAAAGAGATTAGTGTTTGCCCGAGACTGAAGGGAGGGGAGACAATGAGGAGTGATTGCTAATAGACATGGGGTTTCTTTTGGGGGTGATGAATATGTTCTGGTATTAGGTAGTGATGATCAATATACGACTCTGTGAATATACTGAAAACCACTTTAAAGGGTGAATGTTACAGTATGTGAATTATGTGTCAATAAAGCTACTGAAAGAAAGACAATGTGTGTGCCAAATTCCTGCTCAAGAATTGCTTTATGTTTTTTGTTTTTTTTCACTTCCCCATGCCTCATCCTTCACCTTCCCTGTCTTCTCAACCATCTCAGATTATGTACTTCATTCTTACTTTCCAGCTTCCCTCTAAAATTTAAAGAGCCGCAATATTTGGACATTCCATCCACAATTGGTTCAGTGATAGACACATGACCCATGCCAGACCAATCAGTATCAAAAAGACTCAATTTAGGGGCTTCCATTGCTCTACCAGGGCAGCAAATGCCACTGCAGGATTAGGAATTGTAAGACTGAAGGTATCAGGGGTCTCCAGTAAGAACTTGAAAAAGGAAACCCAACACAGAGGAAGTATCTCTTGGTGGCTCCTGGTGAAATAATTTGCACTTGGGATTAAGCCATGCATGAAGTTGGCTCTATTGCTGTAACATTTAAGCTTACAGTAAACTACAAATTGCCTGTCTTGTTTAAGCCAGTTTGGATTATTTATTTGTTTGTTTGTTTATTTATTTATTTTTGCACTTGGAATTAAAGAGTCCTAACTTATATGGGATGTTTTTCCTGACTTCCAACCCCCTTAGGACAGGACTTCAAATCTTCACCCCTTACATGTCCCTGCTTGTTAGGCCTACTGTGATTGGCTTCTGCCTATCAAAGGAGGGTCATCAGACAATTCCTATACCACAACACATGTAAATTGGACTCTCATGTAACACACAAACAAATGAGCATCAAACAGTTGTTACCCCTTAACTGAAAAGTTGAAAATAAAGTGATGATAGTACAGTGCAGAAGGATGGTACTGGAATCAGGAGTTGTTCTCTTCCTATTCAAAAGCCAGAGATATTTATTTCCAGTAAAGGGGCAAAGAGTGTGGAGGCCACAGTAACCGGGAGAAAGGGTAAATAATTAGGTTGGACTCTGATAATTAAACTAGTAGAACCCCCACACAAGGAATGTCGTTAGATATCTTTGAGAGCCAACTAAGAGAGTGACTGTAAATGTGTGACTTGAGATTTGGAAACATGTAAAACTCCCATTCAGGTAGTCACCTCAGAGAAACCAAAATGGAATGTGACTGTAATTAAGTAATCTGAAACATCAGTATATACAGTACTCTCCTGCACCTAGCAGTGCCAGTAAATATTGTTGAATGAATGAATGAATGAATCTGTATGAACAAAAGGTCAACATGTCAGAGGGCAATCTAAAGAGACTGAAGTAGGCAATCATCCTTCACATGAGGTCCAGGGGACAGGATATCTTACACAGATATAGACATAGTTAGGAAAATGGATGTGCATATGGCTAGTGACAATAGAGACAGAGACCTGGCTCTGTGTGCTGGGTTAATGTACATCCACCACTGGACTACAGGCCCACTCTCAGTGTGGGCTCCCGACCTTGGACTCTACTGTGTTGAACAATGTAAATTTCACCTTCTCTGGCATCTTGGCAGCCAGCCAGCTGGCTTTCATCTAGTGATAACCTCTGCATTTGTCATGCACTAAACTAGCTTTTGCACTGCAACTAGTTTAACCTATGTACCGAGCTGTGAAAAAGACAACCTTTGCATCAGGGAAGACGTTTCAAAAGTAGAAACCACGCTAGATAATCCATGTATGTAATTTTTGCTGTGTGATTCCTCTTCCTACAATCTTACATTGGAAGCACTTGAAAGAGGATCAGATGACAATATTGCCTGTGCAAAAATAGTTCTAGGTCCTTGGTGGCACCCAAGAGAAGGTCCAGAAGGCTCTCCCCCATCTCCATTGGTGATACCACAATCACATAGGCACTGGGGCATCTTTTGTTCTAGATAAAAACATGTTCCAGATAAAAAACAAAAAGTTTTTCATTTCTAACCTTACTAGGTTCACTGTGTTCTGTTGTGTGGTTACATTTTCTTATCAAAGGAAAATACAGGGACCTCATTGAGCTCTCTGCGTCAGTCATAATTAGAGAAAGGGAGTTTGATCCCTCCTTGATTTCTTCTTCTTTTTCTTTTTAGGTGAAGAGGTTAACAAAAAATGTTTGCGCAGAGAGAAAGGATATTATGTAAATAATTAGCCCATTCCAAGATTCTGTTGCACGCATATATAGTACAGTAGTAAGCTTTAAAAAGGACTGGAATTTGCAGTAGGACTGGAAAGTTTATGAATTTGAGAAATAGGAACTGTCTCCATATTTCTGTTTATCTTGAATGCATGAAAAATGGGTTGTACTGGCTAATGGAATGAGACCCTCAGCCCAGATCTGGAATTTCAGCTTTCAAAGAATCAGAAATCAGTGAAGGAGAACTGAATACTAATACCATACTGAACCAAACAGAATCTCTTCATCAATTGATAAAGATGTCGTGTAACCAAACAATGTAGACCCTGAGTCATCAGTGTATGGGACCAAAAAGAGCAAGCTTGAGAAGAAACTCTGACAGAGCATTTCCAGGATAGCCAGGTAAGTGTCTGCTCAGACTGGCTCCCAGAGGCACCTGATCAGGCTGACTCTGATGATGCTTTCTTTCTCTGATTTTATAGGCTCAACCACAGAGTTCTTAACTATGGTCTGGTTGCCTGAGGCTAACTGAAGTATCAAAAGGTAATACCAACAATACTAAAGTCTATACCTGAGCATTAACCAACACCCAATTAGGGGCAAATGGAAATATTTATCCAAACATCTTTGTGTTGTTGTTGTTGTTCCAGTGTTGTCCTCTACTTTCAAACACAGGGCTGATATTGAAGGCTAATGAAGATTGCAAATCATTCCACACATCAGTATTTTGAAGGTATTCAGGGTCACTGGTAGATGCACTGTACTAGGAGTGGAGCATTTTGTGGGAGGTTATGGTGGACCTAACACTGTATGAAGGAGCCAGCTGCCAATTAGATCAGGTGTCTGAGAACATCCTCACCTTGTTCACCACCTCCTCAACCTGTTCTGTTCCTAAATTACTTCAGGTATCCTTGGGGCCTAATCGGGATTTCAGCCCCCAGACCTGATGCTTGATACTCTCCTTCCAGAAGGGACTTTTTGCTAGCCTCAACTATAACTCATTTTTGCCTCTTGGATTACTTCTGCTCTTTCTACTCCAGGTAAACATTTTACCTGACCCAGGAACGAAAGTCAAGAAAAGTTGGAAGGGGGGAAGCAACATGGAAAAAGACATTGTAACTCACATGGACGCTTCGAAGACCCAGGCAAGCACCATAGCTTCAGCCGCAGCACCTGCAGGAGCCCTGCCTGAAGTTCAGAGTTCACTTGAAGATTCTACTCTCGCTGCAAGTAGTGGGGAAAATGTGGGACAGAAAAGCATGGGTCAAGGAGAGAATGATGAGATGGAAAAAAGGTCTGTTTTTAGAATGTGTCCAAGTGTGGAGACTGCTGCCCTATGCCGACGTGTGACTCCTGGTCATGCTGCATTGCAGAAGGCTAACAGTAGGAGAAACACAGGGAAGAAAAACAGTCATAAAAGGAGGAATAGAAGGACAAGTGAGGATGTGTATCTTCCTTGGCCTCTGACTCTCCAGACTCGGGTATCTTCCACAGCCCCAGTACTAGGACAGACTGGTGTTGTGGGGGCTTTGCCAGTTGCTAATACTGGAGTCACTGTGGTGCATGAAAACAGGGAGCCAATGGGGAATGGTGAGAAAAAAAATGTATCAGTTCTCACAGAGCCTTGCAAGATACCAGCTGGTGCTCTCTTGCCAGCAGCAAACCCAGTTCTGCCCTCTCCTGAGGGGGGCTCCCTGGCAGACAATGGGGAGATAAAATTAGGGAAGAGAAACAGCCAGAAAGGGAAAAATCACAAGAACAAAAAGATTATGACTACCCCTTGGCCTCTGACAGTACAGGCTTGGGCATCTTTCACAAGTTCAGCTCAGGTACAGGCGTCTTTTGCAGGGGCTTCATCATCTAATATTGATGAAGTCAATGTGGAGCATGGAAGCAGGGGTCAAAAGGGTGAGACAGCTAAAAGGGCCGTTGCTACTTTGTGTCAGAGCACACAGGCTAGTGCCCCAGGATCAGCTGTGGCTCTGGGCCAGGCTTCATTGGACGGGACTCCCTTTGCTGCTGACAGTGGGATAAATGCAAGGAAGAAACGTAGATGGAAGAGGAGGAATAGAAAGGAGAAGAGTGATTTGGCTCATCCATGGCCTCTGACAGTACAAGCATGGGCATCATTCACAACCACAGGTCCAATGCAGACACCTTTACAGGACAAGTCTCCTGCAAGTATGGTGGTGAATGTGGGGCAAGATAGCTGGCCTCAACTGGAGAATGAGGGAGTAACAAAATTCATTATTCCTTGGCCTGTGATGGTCCAGTCTGGGGCCCCCATCTTAGCAACAGTTCCAGGGCAGGCTTCCACTGAAGGGGCTCCTTTTCTGGAAGACATGCAAACCAGGAGGCGGCCAGGGTGGGGAGTTGGGGAACAATTACAGAGCAGTGCAGAGCAAATGGTGGAACCCTATCAGGGTTGGAGACACCCAGAAAGGTACCTGGGACATCAGAACTTCTGGGAATGCACGGTGATGAATTTTGCTAGGCAGGTTGACTATTGTTATTGGAGGGAGATCTGCTCACAAGAGAGGATGCAGGCTTTGACCCTGAATGGAGCCCACACCCACATCAGTACTTCCATGATGGGAATGCAGGGACCAGAGAGGGAAAGGGCTGAATCTCACACAGTCTATATGAGGAGATGGGAAGGTTTTTAAGATGGAAAAGAGAAAAGAAGGGGAACTAAGAAGCACCCTAAGTCCTGGAAGTACAACCATCTACATCTGATTGGGAGAGAGGTGTTTTAAATGCTTCTCTGAAGTAAGAGAGACTCACTACAGAAGTGGGAAATTTCCCGTTATATGTAATATCGCAATTACTCTCCTGCCAGACAATTTCTCTCCTAATTAAGTTTTAAGTTTACAAATGGTAGATCCTGTATAATTGTAATACAGAGTAACCCTTCAAAGAACCAAAAATGCCCTTTTCTGTCTGTCCTCTTTCCCATAAGATTCTTAACATTTTTGGGAAATGTCTATTATTTATGGCTGATAAATGGTGTTATGAGTGAGCATAGGGTGAAAACCAATGGCAGACATATGCTAAAGCCTGAGGACACTTCTCTTGACTGGAAAATATTATTGTATGTTGTATATTAGATTGTAAACTGCCTTAATGGTTGCTTTTAGTTCTGGGACTGCCTAGTTTGTTAAGAGTGCAGTCTCAGGAGCTATAATACCTAGGTTCAAAGACAAGCTTTGCCACTCAATACCTGTGTTCCTTTGAGCAAATTACTCTTCTCTTTTGAGCCCCAGGCTCTGCTTCTATCACTTGGGGAAAATAATAGCACCTGCTTCATAGAGTTGTATGAGGATTAAATGGGTTGTATGAGGATTACATGTGATGCACTTAGAAGAACAGTGGAAAATAATAAGCCCTCAAACACTGTCACCTATTATTACTTTATCTTGCAGCATTAAATTTCACAGAAAGTATAAGACTGTTGCATTATGTCTTAAAATTATACAAATGACAATGCATATATAACACAGAATATGATGCCTCCACTTAAAATTATGGTAACAAAGAATCTTAAAGCTATGGGGAAATACTACTTAAAGGGGAAAAGTAGGCAATAAAATTATCATTTTGAGGATCTCAACCACGTCAAGAAAATGCGCAGCAATAAAGACTGGGAGAGAAATATGCTAGGATGTTATTACTGGTTGCTGCTGGATGGTGGGATCATGCATGGGTGATGTTTTCCTGCATCTTAATTCTTGTTTGTAACTCCCAAATTTTGGCATTACCATGTCATCAGCAAATAATCAAAATAAATAAATGAGGGGAACAAGAAGACTTCACGGTGGACATTTTAGAGGAGAATCACTCAGCGTGGGAGGTACTGAATGGACTGGACCTTCCTCAGTGAAGACTCCCCAGCATGCAGCTTCAGGAAAAGCAGTCCAGGCACCTTTCACTGGAGCTGAACAGAACACAGAGGACTAGGCCTCCGGGAAGGAGGGGAGGCACTTATATTTTTCTCAAACAACCCGTGGCAACAAGGGAGGGGGCTCACTTCTGCTATAACCAACTGTTGACTGATTTTGCAGAGACTGCTGCCCTGCCTATATTGTTGCTTCCACCTGCCACCTTTGTTGAAAACTTAACGTTGGCGGGAAGTTTGGCTGGACAATGTAGTTGGGTATAGGTTGAGATGAAAAAGTTACTTTTTGTTTTGGCCATTTATATAGCCTGGCTTTGCGGTTAATTTAGTTAGAAAAAGGCCCTTATGCATTCCCTGGCAACACCGAAGGGGTAGATATTCGTGGAAGGCTCTGGGGGTGGGTGGGGGAAAGCAAGTGCCCTTTTATGTGTGCCAGGTCCTCTAGCAGAGGCCTTGGGGACTTTTGGAGAAATGTCTTCACACAGGAACAGGTGAGACAGGTTAGTTAGCATGTCCTTAGGTGGACAGGGAGGTCCCTGGTGGAATAAACAAAGACAGCCATATCCTGAAACTCCAGGTTTTGAAATCACTCCTTTGCTCCAGGACATAATGTAACAAGGATTTGAGGTTAATCATAAAATTCATTTTGGCCTGTCAACCGGAGAAGATCTGATAGATAAAAGTGGGTTATTTTGCTAATTCCTTCAGGATGGGGAAGCAGAACAAACCTGGTAGACGAATTTTATTAGAAGGCATCAGTTCCCTTCTTCAAACAGCTCCCCTTCCCCAAACAGGCAAGGGAAGGTATAAAAGTAAGAGCTTTTCCCTCAGTCACTGGGCACCACCATTTGGGACCCCGTCCCCCTGTGGAGCTCTGACCCTTTGCTTTCTTTTTTTTTTAATTTTTATTTTATTAAATTTATTGGGGTGACAATTGTTAGTAAACTTACATAGATTTCAGGTGTACAATTCTGTATTAGTTTAGTGACCCTTTGCTTTCAATAAACTATCCTCTTTTCAAAACTCTTTGCCTCTCCTGGGTCTGTGTTTCCATTCTTCGGTCTCACGAGACAGGATCCCGGCACTCACTCACTGACTCCAAAGTGTCCCCTACATCATTTGGGGACTCACAGAGACATATTCCCACTTCATCTGGGGGCTCGTTGCAGGATTGAAGTAGAGGTAAATATTATCTATGAGTTTCTACTTGCTCATGTCATGGGCCTCCATAATTTTTGTGTCTTTCTCCTGTCACACAAATAGTGGGCCTCCGTCAGCCACTTAAATGTGAATAGCACTGGCTGCCACTCTTAAACATCAGAGGTAAGGTCCCTTCTGGCGCTGAGCTGGGGGAATGTTGTCCCCAGTCCAACTGTTTTCTCTTGTGAGGGGGAGGCTCCCTCCTCCTCCCTATTACTTTCTCCTATTCCTCCTTTCCACGAGGAGACTCTGGGCCTTTGTGTGGCCAGGACTGTGGGCCTTCGCAGACAACTGATGGATCCTGGGCATAGCTACTCTATGGTGTGTCCCAAAGGTCACTCTGGTCCCTTCCCAGGCTGACTGCCTGTAAGAGTGCAAGCAGGATGACTCCTTTGTCTCTGCTGTTCTTTTATCCTATCCCTGTCTCTCTTCAACTTTTGAGACGCTGGTCTAAGGTCTCTTCCCTTGGAGACCTCCATAACACTCCCTGCCAACCTCAAGACATCTTAAGGTAAGAACATAAACCTCTGCCTCTATAGGTCATCTTTTGTCACTCCGAATAAGATTTACTGGCATTTAACATTCCCTCTCAAATGGTCCCCTCTGTTCTTCCACTATCTCACTGTACTCCTCTGGGGACCGGGCGCAGCTTCTCTGCTGCCTGGCTCCACCCCCAGCTGGGCACCGCTGAAGAGCGCAGCTCCCCCAGAGCACCACCTGCCAGGCCACCTCAGCCACCACCAGGCAGCTTTTAAGGAGGATCAACATATTCCGGATTTGCTTTTCCTTAAGGAAACAGCCTTCTCCGAAGCCTTTTGGGGCTTCAGATATCTCTTTTTGTCCCCCCCTCACATATTGGGCTTCAGGGCCTCCTTCCACTCCCTCTTGCCTAGGCCATATGCCTTCCATAGAAGCCTTGAGTATATACTACTTCCTTAAACATCTTTATTTAGGAGGCCACTATTATATTAATCATGCCATCAATTTTTGTGATGCCCAGAGTCGGGACATACACCCCTCTACCTTAAGGCACCTTATTATCAGCCACAGCCTTTATCAGCCTGTGAGCCAGCGCCAGACATTCATCAGGTGGGGACAGGGTAGGCGCCCAGGTAAGCGTGAATAATCCTGGCATGCTGTGTCTCCCACCCTCCTCGGAACCGGTCGTGGGGTGTCCATGGCCCACACATTTAGGGCACGCCCTAGAGCAAGTTGTGGGAGATGAATTGCAGAGGGACACCTTTCTGTTCTTCTTCCCTTTCAGGTGGGCAATCATTCCTCACACACCTATACCCCCCCCCCCCGAATTATATCCTGAAACAAGGACAAATTTGACCCTCAGACTTGAAAGAAGCGGCACCTGGTTTTCTTTTATTCAGAAGTTTGGCCTAAATATTCACTGGAAGATAGGGAGACTTGGCCTTTTGAGGGAAGTATTAATTATAATACAGCTAGACCTGTTTTACAAACAGGAAGACAAATGGTCAGAAGTTCCATATGTTCAGGCTTTTTTTGCCCTGAGGAACAACCCAGATCTCTGTAAGAAATGTAGAGTTGACTTGGCTCTTTTGGCTGTGATCTCTTGCCTCCCTTCTCCTAAGGAGACCCCTTCTGGGGAGGCTCCTTCTAAGGGGACTCCTCCAAAGGAACCTCCAGTGGGATCCTCCTCTCCTGAGGAGGACCCTTCAACAAATACCCATCTCCTAATTCACCTATAAACAGGAATGCCTGAAGCTGAGGTAACTGAAGGAAAAAAGTGGCACTTTAAAAAAACTAAGCAGCTAATTCTCAAGCCAGACCCCTTACTCTGCTGCTCTAATTCTAAGTCCTGCAGGGACCTCTCGAAGTGGGATTCATTATAAGGGAAATCGCCTTTAGCTAAGAGTCCCAGAGTACTAACATTCTAAATAAGCCTGCTTTTAAAGTCATGTTGATGAGGAAACTGACCTTAAAATGGTTCCCTGCCATGTGAAACTGAGCTAAAATGGTGGCCGTAGCAAAGAGAGAAATCCCCAGCCTAAGCCCCAGCCCACTTCCGCATCACCCCCTCCAAGCCACACCTTGAGCCAATCACCAGATGACACCTACCCCTTCCCCAACTCAAGGAAGTCCCCAACCCATAAAAACCTGCTCAAAACCTTGTTAGGGGCTCAGTCTTTTGGGAAGGGTCCCGCTGAGCCCATCAGCGTAATAAAACTGTGTTCTCCCTGATCTCTGCATGCCGCTTGAGTTTCTTGGTCCTTGCCGTTTTTTCTGCAACAATGTTATCTCTGTTACAAAATTTGTCAAAAAATAGCTTAGACTACTTACTTTGGGATCTCTTAGAGTTAGGAACTAATAAAATGTTAACAGTTAAAATGTTTCAGTAATAATATAGAGTGGATATTTGGAGGTTTCTTACTATCTGTCGGTAACTTAAAATTTCAGTTTTACTAAGTTGTTTTAAATGATAAAAATTATTGTCAGCTATAGGCCAATATAAGGAAGCTTAGCCTGATATTTCCCCCTAACTGGCAGGGAAATCTAATGGTTCTGGCCCACTGTTACATCCCTGATTAAGAGGCTCAGATCCTAGAGGAGGCCAGGAATTTGTTTAAATGTCTTTAACAGCCAAGACAGAACAACGAGGAATAAAGGAACAGTGAGACCAGAGGATAAGACCAGAGACAGGCCAGACTTTTGGCCACAGTTACAGACAACCCAGGGCTGAAGCCACCTCAAGGCACCCCAAATGCCCTAGAGAGAAAGCTCCAGATAAAAGAGCCTACTCTGGATATGCAAGCCCAGATCACGGGATTCCTAATCCTTCCAAACAGCTGTGCTCCCTGTACAGACTAAAGGACACTATAGGAGAGAGTACCTCTTGTTCTGAAGGGAGCAAGGACCAAGTCCCTCCCCCAAAATGGCTGTCATCACTGTTGGGCCCGAAGTTCCCAGTGGGTCCCAAGCTGTTCTCATCACAGGGGGTAAAACTGCTGGCGATCCTGACGTGTTAAGCCTATTAATTTCCTAATTGATATAGAAGCCATTTATTCTGCCTCAACTGCTCACTCTGGACCTTTTTCCTCTGAAAAATGCTTTGATTGTAAAGATAAAGACAGCCCCCAGATTTGGGCTCATTTTACTCAGCCTGTTTCTTATCATTTGTCTATACCTTTAAAAAATGTAAAACAAACAAATTAAACTTGAAAAGGACTCTAGAACTATTTAAGGAACTAGAACTCATAGCATGCAGCTGGCCAGCTTGCCTCCGGGCCATAGCAACAGCTGCCTTCCTTGTTCCCAGTGCCACCAAGGTCACCATGGGGCAAGACTTAACCATTTTCGCCCCACACCACATTCAAAGGCTTTTAAATGCTAATAAGAGTCACAGGCTAACTGATAGCCTCCTCCTGTGGCAGCAGGTCCTCTTGTTAAAAGTTCCTGTAATTCAAATACGGACCTGCTCCACCCTTAATCCTGCCACCTTCCTCCCAGAGACAGAGGAAGTATTAACTGCTAATAAGTTTTCATGCAAATCTATGCTGCCAGAACATATTTACAAGAAACACCCCTAGACAACCCAGATTGGACTCTCCTCACCGATGAGAGTTTTTTTTATAGTAAATAACATACAAAAGACTAGATAGTCAAATAGCTTACTCAATGACAATAACCCTAACCACCACCTCACAGGCTATCCATTCCTTGAGACAAGAGTTAGGACAGGTTGGAGAAACAGTTCTCAAACAGAGCTGCCATAGATTATCTACTTCTCAAACACAATCAAGGATGTAAAAAGTTTAAAGGGGTATACTGTTTCAATCTCTCTGATAATTCACAGTTAATTCAACAAATTCAATAAAGTTCAACAAATTCATAATATGGTTTCCAATTTTAAACTAAAAACAAGATTCTTCAGCCTAGATTTTTCCTTCCTCACTTCCTAGCTTCCCAGTTTAATAGGACTTAAGGAAACTTTTCTCATTTTTATCCATTATTATAGGTATTACTTCATGCTGTTGCCTACAATGCATCTCAGCTTACAAACTACCCACTGATTGGCTATAATGGCCTACAAGACAACAACATCTTCATCTGGATTTGTTCATCTACCCTTAAATAGACCTCTGGACAAGCCCTAGTTGCCGGTCTCTCTCTCTACGCCCCTCCTCAGCCTGAAGTAGCCAGAACAGTCGTAGACCCTGTCTCCTAACAGCAGTTAGGGTTTTGTCTTCAGAGAGGGGATTGAGACAGGTTAGTTAGCATGTTGTTAGATAGACAGGGAGGTCTCTGGTGGAATAAACAAAGACATCCATATCCTGAAACTCCAGGTTTTGAAATCACTCCTTCGCTCCAGCACATTGTAGCAGAATCCAAGACCGGAAAGAACCCAAGTGGCACTCAGAGAGTTAGGAGAGTCAGCTTTATTACGCCGGCGGGCTCAGTGGGACCCTTCACAAAAGACTGAGCGCCTAGCAAGGTTTTGAGCAGGTTTTTATGGGTTGGGGACTTCCTTGAGTTGGGGAAGGGGTAGGTGTCGTCTGGTGATTGGCTTGGGAGTTGGAGGGGGTTATGCGAAAGTGGGCTGGAGCTTAGGTTGGGGACCTCTCTCTCCGCTCGGGCCACCATTTTAGGTCAGTTCCTCATGGCAGGGAGCCATTTTAAGGTCACTTTCCCCATCAATATAATGTAACAAGGCTTTGAGGTTAATCATAAAATTTCTTTTGGCCTGACAAAAGGAGCAGATCTGATAGCTAAAAGAGGGTTATTTTGCTAACCACTTCAGGATGGACAAGCAGAACAAACCTGGTGGACCAATTTCATTAGAAGGCACCAGCTCCCTTCCTCAAGCAGCTCCCCTTCCCCAAAAAGACAAGGGAAGGTATAAGAGTTTTTGCCTCAGTCATTGGGCACGCCCATTCGGGACCCCATCCCGCTCTGGAGCTCTGACCCTTTGCTTTCAATAAACTATCCTCTTTTTAAAACTCTTTCCTCTCCTGGGTCCATGTTTCCATTCTTTGGTCTCACAAGACACGATCCTTTCATTCACTCCAAAGTCCCCTACATCATTTGGGGAATCACAGAGACATATTCGTATTTCACAGGTGGGCCCTTTTCTGATGCCCACTTGTCTTCCTGCCCTGAGGGGTCCACCTACATGGTGATCTCCCAAGAAGGGGACAGTAGTACCCCTAGTTGGCCACATGCCTTACTGTTGATGGAGAAACTGACCTAAGACGGTTCCCTGTCATGTGGAACTGACCTAAAATGGTGGCCCGAACAAAGAGAGAAGTCCCCAGCCTAAGCCCCAGCCCACTTCCGCATAGCCCCCTCCAAGCCACACCCCAAGCCAATCACCAGACGACACCTACCCCTTCCCCAAATCAAGGAAGTCCCCAACCCATAAAAACCTGCTCAAAACCTTGCTAGGGGCTCAGTCTTTGGGAAGGATCCTGCTGAGCCTGCCAGCGTAATAAAGCTGACTCTCCTAATTCTCTGAGTGCCGCTTGGGTTTCTTTCCGGTCCTGGTATCCATAACACTATAAAACCCAAGGCCTGAACCAGAAGAGGAACTGGGTGTATGTGTGAGTTGGAGGAGTGGCCACAGAGCATCACCACCCCTCACTGTAACTCCAGGTAGGCGGCTCTCTGCCATGCATCAAGGTTAGAATATGGGGAAGGAAACACTTCCACTGGATTGGGGCTTTGGGAAGACAACAACAAAGGGTTCCATGGTTTCTTTCTTCTGGGTGAGTTCTTTCCTGCACTGCCACCCACATTAGTAGTTAACTCAATGCAGGAAAGCTAAGAAGGGCAAGGAGAGGAGCAGAGAAAAGGAAATGGAGAGACCAGTTGCCAGGTTCTAGGTCTGGTCCAAGTTCAAACCTAAAAGAGAGGGTAAAAGGAGCCTGAGGTATCTTCATTGTCCAGCTCAGTTCACCAGAATAAGAGAGTAAAAATGGATTTGAGGCAGAAGCCTATAACTGTGAATAAAGACTGCATTTGCTTACCATATTTCCTGTGTCACATTAGTCTTGAGAACCAGAGCAGGCAACTCACAAGACTCTTGTTGTCGTGTTGTGGTAGGGACACAAGCATCTGAGAAGCACAACTAGCCTCGCAGCTGTCCTTTCTTTATCCTATTACTGCTATAGCTTGCACATAAAAGAAGTCAAAGCCAGGAGAGAGAAGAGTGGCCTGAGAAGTCCCCAGTGAAATGTTCTTTTACAAAGGCGTCACTTGCTGTGGGATAAGCCTTTTAAGCTGAGCTTCCTACTCATAACACATGATTTCCATGTATTTAAAATCTAAATCCTCTGCCTGCACTTCTTCCCTAAGAATACTTTATATTTCTAGCCTTGTCTACCACTGCTTTCCAATGAGAACCATCCACTTCAGCCAAGCTGTTCACCTTAGTGTCCCCCAAATGTACCACAGGGTTTTCTCTAATTCTCCCCTGTGCCTGGCCTGCCCTTCTCTCTTGGAAGACCAGACTATTGTCCTATTCCTGAACACAAAGCCTCACCAGGCCTTCCCTTCAGCCCAGTGATCCATTTTCATTGCTTCATCTGAATCTTTGTTTTTCACCGGAACCAAAGGTGTTTACTCTGTTGCTTAAGGGGCTCAGTGAAGTTTTGTGACAGGAAGTATTACTGCAGGGTATATATTGTTCTAAAACTTACTCAGCCACTTGGAAGTCACTTCCTGTATACATGAAGTGGGCTGGGTGCCCAAGAGACTATGCTTTAACCTCACAGCTACGTAAAGAAATTGCTGAATGTCATTTATTTCGTACAGTAAAATTAACAGGCTCCCTGGGGTGGGGTGGGGTGGAGAAGCCCTGTGAGCCACAATGACTCTTGTATGGGACCTGCATTAAATAACAATCCTGCAGTACCTATAGTTTATATAGTCCTTAGTTTCCAAGGAGGTTACAGTACTCCTTAATATCAAAACATACTGTCCTCAGTGTATGAACACAACATCAATGACCCATTAGCAATTTCCAATTTAGCAAAAGTCTTGAAACAATTTTTTTTTTAAAGATTTTATTGGGGAAAGGGGAACAGGACTTTATTAGGGAACAGTGTGTACTTCCAGGACTTTTTCCAAGTCAAGTTGTTGTCCTTTCCATCTTAGTTGTGGAGGGCACAGCTCAGCTCCATGTCCAGTTGCCATTGTTAGTTGCAGGGGCTGCAGCCCACCATCTCTTGCGGGACTCAAGGAATCGACAAGCAACCTTGTGGTTGAGAGCCTGCACTACAACCGACTGAGCCATCTAGGAGCTCAGTGGCAGCTCAGCTCAAGGTGCCTTGTTCAATCTTAGTTGCAGGGGGCGCAGCCCACCATCCCTTGCGGGAGTTGAGGAATCAAATTGAAAACCTTGTGGTTGAGAGCCCACTGGCCCATGTGATACAGGATAGTTAGCATGTCCCTAGGTAGACAGGGAGGTACCTGGTGGAATAAAGAAAAGACAGTCATATCCTAAACTTCAGGTTTTGAAATCACTCCTTTGTTCCAGGACATAATGTAACAAGGCCTGGAGGTTAATCGTAAAATTCATTTCGGCCTGACAAATGGAGCAGATCTGATAGATAAAGAGTGGGTTACTTTGTTAATTCCTTTAGGATAGGCAAGCAGAACAAACCTGGTAGATGAATTTCATTAGAAGGCGCCAGTTCCCTTCTTCAAACAAGTGCCCTTCTTCAAACAGCTCCCCTTTCCCAAGCAGACAAGGGAAGGTATAAAAGTAAGAGCTTTTTTCTCAGTCATGGGGCACCCCCCATTTGGGACCCCCTCACGCTAGGGAGCTGCAACCTCTTCTCCTGCCTCTAATAAAATATCTTCTTTTTAAAACTTTTTGCCTCTCCCTGGTCCATGTTTCCATTCTTCAGCTTCACGAGACATGATCATGGCCCACACTCAGAAACTGCTAGCAGATCCAACATCACCTACATCACATGTGGTAATCAAACCGGCAGCCTTCGACACTAGGAGCACGGAGCTCCAACCCCCTGAGCCACCGGGCTGGCCCCTTGAAACAATTTTTAAAGTAATGTAACAAAAGGACAAATATTGCATGATTCCATATATATGAAGTACCGAAATAGAAAAATTCACAGAGACATAAAGTAAAATAATGGCTACCAGGCGCTGGGTGGAGGGGGGAATAGGGAGCTTTGTTTAATGGGTACAGAGGTTTAGTTTGGGACGATGTAAATGTTCTGGAATTAGGCAGTGCTGATGGTTGACAACAATATGAATGTACTTAATGCCACATAACTATACACTTAAAATGGTTAATATGGTAAATTTTAGGATATGTGTATTTTACCACAATTTCAAAAGATATGCAGGACTGTTAAAAACAAACAAACAAACAAACAAACAAAACCCTCACATTCTAAATTATGCAAACCATGCTGAAAGTTGTTTTTGGCCATAATGAATTTAGAATAAGGAAAGCTCAAGGAAGGCTGGAGTAGCTCAGGAAAGTTGCGCAGAAAAGGCAGGATATGAGCTGGGCTTAGATGAAATGGTACAATTTGGAAAAGAGGGAGTGAGGGAAGAATTTCTAAAGCAGAGGCCCAGAGATAGTGATGCGAAAGGCTGTACGGCTGGAACAATGAGCACAATAGCCCCACCAAAAGAGGAGTGAGTGCTTATGAGAGCAGTAGGAACTATAGCTGCTTGAGTGGTGTGGGACCTGACCACAGAAGGACTTGAACAATAGGCAAATACTTGAATTGTAAACTTTGGGCACTAAAGATTCATTGTTGTGCTATACAATAAATTTTAATTTTTTAGTGCTGTAATCTGAGCAATATCTGCAGTCTAGTTAATTATAATGAGCCTGGTTTTCATGATACAATATAATTATGTAAATTATGTAAGGTGTCACCACTGGGGGTGGGAATCTGGGTGATGCATACAAGGGACCTTTCAGCACTATTTTTTTTTTTTTAAAGATTTTATTGGGGAAGGGGAACAGGACTTTATTGGGGAACAATGGTCAAATTGTTGTCCTTTCAATCTTAGTTGTGGAGGGTTCTGTTCAGCTTCAAGTTGTTGTCCTTTCAGTCTTAGTTGTGGAGGGCAAAGCTCAGCTCCAGGTTCAGTTGCCATTGCTAGTTGCAGGGGGCACAGCCCACCATCCCTTGCGGGAGTTGAACCGGCAACATTGTGGTTGAGAGGATGCGCTCCAACTAACTGAGCCATCTGGGAGCTCAGTGGCAGCTTAGCTCAAGGTGCCGTGTTCAATTTTAGTTGCAGGGGGCGCTGCCCACCATCCCTTGCGGGACTCGAGGAATTGAACTGGCAACCTTGTGGTTGAGAGACCGCGCGCCAACCAACAACTGAGCCATCCGGGAGGCAGCTCAGCTCAAGGTGCCGTGTTCAATCTTAGTTGCAGGGGGCAGAGCCCACCATCCCTTGCGGGACTCGAGGAATTGAACTGGCAACCTTGTGGTTGAGAGCCCACTGGCCCATGTGGGACTCGAACCAGCAGCCTTCGGAGTTAGGAGCATGGAGCTCTAACCGCCTGAGCCACCGGGCCAGCCCCTCAGCACTATTTTTGAAGCTTCTTGTGAGACTATAATTACTTCAAAATAAAAAGTTACAAAATTAATTGTTGAAAGATCAATCTGTCATTTGTGTGCATGATAGTTTGAAAAGAGACAAAATAGAGACAGGATGAGAAAATATGTCTTAATTTAAACACTGAAACATGATTTATTTAGAAAAGAAGTTGCCCCGGGTAGACAAAACTCTCACTCCCACCATTCAATCAAGGAGAAAATTTTGAGTTTATTGGATTTGAGAGTCAAATGTTGTGCTGCTGGATTGTTACGGATACCGGGACCAGAAAGAACCCAAGCGGCACTCAGAGAGTTAGGAAGGTCAGCTTTATTACACCTGCAGGCTCAGCAGGATCTTTCCCAAATACTGAGTCCCTAGCAAGGTTTTGAGCAGGTTTTTATGGGTTGGGAACTTCCTTGAGTTGGGGAAGGGGTAGGTGTCATCTGGTGATTGGCTTGGGGTGTGTCTTGGAGGGGGTTATGCGGAAGTGGGCTGGAGCTTAGGCTGGGGACTTCTCTCTCTCGGCTCGGGCCACCATTTTAGGTCAGTTTCACGTGGCAGGGAACCATTTTAGGTCAGTTTTTCCATTAGAATGAGGATGTTTGGTCTTAGAAGTTTGAAGTTGAGAGTGACTTTCTAGTCAGCCATCTAGAGGTGAGTCAGGCCCTGACAGGGCAAACGTCAAAGTGTTTATGAAGAGACAATGAGTGAATCATCTGCTCAGATGTTGGACCAGCTAAACAAGAGCTTAGTCTCTAAGAAAACATAACGGAAACACCTCTAAAGTCGTAGTCTACTGAGAAGGTATGGGGCTAGGTATAATCTTCTGCGCAAATGAGTGGGCATCTGGCAGTATAATATGCTCATAAAGTGATGCAGACTCAGAAGTACATCATTCAAACAACATCTGCTTGCCTAACCAAGCCCATTCAGCATCCAAAATCCACAAAAGAAAAAGCTGAATGCCAACAAGCAAATTTTCTCCTCTTTCCTTCCTTGCACGTCTTTTTTTTTTTTCAGACTATAGGTATTGGTTAGGGGGGACAATGAGTGAAGGGACAGGAGTTGGAGGTGAAGAGGACGAAAGTTTTGCTACCCTGAAGCTACATTTTGGGATATTGATTTTAAGCTGGTTGTTAAGAAACAAAGACTCATAAAGAACCTTTGACCCTCTCCCTCTTTCCTGCCTAAGAGACTCAGATTGAAAGACATGCTCCACAGAAAGAAAAAAGAAAAAAAAAACTTAGCTTATTCACCTTAGCCTAATTTGAGTTAAGTATGGTAGATAGGAAGGCACCAAGCAGAGGGTTCTGGTAGCTAGATCACCCCTTGTTGCTTCACCCCATTGAAGCAAAAATTTACCTGCCATGTATGTTTGGTTCTTCCTCAATTAGCTGCAAATTGCCCATTTTCACTTCTGAAATCTAAAATCCCATTCCCTCCTGTGATGCAGGGCAGCACGTGGAGTCTCTGGTTCCGCTCCACACATAAGAATGCAGAACACGGTGAGGCCAAAAAGGAACACCCACGGAGCCATAGATAGGGGAGTCATACCATTATATTCTCGCTGGTGGCATCTGCCTCTCTGCAATCCGCTCTTGCTAGCTCAGCCACCATCTTCTTGCTAGCCTCCATTTTCTGCTAGCGTAGCCACAGCAGTTATATCAGTGGACAATGGCTCACTCGTTACAGCTGACGGCCAACGAGCCACAGATGATGGCCATCCAATCACAGCTGATGGCCATTTACTACCTGAGTCAGCACCTTTCCTCCTGAGGCTGAGAGCCTGAAAACCACGCTTCTGGCTCTCCCTACACTCCACCCCTACAGGGTCTCACCTCACAATCTAAGCAACAAGTGCCTTCCACGAGGGGCCCTGTGTGAGGAGCCTGGAGGTGAATGCAATATCCTGGACACAGCCAGGCTCTCTGGACACAGCCAGGGTTTCTCAGGGCACCACCAGTGCTTCTGGGCACAGCCAGATTTCCTGGGCTTCTTAGGGTACCACCAGTCTCCCCGGGCACAGCCAGGGCCTCACAGGGCACTGCCACTCTCTCTGGGCACAGCCAGACTTCCTGGACACAGCCAGGGTTTCTCAGGGTACTGCCACTCTCTCTGGGCACAGCCAGACTTCCTGGACACAGCCAGGGCCTCTCAGGGCACTGCCACTCTCTCTGGGCCTCTCAGGGTACCGTGCTGGAACAACAGTGACTCACAGTCAAGGTGCTTACATATTCTCGATGGCAGCTGGTCAAGACACAAAAGCTAACATCCGCCAGTTCCACTACATGGTGGTACGTTCCCAAGCAAACAGTGAAATGGTCCATTAAATTAGGGATGGAGCGCATTCCCCATAGTCCACAGTCATTCGCCAGGGCTGTGCATTAGCCTCACAATGTGTACCCTCTCTGCAGGGTGAGGGCTCCAAGTCCTCCCCAACCTGGGGGATGAGGGCCTCATCAAGCACTTCCCAGCCCACAGGGCAGCAATGACCTTCGCTTTCTTGGCTTATGCTGGTTGAGGAACTGTCCACCTCTTCCCACCCCTCCGCAGGGGTCCAGCTCTCCAGCAGCTGCTCCTCCTGGTCTTCCTGAGACTGAGTGTTCATAGGCACAAACTGCTTCACTGCCCTTCGGAGAGCTTTGGCTGGCACCGTACCCTGCTTGTGTGCCATGTGTCACGCGGGAGACCCTGCTCGCTACGCCATGTGTCATGCAGGGTGTCACATGGTGTGTCATGCAGGGTCTCTGCTCCCGCTCCCCACATAAGAACACAGGACATGGTGAGGCCAAACAGGAACACCCATGGAGCCGTAGATAGGGGAGTAATACCATTATATTCTCGCTGGTGGCATCCGCCTCTCTGCAATCCGCTCATGCTAGCTCAGCCACCATCTTCTTGCTAGCCCCCATTTACTGCTAGCGTAGCCACAGTAGTTATATTAGAGGCCCATGGCGCACTGGTTACAGCTGACGGCCAACTAGCCACAGCTGATGGCCATCCAATCACAGTTGATGGCCATTTACTAACTGAGCCAGCACCTTTCCACATGAGGGCGAGAGCCTGGAAACTGCACTCCTGGCTCTGTCCCCACACCTCCTTTGCTCCTTTGTCAAAAATGACATCTATACCCAACGTTGCCTCACTATGTTTGGAATTTTCATGCTTATGTGAATTCCCCATGTCCATGTATTAAAATTTGATTTTCTCCTGTTTATCTGTCTATTAATTTGATTATTTGCCCAGCTAGAAGAACTTAGAAAGTGGGAGGAAGTGTTATTTTTTAAGCTTCCGCAGAGGGCATCCTCCTAGATCATCTCTCTTAACAAGTAGCTAGCCCGTCCTCTTTTTGCTTCCCTCTCAGTTGATTGGGACCTCACATGGGCTACTTGGAGTAAATGTCACCAGCTGGCTTCAGCTGGTTGCCCAAATACAGGCCAAAAGTGGACGTGGGAGGGTAATGAGAGGGAACTGGAAGCTCTTTCCCCTGTTTTCATCTTCCACTTACCCTCCCTAAAGTTTATACCTTTCATCCCATTCGGTGTCTTGCTTCAGCATTTGTTTGGCGGGACTAGGCTCCTGCTGCTGGTTGAGTTTGTTTTCCTCCTTGCACAGCAGCTGGCTTCCTTAATGCTCCCAAGTTAGCTCAATTATCTTGATTATTTCTGTTTGGGCTGCCAAATTAAACCAGCCAGTCATAATGATACAGGAGAGTTAGCATGTCCCTAGGTAGACAAGGAGGTCCTGGTGGAATAAACAAAGACAGTCATATCCTAAAACTTCAGGTTTTGAAATCACTCCTTCGCTCCAGGACATAACGTAATAAGGCCTGGAAGTTAATCACAAAATTCACTTTGGCCTGATAAATGGAGCAGATCTGATAGATAAAGAGTGGGTTACTTTGCTAATTCCTCCAGGATGGGCAAGCAGAACAAACCTGGTAGATGAATTTCATTAGAAGATGCCAGTTCCCTTCTTCAAACAGTTCCCTTCTCCAAAGAGCTCCCCTTCCCCAAACAGGCGAAGGGAAGGTATAAAAGTAGGAGATTTTGCCTCAGTCATGGGGCACCCCCCATTCGGGACCCCCTCTGTGGAGACAGAGCCCCAGAGAACAGTTTCCAGGCTCTCGGCCTCATGTGGAAAGGTGCTGGCTTGGGTAGTAGATGGCCGTCAGCTGTAACCATTGAGCCATTGGCCACTAATATAACTGCCGCAGCTACGTTGGGGAGTCCAGGGGAGTCGAGGAGAGTCGGTCGGTTGGCAGAAAAGTGGACAGCATGTCGCACATCATGTGAATCCAGCCTCCAGTGAGACTATAGTGGTATGACTCCCCTACCTATGGCTGCGTGGGTGTTCCTTTTCGGCCTCACCATATCCTGCGTTCTTATGTGGGGAGCGGGAGCAGAGACCCAGCACGCCGCCCTGCATGACACCCTCCCGCTCAGGAGCTGCAACCTCTTCTCCTGCCTCTAATAAACTATCCTCTTTTTAAAACTTTTTGCCTCTCCCTGCTCCGTGTTTCCATTCTTCAGCTTCACGAGACATGATCCTGGCCCACACCGAGAAACTCCTAGCAGATCCAACACCACCTACATCAATAAATACACAGAGGATTTACCACTTAATAGTTGAACTGCTTCAGTGATTCAGAAATAGGAGAAAAACAGCCAAGTCATTGTTAATCTTGCAGAAAATGTTAACCAAGGAGATGGCCATTGCTTCCTGTTGTACCCTTGAAGGTTCCCCTCTGTGAAAAAATTGCTTGTGTTTTGACTTTCTGGCCTTGGGTTTTGGAAGCATGGTTTGGGTTGAGGTAAGGGGCATGGGAAGGTGAAGGGAAAGACAGAGTGTTACGGATACCAGGACCGGAAAGAACCCAAGTGACAGAGAGTTAGGAAGGTCAGCTTTATTACGCCGGTGGGCTCAGCGGGATCTTTCCCAAATACTGAGTCCCTAGCAAGGTTTTGAGCAGGTTTTTATGGGTTGGGAACTTCCTTGAGTTGGGGAAGGGGTAGGTGTCATCTGGTGATTGACTCGGGGTGTGGCTTGGAGGGGGCTATGCGGAAGTGGGCTGGGGCTTAGGCTGGGGATTTCTCTCCCCACTGGGGCCACCATTTTAGGTCAGTTCCACGTGGCAGGGAACCATCTTAGGTCAGTTTCTCCATCAAGAGGACTGTTTGGGACTTCTGAGAGCCAGCTGTGTACTTCTGGTTTTTGCATGTCCCTTCAGACTAGTGTCCTACAAGGTTTGCCCCTAAAGTATTTGCATAATTTCCTGGGCAGGTATTTGCATGATTTCCTGGGCAAGTATTTGCATTCAGTTGGGCAGGTAGCTTGGTTCCAATCCTTCCCACTGTTCCTGGGTAGCTCTAATGAGAGAACAGAGTGAGTTTGCCAAGGGGACTCAAAGCTTAAATGCCTTCCTTCAAAACTGGGCTCTCGGGCTGGCCCGGTGGCTCAGGCGGTTGGAGCTCCGTGCTCCTAACTCCGAAGGCTGCCGGTTCGATTCCCACATGGGCCAGTGGGCTCTCAACCACAAGGTTGCCGGTTCAATTCCTCGAGTCCCACAAGGGATGGTGGGCAGCGCCCCCTGCAACTAAAATTGAACACAGCACCTTGAGCTGAGCTGCTGCTGAGCTCCCAGATGGCTCAGTTGGCCCAGTTCGTTGGAGTGCAACTTCTCAACCACAAGGTTGCCAGTTTGACTCCCGCAAGGGATGGTGGGCTGTGCCCCCTGCAACTAGAAAACGGCAACTGGACCTGGAGCTGAGCTGCACCCTCCACAACTAAGACTAAAAGGACAACAACTTGAAGCTGAACGGCACCCTCCACAACTAAGATTGAAAGGACAACAACTTGACTTGGAAAAAAAACCCAAAAAAAACTGGGCCCTCACTCAGCCTGTGGCTGATGAACATCCTTGACTCTGACCTACATCAGTTCTGCAGACCAGAACAATGGACCCCAAGGCCAGGCTGTACATCAGGCCAAAAAACAAAACAAAACAAAAAAACACAAAACAAACAACAAAAAACCCCCCAGTTTTCACTGTGTAATGGGGTGGGGGGCAGAGGGGTTCGTGAAGAGGGGAAAATCCTTGAGCACCTTCTAGCAGTTGACTTTGCAATTTGCCCTACTATCAGCCTGGTTCTTTCTCAGTCTGGGCTACAAAATCTACCCTGTGGTCAACAAGGAGTGTCATACAAATGGAAGTGTACCCCCTTGGGGAAGGAGATGAGAGGGCATCAGAAAAGGCTCACCAGCCCTGATTTGAATACATTTCTCCAAAAGTCCCCAAGGCCTCTGCTAGAGGACCTGGCACACATAAAAGGGCACTTGCTTCCCCCCACCCACCCCCAGAGCCTTCCACGAATATCTACCCCTTCGGTGTTGCCAGGGAATGCATAAGGGCCTTTTTCTAACTAAATTAACCGCAAAGCCAGGCTATATAAATGGCCAAAACAAAAAGTAACTTTTTCATCTCAACCTATACCCAACTACATTGTCCAGCCAAACTTCCCGCCAACGTTAAGTTTTCAACAAAGGTGGCAGGTGGAAGCAACAATATAGGCAGGGCAGCAGTCTCTGCAAAATCAGTCAACAGTTGGTTATAGCAGAAGTGAGCCCCCTCCCTTGTTGCCACGGGTTGTTTGAGAAAAATATAAGTGCCTCCCCTCCTTCCCGGAGGCCTAGTCCTCTGTGTTCTGTTCAGCTCCAGTGAAAGGTGCCTGGACTGCTTTTCCTGAAGCTGCATGCTGGGGAGTCTTCACTGAGGAAGGTCCAGTCCATTCAGTACCTCCCACGCTGAGTGATTCTCCTCTAAAATGTCCACCGTGAAGTCTTCTTGTTCCCCTCATTTATTTATTTTGATTATTTGCTGATGACATGGTAATGCCAAAATTTGGGAGTTACAAACAAGAATTAAGATGCAGGAAAACATCACCCATGCATGATCCCACCATCCAGCAGCAACCAGTAATAACATCCTAGCATATTTCTCTCCCAGTCTTTATTGCTGCGCATTTTCTTGACATGGTTGAGACCCTATTGAAACCAGAGGCCAACCGAGTCTGGGGGGCTCATGCTGACCGGAGAGTTGGGCTATAGAACAAGCATTTATTATCAGAGCACCCGTTGTCTGAGAAGGCAGCAGTTTGACACCTCCAAAAACTGCCTAAACATTCTCAAACAGGCTTGGGATATTTAAGGGAAAATCTGGGTCTTCCTCTCAAGGCTAAGTGACGAGTTGGGGGTCTGCATGGAGATTTCCCTCTGGCAATGAGATTCACTGGTGGTGTCAGCAACCCAGGAACAATGATGAGAGTAGTCTGGAAAGAATGCTACACCATAGAGACTGTGATCAATAAGCCTAAGGATATTAACCATAAGTTTCAGGGTAATTTTCTAAAACTGGGAACTGGGTGGGACAGGGGACATTCCAAGCTCTAGCCCAGGGGGATGATTTATCCTTAAGCTATAGGTCAAGGAAAGCTGAGGCCAGACTTTGCAAGACCTCTATTATGGTGGTCCCAACTGGGCCTTTCTTCACTATTACCTCTAAATGATAGTTTTGTTGCCTACTTTCCACCTTAAGTAGCATTTTCTCCATGGCTTTAAGATTCTTTGTTACCATAATTTAAATGGATGCATGGTATTCTGTCTCATGCATGCACTTCCATTTGTATGACTTTTGGGAGAGTAATTTTTAACCCTTATCTTTCAGCACTAAATGTTATGTAAGGGTCTGGTGCTATGGTTATTATGTGTCCTAATAACCTCTTGGGTCTTTGTTGGATGCAAACACTGACCTCCATTTATTAGCTGAAGCTTGGAAAATGTGACCCTGAAAAATTTCCTGTCAAACTCATGTTGGGGCATCGTTAGCTGTGTGGCTTCCAAGTCATCCGTGTGGCAATGCCTACTGTAGTTCATTTCACATGTGAACGGAAAAGATGCCTGTGGGGGCAGAGCCCCAGAAAGTAGTTTCCAGGCTCTCGGCCTCACATAGACAGGTGCTGGCTCAGGTAGTAAATGGCCAACTGTGATTGCATGGCCATCAGCTGTGGCTAGTTGGCCGTCAGCTGTAACCAGTGAGCCATTGGCCACAATATAACTGCTGTGGATACGCTAGCAGAGGAGGAGAAGAATGGAGGCTAGCAAGAAGATGGCGGCTGGGCTGGCAAGCGTGGATGGCGGTTTGCGGACAGTGTGAATCCAGCCTCCATTGAGAGTATAGTGCCGCCAGAGAGAATATAGTGGTATGACTCCCCTACCTATGGCTCCGTGGGTGTTCCTTTTTGGCCTCACCATATCCTGCGTTCTTATGGGGAGAGCGGGACCAGAGACCCCGCCGGACGCCCTGCACGACAATGCCACATGTGAAACCTGACAAGCTCAGGAGACTGAAAATAACCACATAGGATGGACGTGAACACAAAAAATTCCTAACTAAGGGAGGCCATGGTGGGAAGTCACATCTTTGGCCTGTAGCTCAATCTTTACCTGAAGTGAGTTTATCTGTGGTCTTTTTGCATCTAAGATTACATACCCTTGGAATGTCAGAGTAATGCCTTTCCGGACCCCCCAGGGGGCACAACCCATCATACCGGAGCAGGAAACTACAAAATCCCTCATTGTTATCTTGTTCCCCAAATACTATCTCTTTGTGCTGTAAAATGCTATTAATTATCCTGTACCCTCCAATGTAAAAAAAAGTGTGTCTCTCCATTTTACTTTTTTATCCAATCCCAGAGATTTCCCCACTTTGCTTTCTCCCACCCCCTTAATCTACAACCAAAGGATTTCATGTAACCTTCCTCCTTTGATTCTAATGTATAAAATAATTTGCAAAATGGCCATTTTCCGGAGCACTTTCTCAATCTGTTGAGACTTTGCTTCCTGACAATTGTCACCAGTTTGGCTCAAATAAACTCTTACAAGCTTTCTCTTAGGCTGGATTTTTTTTGTTGACAAATGCATGTACCATGGAGCTCTGTTATCCACATTATAGAATGTCCAACTTGTCCAGGTTTGCCTAATATTTTCTCGTTTTAGCATCAAAAGTCCCGTATCCCAGGAACCACCTCAGTCCTGGGCAGATCTAAATAGCGGGGGACTTTCTATTTTAGCACTGAAAAGTCCTGCATCCCCAGAAACCCTTCAGTTCCAGGCAAACAGAAATGGTTGGTCACTCGCCTTAAAATTTCGTAAGGAATTGGCTTATGGCATTCCTTTTACTAGGGGTATTTGCATTTTAACAAAGATGTCTTCTAAATCCTGAAGCCTTTACAATCCAGAAGAATGGATGGCTAATAGCAGAATCACAGGTGTTGGGAGAAGTTGGTGGGAAAGTGATTTCCCTCCACCCCACCCCCAAGCCTTTCAATTCTCATTCAAGTGACGTGCATATTCTTTCAACTCTTTCCAGTAGGCAACCTGCTGTGCTCATTACGATTGTTGGGAGTCCTTATCCCCTACAGCCTTGGTTCTCAAACGAGCTTGCATCAGAGTCACCTGGAAAGCTTATTAAAACCTTCGATTTCTGGATCCGATCCCTAGAGTGCCCCATTCAGGTGGTCTGGTGTGGGGCCTGAGAATTTGCATTTCTAAAGAGTTCCCAGTTGATGCAGATGATGATGGTTCTGTGACATTACTGAGAACCATGGTGTACTGGTTAGGAGTACAAACTACAAGCCAACTGAGATCAGAATCCTCACTTTGATACTAACTGGTTTTCACAACCTTAGATAGTTCTTTAACCCTTGTGCCTCAGTTTCCTCATTGATAAAAGTGGAGATTATAATAGGACATGCTTCACTGGATTGTTGTGGGGTAATGGAACAGTGCCTGGTCCGCACTAGTAAGCTGGGTAAGTGTCTATTATAATTAACCCCAAGCTCATTAGAACTGAGCTGCTATTTTTCTTCCCCACACTTAAAGCAAACTGCAGACATTTCAGGGCAGTGCACTCCTAGAAGCAGTCCTGCCATGCCGGGCCACAGGGCAGGGTTTGCAGCTGCCCTGGTTCCCCCCAGATGCTCACTGCCTCTCTGGAGAAGTCTGGCTCAGCTAACTTTAAATATTCTCTCTATCCCACCCTGCAGAGAGATTCCACAATATTTTCCAGGTGAATGCCTGTTACTGTATCCACAGAGCAGCCCAAATTATTTGAATAACACATGGCCCTATACTCTCCATAGGCAAAGCCTTAGTTTTGGGGGAAGAAAAACCACTTAGTTGAAATAGACACATGTGGACTTCCTTTTTTAAGGAGAGGTTTATAACAGGATGCAAATATTCAGTATATATATATATATATCCCTTTTTCCATTAGGAGGAGTCATTTGACCCATTGTCCAAATGTTGCAGACTCCAAGACCGGAAAGAACCCAAGCGGCACTCAGAGAGTTAGGAGAGTCAGCTTTACTACACAGGCGGGCTCAGTGGGATCCTTCCCAAAAGACTGAGCCCCTAGCAAGGTTTTGAGCAGGATTTTATGGGTTGGGGACTTCCTTGAGTCAGGGAAGGGGTAGGTATCATCTGGTGATTGGCTCAGGGTGTGGCTTGGAGGGGGTTATGCGAAAGTGGGCTGGGGCTTAGGCTGGGGAACTCTCTCTCGACTCGGACAACCATTTTAGTTCAGTTCCACGTGGCAGGGAACGATTTTAAGGTCAGTTTCCCCATCACAACGAAGGGCAACCTTGTCCAGGATGAAAGAAACATCTCTTTTCTTCCCTCTAGGAATTAGAGATAGGCATTTGAGTTTTGTGAACACTAAGCTTCTTCTCTGACCTCCAGGTAAAATAAGCCTGTTTTCTGTTGCCATTGATTCAGACTCCAATTTTAATAAGTCATTGCCATTCTTCCTGGTAGGCCCTGAAGGGCTATTGCTGGTGTCAGTAAAACAGAAGCATGTCTGTTTTACTGACAGTGGGACAGTAGCAAGCCAGAGAGTGCTTAGCTGGTTTTAAGGGGGCAGGCACCACCCAGAGGCAATGGATATTTGCCAACTGTATTTTGGGACTGTATGCTGGATCTTAAGACTTAAAAATAAATAAATAAGTAAATAAATAAATAAATTAATTAATTAATTAATTAATAAAACAAAAAGCCAAGAACCCAGCTTTTTACAGGAAATCTCATTATTTTTAAATGTTGTCAACCAACTGAAATCTTAAAAAATTACCATATGACCTAAACAAATACAGACAGTGCCAAAAACATGTATAACATTTTAAGAAAGGAAAACTGTATTAAAATTGTAATACTCAATATGTACCGATAACAAAAGATGACTGCAAGTCACGTTTTACTTCTGCAATTACAAGAGGTGCTCAAAGTGGTTACCATCAGCGTAATTTTAATACAGTTTATTTTTTCTGCTGCCAGTATATGACCTCTGGGTTATCATGAGAGAAAAGATAGTAGGGCTTCTAGCATGGACAGTAAATGTGGTTAGCAGCAGGCAAGGAGAAAGGAGAAAAATATGGGAACAGGAGCCCATGTATGGTCCTTGAGTGGGGGGTGACCACTTCTCTGAAGGGACTGGGTGTATGGGCTCCAAAAGAGGAGCCCTGTAAGAGGTACCAATTGTACTCAGGAGCTGTGTCTGATCAGAATCCTTGCAGCCTAGCCACCCAATCTTCAGTGGGTGGGAAGAAGAAGAATAACAACTAACTGGACACTTACACCGTGTCAGGCATTGTTTTGAAAAATTTACATGTATCACTTAATTTAATCATCAGGATATTCCTGGGAGGTTGGCATCAATATTATCCCCATTTTATTTAATTTCACCTGCATCCCAGGCTTACCCCAGTTGACTTCAAAGAGCAGGAACTTTGCTCTGTCTGAACGAAACACCTCACAAGCCAATGCACTGCTGTGGGCAGAATGCCAGTTCATAGCTACTATGGGCTTCACACAGCAATCCCACCCCAACTCTAAGACAACTAGGACTCATAGCCTGGTATCATAGAAGAGCTCATGAACCTGTTCTTTGGGTGATGAACTGAACATGTGAGTTGAGACAGTGGGAAGTAGCTACCCTGTTATAGTTTTATCTCCTGTTGCCTTGGGAACGAATAGCAGAGCCCTGAAGGAGTGACCTACAGGACAGGTCAGCTTTAATGGGAGGGAAAGCATGGGCTCCTTATGTCCTGGAAAGTTACCTCATACGGTACTCCGCAGGGAGAAATTTAGGGGAACTGGAGAGGAGCATGAAGACACTGAGGACCCACAGCAGAGAAGAGTGAAAAGGAAACCTAGAAGGAGACAAAGTGGACCTGCTACATGACTTTTCTGAGGGCCTGGCTTGTATGCAAGCCGTAAGCCTGGCTGAGAAAGAGTCACAGAAGGAAATGGGGTTAGGAAATTTAATCAGTCCAAATGTTGGAATAGGTCTTCTGGTCTCTTTGAATATTTTCCCATTTACTTGCGTAACTGGGGCCACAGAAGTAGGGTGTGTGTGGGTTGTGAATCTAGCCTAAAGTCTTGGTTTATCATTATCTAAATATATATTTACCAAAGGCTTACAAAACAGGGCTTTTTAAAGTTCTGAGTGATGTCCTTTTTGGTGTTTTCTTAGGGAAATGAGATTGTTGCTTCATCAAATCATGGGTTATTTATTGATGGAGAAAAGTAGCCTGCAGGACCACTTCCCCATATTGCTTAGTAACTTTTACACACAGAAAAAAGTCATGTTTATCTACTAGTTTAGGACTAGCAGTTACTAAAGAACGGAAAGTTCTGAAAAGGTTTCAGTGTATATAAGATAGCAAAACTTTTTAGCTAGACACAGTTTCATGTCTACTTTGTAACGTCAAAGCTGAAGTTGGTGGGTTTTCCTCTCTCAACTACTGCACATGAATACTTTGAACCCACTAGTTAGCTGGTCATTTGATAACATTTATTGAGTGTTCACTGTTGCCATCATTGTACCTAATAACAATAGCTACCATTTATTAAGCACTTACTATCTGCCAGACATAGCGCTAAGTAGATCATTTCATTTAACCCCAAAAACCACCTACTCAGTTAGTGTGGCTCCCTCTATTTTACAGATGAGGAATCTAAGACTTAGAGGTGTTAAGTAACTTGCCCAGGGCCAAAACACAAGCCCAAGTCTTTCTGCCTTCAAAAGCTGCATCCTAAATTATAGTAACAACCACTACACCACCAATGACAATGACTGACTTTTATTGAATACTTACCATGTGTGAAGCATAGCACTCAGTGTTGTATATGCATCATCTCATTTAATCCTCAGAATGACTCTGGGAACTCAGTAATAATATTATTATTATTATTACTATTATTATTATTATCATCCTTATTTTTACATACGACAGAATGAGCCTCCAAATAGCAATCTGCCCAGTCACACAGCTGGTAAGTAAAAGAACTATGATTCAAAATAGGTCTACCTGGGGTGGCTGGATGGCTCAGTTTGTTAGAACGTGAGCTCTTAACAAGGTTGCCAGTTCAATTCCCGTATGGGATGGTGGGTTATGTCCCCTGCAACTAAGATTGAAAATGGCGACTGGAGTTGGAGCTGAGCTGCGCTCTCCATAACTAGATTGAAGGACAATGACTTGGAGCTGATGGGCTCTGGAGAAACACACTGTTCCCCAATACTCCCCAATTAAAAAAATAATAATAATAAGTCTACCTGACACCAGAGACCAAGTCAAAGGTCACTTCCTCCAGGAAGCTTTCCGTAAGCCTTCTAAAATGTTTTAGGTGTCCATGTACCACGTTTGCATTGCACCTTGCTTCCTTTATCATAATATACTATTGACATTTTTAGTATTATTACTAGTAATTTCATTTTGAGTATTTTGTGCAAACACTGTCCATGTATTACCTCTAGTTCTCACAATGGTAGGTACGAAAGTCATTATTAGCCTTATTATCTGGGAAACAGGTTCAGGGAAGTTAAGTAATGTGCAACATCACACAGTTAGTAGAAATGTAGCTGGGCTTTAAATCTAAGTCTGTTGATTTCCATTGAGTCAAAGCCTATACTTTTGCTCACCAAACAATGCTGCCTTCCTTCATTTTGTATTAAAATTATGTTTACGTCTTATATGATCCAATAGACCAGGGTCAGCACATTTTTTAGGTAAGGGGCCAGATCATAAATAGTTGAGGCTTTGTGGACCATACAATCTCTGCTGCAACTATTCAGTTCTACAGGTTGTATCCTGAAAAGCAGTCATAAACAATACATAAACCAATGAATGTGGCTGTGCTCCAAAAAATCTTTATTTATGCATATGAAGTTTGAATTTCATGTAATTTTCATATGCCATGATATGCGTGTGTGTATATATAATATATATGTATATAATATGTATATATATTATATAATATATAATATATTTATATAATATATATACACATTCTTCTTTTCATTTTATTTTCAACCTCTTTAAAATTGTAACAACCATTCTTTGCTCACAGGCCATAAAGGAAGCAGGCAGCAGGCTGGACTTGGCCAGTGGGCTCCTGCAGTAGACTGGTAACTCCTTGAGGATTGAGATTAGTCTGCTTGATTGCTTTCTTCAAGATTTCACCCAGGGCCCATAGTTGGGGCCCAGGAAATACTTGCTGAGAGGCAATGTAGAATAATGTTTGCTGGGAGGCAGACTTCAGCTAGAGCACAGACTCTAGGGGCAGTTTGCTGTAGGCAAGTTACTAAGAACTTACTCTCAGTTTCCTCATCTAAACATGAATGTAATAATAGTACCTCCCACATAGGTTGTTGTGAGGACTTCATGGGTTAATAAAGCACTTATAGCAGTGCCTGACATTTTAATAATAATAATAATATTAGTATTAGTATTGTTAGTAGCGCTATTGAAATGAAACAAGACAATCCCATTCCTGTCTTCAAGAAGCTTGCATTCTTCCAGCCAGTTAACCAAACACAGCAGAAAGCAAGTGTGAAACCCTTTGTGAACCAACATGTTGACAACAACAGACTTGGATGCAAAATCTTGTTTCTGAAAACTTCCTGTCTCCCATTTTTGACCTGAACTCCTTGGTGAATGTAAGAACTCTCTAGAAGCTTTCAAACAGAAGTCCATAGCAGATGTGGTTCATTTGTCCTACAGAATGGATTGTTTCTGTGTTTGAATTTAATATATATATAGGCACAGCATGCACAGTCCACCTCCCAGTAGGCACCACTGTTTTAAACTCTCAGCTTCTCTGTGTAGCCCCTAAGGACTTTGAGTTTAAAATCTCTGCCTTGGTACCTCTACCCAGAGCCTTCATCAGGGACCAGCTAGCTGCCCTGGAGGTACTCTTGATTCTTCTTCTATCCATAAGCATCAGCCTGAAGGTCTACCCACCCTTAACTCTGGCCTCCTGTTTCATTCTCATCTCTTGCTATTCCTAAGGTCATGTTCTTTGGTCATGCTGAACTTCATTCAGTTCCTTAAACCAATCCTACTGTCTCACACCTCCCATCATTAGCACTTGCTATTCCCTCTGCTTGGGACATTCTTAACCCCTCTTCACCAGGTTAATTCTTCCTCATCCTTCAGGTCTTTAGCGTAGATGTTACTTCATCCAGGAACCCTTTCCTGACACCTGAAGTAAATATGAAGAGCTCTTTCTCTGAACTCTCTTAATGCCCTACATTTTAGTGGCAGAGACTGGCTAGTTTCTCATTAACCCCATTTCCTTACTGGACAAAAAGGGAGATTACATCTCCCAGCCTCTCTTGCCATTAGATTGGTTTCTAGCCATTTCCAAATCTGGCCATAAATCATGCTATGTGGTATCCATGGGCTGTCTTCGCTTATTGGCCTGCAGAATACAGAGGACCCTAAGGAAGTCTATGGGATAATGAAGCCATATGACAGAAAGAGTTTGGATCCTGAGTCACTACTTGAAGGACAGCTGTCTGGGAGAGCTGCTTGACCTGTATTTGCCTGTGACATGAAGGACAACTTTCATCGCATTGAACCATTGAGATGTGAGGATTTTTTGTTACAGCAGCTAGAATTAACTACCTTGACTAAGGTATTTTCCTTATGTCATAGTATCTAATAACCCTAATTGTAATTGCCTATTTACTGGCTTTGCTAGTTACTAGAATGTTTGCCCCACAAGGGCAGGGGTAATTTGTCTGTTTTGTTCTCTACCTCCAGCATCTAGAATACTTGGCACTTGTTAATTACTCAATAAATTCTGTCTGAGTAAATAAGTGAATGAGCATTTTATTCCTTTTAAACCCACCTTGAAAGAGTGGAAAGAGCTATACCAGGCCATCAGGGCAATTCCACTCAATGCTGCCAGAGGGACTAGCTGCCCTGGACACTACCAAACCACCAAGGGATGCATTCTGGATCACAGCTCTGGAACTGACTATATGGGGCCAATCCCATCATGCCTTACATCTCTGTTAACCTCAGCCATTGCCTGTCTAGCCCTACCACCCCACCGAAACCTCTTGCCAAGGTCACTGGAGACTTCCTTATTACCAAATTCAATAGCATCCTTTCTGTCCACCTTTAACTTGATCTTCTGGCAGTGTTCTACAGTTTACTTCTCTTTCCTCCAACAGTCTTCTCTCTTGGCCTCTGTGACATTGTACATTAAAAAAGTTCTGCATCTTTGACTACTCCCTTTCAGTCTGTTTGGAAGATTCCTCTTCTATAAAATGTTTAAATTTTGGAGTGCCTCAGCACTTGTTCCTGGGGCCTCTTCTCTATCTGCACTCTCTCCCTAAGCGATCTCCTCAATTCCCGTGGCGTTAAATATCATTTATATGTTGATTTCTCCCATATTCATATCCCCAACTCAAAACTCTCCTCCAAATGCTAGACTCACATGACCAACTGCTTAGAGATCTACGTGGAAATTTCAGAGGCATCGTAAAGTTAAGCTGTCCAAAATAGAAGTCTTTATTACTGCCCTCTTCCTTACCGCCTCAGTATGACTGTTCCTTTCCCAGTCTTTTCCATCCCATCAAAAAGAACCACCATCTACCAAGTTATTAAAGCCAGAAACCAGCAAATCATTCTTGATTTTGCTATCTCCATCACCTCCAGCATGTAATCAACAAGTTCTACAGTTTTTGCTCCAAAATACATGTTTATTTTCACTAACAACACTCTAGTCTAAGCCACCATCACTTCTTGCCCATACTACTATAATACACTTTTAACTGGTTATCTAACTTGTACTCACTCCTTCTTTCCAGTGTATTCTCCACATATTAACCAGAGTAATTTTTTAAAAGGGCTTTCCTTGCACTTTATGTTAATTCCATACCCTCTCAATAGGCTACAAGGCTCTATGTAATCTGGCCTTTTCCTACTTCTCCCACCTCCTATTGGGCCACTTTCCTCCAATCCTGCCAGTCATAGTGTCCTCTTTCAGGTCTGTAAACAAGGCAAGCTCTTTCCTGTCTCAGGTCCCTAACACATGCTGGGCCTTCTGCCTGGAATGCACTTTCCTTCCCCCACTCCTGGCTGCTCTTCATCAAGCTACCTCCTTAATAAAACATCCTCACATACAAATCCTCCTTTCCTGACCAAAATTTCTAAGTATGCTTCCTCCTTACTCTCTACAGTTGTTCTCCTGTGCTTCCTTCATACACTTATCAAAATTTGAAATTATATGCCTAGTACTTATTTACTTGTTGCTCATCTATCTTGCCCATTGTACTTGATTGGAAAAAAAATGAAAAGGAGGATAATATTTTGTGACTGTGAACATTACACGAAACTCTATTTATTTATTGGAACACAGCCCTTCCAATTTGTTTATGAATTGTCATTGCTAATGTCAGGCTATAATAGCAGAATTGAATAGTTGCATCAAAGACTGTATGTCCTAAAACATTTCCTACTTGGCTCTTTAAAGAGAAAGTATGCCAACCCTTGGGCTAATGTACTGAAGGATCCTATTAAAATGTATAAGTTGCCTGAGAGAAGTAGCAGTGTGAGCCATTATCTATCGACCATCAACACTGAAACGGATTTGATTATTTGATCTGTTTCAGTCACCCAGAGGGGCCTAAGAAAATGGGTTACAAATCAAGAAAATTTTATTAGGGGAAGAGAGTAAGACAGATTCAAAGCAAGTATCCCTGACCTTCTTTGAGGACAAGGACTACATTAAGTTGACCCAAAACTTGAAGTCATGAGTGGGGAGCAGGGAGAGGGGACAGTGGTACTTATAGAAGAGCATGGTGATTGGACAGTGAGAAAGGGAAGGTCTACCTATGCACAGTGGGAGAGAGGATCTTCTTGCCCACATTTCCTCCTTGTTGCTTGACACAGAACATGCCTGGGAGTCACAGAGAAGGCAGCCCAGCAGAGGCTAAGACCCTGCCATGGAGTGGATCAGGCTTCCCACTCATGGTTCCCACTACAATGAACTTTGAGGATGCTTGGCAACACTTGGGCTGAGGAAGCTAGACAGAGAGTTGTCAAGAGGAGCACCAAGCATCAGGAAAGCCCTGAGTCCTGGAAGACAGGGCAAGGGAAAGGAATGAACACCAATAGTACTTCATTTGTGGTTTTGCCCTTTGCTCTCCTTCATACACGTCCTCCAGATTTACGTTTGCAATCACCAAGGTAAAAAAAAAAAAAATCTCATTGCTATGAAGTCCTCTGTGGACTGTCCCCCAAAACTCAATACTTGAAAGTTCAGACTAGAGTAGAGGTTTTGTCATTCTCCTAGGCCTCTGGGGGTTTTCTTAGGAGCGTTAACTCTATCCACAGCTTTAACTGAGTATGCCTACCTCCCATACAATTGCCCTGCATGCCCACGCACTGACAGAACTCCCTTTCCCTCCCCCACCAGGCAAATTAATTCTGCTTCTCAGCATGAATCACCACACCACACTGGTAGGAGCTACCACAAGGTCAGCAGCCCCAACATGCTGGGATTTTTTTGTGTTTTTGTTTTTACAAAGGATGGGGAAACAAGAGGGAGGGAAAGAGAGCGGGTACAATTAGGGAATGGAACAAAGTGAGCAGACCACAAACCAAAGGGGTGGCTCTGATCTTCTACTTCCTACTGGCATGGAGAGGCTTTGGATGTGTTAAGCAGCCTTTCCCTTGCTACTCAGTTTCATTTCCCTTGCTTTTCATATTCTGTTTATTTCCTTATAGTTTAAGGAGCTTATTTTCTGCTATGGTGTTAGGGCCCCAAGGGGACCCCCCCCCCAGAGCCACTGCAAAACGAATTTAGGGAAAGAGCTCTATGAACATTCTCATGGACCCTAAATAGGTGGAGTCTAATACTATGAAGTTAAAGATACTGTTTGAAACATACACATAACATTTGAAATCCATTGGCAATGTAGAGAAGTCATATAACAGGATTTTATGGGGCCACTCTTACTTTAGGAGGACAATATACAAATTTTAAGCTTAGGAGGGAGGATATTTGGTAAGAGACAATGAAGGAGGAAGTGACTCACAAATGAAATTTTTCAGCTGGTCACAACAAACTGACCCATTTGACCACTGTTATAATAAGGAAGAAGTCTATCATTCCCATCTTCAAAAACAAAAGTTGTTGGGGCAGCCGGTTAGCTCATTTGGTTAGAGCACGGTGCTCTTAACAACAAGGTTGCCAGTTTGATCCCTACATGGGCCACTGTGAGCTGTACCCTCCACAACTAGATTGAAACAACTACTTGACTTGGAGCTGATGGGTCCTGGAAAAACACACTTAAAAAGAAAAGTTGCTTAGGGTAACTGTAATGCTTTCCACTGAGACAAAGTTCACCATCAGAAACCTGGGATTGACTCCTGGACAAAATTGCAGCCAAGTGTGCCCAGAATCACATCATAGATATAAGCTGTAATGATGGACCTTTTCTTTACCATCCCAATCCAGAAGTTGTACTAAATATCCAATAACAGGTCAGGGCCTGGAACATAGACAACCAATCTATTTGCAAAGAAATAACAATCACTGAAACACAGCCTCTTTAGAGTGAAAAATGGATGAAAATCTCATATTCATACAGCTGCAATACGATAGACTGAAGTGGGACAACCACAAGCTGGGTGGACAGAAAAACGCTATGAAGATGTGCCAAATCAGGACTTCAAAACACAGACTGCAGCTGCTGGGGAAAACTGCAAGAGATGGAATGCTGGGTATGCCACAATTAGGACGAGGGCTGCTGCTCTTTCTAAAGAAGGGGCATTGACAGGACCAGGGCACAAAGAGCTTCAAGCTGAAACGATAGACCAAAGGACAACTTTATATATGGGTGCTCATGATACTAATGGCTGATGGGCATAGATCTGCATATATAACTATACAGGGGTATACATGGCAGCTCAAAGAGCGATTATCATGAAGAGTATTAATGGTTAACCTATGGAGTAATACAATTAAATTACTTACAATTAAATTAAAATGCTTACTGACCACCAACTATAGACCATGCTAACTTCAACACAGGAAAGTGAAGACAGACGGAAATATTCCAAACCAGCTATGATTTTCATCTTTGCAAGAAAGACTCGTGATCATCTTCAAACAGAAGAGAAGGAAATAAGAAAAAAAAGATGGGAACTAAGAATGTGAAGCACGGTTCTTTTAGAATGAAGGTTTGAAAAGTAAGTGATGTTATTTTTTTACTTACATCCACCTAAAACTTTCTGCAAAGAATTTTACAGGGTTATTGGAATAACTATCTGACCAGTTTCCCTACCTCTCTAGTTTTGTGTACCAGAGGTTCTTAACCTGGAGTTTTAGAGGACCTATGAATCCCTTGAAATTGCATGCAGAACTTGACATGTTTATGTGTGTATTTACAAACATGTGCATAGTTTTCCATAAATAGGGATTGTTCCCCCTTTCTATATTAACTGGATAATCTTGGCATCAGTTGGTATTTTTGCCTTTACCCATGACATATTTGCCATCAGTGTAACTAACATATACATTTCTGTCCAGGATAGTACCCATGGGGCCAGGAGGGAAACATAGAAGATATAGACTTAACAATTGCTAGTATATTAGGCTCATATCTGGATCCTGTGGTTCAGTAAGAATAATTTGTGTAACTATATGGTTTCATATCTTATCTTGTTGAGGAAGAAAGAAGATGAACCTCTACCTAAAAATCACCTATTATGTGCCAGGCACTACCATTCATTTATTGCTCAACAAATGTTTAGTGAATGCCTACTATATTTACATCTATTATATTCTTTCCTAAGCCCCACACAATAAGTATTAGTTCCCATATTTTATGGATGAGGAACTGAAAGTTCAAAGAGGTTAATTAATTGTTCAAGATCAAACAGGAAATGTTAGAGTGGGGATTTGAACCCTGGTCTTGTCAGACTCAGAGCATGAGTTGGTATCTTTAATCCCATTTTACAAATGAAAAAAAGTGAGGCCTAGAGAGGCACAATGGCTGACTATATGTCATAAGTAACAAGATGGTGGGAAGTACTCAGAGCTGCCTCAGGCTTCTGTTCTCTGGGTAAAACCATCTCAGGAGCCAACACCCATGAGCTGCATCTGGGGTTCTGCCAAGCACCCTGGCACTGCTCAGGTTGCCTTCCCCAGAACAGCCATTCCCCTATACTCCTGTTTCCAGTAGAACTGATGCTATTAGATTACAGGTTTCCCTGGATGAAGTGACACATGGCTTCTCCAACCTGCTAGCTGCCTTATTGAATCCCCCAAGGTAGACTTTCTTAAGAGGGAAAACTCCAAAGAGTCAGCTGTTGGTGACACTATTGTTTGACTTTACACTTTGGCCTACTACCAGGTTGTGGTGGAGGAGGAGTTTTGTTTTTGGCTAGCCATTACCAATTGGTAATTGATCAGTCTCTCCCCTTTAGCTGCCCCATGGAAACCTTAAATATTATTTGATATCTGTTTCTTAAATTAGGGCTGTTTTTAGTTCAAGTAACTCCTCCTCACACCAGATCTATTAAAAGACATAGGCCTTGATGATCGAAGCTCCCATAAGTATCCCATAGGATCCAGGACCACTCATGCAGAGGAAATAGAGGAGAATGCTTCAGGCCCTCTCTGAGAATCCAGAAATTTTGTATTGCTTCAGAGACCAGACAGAGCTGCTAGCTCCAATTTCCAGAGGTTAATGGTGAAAGACTTGACATGGCAAACATGTACTCTTAGGATCACAGCCACACTCACACACTTCTATTATACCCATGGCAACGTGGGGGCACTGACACTCTTCTGTCTCTTACATATGATGGCAGTCCCCATTTGACCAGTGCTAGTTCTCTGCTTGTGCAGTCCCCTGGAGTCTTCTGCCTTTGTTCTCCAAATAAGACTTCAGGAGAATGTAGAAAGGAACTGCTGCTTTTCCACTTCTTAAAATAAAATGAAAATGGTGGGAGTTGTTGAGAGAGACCTACACATAGCTTGCCCAGGACACTGTACCTCCAAAAGAATGACCTCGGGCTGCAAGAGGATTCTAAATCACATGGCACATAACGAAGAAGGCAGGAGTTATACATTTCTTGGGCTGAGAACATCATTGGTACCCTTTGGAATATTAACCAGTTATAATATCATTATCATCAAGATAAGAATACCTTGTTTACTGTAACTTATCCTTTTTAACTGTAAGATTTCTCGGAATCACCACTATATTAGTGGAACCACTGGGTAAACTTCCTTGGAAGCCAGGATGATCCAAGTATATTCCTACTAAATGAAAACCTTGAAAAATCCAGGGTCATCTATTTCTAGAAATCTACTCTACCAAAAAGGTTGCACTCTGGATATAGTCAGTGCTTTTAGTTTTCCAATATTAAAACAAGCAAGCAAACAAACAAAAACTTCAACCCCCTCTACCCTTGCCCTTATGATTATGATCATTACCCAGAGTAGCTGGTTAACAAATTAATATGCACATAATTTGACCAGGTTCTCACGTTTCAAAATTAGATGTTGGAACAACTTTGTAGAAAGATGGAACCTAAGTCTCTCATTAAAAAAAAATATTGGGGAATATTGGGAAACAGTGTGTTTCTCCAGGGTCCATCAGCTCCAAGTCATTGTCCTTCAATCTAGTTGTGGAGGGCACAGCTCAGTTCCAAGTCCAGTAGCCGTTTTCCATCTTAGTTGCAGAGGCCGCAGCTCACTGGCCCATGTGGGAATTGAACCAGCAACCTTTTTGTTGAGAGCTCATGCTCTAACCAATTGAGCCATCCAGCCACCCCAAGTCTCTTGTTTTTGAAAGGAGAAAGCCAACCAGTCTTCCAACATCTACTTTTCCAGAGCTGTGTTTGTTGCAGAGATGGGGGAGAGGATTTAGATATGGTATCTTGGATGCCCTTTAGATTTTTTCAGTCTTTCTGAGGTCTTAGTGGTAAACAGAGTGTTGCATTTTCATCTGGGTGGCTCCCTGAAGATTGCAATGTCTGGTAAATAGAATCAAGTTCCATTGTCTAGACGCCATTCTTCAAGACAACACACACTCATTGTATGTCTTCTGGGTACAAGGCGTGCTGTCTGCTGCGTATAGGTCTGCAAACATATTTGTTTTCTTTTCTTTTTTTTGTAGTCTCTTTTTCGCTACTTGCTGTTTCTCACAAAATGGCTAGAACAGATAAACAGGATTTCTGCTATGTGTAGGGAACATCCATCTCAACTTTTTACTCAGCACGTGACAGAGAATATTTCATGGAAATTACCCAGGACTCATGGAAGAGGTGATACTGTATCTGGTTCATTGAAGATTATTTTTCAGCTGAATGGTACAGTAAGTGAAACAAGTATTTTTAGTCTGAAAAGCCATGATTTTCCAAACCCAGATATAAGAGTATTTTCCTCTATAGTGCTGATAATACTCTATTGTTCACATATCAAATACAACGATAGTGAATTTTTCCCTCACATAATTGCATAGCTGAACACTAAGTATATGTAGTAATTCTTAATTATGAGTCCAACATTTATGTGTTCTTGCCAAAGACCCTGGGGATGATTCACTAGAAAATATGAACCTTAAATTTACAATTCACATCATTTACTTAGTTGGCAGGCAGAAATTAGAATTGAAAGAAAGGAATTCAGGAATTCTGAGTATACCAGAGACTGCAAGTGTCTTTAAGTAGATGAATCTAGTGGGATAGGAAAGTACCCAACTTACTTCATTCTATTGTTTAGCCAAGACAAGAACTTCTTTGGAAAACTAAGGGAAAGGTCAAATGACTTCCGGGTAAAGTTTCTTTAGGAGTTCATTCTCTGGCCATGCTCTTTACTTTCGCAAGGTCATTGTGCAATCCCATAACTCAAGAGAGGTGGCTGTTGGAGAAATGTCATGGGGACTCACTTGATGGTGTGTGTGGGAGTTCCACTTGGTGTATCCAGCCCAAGTTCCAGGAAGGAAAGATGACTTATTCAATGGAATTCTATTAATCTGTAAGCCTAAACTTCAGGTTCAGAGGGAAAAGTGAGTCATAAAACAATGTGGACTTAATGCTATTTCAGCCCTCCCTGCACTGCCATTTTTGCTCTCACTTTTTTTTGTGTGTGTGTCTCTTTGGTATAAGAAAGGGGAGCAGATAGAAAGCGATGTCCTTGAAAGATGTGCTCCATTAAAGAAGTTGTGGTATATATACACAATGGAATACTATTCGGCGGTAAGAAAAGATGATATAGGAACATTTGTGACAACATGGATGGATCTTGAGAGAGTAATGCTGAGTGAAATAAGTCAGACAGAAAAAGCAGAGAACCATGTGATTTCACTATGTGGTATATAAACCAAAACCAACAAAAGAACAAGACAAACAAATGAGAAACAGATACTCATAGACACGGACAATAGTTTAGTGGTTGCCAGAGGGTAAGGGGGGTGGGGGGTGGGGGGTGGGAGATGAGGGTAAGGGGGATCGAATATATGGTGATGGAAGGAGAACTGACTCTGGGTGATGAACACACAATGGGATTTATAGATGATGTAATACAGAATTGTACACCTGAAATCTATGTAATATTACTAACAATTGTCACCCCAATAAATTTAATAAAATAAAATTAAAAAAAAAAAAAAAGATGTGCTCCATGTGTATACTTGTATGTAAAGCACCTCACTTTCCTCTCTTACTTTCTCCACTCTCACTTACCCCCATCCTCACCTCTATGCCTTACCCAGACAATTATTTAAAGAATAAAACCATGAGTCACTTTGAAAAGTGGTTCTTTAGGGGATCTTTAAGTCTGAGGCTCAGACTGGTTTGTTCATTATCCTCAGAAGCATGGCTGATTTTTTGCTTTGGTTTGGTCTTCTGACTCATATCTTTCGCAGCAGCTCTTGAGCAAGTAATACTCATGGCCCAAGGCAGAGAAGCTCAGGTCCATGAGGTTGTCTGGGCACAAAGAATGTCAAAAGATTGTTCATGTTCATTTTCCATCAGGGTCCAGGAACCAGTGTCTTCTTGTCCAAAACAACTAGCATCTGTGTCAGGATATTTCTTCATTGGCTTCCACCTTCCCACCCACCCCACCCCCATCCCAGTGAACCATGAATCTATATAGCCTTCCCCTGGAGCAAGTGTTTATCCTAATTGAATGTGACAAATAAACATGGAAAGAAGTGTTGGAGGCCAAAGAAGGTGAGGGACTCTAATGAAGGGGACTTAAGAAGCAAGGGGTAGGGAGGACTCAAAAAAAGGGGAGAGTACCATATCAAAGCAGTCAGTCTCAACTTAGTTACTAATTGTAATGTACACATGAGCACATTGATCTTTCATTTTACCTCCAGCTTCTGGTGAAGCCTCCAGCTTCTTTGCTCTCTCCTCACTCCACCCTCACCCCATCCCTACACCCCACACCCTTGCTCCCATTCCACCAACCACCTGGTCTCTGCTGCTGGGTGGGAACTCCCAGAGTGCAGGGGTCAGGGCAATCACCCCATTAGCCATAACCTCGGTATAGTTTGGGTCACTACCCTTTCAGAAAGGCATACTGATGAGGGGGAGGGGGGGAGGAAGAGCTGTAGAAAGAGATTAAGGGCACAGGAGGGGGAGGGGTTGCCATATGTCAGAAAGGAGGCACGATTGAAAAGATTAGCTGCTTAGCTGCCCTTCAGTCAGAAAGGTTGGGATGGGGGAGATGCATTAAAATATATAAAATCACACACAAAGAGCCTCATGGAATGAACAAAAAATTCCAAAACGGAAAAAAGGAAGAATGGCCTTTAAGTTTATGTGGTAAGTTTAAGCCAAATCAAGGGAAGTCTGATTTTACACTGTAGGGAAGAAACTCAGAGAATTGCTTACAATGAAAAGTGGTGCAAGCTGGCAATATAAATCACGTCACCCAAAAGGCTTAGAAAAATTCACTGTTAACAATCCCACAATGGATTATTAAATGAAAGGGAGTGACATCTAAGAGGCTGACCCTAGGCCTCCCTCAACCATTGGAACTGTAAAAGACAAGACCCCTGAGCCAAGGAAGGGGGCTGGCCCAGCCTTTTCCATTCTTAGGTTTTTATGCAATGCAATGAAGATCTGTCCGCATTTCCAACACCTTTGGTTTCTAGATTTTCCTCCTGGAGAAGAATTAACCTACTGAAAATGATATCTTCCAGATGTCTTCTAAAGGTTTTACAAATCAAATTTCTACAATCTACCATGCTATAAATAACTTTGAACTTGGATCCCTAAATATCAGTTACACAAACATCGTGGCTCAGGTCATAAATGTGATTAGTCTAGGTCCAAATAAAATCAGGCTCAAAGACCTAAGAATCCAAATAAAAGTGGAAACCTACAACAAACTTCACTCTTGCTAGTGAATGGAAAGATTGGGGCCATTACCTGGCTCTTTGGAGAACTCCACAGGCAAATTTGAGCAAGGCTTATTCAGAAGATGAGCTGCTCTCCTCAGGAAATTGTCATTTCTACAGGTGACAGGGTGGTAAGTAGAAAATTGAAAGAGAGATTTATTCTTACCTTCTCTCTCTCTCTCTCTCTCTCTTTCACACACACACACACACACACTGCTTAGCATGCGGTAACAGTGAGAGTATATATTCAGTAAGGAACTAACTACTTACAAGTGGCTGAATTGTACCTTGTCAGAGGTAATCCCAGAAATATGTCTGCCAGTCAACCAGACGACACTCAAGCTTTACAATGGCCCCACACTAATGTTTATGATGCCCTTTTAAAATGGCCCCGCAAAATGTTTATGATGCCCTTTTAGGATTGGCTGCACTCTAATAACTATTAGATGTAACAAAAGAATTTGAATATTTTCCTGGGGGACGGGCGGCTGTTAGAGTGACTAGGATATATTTTAATCACTTGAATTAGCTGCCAAAGGAAACATTAAAAATGGGTGGATATTTTGTTCTTTAGATTCCACATATAAGTGGGATTACATGGTATTTGTCTTTCTCAGTCTGACTTATTTCACACAGCATAATATCCTCTAGGTCCATCCATGTTGTTGCAAATGGTAAGATTTCATTTTTTATGGCTGCGTAATACTCCATTATATATAAGATATGTACCACTTCTTCTTTATCCAAACATCTTTTGATGGGCACTTAGGTTGCTTCCATATCTTGGCTATTGTAAATAGTGCTGCAGTGAACATAGGGGTGCATATATCTTTTCAAAAAATAAACAAACAAAACAAGAACAGACTCACAGATACAGAGAACAATCGGATGGTTACTACATGAGAGGGGGGTTGGGAGCAGGGTGAAAAGGTGAAAGGATTAAGAAGTACAAATTGGTAGCTACAAAATAGTCATAGGGATGTGAAGTACAGCGTAGGGAATATACTCAATAGTATGGCAATAACTATGAATAGTGCTAGGTGCATACTAGACTAATCAGGGGGATCATTTTGTAAATAATATAAACGTCTAACCACTATGTTGCACACCTGAAACTAATATAAAATAATATTGAATGTCAACTCTAATTGGAAAATAAAATAAAATAAATGCAAAAAATTTGATAGTTTTGGGTGATTTTAAGAAAATGGTGGGAGGCTTGTTGAAAGCACAACATTATTTTTCTCTTCAGATTTACTGCCAAAGGTGATGCCATTACCTTCGCTGGGGGCAAAGTCAGTTTCAGTGAGTGATGCCAAGGAAGCTGTTAGAAGCAATGCCTGAATATTGTTGCTGAGAAAATAGAATTTTTACAAAGAATTCCAGGAAGCCAAGAGGCTTCTGGGTAATGTGTAAATCACAGAAGAAAAATCTACTCTTTTCAGACCAAATGTTGCCACTCTGGTGATATAATAAGGTCAATAGGCCATGAGGCTATTGTTCTTTTCAAGCTGCTTTAAATTGTCCATGTAAAGTCCTAATACTTTATCAGAAAGCTCTCTCTGAAATCCTCAAGGAATAAGTAGGAGGAGGGATTCTCCGTCTTTGTATCAAAGCTATCTAAGAGCTGCTTCCTTGTGACCTAGGTAATTTCTCTCTTCAGGAAAGGGTCCTTGCTCTTCATGAATGCCTCCAACTGGGACTTCTTGAAGCCAGCTTTCTTCCTAGCACTTTGCATTACCAGGAGCTCTAAGTGCACCAGAAAATGCATTTCTGTTAACTTCATGTCTTCATGTCTGTTCCTGACATCATCTTTATCTTCATCAATAATGTGGCTCCTTAAATTTAAAAAAATGTTATACATACTCATTGTACAAAAATAAGTACATGCACAAAAGCATAAAGAAGAAAATTTTAAGTAGCTATATATTCATCACTCCAAGATTACCACCATGTACCACAAAGTGGTTCTAATTTTTCCAGAATTACCAACTATGCCCTTTCATGGTTCTTTCCCCCTTGGAGTTGCAAATACCCTAATGCCATCTCAATCTGACCCATAATATTGTAGTCATTAAACAAGCCCATTCTGTTTCTTAAGGCTTAGTTCAGTTTATTTTGCAACTTTAATCTCCTATTTGATTCAAAGCTCTCCTAGTTCTCATTCCCTCCCTGTGTTCCTTGCCCTTGCTCCTTTTGTGATGCTTACCTTTCTGGAGTTGGGGTCAGAATAAGAAAGAGAAAACTGTTCACTTCCTACCTTCCCTCACTTCCTGCAAGCCTGCAGTTGGGACATTGCTGAGGAGCTCAGTGCTGAGCAGCTCCCAGCCATCCTAGGCGCTGATGTTTCTCACATTTTCCAGCTGGTGGCTTCTCTCTTCCTTCCTCTGGTGCATATGCCTCTTGACTCCATGGTGTGTGTGTGTGTGTGTGTGTGCGTGTGTGTGTGTGTGTGTCTGTGTGTGTGTGTATGTGTGTGTGTGTGTGTGTGCGTGTGTGTGTGTTGAGGGGCCTGGAAAACTTGTAGCTCCCAATCTCCTCCAAGGCCCTGGCTCTCATACCCCTAGGGAACCAGAAATTCAAGCAGAAAGGTGTTTCCTGTTTGCTCCCTCTTCACCTAGAAGTCCCATCACCCCCAGGATTCTAAAATTCTAGACCCCTTTCCAGTGGCGTTAGGCCTGGTCTGCAAAGAAGGACTTGTGGCTAAGTGCATGTCTAACCCCTGTGGTTCACCTTCTTCCAGTGGAGTGCTAGAGTCAGGTGATCCCAGCTTACAAAAATGTCTAACCACTATGCTGTACACCTGAAACTAGTATAAGATAATATTGGATGTCAACTGTAACTGAAAAAAATTAAATAATAAGTAACTTAAAAAATGTATTGTTAAATTTTCAGAAAATCTGTTAGCTGGTTAACATCACATCGGTAGCTTGAAATTGGCCATGGAGGTAGCGCTTATGTGATGAAGATACCTTAAGTGGTTGTTAAACATTTACCAGCATACCACTGCCTTTCCACCAAAGGGAGAGGATTTGGAGATGGGAATAGTCTCTCATCATCACTGCAGTTCCCAAAAGTCAACCTCAGTTTTCCTAGTATCAGTCTGACTCTAGGTGAGTGGCTGGAGTGGAGGTGATGATAGGCTCAGTTCAGCTGAAATGGGACCTCTGTTAAGTAGTCCTGTGAGAGGTGGTTTGTCTCAACAACTGGGGTTAATTACATTGCTTTTAATTGCTGCCTACCATTTCGTGGTAGCAATACACAATGATTTTTATACTCAATCTCATTTTAGACATTTAGATTATTTCTAATTTTTCACTATATTAAACAATGGTATAAAGAACATACTTGTACATAAATCTTCGTATTTGATGAAACCTTCAATAAATGTTAGCTATTATTACGATGATGATGATGATGATGATGATGATGATGATGATGACGATGATGATTTTTAAATGGGGTTACCAGATCAGCTTGGAGCAAGGGTGATGCTAAACAGCCCTCCCCTTTCTCTTTCCCATCAATATCCTTAATGCTGGCAGTCAGACTTCTACCCCCCAGCCAGGAAATTGAAAGATGCTTCTCATATGGTAATTCTATTCTTATCCATAAAGACATAGGTGCTCTAATGTTCATTGCAGCTTTATTTATGGTGGCCAAGATATGGAAACAACCAAAGTGTCCTTTGATAGATGAATGGATAAAGAAGTTGTGGTATATATACACAATGGAATACTATTTGGTGGTAAGAATAGATGAAATAGGAAAATTTGTGACAACATGGATGGATCTTGAGAATATAATGCTAAGTGAAATAAATCAGACAGAAAAAGTGGACAACCATATGATTTCACTGACATGTGGTATATAAAACTGAAAACAACAAAAGAACAAGACAAACAAGTAAAGACACAAAAACTCATACACATAGACAATAGTTTAGTGGTTACCAGAGGGTAAGGGGGTGGGGGTGGTAGGTGAGGGTAAAGGGGATCAAATATATGGTGATGGAAGGAGAACTGACTCTGGGTGGTTAACACACAATGTGATATATAGATGATGTAATACAGAATTGCACACCTGAAATCTATGTAACTTTACTAACAATTGTCACCCCAATAAACTTTAATTAAAAAAAAAGAAGAAAGATGCTTCTGTGGGGAATTTGACTGGCCTCAGAGAAAAGACCAAATGGATATTGACATTTGTAGGGTTTACCAATGAAATGGCCAGGTTCACCTAAAGATATAAGACCCACCAGTCAATAATTGCCCCAACACACACACACACACACACACACACACACACACACACACACACTCCTTTTCAGTTGCCTGACTCCTAAATATAAATGAATAGTTAAAGATTATCAAATATTGGGAAAAAATTTAACAGAAAAGAGAGACTAAAACAAACATCGAAAAAAAGAAACAGAAGAAATAGAAACAATGCTGGGAGCACAAGAAGCCAGAAAACAAACCCTATAATTAATATTCTCAGAGACGTACACATATGCATTGTATACATGAAACATTCACTGGTGCTAGAAATAAAAAAGGGACATTCTGAGACAAAGAATGAGCCCTTGAAAATTCAAACTACTAGACTAGAATTGTTTTGAATTCAGTAGATAGAAGATACATTTAAATAAATTGCCCAGGATACAGAATAAAATGGCAAATTGGTGGAAAATAGAGACAAGATAAGAGAATTAGGAGCTCCCAGAGAGGACAAAAAAAATGGAAGAGAAGAAATCATCAAAAACAGAATAAAAAACGTCTTTTCCCCCAACTGAAGTAAATGAGTTACCAGATTTAAGGGCTGACTAAGTATCCAGTGTAATGACTGTAAGACACATGCCGAGGCCCATTGTCATGAAATTTGAAAATACCAGGGATAAGGTCTCAAAAAATTTACCTGCCGTGAACTTTTTCTCTGGAAGCCACTGGAATATGTGCTACACCAAGACAAGGGAGTGGTCAGAGGAAGACAGAAGATGCAGGAAATAGAGCGTCCAGCACAAGAGACTGATGAAGAAAATTCCCAGAATAAAGGTGAAAGGAAAACCTGGAAAGACAGCTATGCAGCAGCTATGCTGCAGGCTAGAGACAGGTAGATGGAGGGTTTTGAAAGGATGGAGCCATCAGATTACCTGATACGTTGACCCTATCGTAAGAGTTTTAGAGTTCTTTTGGTAAGCCTGGGGTTGGATTAGCAGTAACAAACACAAAAGCTAAGCTAGTGAAAAAAGAAACTATTATTAGCTCCAAGAAAAACAGGAGAATTGTGTGTATGTAAGTAGGGAGAAGGGTTGCAAGGGAGCTAAATCATTATATTCCATATAGGAAATGAATAGATAATGCTTAAAATGAAAAATAAAGAAATAGCAGTATAAACTGTAATTCAGGAATTTAGAGTTAAATACCAAAACAGACCCCAAAACCAATCAAGAGAAATTAGAGTGGTTTCCTCTTAGAAGAGGAACACAAGGGTTGGGAAGAGGGTAGGCTGCAATTCTTCAATATAGGAATCATGGTACTATCTGTCCAACTATGTGCATATATTACCTTGACAATAATAGTAACTGCTGAAAAGGCTTTTTTTGGTGGGGTTTAAATAATATAATGCAGGTAAAGTTCTTAATACTCTACTTGGAGTATAGATGTGCTACTATTGAAAGTCCCTGTTACATAATAGGTACTAATTTTTTTAAGTGCCAAGTTGTTATAACATTAGATACAGAACGCTACAATCAGGAAGGTCAATAGGCTGTATATTATGTTCAAAGTCATGTGATTCTTGATCTTTCAGCCATTTTGGATTATTAAGGCTACTTCATATCTTCTAGTCACACATAAAATTGAGAGCATTACTATCACTTCTGTTATTCTCTTTCCTTGTAAGTCCATTTCCTCTGCCATTGGGAGAAAAGAAAGACATCTATGTTTTTGTCCCTCTGACATTTAGCCCCAGAAGTGAAACATGCTACAGCAAAATAAATAATGTGGCTTTGTTTTGTAGAGCACATGAGACCTTGATTCCTTAAAGTACATGTCTCAGACTGGATGGAGCTTTCTCCAGCATTGCAATGGTGTGGTGCTTTTACCCTAGTGCTGAAGACACTGGCTCTCCCTGATAGCTGAGTCATCAAATCTCTGGACTCTCAGGCTAAGAGAGTGCAATTTGAATAAACAGCATAAGAGTGCCCTATAATCTTCACATCTGAAAGTGTAGCTAGGGAAATTCTTTTTTTTTTTTTCTTTTCCCTGAGACGGCCCTGCACTTGGGAGTTCTTAACCGTTTTATTTGTTGTTGTTTTTCTTCCTCCCATTTAATTGCATAGTAGAACCATGGTTTGAGACACTGTGATTTTCATTAAAAGTCTAGTCACACCATGATCAGGATAACCTTTTTTATAACACAACCTACCGAGTTTCCCTGAAAATAAGACCTAGCCGGGCAATCAGCTCTAATGAGTCTTTTGGAGCAAAAATTAACATAAGACCCAGTCTTATATTATGTTATGTTATATAAGACCCGGTCTTATAGTAAAATAAGACTGGGTCTTATATTAATTTTTGCTCCAAAAGACACATTAGAGCTGATTGTCTGGCTAGGTCTTATTTTTGGGGAAACACAGTAGTAGAAAGTTGGTACAATAAGGAGAGCCTGAAGGTGGTGTGGTCTCCAACAAAAACCCTGATGCTGGAGTCAGATGAATCTAGATTTGAGTCTAAATTCTACCACTGTTTGTCACCTTAAGCATGTTACTCAACCTCTCTATGCCTCAGTTTTCTCAACTGGTAAATGGGAATAATAATAACATCCACTCTTTAAGATTCTCATGAGGTTTAAATGAGATACAGCATGTGTATCACTTCGCACAGTGCCTGGTCCATTGTAAGCTCTGGGAAAATGCTAAGCAGTTGTCTTTATTCATCATGCCTCCAAAGGGGAACCACAGTTTTGCCTTTTGGGATATTAATTTTAAGGTGGTGATTAAGAAACAAAAGACTCAGAAAGAACCTTTTTTTTTTTTTTTTTTTTTAGGACCGGCAACCTTGGTGCTACCAGCACCAAACTCTAACCAACTGAGCTAACCTGCCACCCCTAGAAAGAAATTTTGACCCTCCCTCTTTCCTGCCTAAGAGATTCAGATGAAAAGGCCTCCATCAGGAAGGAAATCTTAGGATGTTTGCCTTAGTTGAGTTGAATTTTTTTTTGAGTTTGAGTTGAATGTGATGGACAGGAGGCTTCTAGTCAGGGGCCTGGTAACTAGATCACCCACTGTGTCCCACTGAAGCAAGAATTTACCTGCCACGTGTGTTCCGTCTTCCTCAATTAGCTGTGAACCGCCCATTCTCACGTCTGAAATCTAAAATCCATTCCCCTCTCTTCTCCTTTGTACAAAATGACATGTATACCCATTTTTACCTGTCTCTGGAATTTTCATGCTTATGTGAATTCCCCGTGCACATATATTAAAATTTTATTTTCTCCTCTTAATGTATCTGTTAATTTGATTATTAGCCCAGCCAGAAGAACTTAGAAGGTGGGAGGGAAAGTATTATCTTTTCTTATCCCCCACACCTCCTTGAAAAGTGAAGCAGCTCCTTTCCATTTCAGATATGGGAATCAAAAGATTCATAATCAAGCCTAAGGTCTCGTTACTTATCATCCAAACTGGAAAACACAAAAGCAGAAGGGAGCCCAAAATTTTCAAAAGATACTTTTCATTTCTTCAACCTGGTAAAAAGGAAAGCTGTTTTCTCACTGTATCTCTGGCGCCCACTAGTGGCAAAGTATGCAAAACTTCCCCAAGTTTCTCTGGGTGCAGTTTGAAAATTACATGCAAGCTTTAAATTTGAAGTGGGAGATAACCCTTTAACCTGCAGTTGTGATGTTTCTTTTTTTCAACCATGCCTCAAATCAAGATGCCACATATTTTAGGTGTGTTTGTCCATAAAACTCTTGTCTGTGAACGTGCTTTAGATGATGATTCTCTCAGGAGACAGATGAAAATACAGGATGACCCAAAACACAAAGGCCCTGGGCCAGATGGCTTTACAGCGGAATTTTACAAAATATTCAAAAAAGAATTATTATCTATTCTCCTCAAACTATTCCAAAAAATCCAGAAGGAGGGAAGGCTTCCAAACATTTTTTTTTTATTAGTTTCAGGTGTACAAAACAATGTAATAGACATTTATCATTTATATCACTCATAAAGTGATAATCTCCTCCCCCAGTCTACTACCCCTCTGACATCACATACAGCTGTTACATTTCCACTGTCTCTATTCCTAATGCTGTACTCCACTTCTTGTGAATATATAATATATATGTGTGTGTGTGTGTGTGTGTGTGTGTGTGTGTGTGTGTGTATATATATATATATATATATATATATATATATATATATATAAAATATTGTAGTTGACATTCATTATTGTTCAGCTTCAGGTTCAGGTGTACAGTGCAGTGATCAGGCATCTACATCTTCCCTGAGGTGGTGTCCCTAACGAGACAAGTGTCCTTCGGATACCCTGCAAAATCTTTACAACATTATTGATTACATTCCCCAAATCAACTTTCGTAACCCGGTGGCAATCTTGTGGTTACCGACTGTGCTTTCTAACCCCCCCTTCCCCCTTATCCCCACCCCACCCCATCAATCAACCCTCATTTTTTCCTCTATATTTCTTCAAGGCTGTTTGTGATTTGTTCGTTCATTTATTCTTTTCTTTAGATTCCACATATAAGTGAGATCATATGGTATTTGTCTTTCTCTGTCTTATTTCACTTAGCATAACGTTCTCTAGGTCCATCCATGTTGTTGCAAATGGTAAGATTTCATTCTTTTTTATGGCTGCGTAATACTCCATTGTATAGGTGCACCACAGTTTCTTAATCCAGTCATCTACTGACGGGCATTTCGGTTGTTTCCATGTCTTGGTTATTGTGTATAGTGCGGTAATAAACATCGGGGTGCATAAATAATTTTGAATTAGAGTTTTGGATTGCTCTGGATAGATACCTAGGAGTGGAATTGCTGGTCATAAGGTAATTCTGTTTTCAGTTTTTGGAGATACCTCCATATTGATTTCCATAGTGGCTCCACCAATCTGCAATCCCACCTACAGTGCACGAGGGTTCCCTTTTCTCCACGTCCTCCACAGTACTTGCTGTTTGTTGATTTATTGATGATAGCCATTTTGACTGGGGTGAGGTGGTATCTCATTGTTGTTTTTCTTTGCAGTTCTCTGATGATTAGTGATGTTGAGCATTTTTTCATATGTCTGTTTGCCATCTGTATGTCCTCTTTAGAAAAGATGTTTCTTTATGTCCTCTGCCCATTTTTAATTGGGTTGTTTGTTTTTTGGAGTTGAGTTTTTTATAAATTTTGGATAATAACCCCTTATCGGACATATCATTGACAAATATCTTCTCCCATTCAGTAGGATCCCTTTTTGTTTTATTGATGGTTTCCTTCGCTGTGAAAAAACTTTTTAGTTTGACGTAGTCCCACATGTTTATTTTTTCTCTTATTTCCCTTGCCCAAGGGGATATATCAGTAAAAAACTTACTCCGGGTAATGTCTGTAAACTTTCTTCCTATATTTTCTTCTAGCAATTTTAAGGTTTCAGATCTTACATTTAAGTCTTTAATCCATTTTGAATTTATTCTTATATATGGTGTAAGGAGGTGGTCCACCTTCATGTTTTTGCAGGTGTCTGTCCAGGTTTCCCAGCACCATTTATTGAACAGACTGTCTTTACCCCACTGTAAATTCTTGCTTCCATTGTCGTAGATTAAATGACCATGTGGGCATGGATTTATTTCTGGGCTCTCTCTTCTGTTCCATTGATCTATGAGTCTGTTTTTATGCTAGTACCATGCTGTTTTGATTACTGTAGCCTTGTAGTATAATTTGATGTCAGGTATCTTGATACCTCCTACTTTGTTCTTATTTCTCAAGATTGCTGAGGCTATCTGGGGTATTTTATGGTTACATATAAATTTTAGGATTATACGTTCTATTTCTGTGAAAAACGTCCTTGGTAGTTTGATAGGAATTGCATTGAATCTGTATAAGGCCTTAGGCAGCAGCGACATTTTAACTATATTAATTCTTCCTATCGATGAGCCTGGTATGTGTTTCAATCTATTTGTATCTTCTTTCATTTCTTTCTTCAGTGTCTTAAAATTTTCTGAGTAGAGGTCTTTTACTTCTTTGGCTAAATTTATGCCTAGGTATTTTATAGTCTTTGAAGCAATTATAAATGGGACTATTTTCTAATTTCTCCTTCTGATATTTTATTATTGGTATATACAAATGCAAGTGATTTCTGAATATTAATTTTGTGTCCTGCTACTTTACTAAATTCATTTATTAGTTCTAATAGTTTTTTGGTGGAGTCTTTAGGGTTCTCTACATATAGTATCATGTCATCTTCATATAATGAAAATTTTAGTTCCTCCTTACCAATTTGGATGCCTTTTATTTCTTTTTCTTGTCTGATTGCTGTGGCTAGAACTTCCAGAACTATGTTGAATAGAAGGGGAGAAAGTGGGCAAGTTTGTCTTGTTCCTGATCTTAAGGGGAATGGTTTTAGCTCTTCTCCATTGAGTATGATGTTAGCTGTGGGTTTATCATATATGGCCTTTATTATGTTGAGATATGATCCTTCTATTCCCACTTTCTTAAGGGTTTTTATCATAAATGGCTGCTGGATTTTGTCAAATACTTTTTCTGCATCGATTGATATGATCATATTTTATTTTGTTAATGTGGTGTATCACATTAATTGATTTGCAGATGTTGAACCAACCTTGCACATCAGGAATGAATCCCACTTGATCATGGTGTATGATCTTTTTAATGTATTGCTGAATTTTGATAGCTAATATTTTGTTGAGGATTTTTGCATTTGTGTTTATTAGGGATATTGGCCTGTAGTTTTCTTTTTTGGGAATGTCTTTGTGTGATTTTGGGATCAGGGAGATAATGGCCTCATAAAAAGTGTTTGGGAGCTTTCCCTCCTTCTGGATTTTTAGGAGTAGTTTGAGGAGAATAGGTGATAATTCTTTTTTGAATGTTTTGTAAAATTCACCTGTAAAGCCATCTGGTCCAGGGCTTTTGTTTGTTGGGAGCCTGTTGATTACTGATTCAATTTCCCTGGTGGTAATCAGTCTATTCAGGTTTTCTGTTTCTTCTTGAGTTAGCCTTGGAAGGTTGTATGCTTCCAGAAAATTGTCCATTTCTGCCAGATTGTCAAATTTGTTGGCATAGAGTTGCTCACAGTAATTTCTTAGAAGTTTTTGTATTTCTGTGGTGTCTGTTGTCACTTCTCCTCTTTCATTTCTGATTTTATTAATTTAGGTCCTCGCTCTCTCTTTTTTAATGAGTCTGGCTAAAGGTTTGTCAATTTTGTTTATCTTCTCAAAAAACCAGCTCTTGGATTCATTGAACTTTTTTTTTTTTTGTCTCTATTTCATTTATTTCCGCTCTGACTTTATTATCTCCTTTCTTGTACTCGCTTTGGGCTTATATTTCTGTTCTTTTTCTAGATCCCTTAAGTGTAAGGATAAACTGTTGATTTGTGATTTTCCTTGTTTCTTTAGGTAGGCCTGCAGTGTTATAAATTTCCTTCTTAGGATTGCTTTCGCTGCATCCCATAGATTTTGAGTTGTCGTGTTTTCATTTTTGTTTGTCTCGAGATATCTTTTGATTTCTTCCTTGATCTCCTGGTTGACCCATTCATTATTTAGTAACATGTTATTCAGCTCCATGAATTTGTGTGTCTTCCAGTTTTTTTCCTGTAGTTGATTTCTAATTTCATAGCAGTGTGGTCAGAGAAGACAATTGGTATGATTTCAATTTTCTTAAATTTATCAGTTTTTGTTTTGTGGCCTAACATATGGTCTATGTTGGAAAATGTTCCGTGTGTGCTTGAGAAGAACGTGTATTCTGCAGCTTTGGGGTGAAATGCTCTAAAAATATCTATTAAATCCAAGTGGTCCAATGTGTCATTTAAGACCGCTGTTTCCATACTTATTTTCCATCTGGAAGACCTGTCCCTTGTTGTCAGAGGTGTGTTGAAGTCCCCTACAATGATAGTGTTACTGTTGATCTCTGTCTTTATGTCAGTCAATATCTGTTTTATATATTTAGGTGCTCCTATGTTGGATGCATAGATGTTTATTAGGGTTATGTCCTCTTGATGGATAGATCCCTTTATTATTATGTATTGCCCATCTTTGTCTTTTAATATATTCTTCATTTTAAAGTCTATTTTGTCAGATGTAAGTATTGCTACTCCAGCATTTTTCTCATTTTCATTTGCGTGAAATATCTTACTCCAACCCTTCACTTTCAACCTGTGTGTGTCTTTTGATCTGACGTGAGTCTCTTGTATACAGCAAATGCAAAGAGTCTTGTCCTCTTATCCACTCAGCCACTCTATGTCTTTTGATTGGAGCATTTACTCCATTTACATTTAAAGTGATTATTGATAGGTACATAGTTATTGCAATTTTTTAAATTTGTAGTCAGTTTGTTTTCATCTTTCTTTTATTTACAGAAGTCCTTTTAGTATTTCTTGCAATGCTGGCTTGGTGGTAATGAATTCCTTTAGCTTATTCTTTTCTGGGAAGCTCTTTATCTCCCCTTTAATTTTAAATGATAGCCTTGCTGGATAAAGCAATCTGGGTGAAATGCTCTGAAAATATCGACTACATCCAAGTGGTCCAATGTGTCATTTAAGACCGCTGTTTCCATACTTATTTTCCATCTGGAAGACCTGTCCCTTGTTGTCAGAGGTGTGTTGAAGTCCCCTACTATGTTAGTGTTACTGTTGCCTTTGTTTTTCATCACTTTGAATACCTCCTGCCACTCCCTTCTGGCCTACAAAGTTTCTATAGAAAAGTCATTTGATAATCTTATAGGAGTTCCCTTGTATGTAACCTGCTGACTTTCTTTTGCTGCTTTTAGGATTCTCTCTTTGTCTTTAATCTTTGCCATTTTAACTATGATGTGTCTTGGTGTGGGCCTGTATGGGTTCATCCTGGTTGGAACTCTCTGCACTCCTGGGCTTGTATGTTGGTTTCCTTCACCAGGTTAAGGAAGTTTTCAGTCATTATTACTTGAAATACGTTCTTGATCCTTTTCTCCCTCTCTTCACCTTCTGGTATTCCTGTGATGCACATGTTATTGCGCTTAATGTTATCCCAGATGTCTCTTAAACCATTTTCATTGATTTTTAATTGTATTTTCTTTTTTTGCTCTGCTTGGGAGATCTCTGCTAACTTGTCTTCTAAATCACTGATTCAATCCCCCGCCTCATTTAACCTACTGGTAATGCCTTCAAGTGTGTTCTTTATTTCAGTTATTGTACTCCTTAGATCTAACTGGTTGTTCATTATGATTTCTCTATGCTTCTTTATGTTGTCATTAAGCTCCTTAAACATTCTATTTTTTAAAGATTTTTTTTAATTGGGGAAGGGGAACAGGACTTTATTGGGGAACACTGTGTACTTCCAGAACTTTTTCTTTCCAAGTCAAGTTGTTGTCCTTTCAATCTTAGTTGTGGAGGGTGCCATTCAGCTTCAAGTTGTTGTCGTTTTGGTCTTAGTTGTGGAGTATACAGTTTAGCTCTAGGTCCAGTTGCCATTGCTAGTTGCAGGGGAGCACAGCCCACCATCCCTTGCAGGAGTCGAACCGGCAACTTTGTGGTTGAGAGGACGCACTCCAGCCAACTGAGCCATCCGGGAGCTCAGTGGCAGCTCAGCTCAAGGTGCTGTGTTCAATCATAGTTGCAGGGGGCGCTGCCCACCATCCCTTGTGGGTCTTGAGGAATCGAACGAGCAACCTGGTGATTGAGAGCCCACTGGCCCATATGGGAATTGAACCAGCAGCCTTAGGAGTTAGGAGCACGGAGCTCCAACTGCCTGAGCCACCAGGCCGGCACCTTAAACACTTATTTTTCTTTCTTTTTTTTAATTTATTGGGGTGACAACTGTTAGTAAAATTACATAGATTTCAGGTGTACAATTCTGTATTACATCATCTGTAAATACCATTGTGTGTTCACCACCCAGAGTCAGTTCTCCTTCCATCACCATATATTTGATCCCCCTTACCCTCATTTCCCACCCCCCACCCCCCGCCCCCCTTACCCTCTGGCAAACACTAAACTATTGTCTGTGTCTATGAGTTTCTGTTTCTCATTTGTTTGTCTTGTTCTTTTGTTGTTTTTGGTTTATATACCACATATCAGTGAAATCACATGGTTCTCTGCTTTTTCTGTCTGACTTGTTTCGCTCAGCATTACTCTCTCAAGATCCATCCATGTTGTCACAAATGTTCCTATATCATCTTTTCTTACCGCCAAATAGTATTCCATTGTGCATATATACCACAATTTATTTATCCATTCATCTAACGAAGGACATTTTGGTTGTTTCCATGTCTTGGCCACAATAAACAAAGCTGCAATGAACGTTGGAGCACACGTGTCTTTATGGATAAATGGTTTCAGATTTTTTGGGTAGATACCCAGGAGAGGGATTGCTGGGTCATATGGTAATTCTATTCATAATATTTTGAGGAACCTCCACCCTGCCTCCATGACGGCTGCACCAGTCTGCATTCCCACCAACAGTGTATGAGGGTTCCTTTTTCTCCACAGCCTCTCTAACACTTGTTATTATTTGTCTTGTTGATGATAGCCATTCTGACTGGGGTGAGGTGATATCTCATTGTGGTTTTGATTTGCCTTTTTCAGATGATTAGTGATGTTGAGCATTTTTTCATATGTCTATTTGCCATTTGTATATCCGCTTTGGAGAAAAGTCTCTTCAGGTATTTTGCAATTGGGTTGTTTGTTTTTTTCTTGTTGAGTTGCATGAGTTCCTTGTATATTTTGGATATTAGCCCCTATCGGAGGCACTGTTTACAAAAATCTTCTCCCATTCAGTTGGTTTCCTCTTTAGTTTGTTGATGGTTTCTTTTGCTGGGCAGAAGCTTTTAAGTTTCATATAGTCCCATTAATTTATTGTAGCTTTTACTTCCATTGCCTTTGGAGTCAAATTCATAAAATGCTCTTTGAACCCAAGGTCCATAAGTTTAGTACCTATGTTTTCTTCTATACAGTTTATTGTGTCAGGTCTTATGCTTAAGTCTTTGATCCATTTTGAATTAATTTTGGTACATGGTGACAGATAGCAGTCCAGTTTCATTCTTTTGCACGTGGCTATCCAATTCTCCCAGCACCATTTATTGAAAAGGCTGTCTTTCCTTCATTGTATGTTTTTTGCTTCTTTGTGAAAAATTGTCTTTCCATATTTATGTGGTTTTATTTCTCGGTTCTCAATTCTATTCCATTGGTCTATGTGTCTGTTTTTCTGCCAATCCCATGCTGTTTTGATTATTGTAGACCTGTAATACAAACTGAAGTCAGGGAGTGTGATACCTCCAGTATTGTTCTTTTTTCTTAAGATTGCTTTGGCTATTCGGGTTTTTTTGTGGTCCCAAACAAATCTGATGATTTTTTGTTCTATTTCTTTAAAAAATGCCATAGGGATTTTGATGGGGATTGCATTATATCTGTATATTGCTTTGGGTAACATGGCCATTTTTACTATGTTGATTCTTCCAATCCATGAGTATGGAATATCTTTTCATTTCTTTGTGTCTTCTTCAGTGTCTTTCAAAAATGTCTTATAGTTTTCAGCATATAGGTCCTTCACATTCTTGGTTAAATTTATTCCTAGGTATTTTATTCTTTTTGCTGCAATTGCAAAAAGAATTCTTTTTTGTATTTCTTTTTCTGAGATTTCATTATTAGTATATAGGAATACAATGGACTTTTGTACGTTGATTTTGTAGCCAGCAACTTTACTGTATTCGTTGACTGTTTCTAATAGCTTTTTGGTGGAGTCTTTAGGGTTTTCTATATATAGCATCATGTCATCTGCAAAGAGTGATAATTTAACTTCTTCATTCGCAATTTGGATGCCTTGTATTTCTTTCTCTTGCCTGATTGCTCTGGCAAGGACTTCCAACACTATGTTGAAAAGCAGAGGTGATAGGGGACAGCCCTGTCATCTTCCTGAACGTAGAGCATAGGGCTTCAGTTTTTCACCATTAACTATGAGATTAGCTGAGGGCTTTTCGTACATGACCTTTATTATGTTAAGGTATTTTCCTTCTATACCTATTTTATTAAGTATTTTAATCATAAATGGATGTTGTATCTTGTCAAATGCTTTTTCTGCATCAATTGATATAATCATTTGATTTTTGACCTTTATTTTGTTTATGTGATGTATCACATTGATGGATTTACAGATGTTGAACCATCCTTGTGCCCCGGGGATGAACCCCACTTGGTCGTGATGAATAATGTTTTTCATGCATTGTTGTATTCAATGTGCTAGAATTTTGTTTAGGATTTTTGCATCTGTATTCATCAGAGACATTGGTCTGTAGTTTTCTTTGTTTGTATTGTCCTTACCAGGTTTTGGTATCAGAGTAATGTTGGCCAAATAAAATGAGTTCGGGAGTACTGCCCCTTCTTCAGTTTTTTGGAAGAGTTTGAACAGGATTGGTATTAGATCCTCTTTCAAGGTTTCGTAGAATTCACTATTGAAGCCATCTGGTCCTGGACTTTTGCTTTTGGGAAGGTTTTGGATGACTGATTCAATTTCGTTACTGGTGATTGGTCTGTTTAGATTTTCCAGTTCTTCATGGTTCAGCCTTGGAAGGCTATATGTTTCTAAGAACTTGTCCATTTCTTCTAGGTTATTGAATTTGGTGGCATATAGTCCTTCATATTATTATTGGATGATCCTTTGTATTTCTGTGGTGTCCGTGATAACTTCCCCTTTTTCCTTTCTGATTTTATTAATTAGTGTCTTCTCTCTTTTTATCTTAGTGAGTCTGGCCAAGGTTTTGCCAATTTTGTTAATCTTTTCAAAGAACCAGCTCTTTGTCACGTTAATTTTTTCTATTGTCTTTTTGTTCTCTATTTCATTTAGTTCTGCTCTGATTTTTGTCATTTCCTTTCTTCTGGTGACCTTGAGTTTCACTTGTTCTTCGTTTTCTAGTTCTTTAAGGTATAACATGAGGTTATTTATTTGGGATTTTTCTTGTTTCTTGAGATAGGCCTGTAATGATATAAATTTCCCTCTTAAAACTGCTTTCGTTGCATCCCAAAAATGTTGGTAGGATATATTTTCATTGACATTTGTTTCTATGTATCTTTTGATCTTTCCTCTAATTTCTTCTTTGACCCAGTCGTTCTTTAAAAGTATGTTGTTTATTCTCCATGTATTTATGTTTTTTCCTGCTTTCTCTTTGCAGTTGACATCGAATTTCAAAGCCTTGTGATCAGAGAATATGCTTAGTATGATTTCAATCTTCTTCAATTTGCTGAGACTGATTTTATGTCCCAATATATGGTCTATCCTTGAGAATGTTCCATGTACACTAGAAGAGAATATATAGTCTGACGTTTTAGGATGAAGTGCTCTATATATGTCAATTATGTCCATTTCATTTAATGTGTCATTTAAAGTGGCTATTTCATTATTTATTTTCTGTTTGGATGATCTATCCATAGCTGTCAATGATGTATTTAAGTCCCCTAGTATAACTGTGTTTTGGTCAATTTCTCCCTTTAGTTCTGTTAGGTGTTGCTTCGTATATTTCAGTGCTCCCTGGTTGGGGGCATAAATGTTGATGTCTATTATGTCTTCTTTTTGTATAGTTCCCTTTACCATCATGAAATGTCCATCTTTGTCTCTTGTTATCTTTTTCTACCTGAAGTCTGTTTCATCTGATATCATTATGGCTACACCTGATTTTCTCTGGGTACCATTTGCTTGGAGTGTCAATTTCCACCCTTTCACTTGGAGTCTATGCTTGTCCTTGTAGCTGAGATGTGTCTTGGAGACAGCACATGGTTGGGTTTAGTTTTTTGACCCAATCTGCTACTCTGTGCCTTTTTATTGGTGAGTTCAGTGCATTTACATTTAGGGTGATTATTGATATGTGAGGATTTCCTGTCATTCTGTCTTTAGTTTTCTGGTAAGGCTGGGTCTCCATTGTTTCTTTGCCTTTTTGTTGTTGTCTATTATTTCTGTGAGGTGGTATTCTATGATGTTTCCCTCTGTTTCTTCTCTTATTACAGTATACATTTCAGTTCTGAATTTTTTTTTGAGTGGTTACCCTTAAGTTTATGTAAAAGAAAGTTTGATATTTAGAGTATTCCATTTTCTTCAGCACGTTTACTTTCTCCATTCCCATATTCTGGTTCAGGCCTTTACTCACCCCTTTTTATGCTTCGGTTGCCACAAATTGTCCCTGTTGATGGTGGTCGAATAGCCTCCTTTAGTATTTCTTGTAGTGCAGGTCGTGTATTAGAAAATTCCCTCAGCTTCTGTATGTCTGGAAATGTCTTTATTCCTCCTTCATATCTAAAGGATATCTTTGCTGGATCTATTATTGTTAGCTCGTAATTTCTCTCTTTCAATAATTTGAATAATTTGGTTCCACTCCTTTCTGGCTTGTAGAGTTTCTGCTGAAAAATCTGATGATAATCTAATGGGCTTTCCTTTGTAAGTTACCGTCTACTTTTCCCTGGCTGCCTTGAGGATTCTTTCTTTGTCGTTGATTTTAGACAGCTTCAATACAATGTGCCTTGGAGAAGGCCTGTTGGGATTGAGGTAATTACGTGTTCTATTTGCTTCTTGGATTCGAGGGTCCAATTCTGTCCACAAGTTTGGGAAGTTCTCATCAACAATTTGTTTGAATATATTCTCTGTTCCCTTGTCTCTTTCTTCTCCTTCTGGTATGCCCATTATTCTTATATTGCTCTTTCTGATGGAGTCAGAAAGTTCTTGTAGAGTTCTTTCATTTCTTTTAAGTCTCAAGTCTCTTTCTTCTTCCATCTGTGTAATTTCTGGGTTTCTATCTTCGATGTCACTGATTCTTTCCTCCATCTGGTCAACTCTACTACCTAAGCTGGTTATTTCTTTCTTTATTTCTTCAACTGAGTTCTTAATCTCTAGAAATTCTATTTGGTTCTTTTTTAAAATTTCCAACTCTTTCATAAAATGCTCATGTTGTTCTTTGTTTGTGTTTCTGAGTTCATTAAACTGCCTTTCTGTGTTTTCTTGCATCTCATTGAGTTTTTTCAGAATTGCAATCTTGAATTCTCTGTCATTTAAGTCACATATTTTCATATCTTTTAGTTCATTTTTCTGGAGACTTTTCACTTTCTGAGCTGTCTTCTTGCCTTGGTTATTCATGGCAATTACTGATTTATTATTTCTCTTCCTAGACGTCTACAGGAGTAGGTTATGCAACAGGTGGATATGAAAAGGTCTTTGTTTTGTTTTCCAGTACTTGTTGGTAGAATGTTTTATTTTTTCTCCGACTGCAGCCTTTTTTTCCTCTCTCACACGGTACTGCTATGTTTTCTCTGCACTATTCCAGCTTCTCACACAATGGGGGGATTCCCTGGGAGACAGGGTTCTCTGCTAATAATTCGCTTGGGTCACAGGGCGCAGTGCTCGTGTGGGTATGCGGAGAGCTTTTGAAGTTCCAAAGCTCTTCCTGCACCAGTTTCAGCGCCTGTATATTTCAGCAGTTCTGTTTACTCCTGCAGGGATCCGCCCAGATAGGTGGGGCCAGGGGCGGGGTGAGTTGTGAGAGGTGGCCCAGAGCAATGGCGGCGACCACCACCAGAGTTGGTCCTGCTTCCACAGCTCCCTCCCCTTTGCCGGACCTAGTTGGGCTGTGAATCTATGTCTGCGTTCCACAGATCTGAGAACAGTAAGTATTCTGTTCTTTTGATCTGATACTGCTACTCTTCCACTTCTAGCACCGAGCAGGTGGGGGCAGGGCAAGCTCTGGGAGGGTAGGCAGGGGGCGGCTAGGCCCATTGCCTAAGGCTTCTGTTCCCTGCTTGGCAGTGAGGGCTTAAACCACAGTTTCCAGCATTCTTCCCTCAGTCTTTTCTCCAAGGTCTCTGCCGTGAGCATTGGGTTCAGCTGTTTTATATGCTGTCCCCTCAGCCCTGTGGGCCATAATCGGAGCCCTAGCAGTCCGAGTTCTTCCCTCTCCCGCAGCTGCGGTAGTTCCGGGAAGCAGCGAGTTCGGAGCACTGATAGAGGTCTGCGTCCTGCGCCCACGTGGCCCCATCTCCACACTTCTCCCTTACCTCATCCCCTGCTCACGCGATTCGCCCACCTTTTGGTGAATTCATTAGTGGGCCTCTTCGTCTTGTCTGTCTGCTGTGCAGGGAGTTCTTTGTGGAGTTATTGTTGTTCGATTAGGTATAAATTCCAGGGGAGCTTTACAGAGGCTCACCTCATGCCGCCATTTTGATGACGTCCTAAACATTCTTATCATCAGTATTCCGAAGTCTATCACTGGTAGGTTGGTTACCTCTATTTCATTTTGTTCCAATTCTGGAGGTTTCTTCTGTTCTTTTATTGGGATATGTTTCTTTGTTTCCCCGTTCTGGTTGACGCTCTCTGTTTGCTTCGATGGATTAGGTAGATCCCCTAGGATTCTTGGTTTTTGCTGGGTGATCTTACATAGTATGTGTCCTTTATATTTGACTTGCACTACTTCCCTATTCTCCTGTGCAAGTGCTCCAAAGGTGACCCTTGTGTTGTGTATATTGTCCTGTTAAAGTTGAGTTTTAATTGCTTTGGGCTTGTCAGTAGGTGGGATTGACTCCTAGGCTGACTAGTTGTGAGATTTGGCTCTGCCCACAGTGGATGTTCTGCTGAGTGAGGGTTGACCACTCAAATGAGGCTTGGCCCCTATGGGCTCTTGTGCCTGTAGAGTATTCCCCCTGGGTGTGTCACTTGTAGGTCAAACCCAGTAATACTCTAGTTTGGTCTGGAGTTGGCCTCTGGGTGTGTTGACTCTTGTGCCTCTTGGGCTGGGCTCCGGTGTAGGGCAGTTTTAGAACAAAGTAAATCACCAAGCACAACAACAACAACACAAGAAAGAAAAACACCAAATACACTCACATGTACAAACAATCGATAACCCATACTCAACACAGGCATAAATGTCAAAAATACAAGAAAAAAAAAGCAGCAGTAGTCTTGGCTTAATCCCACCAATAATCTCCAGGTTGTCCTCTGCTGTACCAAAGAGTCCTCTGCATCTTGTGCAGGCAGAGCCGGTCACCTAGTGCCCAGAGTGACCCTGGTACTGTAGTTCTAGATGAGTAGGTCTATGGGGTTTGGATGGTAATTTTTACAAAGTCAGTGCAGTTTCTGCTCTTGTCTGCACACACAGACCCTGTGCCCAGGTCTCCTGAGTCTTAGGGCACTTCTTCTGTTGGTGGTGTGTGAAGGGCACGAGTTTTCTGAGCTGCTGAAAGCCCAGAGCTGCCTCTGCCACCTGCTGCTGACCCCTGGGTGTGTCTCTGCAGTTGTAATTTCCCTGCCTTAGGCAGGCCAGAAAAGGTAGGTGCTGGGATGGAAGAGTCTTCTGTCTTCCAGCAAAGCAGTGTCACAGTCTTCCCAGCCTCTTCCCTACATCACAGCTGCAAACCGGATCTTCCCAGGTCCTGAGTGCTATGGCTCCTCTGTAATCTGACAATACTCCTCAGTTCAGGGCCTGGCTTGAGTCTCTGAAAGGGCGGGGATAGGATTGGGAGAGTGGGGGGAGGGACCCAGGTATGGAGTTTGTGTCCTTTGTCTGACCTAGGGCCCAACTGGCTGCCCCTTCGGCGGGAGAGATCAGCTGTGGGGTGCAGGGAGAGAGCCCACCTTCTGGATCTTGTGATCTCTGTTCTGTCCTGGGGTCCCCTGCATTTCCGTAACCGCGGATGTGGACTTCATCTCCATTCCGCTCCCTTCCCTCTTCCCCTGCTCGCTCCGTTTGCCCACCTTCAAGTAATCCTCGAACAAGTCTCTTAGCTTTTCTGTGTGATGAGCAGAGAGTCCTTTGATGGGTTATAGATGTTCAATTTGTGGTAAGTTCTGGAGGGAACTCAAGAAGACTACCTCGCTGCCACCATTCCTGTGACATCACTCAAAGTCCCAAACATTTTTTACAAGGCCACTATCACCCTGATCCCAAAATCAGACAAAAACATCATGAAAGAAGAAAACTATAGGCCGATTTTCCTAATGAACACAGATGCAAAAATCCTCAACAAAATATTAGCAAACAGAATTCAGCAATACATTAAAAATATCATACACCATGATCAAGTGGGATTCATTCCTGGTATGCAAGGTTGGTTCAACATCCGCAAATCAATTAATGTGATACACCACATTAACAAAATGAAAAATAAAAATTATGTGATCATATCAATAGATGCAGAAAAAACATTTGTCAAAATCTTGCAGCCATTTATGATAAAAATCCTTAGGAAAGTGGGAATAGAGGGACCATATCTCAACATAATATAGGTCATATATGATAAACCCACAGCTAACTTCATACTCAATGGAGAGAAGCTAAAACCATTCCCATTAAGATCCGCAACAAGGTAAAGTTGCCCACTTTCTCCACTTCTATTGTACATAGTTCTGGAAGTTCTAGCTACAGCAATCAGACAAGAAAAAGAAATAAAAGGCATACAAATTGGTAAGGAGGAAGTAAAATTGTCATTATATGCAGATGACATATTATGCTATAGAGAGCACCCCAAAGACTACCAAAAAATCTATTAGAACTCATAAATGAATTTTGTAAAGTAGCAGGATAAAAATTAATATTCAGAAATCAGCTACATTTGCATATGCCAATAATAAAATATCAGAAGGAGAAATTAGGAAAACAATCCCATTTACAATTGCTACAAAGACTATAAAATACATAGCAATAAATTTAACCAAAGAAGTAAAACACCTCTACAGAAAATTATAAGACTCTGAAGAGAGAAATTAAAGAAGATACAAATAGATGGAAACACATACTATGCTCATGGATAGGAAGAATATAGTTAAAATGTCCATTCTTCCTAAGGCAATATACAGATTCAACGCAATTCCTATCAAACTACCAAGGACATTTTTTCACAGATATAGAACGCATAATCCTAAAATTTATATGCAACCACAAGAGACCCCAGATAGCCTCGGCAATCTTGAGAAATAAGAACATAGTGGGAGGTATCATGACACCTGACATCAGATTATACTACAAGGCTACAGTAATCAAAACAGCACGGCACTGGCATAAATCACTGGAAAAGAATAGAGAGCCCAGAAACACATCAATGCCTATACCCTCATTTAATCTACGACAATGGAAGCAAGAATTTTTGGTGGGGTAAAGACAGTCTATTCAATAAATGGTGCTGGGAAACCTGGACAGACACATGCAAAAACATGAAGGTGGACCACCTCCTTACACCATATACAAGAATAAATTCAAAATGGATTATAGGCTTAAATGTAAGATTTGAAACCATAAAACTCCTAGAAGAAAACATAGGAAGAAAGTTGACAGACATACCCGGAGTAATATTTTTATTGATATATCCCCTAGGGCAAGGGAAGTAAGAGAAAAAATAAACATATGGGATTCAGTCAAAGTAAAAAGTCATTTCACAGCTAAGGAAACCATCAATAAAACAAAAAGGGAGTCTACTGAATGGGAGAAGATATTTGTCAATGATATATCTGATATGGAGTTAACATCCAAAATTTATAACAGACTCAGTCAACTCAACACCAAAAAACCAAAGAATCCAATTGTAAAATGGACAGAGGACATGAAAAGACATATTTTCTAAAAAGGACATACAGATGGCAAACGGACATATGAAAAAATGCTCAACATCACTAATCATCAGAGAAATGCAAAGAAAAACAACAATGAGATACCACCTCACCCGTCAAAATGGCTATCATCAATAAATCAACACACAACAAGTGCTGGTGAGTATGTGGAGAAAAGGGAACCCTCGTGCACTGTTGGTGGGATTGCAAATTGGTGCAGCCACTATGGAAAACAGTATGGAGGTATCTCAAAAAATAGAAAATGGAACTACCTTATGACCCATCAATTCCACTGTTGGGTATCTATCCAGAGAATTCCAAAATGTGAATTTGAAAAAAAATCTATGCATCAGTATCTTTATTGCAGCGCTGTTCACAATAGCCAAGACATGAAAACAACCGAAATGCCCATCGGTAGATGACTGGATTAAGAAATTGTGGTACATTTATACAATGGAGTATTACACAGCCATAAGGAAGAACAAAATCTTACCATTTGCAATGATATGTATGGACCTAGAGAACATTATGCTAAGTGAAATAAGTCAGACAGAGAAAGACAAATACCATATGATCCCACTTATATGTGGAATCTAAAGAATAAAATAAATGAACGAACTAATCAGACACAGTCTCAGAGACATAGAGGAAAAAGTGAGGGTTGCTAGATGGGAAGGAGGGTGGAGATAAGGGGGAAAGTGAGGGGATTAGAAAGCACAATCGGTAACCACAAGATTGCCACGGGGATACGAAAGTCAACTTGGGGAATGTAGTCAATAATGTTGTAAAGATTTTGTAGGGTATCCAATGGACACTTGCTTTATTAGGGAGTCCACTTCAGGGATGCTGTAGATTTCTGATCACTGCTATACAACTGAAGCTGAATAATAATGAATGTCAACTATAATTATATATATAATCACAAGAAGTGGAGTAGAGCATATGGAATAGAGACAGTGGAAATGTAATGGCTGTTTGAAAGGGGTAGCAGATTGGGGGAGGGATGTTATCACTTTGTGAGGGGTGTAAATTATAAATGTCTAAGACTATTACAGTGTTTTGTAAACATGAAACTAATAAAAAGAAAAGAAAATACAGGATGAACTAATAAAGAACTGACAAGGTGCAACTAGTAGTTACAACCTCAGAGAATGTCAGACCACATCAATAGGAACTACACAAGGGCTATAAAACAGACTTTGGATTGGCCCTGCAGCACATGGATGACTTTGATGCAGAGAATAACATTTTATGGCCCGCACTTAGGGATTTCTGGGAAAAGTCATTCAAAGGAGTATTAATTATTCAGCCAATTATTTCTACATTTTATTTGAAAACTAAGTCACTTAGATTGACTCTAATAAATGCTTGAGGAAGATTTTAAAGAGGTCAAGATTGTACATTTTAAATTAAAAGACAATCACAAAACCTTCTAATTTGGATCACCATGCAACATCCAGTCTGAGGAAAAAGGAAAGACCATTTCTGATTCCAGGCTTAAGTAATTTCTTGAATAAATGGTCTATTAACTAACTGTCTGATAAAAAAGAATGAACCCTATGTTGGTTCATGTATTTCTCTATTTCTTCCTTCTAATATTTTCCTTCTTTGTGTCTTCTACTATATCTGTTGCTACTCCTTTCCCTACCCCTCCCTCAAACCAATTCAGCTTTATTTCACAAGAGTTGGGTTTAGGAGTCAGATTCCAAGTTTCCTAAGACAAAACCCCCACACAACCATTTAATTAACATCATCATTAAATAGTATTTTCCAGAAAATGTTACTAAATAACCAAAATTGCCATCATTTCAGAGCTTTTAGGAAAGGAATTGCCTTTTTTGGTTTGGTTCTGAAATATGCTCCCAAGCATGCCTGATTTGCTTTCTTTGTTGGACAATGCAGCCTACACCATACCCTCCACAGCTGCCACACTGCCTAAGACCTCAATCATGGAGATCTTGTCTACATTTCTGCATATTTGGCAAGTGAATAGAATAACCTATTGTATTTAGTAAATAGTGTCCTGTACTCATCGTGTGTTGAGCACAGAATGAACTGGAGAGTTTTAATGGAGCACAGAGGAAACCTTTTAGCAGTGGGGTTCATCTCATAAATCTTTCAGCTAATGAGCTGAGTAATTTCTATTATGACATTTTTGGGAACTGGTTTTGCCATTTAAAATATAAACCTCCCAAAGCCCTACTGAATTGTGCTGCTACTCTGCCTACTATGGATCATAATTAAGATATACATGACTTAAAAAGGGGAGAAAAACAACAAAGAAACAGATCCTAGGTCTCCCAAAATACAACCGAAAAGAGCTAGTGGACACAAAGGTATAACATTTGCCTGTTGTGAAATCTAAGCTTACTTATAAAAGATAACATCTTAAGCAGAAACTATATCTTTACTGTGTCTTATGAGTCTTTTGTATCTTCTCCCACAGCCAGAAAAGTGCCCAAACAAATCACATGAGCTTGGACAGTTTAATTTGCTTGGCTCTCTCTTAGTTTAAGGAAAACTAGCAGTTATCGAAATGATTGTGGAATCCTGAGATAGAGTGCAGCCTGTTTCAGGCAGAGAGGTTACCTACTTCTAGGGAAGTACAGATGTCAGCCCACTTTCCTATGCCTTCTGTAGCTTATTTGCTGTTTAGAATGAGAGAAAGTTCCCAAAGAGCTTTTTGAACCCGCAAAGAAAGAATCAGCCATGCTTAATAGAATTTTAATGTTAAGTGTATTTTATTGCCTTTCTATTCTTTTTAAATTGGTAATTGTCATACAGGACACAAGCAGTTTCAAGCTTACAAATAGAGCCAGTTCCAAAAATGTCTTAGTAAACAGTTATATTCTGTGTAATGATGTTTCAGGCAACAATGGACCGCGTATACAAAGGTGGTTCCATAACTTTATAATGGAGCTGATAAATTACTATCACCTAGTGATTTCATAACTGTTGCAATTCACATGTTTGTGGTGATGCTGGTGTAAACAAACCTACTGTGCTGCCACTCGTATAAAAGTATAACACATACAATTATGTACAGTACATACCGTATTTTGCATTGTATAACATGCATTTTTTTTGCCCAAATTTGTGAGGGAAAAATAAGGATGCATATTATACATGTGTAGTACTAATTCTGTATCTATATAAGTATTTTTAATCCTTTTATTTATGCTTATGAGTTAAAAGTATAACTCTAGAAATCAATAACGATATCCATACGCAAAACAATACTCTGGAATATGATGATCAGTTTTGTTGAACTTATGACAAACGCAATCATGAAGAGTTTCTGGCCTTCTATGATGTGTAAATATCGTAAATTTGTTACCGATACCTAAAGTTTCTTATACTTTGTATCTGTTCTTGTGTTATATAATTTTTTGTTATATAAAATTTCTTGTACCATAATAGGTTCAAAAACAAATGTGAAAATTCCTTTATAATACAAAAGCAAATACCTAAATGTAAACAAATAAAAATTTGAATTAAAATATTAAAACAAAATTTTTTCCCTGAAATTTTGGGCCAAAAACGTGGGTGCTCATTATACACGAGAGAACATTACACATGGCAAAATATGGTAATACTTGATAATGATAATAGACAACTATGTTCCTGGCTCCTGTATTTACTATGCTATAATTTTTATTAATTTAAAGTGTGCTCTTTCTAGTTATTAAAAAAAGTTTCTGCAAAACAGTATGCCGTGTTATGCTGGAAGCATCCTCATATATCTTGTGCTTATTGTTTCCTGATTGCATTATTTTCTCTTGTGCTTGGTTTAATCTTGTGTTGTTTTGTACAGTAACATGCTGTACAGGCTTATAGCCTTGGAGCAATAGGCTATGCTATATAGCCTAGGTGTGTAGTAAGCTAGACCATCTAGGTGTGTGTAAGTGCACTCTATGATGCTCACAGACAATAAAATCACCTAACAATGAATTTCTCAGAACTTCTCTCCATTGTTAAATGGTGATTGAAGTTTTTCGAACTCAGATCCCATTTTCCCAAGAATCAATGATATAAATGATGAGTAGGTTCTAAGTCCAGCCCACAAGAGCTTATTTAACATTTAATGGTTAAATGCTGAATCTTGGACAAAGAAAACAGCAGAAAATGTTTGTAGCAAAAACAATAATTAAATGAAACAGAAAGAAAATTGAATAATTATTTTTCAAGAGGTAACTAAGAATGAGGCCATTGGGGTGGGCCTTAGTTTAGTATGACTGATGTTTTCATACAAGTAAAAAGAGGAAATTAGAACACAGTGAAGACACAAGTAGGAAACGACTACCTACAAGCCAAGTTAACAGGACTCAGAAGAAATCAACCATACCAACACCTTGACCTTGCATTTCTAGTCTCCAGAACAGTGAGACAATAAATTTTTGTTGTGTAAGCCACCTAGCCTATGGCATTTTGTTATGGCAGCCCTAGCTGACATACATTTTCTGAAGCTGCTCTTTATCAGATTTTTAAGTGAAAACATCTGACAAAAAAAACCCAAAACAAAACCTGACATGGTACATTAAGCTATCTCCCACACTTCAAAAATCAATGGTACACTGAAAGTATAGTAATAATTATATACAATTTGGCTCTACATTTATTGGTGGGAAAAGAATAAACACATTTGCTATGTTATTTGTGTAGAAGGAGTGGGGGAAATAACAGCATTGTTTTCTAATGTCATCACTTAGAAATAAAATACTAAAATTATGTAAATAAGTGAATTTATTTTTATAGTACAAAATGCAAGAATTTCAAACATCATGATATGAAAGTATTATGTCTGTTTTTTTATGCTACCACACATAGTTAAGTTGCTTTTGATATTTCAATATCATTCAGTCTCCAAACAAAAAAACACCGTAATGTCATGTTTAAATATATTTGTCAATAAATCACATTTTGTTTTGCTTACTTTAAATAGCATGAGATAAATCAGTATTTTCCTATATTCTGAATAACATTAAAGATTACATTAAAATGTACTTTAGATCCAGTCAAGATGCCAGAATAGGTAAACGCTGTGCTCACCTCCTCTCATGACCATATCAAAATTACAACTAAACTAGAACAACCATCATTGAAAATCACCTGAAGTTTAGCTCAACTGAAGCCCTACAACTAAAGACATAGAGAGGAAGACACCTTGAACTGGTACGAGGGACAGAGATGTGGAATAAGTTGGTCCCACACCAGTGTGTGACCATTAAAAATCATTAGGGATATCTCTGCTGCAGATGTCTCCCTTGGAGGAACATGGGGTCCCAGTCCCACACCAGAATACTCAGTCCAGGGTACCAATAATGCCAGGGAGGGAAGTCCCTATAACTTCTGGTGTGAAAAACAGTGGAGATTGTGACTGAGATGAGGGTAGCTACAGTCCCAGTTGCTCCTCTTAAAAGGCCCACACACATGGACTTGTTGATGGACTCACCTGCTCTGAGCTCCAGCTCTGGGACAACAGCTTGAAAGATGCCAGGAACATAAGGGAGGAACTGAGTTGTCTGGCTTCAGAGTGAGGGCTAGAGGGGCAGGTTTCTCCCAGATGGAGGAGTGGGTGGAAGCCATTGTTTCTTTGTTTAGCCCTCCCTCCCCTGACATTCAGACGCCATATCTGAGTCTCCATCAACCTGGATAACACCATTTGTTCACTCTGATTCCCTGAGACCCTGGGCCACCAAACTTTCTAACCCATCCAAGCCGCTTCCACTGGCATTTCTATATAAATGGCCTACCTTGGCTCATGCTGTGGACTTTCCTAAAACCTTGTAAAGGTTCACAAAACTCAAACAAGCAGCATCTGGCTTTGGCATGTCCCGTACCTCTGGCTGAGCAGCCTGAACACTGGCACAAATGACAACAGGCCTTGGTTCCCAGCTTGGCCTCTTGAGGCACCTCCAAGCACAGTGTGGGTGGCAGTGATCCATGGATTGCTTTGTGGCTCATAAAAGGTGGCCCTCGGCAGAGCACAGGCTGCATTTGAACTTGGGCTGAATTTGGCCTGTGGTAGGGCTCCTCCCAGGAAGCTTTGGGGCTGGCATCCCTGGCAGCCAACTTTGGTTCCAGCCAGAGCACCACCCAGACACCTCCAGGGACAACACACCCAAAGGGCACACTGGGCCAGCACCAGAGCCCTGCTAAACTAATCCTGCTCCATAGGGTCAGCCTCTGCACAACAGCTCCTCTACTGTAGTCATGGCTAGTCCTCACAATGAATCAGCCCAAGGAACAAGCCTTCCCACTGATGAGCAAACAGCAACCAAGGCTCAACTACAACAGGAGGTCACACACAATCCACACAAGGGCAGGGACACATCTGGAGTACCCAGCTCAGGTGACCAGGAAACTGTGTGACTGTGCCCCACAGAACACCTACTACATAAGGCTACTCTACTGACACCAAGAGATACAGGAGCCCTACCTAGGAACAAATACAGGGAGGCAACAAAATGGGGAGGCAAATAAATATGTCTCAAATGAAAGAAAAGAACAGAGCTCCAGAAAAACAACAACAACAACAGCAACAACAACAAAGAGACAAGCAATCTACCAGACGTAGAGTTCAAAACACTGGTTATAATAATGCTCCTTGATTTTCATCACTTTGAATATTTCCTGCCAATCCCCTCTAGCCTGCAAAATTTCTGTTGAGAAATCACCTGATAGTCCTATGTGAACTCTCTTGTAGGTAACTAATTTCTTTTCTCTTGCTGCTAGGAAACATAAAATGAAGATAGAAAACAAAAAAGAACCAGTCAGAAATGAGACTATAATAACTGAAATGAAGAATACATTAGAGGGAATCAAAAGTAGATTAGATGAAGCAGAGAATCAAACCAATTATTTAGAAAATAAAGTACTGTGTTTCCCCAAAAGTAAGACCTAGCAGGACAATCAGCTCTAATGCGTCTTTTGGAGCAAAATTTAATATAAGACCCAGTATTATACTATATTATATTATATTATATTATATTATATTATATTATATTATATTATATTATATTATATTATATTATTATAAAGACTCAGTCTTATATTATAGTAAAATAAGACCGGGTCTTACATTGATTTTGGCTCCAAAAGATGCATTAGAGCTGATAGTCTGGCTAGGTCTTATTTTCGGGGAGACACAGTAGCAGAAAATATGCATTCACAATAGCAAAAAGAATCCAAAAAATTAGGATAGTTTAAGAGACCTCTGGAACAACATCAAGAATAACAACATTCACATCATAGGGGTACCAGAAGGAAAAGAGAGAGAACAAGGAATTGAAAACCTATTTGAAGAAATAATAATGGAAAACTTCCCTAACCTGGCAAAGGAAATGAATATAATAGCTTAGGAAATGCAGAGAGCCCCAAATAAGATGAACCCAAAAAGGTCCACAACAGGACACATTATAATTAAAATGCCAAAGCTTAAAGACAAAGAGAGAATCTTAAAAGCAACAAGAGAAAAGCAGTCAGTTACCTACAAGGGAGCTCCCATAAGACTGTCAGGTGATTTCTCAAAAGAAACTTTGCAGGCCAGAGGGATTGGCAGGAAATATTCAAAGTAATGAAAAGTTAGGAGCTACAGCCAACATTATTCTACCCAGCAAAGCTAACATTCAGAATCGAAGGACAGATAAAGAGCTTCCCAGACAAGAAAAAGCTAAAGGAGTTCATCCACACCAAACCAGAATTAGAAGGAATCTTAGAGGGACTCCCTTAAGACCAAAAAAAAAAAAAAAAAGATAAAAACTATGAATAATAAATGGCAATAAATACATATAATATCTATCAACAATTACTTTCAATGTAAATGGATGAAATGCTCCAATCAAAAGATAGGGTGTCTGAATCGATAACAAAACAAGACCCTTACATATGCTGCCTACAAGAGACTCACTTCAGATCAAAAGATACACACAGACTGAAAGTAAAGGCATAGAAAAAGATATTTCATGAAAATGGAAAGAATCAAACAAACAAAACCGAGGTAGCAATACTTATACCAGACAAAACAGACTTTAATTCAAAATCTATAACAAGAGACAAATTATGACTCAGTAATCCCACTTCTGGGTATTTATCTGAACAAACCCATAATGCTATTTTGAGTGAACATGTGCATTCATATGTTCATTGCAGCATTGTTTGCAATGGCCAAGATATGGAGTCCACCTTGGTATCTGTTGATGGATGAATGTATAAAGAGCAGATGGTACATATATACAGTGGAATATTGCCAGCCAGGGAAGGGAATGAGTTCTTGCCATCTGTGGAGGTATAGATGGACCTGGAAGGTACTGTGCTGAGTGGGTATGTCAGACAGAGAAAGACAGATACAATGTGATTTCACTTACTTGTGAAAATCTAAAAAACAAAATGAACAAAACAAAAACAAACTCAAAGAAACGAGAACATTTTGATGGTTGTCAGACAGGAGGGGCTTTGGGGGTAGGTGAAAAAGGGAAAACGATCAAGAAATACAAATTGGTAGCTACAAAATAGTTACAGGGATGTAAAGCCTAGAGAATATAGTAATAATACTATAATAACTATATATAGCACCATGTGGGTACTAGACTAGTCAGGGGGATCACGTCTTAAATTATATAAATATCTAACCACTATGCTGTACACTTGAAATTAATATAAAATAATACTGGATGTCAATTTTAATTGAAAAATAAAAAAAGGAAGGGAAAATGGTGAAGGGGAATAAGAGGTTCAAATATCCAGGGATAAAACAAATAAGTCATGGAGATGTAATGTACAGCATAGGGAATATAGTCAATAATGTTGTGACAGTACATGAGAAACCCTCAGCTAATCTCATAATTAATGGTGAAAAACTGAAGCCCTTTGCTCTATGTTCAGGAACATGACAGGGCTGTCCCCTATCACTTCTCCTTTCCAACACAGTGTTGGAAGTCCTCGCCAGAGCAATCAGGCAAGAGAAATAAATAAAAGGCATCCAAACTGGGAATGAAGAAGTTAAATTATCACTCTTTGAAGATGACATGATGCTATATATAGAAAACCCTAAAGACTCCACCAAAAAGCTGTTAGAAACAATCAATGAATATACTAAAGTTACCAGCTACAAAATCAATGTACAAAAGTCCATTGAATTCCTATATAGTAACAATGAAATCTCACAAAAAGAAATTTAAAAAAAATTCCTTTTCCAATTGAAGCAAAAAGAATAAAATACCTAGGAATAAACTTAACCAAGGACGTGAAAGCCCTATATGCTGAAAACTGTAAGACATTTTTTTTTAAATTTTATTTTATTAAATTTATTGGGGTGACAATTGTTAGTAAAATTACATAGATTTCAGGTGTACAATTCTGTATTACATCATTTATAAATCCCATTGTGTGTTCATCACCCAGAGTCAGTTCTCCTTCCATCACCATACATTCGATCCCCCTTACCCTCATCTCCCACCCCCCACCCCCCACCCCCCTTACACTCTGGCAACCACTAAACTATTGTCTGTGTCTATGAGTTTCTGTTTATCATTTGTTTGTCTTGTTCTTTTGTTGTTTTTCGATTATATACCACATATCAGTGAAATCACATGGTTCTCTGCTTTTTCTGTCTGACTTATTTCGCTCAGCATTACTCTCTCAATATCCATCCATGTTGTCACAAATGTTCCTATATCACCTTTTCTTACCGCCGAATAGTATTCCATTGTGTATATATACTACAACTTCTTTATCCATTCATCTATCGAAGGACATTTTGGTTGTTTCCATGTGTAAGACATTTTTAAAAGAAACTGAACAAGACACAAAGAAATGGAAAGACATTCCGTGCTCATGGATTGGAAGAATCAACATAGTTAAAATGGCCATATTACCCAAAGCAATATACAGATTCAATGCAATCTCCATCAAAATCCCAATGGCATTTTTAAAAGAAGTAGAACAAAAAGTCATCAGATTTGTTTGGAACCACAAAAGACCCCGAATAGCCAAAGCAATCTTAAGGAAAAAGAACAATAATGGAGGTATCACACTTCCTGACTTTGGCTTGTACTACAGGGCTACAATAATCAAAGCAGCATGGTATTGGCAGAAAAACAGACACATAGACCAATGGAATAGAATTGAGAACCCAGAAATAAAACCACATAAATATGGAAAGATAATTTTTGACAATGAAGCTAAAAACATACAATGGAGGAAAGACAGCCTCTTCAATAAATGGTGCTGGGAGAATTGGATAGCCACGTGCAAAAGAATGAAACTGGACTGCTATCTGTCACCATGTACCAAAATTAATTCAAAATGGATCAAAGACTTAAGCATAAGACCTGACACAATAAACTGCATAGAAGAAAACATAGGTACTAAACTTATGGACCTTGGGTTCAAAGAGCATTTTATGAATTTGACTCCAAAGGCAATGGAAGTAAAAGCTGAAATAAACGAATGGGACTATATGAAACTTAAAAGCTTCTGCACAGCAAAAGAAACCATTGACAAAATAAAGAGGCCACCAACTGAATGGGAGAAGATTTTTGCAAACAGTGCCTCCGATAAGGGGCTAATATCCAAAATATACAAGGAACTCATGCAACACAACAACAAAAAAGCAAACAGCCCAATTGGAAAATGGGCAGAGGACCTGGAGAGACATTTCTCCAAAGAAGACATACAAATGGCAAATAGACATATGAGAAAATGCTCAACATCACTAATCATCAGAGAAATGCAAATCAAAACCACAATGAGATATCACCTCACCCCAGTCAGAATGGCTATCATCAACAAGACAAATAGTACCAAGTGTTGGAGAGGCTGTGGAAAAAAAGGAATCCTGATACACTGTTGGTGGGAATGCAGACTGGTGCAGCCGTTATGGAAGGCAGAGTGGAGGTTCCTCAAAAAATCACGAATAGAATTACCATTTGACCCAGCAATCCCTCTCCTGGGTATCTACCCAAAGAATCTGAAAACATTTATACATAAAGACACGTGTGCTCCAATGTTCACTGCAGCTTTGTTTACAGTGGCCAAGACATTGAAACAACCAAAATGTCCTTCGATAGATGAATGGATAAAGAAGTTGTGGTATATATACACAAAGGAATAGTATTTGGCGGTAAGAAAAGATGAAATAGGACTATTTGTGACAACATGGATGGATCTTGAGATTATAATGTTGAGCGAAATAAGTCAGACAGAAAAAGCAGAGAACCATGTAATTTCACTGATATGTGGTATATGAACCAAAAACAACAAAAGAACAAAACAAATGAGAAACAAAAACTCATAGACACAAATAATATTTTTGTGGTTACCAGAGGGGAAGGGGGAGAGTGGTAGATGAGGGTAAAGGGGATCAAATGTATGGTGATGGAAGGAGAACTGACTCTGGGTGGTGAACACACAACGTGATTTATAGATAATGTAATACAGAATTGTACACCTGAAATCTGGGTAACTTTACTAACAATTGTCACCCCAATAAACTTTAATTAAAAAAATAATAATAATGTTGTGACAGCATGGTACAATGTCAGATGGATGCTGGACTTATCATGGGGATCACTTCTTTAGGTATATAAATGTTGAATAACTATTATGTACATCTGAAACTAATGTAATATTGTGTATTAGCTATATTTTAATAAAAATCTTTAAAAAATAAAATATACTTTAAAATAAGGAAGCCTCTGAGATGGCTTTCAATGATCCCTACCTCTTGGTATTCAGGCTCTTGGGTAATCCCTTCCTCTTGAGTGTGGGTTGGACCTAGTGACTTGCTTCTACCTAACAGAATACAGGCATACATAGAAGATACTACAGATTTGGTTCCATACCACCACAACAAAGTGGGTATCACAATAAAGCAAGTCATAATCATTCTGCTGGTGGAGGGTCTTGCCCTCAATATGTAAAAAAATACAACATCTGGGAAGTGCTATAAAGCTTAGCTCAATAAAATAAGATATGCCTGTATGGCTAAAGTGATGGGATTTTATTTTTAAGATGAAGTTACAAAAGGAATGTGGCTTCTGCCTTACTTTCTGACTGCATTTCTCTCTCATTTTCTCTCTCTGAAGGAAGCTAGCTGCCATGTTGTGTGCTGTGAGTTCTTTATAGAGGGGTGTACATGGCAAGGAACTGATGTTTCTGGCCAACAGCTAGAAAGGAACTGAATCCTTCTAACAATCACATGAGTGAGTTTGGAAGCAGATTCTTTCCTTGTTGAGCCTTCAAATGAGACCATAGGCCATGGACAATACCTAGATTGCAGACTTGTGAGAGTCCCTGAGCCAGAGGCAACTAACCAAGCCATTCTCAGATTCCTAACGTTCAGACACTGAGATAATAAATGATTTAGCCACTATTAGGTTGGTGCAAAAGTAATTGCGGTATAATACGTTAAATACAATTGCAAAAACCACAATTACTTTTGCACCAATCTAATAATTTGGGGTCATTGTTCTGAAACAATACATAACAAATACAATCTTCAATAATATGATCTAAAATATTTTTTTGCTTAGAATCACTTTTGTTACATATCATTGCAAAAATGAGAACATATTTCAACAATGTTGTCACGCGGGGCGGCCTTCAGGGTCTCTGGTCCCGCTCCCCACATAAGAACACAGGACATGGTGAGGCCAAAAAGGAACACCCCCGGAGCCATAGATAGGGGAGTCATACCACTATAGTCTCGCTGGCAGCTGGGTTGGAGACACAGGAAGTAGGAGCCACACCATCCTCAACCTGCTGTCCGCTTGTCTCTGCAAACCAACCATCCCAACTTGCTAGCTGCAATCCGCCCTGCTAACTGCAATCTGCTCTTGCTAGCTCAGCCACCATCTTCCTGCTAGCCCCCATTTTTTGCTAGCGTAGCCACGGCAGTTATATTAGTAGCCAATGTCTCACTGGTTACAGCTGACGGCCAACTAACCACAGCTCATGGCCATCCAATCACAGTTGATGGCCATTTACTACCTGAGCCAGCACCTTTCCACGTGAGGCCGAGAGCCTGGAAACTGCACTCCTGGCTCGGTCCCCACAAATATCTAAAAGGGATTCAAGAGATTGATTATATGTTAATATGAAAAAGGTACAAAAATTTGTATTAAGCAATGCCTTCCTTCTCTGGAGACCCTTTGGGTCTTACCAGCCAGGAATGATTACAGAAGGAACAATCATTTCCTCTAGGCCAGAGTTACCTGGGAGTGCTGGTTAAAAATGCAGATTTCTGAGGTCTTCTGAGAACTATCAGAAGATCTGGATCACTAGAATAGAGATCTAATGGGTTGGGCCTGGAAATCTGCACTTTTAAAAAATCCCACCTTCCAATTGAATCCAATGTGCACTGAAATGTGAGAATTGTCCAGATAGGTCTGGCTTCTCAAGCCTGTCTATGCATTAAACTCTGTAAGGCAAGGGCACCACTCCTGGCAGGTGAACACAGGATACAGTGAGGCTGAAAAGGAACAACAAAGGAGCCATGGATAGCGGGTTCATACCACTATATTCTTGATGGTGGCTGGGCGAGACACAGGAAGTAGGATCCGCAAGATCCGCGCTTGCTGGAGCAGCCCACTAGCTTTATAGCATACAGAACAATAGTGGCTGACAGCTGACGGCCAACTCATTACTCTAATCATAGGGATGCGTTCTGTGCATGTGTGGGTTATACAACCGAGCCAGTACCTTCCTACATGAGGCCGAGAGCCTGGAAATTGCTCTCTGGGACTCTGTCTCAACAAACTCATCTTAGGAATTTCAGTGTTCCACTCCAGATACTTTAAATGAGTCTCTGAGGATGGGCCAAAGAATCTCTGTTGTTAAGGCTGCCTAGTTAGTTCTGAAGCAATTTTCTAAGGACCAGGCTGTCTTAGCCAGTAAATGCCACCAAATCATCCACGGCTTTTGCTACTCACCTGTCCTGTCCTAATACACTCACTTGGAAAAGAGTGCTTATAATAAGTATCCCAAATTTTATCAGTCCTAGAGAAACCTGCCTACACCTCAGGTCACTGCACTAGGAGAAACGAGAGCCTTTTGGGGAAAGGCCCTTGGGCTACAAATGATACAATTCAATGTTGGCAGGGTGGGAGTAGAGAACATAAAAAGCTATTCTACATATTCCACCACAGTTTTGGAGGCACTCACAACTGGGGTCTTATCACGCTTGGGAAAAATAAACAAGGACCCTGTCTGAAAACAGTATCTGGAAATCAGTGTTTTCAAGGGTGGCCTGATGAGGCAGAGGTGCCAGGCAGTTTGGCCTGTTTAATAGTTGGCCTTTGACCTTTCCTTTTTCTACCATATTCCAGTGAGCAGGCTCATGAGACCTGTGATAGCAGCAACAAGAAGCACCATTTCTGGAGTTTTGCTACAGTCAAGCCCTATGTTAAAGACTTAACATGCATCAACTCATTCAATACTCACAATAACGCTGTGAGTTAAATACATCTATAGTCTCCAGTTTATACATGAGGAAACTAAGGCACAAGATTGAGTGCCTTGCCCTAGGTCACAAAGCTAGGAAGTGGCAGAGCTTGGCCTCAAACCCAAGTCTGTCTGACTCCAGAGGCTGGGACCTTAAGCATTAGATTCTTTGTATTTACAAGATGGCACCACTTGTCCCCTTTGGTTAAGGTCTTCCCACTGAGGCTAACAACAGCAACAGCTGGGTGTACTTCTTTTATTCTAGCTTCAGAACTTCCCCAGAGTAGGTGTAAATGGACCTCAGCTGGCTCACAGCCCTCCTGTAAGCTCTGAAGTCCCTTTAGATAGAAACGGCCCATTTACTTAAGTCCTGCCTCCTGGGCTGCTTGTGCATCAGAGTGGCCTCTTTGAAACTCTCCGTGGGAGTTTCAAAGATCCCCATTTCTGGACCTGTTCTCTGGGATATTGGCATTCTTGAAACTCCAGGCCATTCAAACATAATGCCAGCTGGCTCTGGAATAGCCAGGAACTAATAGTCTTGTGTTTCCCACCTTGATTAAAATTTGTTGCAGGAACAAACTGAAACTTACAATTAGCTCTCACAGCAACTTGGGGGGCCATGGCCAGCCATTGCATAGGGGACATAGAAGGCAGGAGAAGAGAAGTTTAGTCTACAGTGTCAGTGGGCAAATGATTTATCCCCTTTCAGGGTGAGAACCCCTGCCTCTGTCCTGGGCAGGGTCAGAAATGATTCCATTGGGCTTGGGGATACTACGCTTTCTCTGTCCTGGCCCACTGGGCCTTCTCTGTTAGCCAAACTGCTGCTGGGCTCCCAGCTCACAAGGCCCTGCCCTGGTAGCAAGCCCACAAGGGCCCCCTGGAAACTGCCTCTGTGAATGAGGAAAACCATGAACCTGGAGGAGATTTCAGGGTTCTGTGACATTCATACTTGGGAACAATAGTGTCCACTGTCATGCAGGGTGTCATGCAGGGTGTCATGCAGGGTCTCTGGTCCCTCTCCCCACATAAGAACGCAGGACATGGTGAGGCCAAAAAGGAACACCCACGGAGCCATAGATAGGGGAGTCATACCACTATGGTCTCACTGGAGGCTGGGTTGGAGACACAGGAAGCAAACATCTGCCAGCACCTCAACAAAGGGTCTTCCTGCACTCTGGTCTCTCTGGTGGCTGGACAAGACACACACAGGGAGTAGTAGCCACACAATGCGCAATCCTCCGATCACTTTTCTGCCTGCCAACCAACCAGCCAACCAATGCAGTAACAGCAGTTATATCAGTGGCTAATTGGCTAACTAGTTACAGCTGATGGCCATCTACTACCCGAACCAGCACCTTTCCACGTGAGGCCGAGAGCCTGGAAACTGCTCTCTGGGACTCTGTCCCCACATCATAATAGCGCATTTCTCAGGCTTTGGGAGCAAAGGGGCATTAAAGATGGCTTCAGCAGAGAGTGGAGGAGAGGCCCCTCAGACTTATAGAAACTGACAGGTCAGATTTGCCTGAGGTTTTTTGGAGGTTTTCTGAGACTGCATCTACTCATAACGACCTTCTTTCTGGATTCAGAAGGGAAAGCAGAACTAGGTCTCATGGGTCAGGGAAACTGGCTGACCATACATAAAAGCACATGCAGGGCAATGGGTTCTTGAGACTTGGAGTTAACTGGGCTCTGTCCTACCTCCCTGAAGAGTTCTCAGTGATTGGCTTTGGGACCTCAGGGGCTTAACAAAGAAATCATTGGAAGAAGCTGTCCAATGATTTCTTTGTTAAGCCCCTGAGGTCCCAAAGCCAATCACTGAGAACTCTTCAGGGAGGTAATCTATGTAATTTTACTAACAATTGTCACCCCAATAAATTTAATTTAAAAAAAAAGAAAAAGAAAAGAAATCATTGGGAGACCAAGGCCATCCTGGATAGAGCCTTCTGGATATAGGATTAGGGCAAGGGTCATATAGATCAGGGTCAAGCATCAGGGACTAAGGCTAAGTGGGAGTTTCCTGGAATCTTCTTACATGCTTTGAGGGACATCAGAGAGGATATAACTCACTTCCTCATTCTTCAGTAGCAGGGAAACCTAACTTTTAGCACTTTGGGGAGTGGGAGCTAATCTTAGTAGCAGCTCTTGGGTTCCCTTACATTTCTCAAACTCGATGCCCAGTTATTTGCTGCCTAAGGTAAGAGAGGCCTCAGGGACAGCATTCCTGAGGGAACAGCTTAGGGAGAACTGGCTGTGGGAATAGGAGGTTATCTGTGGCATTAGGGGATGAGCAGCTGCTGTTCCAGTGGCAGTATTTCCAGAATTTCTGGGTTGTCCTCAGATCACATTTGGGGAGAGGACCCCAAGTAGGTGTACTGCTCCTAACCAGAAGGAAGCAGGTGGTAGGGAAGAGGGCTGCAGCAGCTGGGTTCTGTGCTAAATCCTCGATAGCCCTGTCTCAGTATTTGTTCAGTCCAGGACTTGTTTGAGAGCAAAATACAGCAAACATTAAAGTGACATGACCAAGAATGTATGCACGTGTATGTGTGTATGTGGGCATGTGAGTGTGCATGCATGTGTGTGTGTGTGTGTGTGTGTGTGTGTGAAGGCAAATTCTTAGTTTCTATGTCCCCATCTCAGTTAAAACAGCAACTTTGATTGGGGGTAAGAGCCATTTCCTACCATCTTGGATAAATGTTACCTGCTCTCAGTGTGACTAAATTCTCGTGCCTAACTTATTGCTATAGATATATGGGATTATGGGATTTGGTGACGGGACCTGCTAGGTCTAATTAAAGTTTTAGGACTCCTTGGAGATGGGCTATAGTTCGCACAGACTGGATCCTTAAAAATGCCGTCGTGAATGTGCTCCCGGCTTCGTAGCACTGGAGACTCAGTTGTTTGTACCAACTGCTCCAGCAGCCATTGTAGAGTCTTTTTATTTGTCCTTTCTGTCCCAAGTCCCCAGCAATTAATATTTTTGGGTTTCATTGGAAGACTCTTCCCCATTAAAGAACTCAAAAGCTGAAGTGATTGTCCTTTCCTTGGCTTGTGGCCCCTGGGTGGACATGAGTCCTGCCCATGGAGCACCTGCCTTCACTTCCCAGAGCACAATCCTGGAAAGGGGGCACTAATCCTGAGGGAACGGGAAAAGGTTTCTGGGAAGGACCGGAAGAAGGGCGTCTATTCACCTGGGCCAGTGTCCCCCACCACCTCATCCTTTTCGTGCTGAGGCTCTCCTGGCTCTGTCCCCAGGCCTTGCCCTGGAGGAGTAAGTGGAAGAACACACTCCATCAGTCCCATGGGGTCAACTAATATCACTTGAAACCTGGTATCTTTTCAGCCCCCATCTCTCACTTGGGATCTGCTCCCATCTCTCACCCCACGTCCTGTTGGACATGTCCACTTGGAATTCCCTCTTGTAGCCCCGACCAATTGTGTCCAGGCTGAACTTGTCACCTGTCTCCACTCATCCCTGTGCCAAATAATTGTCTTGTGTTCCCCATCTCAGTTAACAGTCTCACCATAGACCCAAGCTAGAGCATTAGGGTCACTTTCACCTTTTCACCTTTTCCCTTTTCTTGACCTTCCTTGACCTGTGGTTTCTACCTGTTGACATGTCTTCGGAATGGTCCCCTCCTCTCCAGTCTCACTGCCATGGTCCTGGTTCAGAGCACTTGCTACTTCCTACCAGGACCCTTGAGATGGCCTCCCAATGGGTCTACCTGCTTTTAGCCTCTTTCCCCTCCAATCTTTCCCACCTGGTGCCCTAAGGGTTGCCTTCCATATCCATCATTCCTCTGCCTTAATGAAAACCTTTGATGACTCCCTATTGCTCACAGAACAAAGTGCAACATTCTCAGACTGGCCAACAAAGCCATGAATAAGCCGACCCAACCACCTTTTCCACTCCCCTTCTGTTGGCTGCCAATAATGCACCCCACCCACCATTGTCCCAACCTCCAGAACTGCAGCACTTTCACAAAAATACTCTTCCCTCTGCTTGGAATGCCCTTTGCCTCCTTCCATTGCTCCACTGGCAAAACCTTCCATCCTTCAGGACCCAGATCCTATTTCCCTTCATCTGTGATACCTACCTAACTTCTCCAGATACCAGGTCATTCACCATCAGTGCCCCATGACACTGCTATGTTTTTCTACTACAGCACCCATTAGACCATGAGTGTTTATGTTTGCCTTGACCCATCCTACTAGATGAGGATGTTCTCCAAAGGCTGCCTGGAACCAGATTGGCTTCTCCCTGTATTCAGTGCCTAGTATAATGCCCAATATAGAGTAGGTGTTCAATAAATATTTGTTATTTAATATTTTCTTATTCTACAATCTAGTCAAATATGCCAAATTAATCTCAAACATATGGCTCTAAGCCTTTACATATGCGATTGCATTCATTTTGATTTCCAATTTCTTTCTTTTTCTTTGTTTGTTGCTTTTTCTTTAATATCCATCTCAAGTCACCTCTTCCAGGAAGACTTTTTCAGTGAGTTTCACACACTCTGCTCCTTTCTTTTGCTTGCCTTCCCCTGAGTAATCATATACAGTGGTACCTTGGTTTTCAAATGTCTCCGTTGACAAACATTTCGGTTTACGAATGCCGTAAATTTTATGGATCTATGGTATGATTAGATAGTAAAATGCATGCTGTATTTGCAGTTTTAGGGGTTGATTTTAAAGGTCTGGAATGGATTCATCCATTTTGCATTACTTTCTAAGGGGAAACTGTGGCTCAGTTTTCGAATGTTTCAGAACTCGAATGGTCTTCTGGAATGGATTACGTTAGAAAACCGAGGTACCAATGTAGTTGTAACTTCTACAGCAGTACCCACTAGAGCCTTGGGGAAATGTCCCTTTCCCCAAGAGTCTACTAGAGCCTTGGGGAAAAGTCCCTTTCCAAAATCCCCCTCCCATGCAAACAGTGAGTCTTTAGGAAAGGAATTCCATCTCTAGTTCTACAAGTATTTCAGCTTTCACTAACATTGCTCTTTCTGGTTTGTAAACATTTCCCTCAAATTAGGAGTAGCCTCTAACACACTGACTTCTGACTTGAGATCTCACACAGTGAAGTACATCTTCAGCTTCTACACTACTCTCAAACCCCAAAAATGTTTAGTGCCTGAAAAGAGCTACCCACATGTGTCTTAGAGGAAAATCTGTTCTTCTCACGCCTTCTAATGAAATAACACATGTATTGCACAAGGAACTGGATTAAGAGTGGTGACACATACAAAATAAATAAATAAATATATAAGCTACAGTTCCTGATGTGTACATTCAAGTCGGTGAAACTTCTTCACCTGGAGCAACTACAGCATACAAGATCTGACAATTAAGTTCGTGAACTTGTTGCAACAATGTTGCTAATATTTTTTTATATCAGAGGATTATTCATTGTGAATTTGTACCAACTGGACAGTTAAGCACATTTACTGTTTGGAAGTACTGAAAAGGCTGCATGAAAAAGTTAGACAACCTGAACTTTTCACCAACAATTCACGGCACTGTCTGTGATGGAATTTTTAGCCAGTAAACAAATAAATGTATTGGAACACCCTCCCTACTCACCTGATCTGGCCCCCAGTGCCTTTTTTCTTTAACCGAAGATAAAAGAAATATTGAAAGGAAGACATTTTGATGACACAACAACCACTCTGATGGCCATTCTAGCAAAACAGTCCCAAAACTGCTTTGAAGGGTGGACTAGCCACTGGCATTGGTGTATAGCTTCCCAAGGCGAGTACTTTGAAGGTGTCCATAGTGATATTCAGCAATGAGGTATGTAGCACTTTTTCTAGGATGGGTTCGTGAACTTAATTGTCAGACCTTATAGTTCCATAAATAGGAAGGAGTTCAGTGCGTGTGCTTTCAGAAGGCGGTATATAGCAAGGTGGTTAAAAGCATGGGCTCGGGAGTAGAACAGACCTGGATCAAATCCTGGCTCTACAGCCTATGAGCTATGTAACATTAGCCACATCATTTATTCTCTCTAAGTCTCAGTTTTCTCATTTGCAGAATGAGGATAATAATAGTACCTACTTCATAGTTTGTTGTGAAGATTAAATGAGTCAATTCTTGGCAGAGTCAGTGTTTTATAAAAGTTAGCGACTATTACTTCTTCCCCAATTCTCTCACACTTATTAGAGCCATAACTTTCATCTATTTTGTTAAGATAGGGAATTATGCAGGGAACCAGGCCTGGGAAGCTGGGAGCTCACAGAATAAACCTTGGGACACTAATGTGCCATAGGCAAAGAGAGGCGATGGTGGTCAAGAAGACTAGGATGCCAGATTAAACCAAAAGTTCCCACACACTCACAAATACCAAACATTAAGAGGCCTACTAGAATAGCTGCAGGACATGATGGCAAGACAAAACCATGTGACTGAGCCAGCTTGCTGACCCAGTTTCACCTTCCTCCTTCTCCCCATCTCCCCCACCCCCAACTTTGGCAAGGCCTGATCTCAAGCAAGCCTGGCCCAGAGGCCATAGGTGATGACAGTAACCTTCAAGCCAGAGTGCGTGCAGAACTAAGAAACAAGTACAGCTCTCTCCAGCAAAGGTAATTCCCAGAGGTGCACCTGGAAAGATGTAAGATTTGTTCACAAATTCTGAAAGTTTATATGGTAAGAGTTGATCTTTCCAACTAGCAACATTTGAGTAAACCTGAGTGGGAGATTGAGTCACGAGTTTACTCTGTAATCAGTAATCTCATGGACAGATTTTTGTCCTTTCATTGCTCAATTTCTACCCCTGAGTCAACAAAAACTCCAGCTTTTGGTCCCTGTGGTGGTGACTATTAATCAATGTTGGGGTTTAACATTCTTCATTCCAATGGGATCACACTGCCAAAACGGATGCTGTCATTCAATAAGTGGAAAGCAGATGTTTCCAGGCATTGGCCTGGCCAGCACTTAAAGTAGTGCTATTATCTGGTAAAAAGAAGTTATGACTAGATGGTATGTAAAAAGTGTCAGTACTTTTGACTCATGGTCTCCAAATAAAATATCATGCAAAAAACATATTGTACTCATGTAATAGCTCTCTTCATGTATTGGTCATAAGGCTAATTTGATGGTTGAAAATAAACACAGGCAGAATACATATAACTCTTATGCTAACTATTCCCTTGGCCCCTCAAGCATTTTTTCTCCCTTCTTCTCCCCACCCCCACTCCGGTTCAAGCCGTTGTTTCTCAGTCTAGTTGTGTAGGACACAGTTCCCTGACCCATGCTGGTATTATGAGCCTTGGGCTCCCCACGGCTGAGGCAGCTGGTCATCAGCCGGCTGTTCACAGCAGCTCATGGCAGCCACGCTGACCTCCGGCTGCTCATGGCAGCCCAGCTCCAGAGAGAGCCGTTGTTCACAGTCTTAGCTGTAGAGGGTGCAGCTCACTGGCCCACATGGGAATCGAACCGGCGACCTTAGCGTTAGGAGCATGGTGCTCCAACCACCTGAGCCACCAGGCCGGCCACCCTCAAGCATTTTTTGTGTTCTACCTCTTCTTCCTTTGAAACAAACAAGCTCTTATCTTTTTAAATTTAACATTTCATTATTGAAAATTTCAAACATATACAAAAGTTAGGGAGAGTAGTATTACAAACTCCTATGTACTCATTGCCCTGCTTTAACAATCGTTAACATTTTACCATTCTGTTTCATTTAGTCATTCCTCTCTCTAAATTAAAAAAAAAATTGGAGGAAAGGAGTGTTAAAGATTAAAGCATTACATCATCTATAAATCCCATTGTGTGTTCACCACCCAGAGTCAGTTCTCCTTCCATCACCATATATTTTAATACAGAATTGTACACCTAAAATCTATGTAATTTTACTAACAATTGTCACCCCAATAAATTTAAAAAATAAATTATAAAAAAAAGAAAGTGACAGAAACAAAAAAAAAAGATTAAAGCAAATCTCAGACATTATGTCATTTTATTCACAAATAAATTAGTATGTATCTCTAACAGATTGTTTTCTCCAACATAATTGCATTTCCAGTTATAAGATAAATAAGTCCTGGGGATGTAATGTACAGCATGGTGACTATAGTTAATAATACTGTCTTGTAAATTTGGAAGTTGCTAAGAGAGTAGATCTTAAAAGTTCTCATCACAAGAAAAATAAATTTGTAACTATGTGAGATGATGGGTGTTAGTACACTTATTGTGGTAATTATTTCACCATATATACATATATCAAATCATTATGTTGTACACCTTTAACTAATACAGTGTTATACGTCAATTATATCTCAATAAGACTGGAAAAAAACGTAATCACAACACCACACCTAATGAACAGCAATTTTCTAGTATCAGTTAATACTTAGTCCAATTTTATTTTTCTCTAATTGACAAGCTCTGCACTGGAAGAGATGTTTGAAATGAGGAATTGGAGGCTCTGAGATGTGGCCTGCCTTGTGCAAGATCATAAAGCCAGTTAATGAAAGACCTGTGATTAGAATACAGTTCTCTCAATCCACTGTTCAGTGTTCTTTTTGCCTTCTCCATGGTTTTCTTTGCTTTCTAGTCTCCACTTACTGCCTCTGATTGTCTTTCCTAAATTTCTCCCCTTTCCATCTGACAGAACAGTCACCAGTTTCTACTTTAGTGTAAAAAAAAACAATAAGAAATAAGATCAGGGGTGGCTGGTTAGCTCAGTTGGTTAGAGCGTGGTGCTCTTAACAGCCAGGCTGTGTGGTGGGCTCCAGATAGCCTGGGTGATGACAGGTAGGATTTGAGTAACACTTAGGTTCTTAGATTTTTGGTAGCAGCTGAAAATCATTGGCTATAGGTGAAGAAGGAGAAGGCAGGCAGACTCCCGACCTGATCGCCACATGGGCCACTGTGAGCTGCACCCTCCACAACTAAATTGAAACAACTACTTGACTTGGAGGTGATGGGTCCTGGAAAAACACACTTAAAATAAATAAAAAGTTTGTTGTTGTTGTTTTTGTTTTGTTTTTTTAAAGCAAGACCTATTTTTTTTAAAAAAAGAAAGAAGATCATGGTGTTAAAAATCATAGTTGCTCTAGATGTTCTCAACTAAAGATTTGGCAGCAAACCAAGGCCAGAGCTGATTACTAACTGGCTTAGATGACTTTGGCACCCTCCTCTTCGTATATTAAAGCCAATGACATTCCAATGTTTCTGTCTATACATGTTTGCTCTTCTTCTGAATTAACTGCTTCAGCATTCAGATACTTGGAAACTTTGCTAATACTTGCCCCAAATTCCAGCACTTCTTGAATCAGTGGCACACCCTGGCATAGGCACACAGGAGTAACATTGTAGGGAACAGACCAAATACACTATAGAAGTACTGAGAGGATTAACAAGTAAGCCTGTTAATAGCAGCTGCTTGTTGACAATTACTGGGCGGTTGGCAGGTAGGCCTCAAAGGTCAAGGGAATGAATGGTCCAGGAAAAGCAGGGCAGGATATGTCCTGCAGAAGTTCTATGTAAAACTCAGTATACCTAGACCTTTGGACCCATGTTAGAGAGTCTTTGAGATTATGAGTGGGCAGAATGTATTGCACCAGATGTGCCTGGCAGAGGAATTTGAATTTTTATACTAACTCTAAACAAGCAGCCAAGTAAATCAACAAACCACCAAGTCAACCTATGATCAAATAGTTAGAAATGTAAAATAAAGTCTTACTAATCCTTGGGTTTCTATGTCTTTTCTTTGGACAAATATCTCCACAAAATGTTTGCAAGATTTCAGCTTTCAGCCTGATTGTGGTATTTAACTTAAAAAAAAAAAAGCTGCTGCATTGACCTGAAACCAAACTTGGGCAACTGCATAGAAAGCAGATCCACCAGAACATGGCCCCATGAGCCAGGCTGCGGGGTGAGCTCCAGACAGCCTGGGTTATGACAGGTAGGATTTGAGTAACACTCAGGTTCTTAGATTTTTGGTAGCAGCTGAAAATCATTGGCTATAGGTGAAGAAGGAGAAGGCAGGCAGACTTCCTAACTGGTTGGAACATGAAAATTAGACAGTAACAACACAAAATTATGTTCAAATAACCTCGCTGTCGTACAATGCCAAAGCCAAGCTGTTTCTCAGGTCAGTCATTTCCCACCATTGCTATTGAAATACTATTTTACTTAGTCTGTCCTGATTACGATGCATAATCAGGGAGAAATAGGGGCTTAAACAGCTTAAACCATTTATCCCAAATGATTGTTAGTCTAGTTTCTATTGGAGTTCAGAACTCAAATTTCCTGATTCCTTTGTCTTTTTACTGCATAATGAGTATCCTCCCTCTGCCTTAGTTTTCTTATCTGTTAAATGAGATAGTTTCTTCTTCGTAGAATTTATGCCAGCCTTCAATGAGTTAAAACATACAAGCACTCAGTAAATATAATGATGTATTCACTTATTTATCTATTCCCTTAATAAAAATTCACTTAATGTTTATCACCTACCATGTATGTACACAGGAAGGAGCTAAGCAGTATGAGTAATACAACAGGGTAAAAACAGGCTCCTTTCTTCAAAAAACTTACAATGTCGTAGGGAGGACAAGACATACTTCATGAATCGGTGACATAATCTGTGCTAAATGAGAAAACTTGACAAGGTAGGCTATAAGAGGTCAGAAGACATGACTTCTAGCTAACTTTTCCTCTTCTTTAACACACCTCAGGTTTCACCTCCTCCAGAAAGACTTCCTTGACATCTCTCCCCATTCTACTGCTAAGCTCTGAGACATGTCTCTCCTCTGTTCTCCCATAATCCCCTAGGCACAATACTCTCATTCATGCCCCATATTGCTGTAAATGCTCCATTTCTCTTTTTCTCCCACTATACAATGAGTGTTTTAAGAGCCATGGGTTTATTCATTTCTGTATCCCCAGGACATTGCACAATGTCTGGCACACAGCAGGTGGTTATCTCTGTTGAATGAATAAGAATTCGTTGTAATGAAAAATCTATTAGAAAACCGGCCATAAAACAGGGATTTTGGTCCCAGCCCTGCTACTAACCCAAACTCTAGGCTTTAGTTTCCTCATCAGTGATACATAGGCCAAATGAACTTCAAGAGTGTTTCTAGTCCTACCATTCTATAGCTGTTTCTTCTTTTGGTATCATGGAATATCTGGGGGCTGAGATATTACTGCACTTGTCTTCCCTACATTAAATATGTGTTAAAAGTTATAGGGCCGGCCCAGTGGCTCAAGTGGTTGGAGCGCCATGCCCCTAATGCCAAGGCGGCTGGTTCAATTCCCACATGGGCCAGGGAGCTGCGTCCTACACAACTAGACTGAGAAACAATGGCTTGAACTGGAGTAGGGGGGAAGGCAGAAGAAAAGGGGGAAAAAGTTATAGTGGAAACTATAGACTCTCTGGGACTTTTAAGTTTATTTCCAAAGTTCCTTGGGTGAAAAGTAACCTTTCCAAATTAGGTTAGCAGGAAGAAGAGATACTAGAACAATAAATAGATGTAGGGTTGCTTGTGGTGTGTATTTATTTTGGGCTATGTGAAAACACATGACTATCTGTAATAACAACAGCAACAAAAATAATGTGTATCTCAATATGACCTTAACTTTCATCTCCTTTTTAGAAAGGCCTATGTCAGTGCTTTTTCTCTACGGGCAACTTCAGCTCAGTAGTTACCATGTTTCATTCACTTTTTGTGAAAGAATTGACTAAGCACAGTCATCCCTCAGCATCCACCGGAGATTGGCTATAGAACCTCCAGGGACACCAAAATCCAGATGTTCAAGTCTCTTATATAAAATGGTGTAGTATTTGCATATAACCTGCACACATCTTCCCATATACTTTAAATTATCTCTAGATTACATATAATACCTAATACAATTTAAATGCTATACAAATAGTTGTACTGTATAGTTTAGGGAATAATGACAAGAAAAAAGTCTGTACATGTTCAGAACAGATGCTACCACTGTTTGCCTAACTACACACCGTGTTTCCCTGAAAATAAGACCTAGCCAGACAATCAGCTCTAATGCATCTTTTGGAGCAAAAATTAATGTAAGACCCGGTCTTATATTATATAAATAATAATATAATATAATATAAGACCGGGTCTTATATTATAGTAAAATAAGACCCGGTCTTATTTTACATTATATTACATTACATTACATTATGTTATATTATATTATATTTATTATATTATATTGGACCCAGTCTTATAGTAAAATAAGACTGGGTCTTATATTAATTTTTGCTCCAAAAGACGCATTAGAGCTAATTGTCTGGCTAGGTCTTATTTTTGGGGAAACGCGGTAGTACACATCAGCAACATGTAACATATTTTTTTGAATATTTTCTACCTGTGGTTGGTTGAATCCACATATGGGATCCCACAAATATGAAGGGCTGACTATATAGGAATGTCATCCTGAACTAGGAATACCACAAACCTGCCTTTGTTTCTCACTCTGTTCTCTGCAACTTTCTTTCCTTTTCCACCCCTAATCCAATATCTCTGGCTCTGCTTCTCACATTCTTTAGTGCTCTAGAGTCCTCATTCCTGACCCTTTCACCTTTGGCCCCATGAATTACTTTTCATCCACTCGCTGCATTTACCCATTCATCAGCATTCATTATGTGCCTACTTTCTAACAGGGATGAATCCCAGAAAATTTCATAGAGAAGACGTTTGAGCTGGGTCTTGAAGAATATGAGGGCACTGGAGATGAGGTGGAGGATGAATAAGGAAACATTATTCTAGGCAGAGGAACAACTTGTACAAAGTCGGTGGGGCATAAAACTCATAACACATGTATGGGTCCTGTACATAACTCAGGATACCTAGGACATTGGGAAAAGGTTAGAAGTGATGTTGGAAAAGTGAACAGAGGACAAATAATGAAGGGTCTTGTATACTATGCTAAGGGGCTTGGGTATTATCCAACAGGCTACAGGGAGCTATTGAAAACTTTTAGATAAGAGGTTAAAAAAATCAGATTTACATTTAGAAAAACCACCGTGGCAGAACAGGAAGGATGGTTTAGAGATGAAGACAACTGATAGGAAGAGGACTTGTCAGGACACTACTGCAATATTCTAGGTGAAAGAGAGAGAGGCCTGAGCCAAAGTCATGACAATGGGGATGAATAGAAATGGACAGCTGGGCACATGAGTGGGGTATTTATTTAGGAGGTAGGTGACAAGACCTAGTAACTGATTAAATGAGACAGATGAGGGAAAAGGTTCCTGACTCAGTTGAGTGTTTGAATGACAGTGTTTATTAGGACGGGGTACACAAGAGAAATCAGTCTTTAGGGAAAGGCAATGAGCCAAGGTTTGGATGCGTTAGGTGCAAAAGTGTCTCTTTCAAATTCTGTTAGATAAACAGCACTTGAAAGAAAGGTGAACACCTTCCAAATAGCTTAATGAGAATTCACATGATTCTGTACAGCTAATAAAATTGAAGATTAAGTTAATACCAATTACTTGATTTCTCAGTGAGAAATCTACCATATTTAGAAATCTTCATTAATTTGAAAAGCAATTTTACAAATCAAATCACTTATAAAGTTGGAATGCATACAAGAAGAAAAGATACATTACTGTGACATTATTAGGTTTCTCCTATAAAGCTTTTCAACTGAGTTGCATGAAATAAGTCTGCCAGCACTTCACTCTTCATTATAAAGCCTTTTTTTTCCCCAGAGACTGAGAGCCAACTCAATTAGCTATGCTGATGGAAGGAAGAATAGCACAAGTAATTGAAAACCACAGACAATTCAAAGCTCCATGGGCAACTCTTAGGAAAAAATGTGGCCTCCTGTAGTTCTCTGAAACCCCGAGTTGACCTCACTGGCAAATACAAATGGTCAGGCAGTGAACCTTCATGGAAAGTTTATGTTCTAGAAAATCTAAGATTACAAGTAGGAGGTAAGAGAAAACAGTGGGAGGAAGTAATAACATAATAACAGTGAAGCATAAAATTAAGATAAAAAGATTGTTCATTGTTATTATAACACAGCTATTGCTAGGAGTTGGGTTATTTGAAAGAGCAAAGGGTGAAAACTGAAATGTAATACCGTGTTTCCCCGAAAATGAGACGGGGTCTTATATTAAGGTTTGCTCCAAAAGACACATTAGGGCTTATGTTCAGGGGATGTCATCCTGAAAAGTCATGCTAGGGCTTATTTTCTGGTTAGGTCTTACTTTCGGGGAAACACAGTAGTGAGTGAGTGACTAAGGAAAAAGGGACAGGTCTACACATTGCTTTTTTGAGTTACAACTACATAGATTCATGTTTTCACATAGTGCAAGAGATCTCTAGAGAGATCTGAAACAAGGACAATTATTTATTTGCAATTTAGACCAAAAATCTAGAAGTTATGTCTGATTTACTTTTTCCCCTCAAACCCTAGATTCCCTCCATCAGTATGTCCTGATAGTTCTACCTACAAAATATGTCCTGAATCCACCCACTTTTCTCCATCTTCTCTGTTACCACCTTAAGCCAGGCCACCATCACCTCTCACTGAGACTACTGCAGTAGTAGCCTTTTAACTAATCTCCCTGCTGCTCCTCTAAAGCCTATCTACTATTCTCCGTGTACAATTGTGTAGTACTCCATGTACTATATACTCTACCTGGCAGCCAAAGGAATCTTTGCAAAAATCCACCCAGATCATGTAATTCCCTTCCTTAAAACCCGCCAGTGCCTTCTCACTCTATTTAGAAAGAACTCCAAATTCATTAAATGGCTTAAAAACAAACTATACTATCTAGTCTCTACCTGCTTCTCCACCTTATCTCTCATCACGCTCTTCCTCATTTACTAAACAGCAGCCATATTAGTCTTCTTTGTGTTCCTTAAAGAAGCCAAGATTTCCCAACCTCAAGGCCTCTGAATTTGCCATTCTCTTCACTTGAAACGCTTTTTCCTCCAAAGCATGTGACTGACTGACTCAGTCTTTTTAAAATTTTTTTTAATTTATTTTTTAAATTTATTGGGGTGACAATTGTTAGTAAAATTACATAGATTTCAGGTGTACAATTCTGTATTACATCATCTATAAATCCCATTGTGTGTTCACCACCCAGAGTCAGTTCTCCTTCCATCACCATATATTTGATCCCACTTACCCTCATCTCCCACCCTCCACCCCCCTACCCTCTGGTAACCACTAAACTATTGTCTGTCTCTATGAGTTTCTGTTTCTTATTTGTTTGTCTTGTTCTTTTGTTGTTTTTGGTTTATATACCTCGTATCAGTGAAGTCACATGGTTCTCTGCTTTTTCTCTCTGACTTATTTCGCTCAGCATTACACTCTCAAGATCCATCCATGTTGTCACAAATGTTCCTATATCTTTTCTTACCGCAGAATAGTATTCCATTGTGTATATATACCACAACTTCTTTATCCGTTCATCTATCGAAGGACATTTTGGTTGTTTCAATGTTTTGGCCACCATAAAAAAAGCTGTAATGAACTTTGGACCACACGTATCTTTATCTATAAATGTTTTCAGATTTTTTGGGTAGATACCCAGGAGAGGGATTGCTGGGTCATATAGCAATTCTATTCGTAACTTTTGGAGGAACCTCCACACTGCCTTCCATAACGGCTGCACCACTCTGCATTCCCACCAACAGTGTATGAGGGTTCCTTTTTCTCCACAGCCTCTCCAACACTTTTTACTATTTGTCTTGTTGATGATAGCCATTCTGACTGGTGTGAGGTGCTATCTCATTGTGGTTTTGATTTGCATTTCTCTGATGATTAGTGATGTTGAGCATTTTCTCATATGTCTATTTGCCATTTGTATGTCCTCTTTGGAGAAATGTCTCTACAGGTCCTCTGCCCATTTTTCAATTGGGTTGTTTGTTTTTTCGTTGTTGAGTTGCATGAGTTCCTTCTATATTCTGGATATTAGCCCCTTATCGGAGGCACTGTTTGCAAAAATCTTCTCCCATTCAGTTGGTGGCCTCTTTATTTTGTCGATGGTTTCTTTTGCTGTGAAGAAGCTTTTAAGTTTCATATAGTCCCATTCATTTATTTCAGCTTTTACTTCCATTGACTTTGGAGTCAAGTTCATAAAATGCTCTTTGAACCCAAGGTCCATAAGTTTAGTACCTATGTTTTCTTCTATGCAGTTTATTGTGTCAGGTCTTATGCTTAAGTCTTTGATCCATTTTGAATTAACTTTGGTACATGGTGACACATAGCAGTCCAGTTTCATTCTTTTGCACGTGGCTATCCAATTCTCCCAGCACCGTTTATTGAAGAGGCTGTCTTTCCTCCATTGTATGTTTTTAGCTTCTTTGTCAAAAATTACCTGTCCATATTTATGTGGTTTTATTTCTGGGTTCTCAATTCTATTCCATTGGTCTATGTGTCTGTTTTTCTGCCCATACCATGCTGTTTTGATTATTGTAGACCTGAAATACAAACTGAAGTCAGGGAGTGTGATACCTCCATTATTGTTCTTTATTCTTAAGATTGCATTGGCTACTCGGGGTCTTTCGTGGTTTCAAACAAATCTGATGATTTTTTTTTCTATTTCTTTAAAATATGCCATTGGGATTTTGATGGGGATTGCATTGAATCTCTATGTTCCTTTGGGTAATATGGCCATTTTAACTATGTTGATTCTTCCAATCCATGAGCACAGAATGTCTTTCCATTTCTTTATGTTTTCTTCAATTTCTTTCGAAAATGTCTTATAGTTTACAGCATATAGGTCTTTCACACTCTTGGTTAAGTTTATTCCTAGGTATTTTATTCTTTTTGCTGCAATTGCAAAAGGAATTGTTTTTCGTATTTCTTTTTCTGAGATTTCATTGTTAGTATATAGGAAAGCAATGGACTTTTGTGCGTTGATTTTGTAGCCAGCAACTTTACTGTATTCGTTGATTGTTTCTAATAGCTTTTTGGTGGAGTCTTTAGGGTTTTCCATATATAGCATCATGTCATCTGCAAAGAGTGATAATTTAACTTCTTCATTTCCAATTTGGATGCCTTTTATTTCTTTCTCTTGCCTGATTGCTCTGGCAAGGACTTCCAACACTATGTTGAAAAGCAGAGGTGATAGGGGACACCCGTCGTGTTCCTGAACGTAGAGCAAAGGACTTCAGTTTTTCACCATTAATTATGAAATTAGCAGAGGGCTTGTCATATATGGCCTTTATTATGTTAAGGTACTTTCCTTCTATACCCATTTTATTAAGTGTTTTAATCGTAAATGGATGTTGTATCTTGTCAAATGCCTTTTCTGCATCAATTGATATAATCATATGATTTTTGTCCTTTATTTTGTTTATGTGATGTATCACATTGATGGATTTGCGGATGTTGAACCATCCTTGTGCCCCGGGGATGAACCCCACTTGGTCGTGATGAATAATCTTTTTAATGCATTGTTGTATTCGATTTGCTAGAATTTTGTTTAGGATTTTTGCATCGGTATTCATCAGAGATATTGGTCTGTAGTTTTCTTTTTTTGTGCTGCCCTTACTAGGTTTTGGTGTCAGGGTAATGTTGGCCTCATAAAATGAGTTAGGGAGTACTGTCTCTTCTTCAATTTTTTGGAAGAGTTTGAGCAGGATTGGTATTAGGTCCTCTTTGAAGGTTTGGTAGAATTCACTAGTGAAGCCATCTGGTCCCGGACTTTTCCTTTTGGGAAGGTTTTGGATGACTGATTCAATTTCGTTACTGGTGATCGGTCTGTTTAGATTTTCCAGTTCTTCATGGTTCAGCCTTGGAAGGGTATATGTTTCTAAGAACTTGTCCATTTCTTCTAGGTTATTGAATTTGGTGGCATATAGTCCTTCATAGTATTCTTGGATGATCCTTTGTATTTCTGTGGTGTCTGTAATAACTTCCCCTCTTTCGTTTCTGATTTTGTTAATTAGTGTCTTCTCTTTTTTTATCTAAGTGAGTCTAGCCAAGGGTTTGTCAATTTTGTTAATCTTTTCAAAGAACCAGCTCTTTGTCACATTAATTTTTTCTATTGTCTTTTCATTCTCTATTTCATTTAGTTCTGCTCTAATTTTTGTTAATTCCTTTCTTCTGCTGACCTTGGGTTTCACTTGTTCTTCTTTTTCTAGTTCTTTAAGGTGTAACACGAGGTCATTTATTTGGGAGTTTTCCTGTTTCTTGAGATATGCCTGTAATGAGGTAAATTTCCCTCTTAAAACTGCTTTCGCTACATCCCAAAAATTTTGGTAGGATGTATTTTCATTGTCATTTGTTTCCATGTATCTTTTGATCTCTCCTCTAATTCCTTCTTTGACCCAGTCCTTCTTTAAAAGTATGTTGTTTAATCTCCATGTGTTGTGTTTTTGCCCGCTTTCTTTTTGCAGTTGATATCCAATTTCAAAGCCTTGTGATCAGAGAATATGCTTGGTATGATTTCAATCTTCTTCAATTTGCTGAGACTGATTTTATGTCCCAAATATGGTCTATCCTTGAGAATGTTCCGTGTACACTAGAAAAGAATGTATAGTCTGATGTTTTAGGATGAAGTGCTCTATAAATGTCAATTATGTCCATTTCATCTAATGTGTCATTTAGGGCTGCTATTTCGTATTTATTTTCTGTTTGGATGATCTATCCATAGCTGTCAATGATGTATTTAAGTCCCCTAGTATAATTGTGTTTTGGTCAATTTCTCCCTTTAGTTTTGTTAGTAGTTGCTTGGTATATTTCGGTACTCCCTGATTGGGAGCATAAATATTGATGACTGTTATGTCTTCTTGTTGTACAGTCCCCTTCACCATTATGAAATGTCCATCTTTGTCTCTTGTTATCTTCTTCACCTTGAAGTCTGTTTCATCTGATATCATTATGGCTACACCTGATTTTCTCTGGGTACCATTTGCTTGGAGTGTCAATTTCCACCCTTTCACTTGGAGTCTATGCTTGTCCTTGTAGCTGAGATGTGTCTCTTGGAGACAGCCCATGGTTGGGTTTAGTGTTGGACCAATCTGCTACTCTGTGCCTTTTTATTGGTGAGTTCAGTCCATTTACATTTAGGGTGATTATTGATATGTGAGGATTTCCTGTCATTCTATCTTTTGTTTTCTGGTAAGGCTGTGTCTCCATTGTTTCTTTGCCTTTTTGTTCTTGTCTATTATTTCTGTGAGGTGGTATTCTATGCTGTTTCCCTCTGTTTCTTCTTTTATTACCGTATATATTACAGTTCTGGAATTTTTTTGAGTGGTTACCCTTAAGTTTATGTAAAAGAAAGTTTGATACTTAGAGTATTCCATTTTCTTCAGCACGCTTACTTTCTCCATTCCCGTATTCCGGTTCAGGCCTTTACTCTCCCCCTTTTTGAGTTGTGGTTGCCACAAATTGTCCCTGTTGATGGTGGTCGAATAGCCTCCTTTAGTATTTCTTGTAGTGCAGGTCGTGTATTAGAAAATTCCCTCAGCTTCTGTATGTCTGGAAAGGTCTTTATTCCTCCTTCATATCTAAAGGATATCTTTGCTGGATATATTATTCTTGGCTCATGATTTCTCTATTTCAATAGTTTGAATATTTGGTTCCACTCCCTCCTGGCTTGTAGAGTTTCTGCTGAAAAATCTGATGATAATCTAATGGACTTTCCTTTGTAAGTTACCGTCTTCTTTTCCCTGGCTGCCTTGAGGATTCTTTCTTTGTCGTTGATTTTAGACAGCTTCAATACAATGTGCCTTGGAGTAGGCCTGTTGAGATTGAGGTAACTAGGTGTTCTATTTGCTTCTTGGATTCGAGGGTCCAATTCTGTCCACAAGTTTGGGAAGTTCTCATCGACAATTTGTTTCAATATATTCTCTGTTCTCTTCTCTCTTTCTTCTCCTTCTGGTATGCCCATTATTCTTATATTGCTCTTTCTGATGGAGTGAGAAAGTTGTTGCAGAGTTCTTTCATTTCTTTTAAGTCTCAATTCTCTTTCTTCTTCCATCTGTGTCATTTTCAGGTTTCTATCTTCGATGTCACTGATTCTTTCCTCCATCTGGTCAACTCTACTACCTAAGCTGGTTATTTCATTCTTAATTTCTTTTATTGAGTTCTTAATCTCCAGAGATTCTATTTGGTTCTTTTTTAAAATTTCAATATCTTTCGTAAAATGTTCATGCTGTTCTTTGATTGAGTTTCTGAGTTCATTTAACTGCCTATCTGTGTTTCTTGCATCTCGTTTTGTTTTTTCAGAACTGCAATCTTTAATTCTCTGTCATTTAAGTCACATATTTCTGTATCTTTAAGTGCCTTTTCTGGAGATTTTTCACTTTCTTTCTGAGCTGTCTTGTTGCCTTGGTTATTCATGGCAATTACTGGTTTACTATTCCTCTTCCTAGACATCTACAGGAGTGGCTTCTACAACAGGTTGATAGGAAGCGGTCTTTCTTTTGTTTTCCAGTACTTGTTGGTAGAATGTTTTTTTTTTTTTTCTCCAACTGCAGCTTAATTTTCTTCTGCCACACGGTAGTGCTATGTTTTCTCGGCACTATTCCAGCTTCTCACACAATGGGGGGATTCCCTGGGAGACGGGCTTCTCCTCTGTTAATAGTTTGTCTAGGTCACAGGGCGCATTGTCCCGGTGGGTATGCGGAGAGCTTTTGATGTTCCAAAGCTCTTCCTGCACCAGATTCAGAGCCCATTTATTTCAGCAGTTCTGTTTACTCCTGCAGGGATCCGCCCTGATAGGTGGGGTCAGGGGTGGGGTGAGTTGTGAGAGGTGGCCCAGAGCAATGGCGGCGACCACCACCACAGCTGGTCCTGCTTCCACAGCTCCCTCCCCTTTGCCGGAACTAGTTGGGCTGCGAATTTGTGTCTGTGGTCCACAATTCTCAGAACAGCAAATATTCTATTCTTTTGATCTGACAGTGCTACTCTTCTGCTTGTAGCACTGGGCAGGTGGGGGCGGGGCGAGCTCTGGGAGGGGAGGGAGGGGGTGGCTAGTCTCAGTGCCTACCGCTTCCGTTCTCTGCTCGGCATTGAGGGCTTAAACTACTGTTTTCAGTCTTCTTCCCTCAGTCTTTTCTCCGAGGTCTCTGCCGTGAGCGTTGGCTTCAGCCGTGTTATATGCTGCCCCCTCAGCCCTGTTCGCCATAAGCTGAGCCCTAACAGTCCTAGTTCTTTCCTCTCCCGCAGCTGCGGTAGTTCCCGGATGCAGCGAGCCCAGAGCTCTGAGGTAGGTCTGCGTCCTGCGCCCACGCGGCTCCGTCTCCTCACTTGTCCCTTTCCTCCTCCCCCACTTGTGCGATTCGCCCACCTGTAGGTGTCTTCGGTAGTGGGCCTCTTCGTCTTGCCTGTCTGCTGTGCAGGGAGTCCTTTGTGGAGTTATTGTTGTTCGATTCATTGTAAATTCCAGGGGAGCTTTACAGAGGCTCACCTCATGCCGCCATTTTGATGACGTCCCCCACCACACTTGATTTAATGGTAGGTTTAAAGGCAATAATATTTTGATCCTGAGACAAGATGAGTGCAAAAAGAAAGAGCTATTCTGTTGAGTGCAAGAAAGGAATTGTGAAGGACTCCTGGGGCAAGAATCTTACGGCTTTCTGCAAAGAGAAGAAGTTGGATCTCTGAATGGTCTGAAAATGGTGAGCAGGGTAGGATAACCTCAGTCAATAGGTGGACAAGGGAAATGCTAAGAAGCACAAGTGTGGATCTGATGGAGAAACTGACCTAAAATGGTTCCCTGTCACGTGGAACTGAGCTAAAATGGTGGCCCTAGCAAAGAGAGAAGTCCCCAGCCTAAGCCCCAGCCCACTTCCGCGTAGCCCCCTCCAAGCCACACCCCGAGCCAATCACCAGACGACACCTACCCCTTCCCCAACTCAAGGAAGTCCCCAACCCATAAAAACCTGCTCAAAACCTTGCTAGGGGCTCAGTATTGTGGGAAAGATCCCGCTGAGCCTGCCGGTGTAATAAAGCTGACCTTCCTAACTCTCTGAGTACCACTTGCATTCTTTCCGGTCCTGGTATCCCTAACAGACCAGGTCAGCAACCATTATTTCCTGAGCTGGAAGACATCATCTGTGAATGGATTGCTGACAGGAGAGCAAAGGCTTTAGTTGTGTGCAGGGCTCATATTCAAGCATTTGCCCTTGCAATGGCACCACAATTAGAAAAATCCCCAGAAGAATTCAAAGCATCACAACACTGGCTGGATGGCTTCCTTCATTGATATGAGCTGTCTCTAAGATTGAAAATACTTTTCAAGCTGGAAGATACTGAAGTTATTAAACGTGCACTTGCATTCAAGTGTTTTGTTGATGGCATCGACTTTTCTAGATACCAACTCTCCAACATGATTGCTATGGATGAAACTGCAGTTTTTATGGGCCAAGGATCTCAAACGACAATTGATCAAAGGGGTGCCTCGTCAATCTACATTCCCTCTACTGGTTAAGAAAGTGCACGTGTTACGTGTATTTTGGCAATTCTTCTGGATGGAAAGAAAGCCCTACCTCTAATCATCACTAATGGCAAGAAAGATAAGGTTGAATGTGTTTCAGGCATTTATGTTCTTGAAACGGAAAAAGCCTGGTGCACACAAGCAGTTATAAGGAAGTAGGTCGATTTAATGCTGCCACTTGTTTTGCGAGGTGGCCAAAGATTTCTGCTAGTCTGGGACTCAGCCAGCACTCACTGTGCTAAAGACATGAAGAACTTCCTTGCAGAGAGAATAGATCAAATAGTGATTCCTGCAGGAATAACTGCCTATCTCCAGCTTTGATATTATAATAAACAAGCCATTCAAGGACCATTTGCTCATGGAAATCAATGACTACATTGAAAATAGAATGGAGAGAAATCAGCGTGGAAACTTTGTGAAGCTAAGCCTGTAAGAGGTTGTGACTTGGGTGAAGAATTAATGGGATAAAATCACTGACAGCTGTGTTGCCAATGCACTACGAGCAGGCTACATGGAGAAGAAGGGCTCATTTAAGGAGAGCTCTGTTGCTGGACATGAGAGATTGGAGCCAATGCTTATACAGGAAATGGAGTTGCAAGAAATTCAAGCTGAAATTCGGGGTTTGGGGAGTTATGACAATGTTGCAGAAGAAGATGACATGACTATTTGAATAAATATAGATTTTTGTAACTGCATAAATGAATAAATGTAGATTGTTGTACATGCAAAAATAAGACATCCCTTGAAAATAAGCCCTGATGTGTCTTTTGTAGCAAAAATTAACATAAGACCCAGTCTTATTTTTGGGGAAAGTTATTTGCCTTTCTAAGCCCCTATTTGAGGGTGGATGCTTAAAAAAATCAAGGGGGCCGGCCCTGTTGCTCAGGTGGTTAGAGCTCCATGCTCCTAACTCCAAAGGGTGCCTGTTCGATTCCCACATAGGCCAGTGGGCTCTCAAACACAAGGTTGCCAGTTCAATTCCTCAAGTCCCACAAGGGATGGTGGGCAGCGCCCCCTGCAACTAAGATTGAACACGGCACCTTGAGCTGAGCTGCCACTGAGCTCCTGGATGGCTCAGTCGGTTGTAGTGTGTCCTCTCAGCCGCAAGGTTGCCGGTTCGACTCCTGCAGGGGATGGTGGGCTGCACCCCCTGCAACTAGCAACAGCAACTGGACCTGGAGCTGAGCTGCGCCCCCCACAACTAAGACTGAAAGGACAACAACTTGAAGCTGAACGGCACCCTCCACAACTAAGATTGAAAGGACAACTTGACTTGGAAAAAAGTCCTGGAAGTACACACTGTTCCCCAATAAAGTCCTGTTCTCCTTCCCCAATAAAAAAAAATTTAAAAATAAAAAATACAGAGAAAAAAAATCAAGATGCAGCACTGAATAGGTATAAATTCCAAGATGACAACTCATTAACTTTTCAGAAGAAATCAGAATTTCCTTGTAACGTTTTCATCTCCATGTTAATATCTTCGTGCACAACAATGCATTTCAAAGAGGTTAATCATGCCTTTTAGGAAGTGTTTGTTGTTTGAAACTGCTCATTGAATATTTTTAAGCCTTGAATAACAATTTAGGGTACAGCCTTAAGTGAAAAGTAGGGGCTTGACAGGAGGAATAGCAGCTGTTTTCTGGAGATTTCTCCAAGTTGAGTGATTTCCCCCCCAATTCCAATCACCTCTTCAAAAGTTTCAAGGAGATAGTCCCAAAGAGCAGAAGACAAGTTAATTACAGGTATAAATTTAGATAAATATCTCACAGCCATTTATTTCCTAATGTATTCCTAATGACTATAACGATACACAAAGTAGTGTGGAACAAAACAAACAAATTGAAAAAGGATGTACTCAGATCATTATTTATATGAAGTTTTAAAAGATGCAAAAAAACACACTTGTTTATGGATGCATGTGTATGTAGTAGAAGTCCAAAAACTTGCATGGGTATGGGAATCTCTACATTCAGGACCTCTGCCTATAGGAGGATGAGATTAGGAGACTACACAGAAGCTACACTTGTATCTGTCAGTTTTTTGGTAACTGTTATTGAAATGTAACACGTATGAAAAAGAGCACAAAATAAGAGTACAGCTTAATAAATGTTCACAGCATGAGCACACGTATATAACCAGAGCTGTATCTGTAGTTTTGATTCTTAAATGGGGTGGTGGATATGTGAGTATTGGTTATATTATCTATACTTTTCATATGCCTGAAACATTTAATTTAAAGATTAAAGAAACAGTAACCTCACAAGGGCCTCAAATGGTTAGACTACCCATCTTTTAAATTCCCTTCCAGTTGTAAAAGCCTATGAAAATCAAATAAAAAATAGGGCTAAATTAGTTAAAAACAATAATTGTTACAAGTTATGTCATTTAAATGTATTGTATAATAATATCAAAATGCAAAGAATTGTAGTGACTTGGAACTAACGGAAGGGAATTTAATGTATACCTGGGTGGGGTGGGGGGGCAATCCTGCCCTTTTCCTTCCGCGGCCACCTCCCAGCTCAACCCTGTATTTCAACATAGCTGATAGAAGCTTCTATCACCTGTTGCCAAAGAAACCTCTGTCTCCTACACTGTCGTCAGAAAGGATGGCAACACTGGGAAAAGGAACTTGGGATCACGGTTGTTTCAGCCTGGATGCTACCGATGCTACCCTCTGCTGGCGGAAGACTCATCTTGTAGCTAACTAGTTGCATTCTTTTCCTGTTATCAATCTAGGCCACCTCCAATATATAAACAGGGTATGAGTGTCGCAATCCATTGTTTATAGCTTGCCTGCATTTTCCTATAAATAGAAGCACTGTTTCACATAGCAGTTGAGCCCCCAGGGTCATCTCCTCAGATCCATATTGTAATCAAAACCAACCCATGTTTCTAGGGAAAATGCTTTCACTTAGGATCAAGCGTTCACCCTGTATCTCCTATGTGCAAGGCATTGCAGGGCTATCACTATGACTCAGACAGAGTCCTTGCACCTAAGAAAGGTATTTATCTTGTAAGGGGAAATAAGACATTAACGTGAGTGACTATGCAAGGCAGACTATTTGAAGTGCCAGTTGGAGGCATACACACAGAGAACAAGTGAAGATCAATAAGAGGAAGATGTAGGCCAGCCCAGTAGCTCAGGTGGCTGGAGCGCTGTGCTCCTAACACCGATGGTCGCAGGTTCGATTCCCACATGGGCCAGTGAGCTGTGCCCTCTACAGCTAAGATTGTGAACAACAGCTCTCCCTGGAGCTGGGCTGGCGTGAGCTGCCACAGGACATGGGCTATCGTTTGCTGCCAGAAGCGGCCGGCAGCCAGCGTGAGCGGCCGGCAGCTGGCATAAGCTGCTGTGAGCTGGTGACCTGGCGACCGACTGCCTCAGCTGGGGGGAGCCCAAGGCTCATAATACCAGCATGGGCTATGGAGCTGTGTCCTACACGACTAGCCTGAGGAATAATGGCTTGAACCGGAGTGGGGGTGAGGGAGGTGGAAGAAGGGGGAAAAAAGAGGAAGATTCCACATCTTGGGAGGAGAAACCAAGGAAGGCTTTATGAAAGCAGTGGAATTTGACATGAATGATGATAGTAAGGGGTAAGGTGTTTCAAGGAGATGGAACAACAGAAGCAAAGGAATGGAAATTGGAAAACATGAGCTGTGGCCTAGGAATGGCAAATAACCCCTCCTGTTGAGCCAGAGTATTAGGGGAGAATCCACTTGAAGATCCCAGGCTATGGTTGGCAGCAGGAACAAGGAAAACCTCCTTCGCCAATCTCCTGTTTGGAGTTGCACAAATGACTCCTGTAGTTCAAGTAAGGCAGGGTAAGGGAGTTAAGATGGGAGAGTCCAGCAGGTTGAAGGTTGTGAGTTTCTGGGAAAAGGGCTCTGGGATATAGAAGGCTGTGGATTTGAAGGAGAAGCTCTGGGTGAGGGCTGGGAAATAAACAAGAGGTAGGGAATGGAGCCCGGAGTTGCCTCCACTTTCTCCCATTCTGCCTTTTCCCCCCTTTCTTTTCTCCCTCATCTCTGGCCAGCCCAAGAGACTGACAATGAAACAGCAAGAGGATGAAGCGGGGAGACTTCAGTGGTAGCACTTACATTTCCTGCTGTGAGGGGTTGGGTGGTCATCATGGTAGGGTGGAGTGGTGGGGAGTTGAGAGAGTAGCTGTGGAAGGCAGTGGTTGAAAGGGATTTTCCTTTGATCTTTCTTCATCTTTTGGAAGTTAGTTTTTGTCACTGCTGGCCCTGGGCCTGCCATAAGGGAGAAATGGAGAAAGAAGTGGGTATCCTCCAGCCATGCAGCTAGGGTAGCAGTTCCTAGCTACATCATAGCCAGATGTGGTTAGATCTACATACATCACAGTCTCCCAGTCTCTTTCTTCTTAAGTGTAGAGCAAAATTTATTGCTGAGTTGGGAATATTCCCTTTGTAGAAGGAAAGCAACCTACCATCACCAGAGAGGCTAAGGACACATGAGTTTCAAACTCAATTTGATAACAGTAATGATAACAATAAAATAACTAGCATTAGTTGAAGGAATGCTGTGAGGCAGGCACTGAACTTTCCTTATTTCATTTAATCCTCATAGTACAAGCAGTACAGATGTAAATCTTGAGATCAAGCCAACCTGAGTTTGAAATCTTAGCCCTGTCACTTAGTAGCTCAAGCAGAGTGCTTGACAGAGTAAGAACTTAATAAATATGAAATAAACAATTATCCAAACAATTGATATTAATAACTAATATTAATATCACAATGTATATGTGTATACACACACAATTCTATGAAGCAGGTGCTATTATTATTATCCTCGTCTTATAGATGAGGAAATTGAGGTCCTGTAAGGAATTTGTACAAGTTTACGCAACTACTTAGTGACAGAATCTGAATTAAAAACCACTTCTCAGTATAGAGTTTCTGTTAGAGATGATGAAAAAATTCTGGAAATCTCTAGTAGTGATGGTTGCACAGCATTATGAATATGCCTAATGCCACTGAATTGTAGTTACAAGTGGTTAAAATGGTAAATATTGTGTTCTGTATGTTTATCACACATACAAAAACAAAAACAAAAAACCCTAGTTGTCAGAAGCTTGGATCTTAACCACTGTGTTATATATACTGCCTCTCAATGAACATTACTTTAGTTTCTATTGTTCATAATGCCCGTCAGTGTCATAGAACAAGGACAAGATTTGCAGTCAAAAGAGCCTCTATTCAAATACCACATCTGCTTCTTACTCATCGTGTTATCAGTGAGTGAGTAAGACTTGTCTGGGTTTTCTTGGGTGGAAAGGGGAACCAAGTTCTATGCAAGCCCCTCTCAAAGGGTTCCTATCAGTTGCAGACACACAGGTCCTAATTACGTTGCTGACTGACCTTGGGGAGAAGGGACCCTAGGCAGTTCTGAGCTGCTGACAAGGAGGGCAATTAAAGTTTGAGCCAGTTTACTCCTTCTTGGTTATTCCTTTCACCAAAGTGAAATGCCGCAGCTACTGGTGGAAATATCTAAAAGGAAGTAAGACAGTTACTGATAGGGGAACTTGAGGAGGATGTACTTGGAAAGGGGAAGGAAGATGAGCTCACATTGAGATAAACCATTTTCCGTGGGTTAAAACGAAATAAAGCCAGTGTTTTCACATACCACGGAAAAGAAACCAATGCCACAAGCAATCCTGGTAGCTACTTTTCCTGCAGAGTGACCACTGTTTTGCACAGGATTCTTTGGAAAGAAAGCCAAAGTCCCTGTCAGTCTCTTTGGTCCCTCTATTGTTTTCCACCATACACAATAAAGAGAAGAAACACTCAATGATAGCTGATTCCTCAGATACACCATGACACTGAGAGAAGATGACACATAAGGAAATCCACCCCCTTTCCCATTTTCCAGACTACAACTTCCTACTCCCTCAATTTCCCTAAAGCTATCACTAGACTTGTCCAGGAATGAAGAAATGTAATCAGCGGATGCTGCCCTCTATTGGAAAGCCAGGCCTCATCAGAAGCTGCACAATCAGACTTGGCTGCTAAGTCATTTTGTGTGTTAATTGTTTGAAGCTCATGACACAGTTCCTAATAAAAGCAATTCAGGGTTCCAGGCTGCCCACCAAAGTGCATTTACCCTGAGAGGAAGACATGCAAACACCTTGCCAGGGCACAAGGCAGGGCAAGTCCGCTATCCCCTCTACACAGGACAGAGAGTGCCTACTATAGCCTAGAGGAGGAGAATTTCTGAATGCCTCCTGTTCTTTTCCCCACCCTGACCCCATTAACTAGGCTCACCCTGTCCAGAGAAATGCAGGCATGCATAGCCCTGCTGGTGGCATTAAATGCTTGTATTTTTATTAGCCTCCTTCAGCTGCACTTCAGCAGGCTTGTTTCCATGCACCTTGGTTCTCTCAGCCTCAACTGACTCAGCACATTGGCTCCTGATGCTCCCCACGGTCCCCTGCTTCCAGGTCCATTTTAGCCATGTCCCTCCATTTAGATCTCAGTAAATTCTCTCAAATTCTGTTAGTTTTCCCATGGCTTCACACACTCACCTTCTGCCCATCCCCTTGGATTGAGCTGACATGTTCCCTAAGGCTGGAGATACCAGAGATCACCTAGTACCCAAACAGAAGGGATACTTACTCCTATAAAGTCATCCTTCAGTATCCTGAGGGGTTTGGTTCCAATTCCACCACAAATACCAAAACCCATGAATGTTCAAGTCCCTTATATAAAAAAGATGTAGAACAATGCATACAGTTGGCCCTTTGCATCTGTGGATTCTCAACTGTAGCTCTAAAATACTGTTTTTGATTGTGGTTGGTTGAATCCATGGATGCAAAACCCACAGGTATGAAGGGCCAACTGTACTCTGCCTTGTGCTTTAATGTCAGGCAAGGAGGTTGTAGAACTATTCTCACAATCATCTTGACCTGTCTTCTCATCACCATTGGTGCTGCCACCTAAGAGAGTAACAAGGGAATCCACTAGACTCAGATTGTTCAGACACAATTATGATTGGAAACACTGGGTTTTAAAGGTCCTAAGGAAATACTACCTAAATTATATTCCTTGTCTCTTAGTTGGCAGAAAGGTAATGCAATGGGACACTGTCTGCAAGCAAGAATATATTAGAATTATGCTGAAATGATGTGGACTATGTTAGAATTTTTTAGATTTACAAACTGCTTTAAGAAACATTTCATGGCTCTGGCCCTCGAGCTCTCTTGCCCTCGCTCTTTCTCCCTTTCTTCCTCCTCTCTCTCTCTCTCTCTCTCTCTCTCTCTCTCTCTCTCTCTCTCTCTCTCTCTCTCTCCCCCCCCCCGCACATACACACACCTCAGCTAGGCCCATTCTCTTCCCTGAGAACGTATCACTAATAAACCCTGCTTGCATATTAATCAGCTTGCTGACCTTTGATTCTTTATTGTGTTGGCAAGAAGAACTGAGACCCCCATAACATTTTGGTGCTGTGACTTGGGTTGCACCATTTGTCTCCAGCTGTTTGGAACACAAACAGAGGCTATAAAGCTACAAATGATCATCATGAACAACTATTAACCCCTGGGACCCCAAGCTCCAGACACCTATCATGGGTGATGGATGCATACTTCCCTCCGCCTCCTCTAATCAATAGTTAGCAAGCAGATGGAACCCAAAGTAGTCTCAACCTCCCTTTACAGCATGAAGCAGTCAGAGCTGTCATTGCCCCAAAGTCCCCAAAGATTTGGGTTTCTAGTGCTCGAGGGGGGAAAATGTTAGGTAGAAGTTAGAAAATTGTGGAGGAGGAGTGGTGAGAGGGGGTCCATAGTGCCTACAGAAAAAGCTCATAACTAGCTTTGATTAATTGACTCCAGACGCATATCAGTTTTTACAGCAACAGATGACAAGAGGTGGTCTGGAGCAAGATAAGGATCTGAGTCAATGAACCTCCACCCATCTTAGGGGGTCACGCCCTCCTGTGGAAGAGCATACACCACTTTTCCCACCGGTAACTTTCTCACCCACCCAGCAAAATATAAGTTCTCCAGACAAGGGCTCTCTCTCTCTCTGACCCTCGAGCTCTCTTGCCCTGGCTCTCTCCCCCTTTCTCTCTCTCTCTCTCCCCCACCACCTCAGCTTGGCCTGTTCTCTTCTCTGAGAATGTATCACTAATAAATCTGGCTTGTATGTTAACAAACAAACAAACAAACAAACAAACATTTCATGGTCCAAGTGCTAAGATATAATTAAGTCTGCAGGAAACTGGATTAATTTTACTTTCTTAAGTAGTAGATGCCACAAGTATGGTGAAACGAACTGGCAGCCCAATTCTTCATAGTCTCAAAGAGATCAATGTGCAGTGAATTTCCCAGGTCAGCTGAGCCAGGAACCCTCTGGGGCCTAACAGATTTTACCTGAATGTGTAGGCTGCCCCACATCTCCTGGGCACATCGGATTCTCCCATGGGGACCCGAAGTTAGACAGAATTTATGTAGTTGGCTGCCCTCTGGTGTCTGCAGAGCAGCAACAACAGCAGGCAGGACAGTAGTTAAGGTTCTATTAGGTATGGCAGCAGGACAGCAGGGTTTGTGCCTGGTATAAAGGTGCCAGGCTAAGGTAGTGTGGGACTGAAATTGAGCCCCTCCTCTTTTCACCAAGCTGTGTGTCCCGCACAGAGCTACATCCACCTGGAGGTCGACATCTTTTTCTTATTTGTCTGACCCAAAGGGCCATCTATTTCAAATCTTAATTTAGAAATCTCCACATCGCTTGAGATTTCTAATTTGTAGAGGTACCATATAGGCTACCGCCAGTCCTATACAATAAGTCATGCAGTTGGCATGTACCCATTCTGTGGGAGCATCATTTCCATTTCTGAAAATTTACTTGCCCTCTAAGAATGGCTCAGGGGTGGGGTGACTGGTTAGCTCAATTAGTTAGAGCATGGTCCTGGTAGCACCAAGGTTGCTGGCTTGATCCCCGCATAGGCCACTGTGAGCTGCACCCTCCTTAAAAAAAAAGGAAAAAGAAAAAAGAATAGCTTAGGGGTGTGTGCAGGAGGTGCTAAAAGGAACAGAAAATGTCTAGATCTTGTCATAATGCCCTGAGTTCACTCAGGAGGCTAGGGAAATCTCCAAGCCACAGTTCAGCACTTCTGCTGCAAATTTTATTGGAGCCCACTTTTACATGAGTGGAAACCACTAGTAGATGTTCCTATTAAGGGACCAGTATCCCTGAGTCTAAAATCCCAAATAGCAACAATTGGCTAGAGCCAAGTGGGGGCAATTTCTTTGATATAGATCGCATGCTCTGTAGCTGATTAAGGCTGTTTCACTGTTTTACCTGCCTGGCTCATATAGACATTCAAGTTAGTGACTCCTGTGACATAGATCAGGAAGAGCAAAGAAGGTAAAAGTGGCACCTTGGCCAAAGTACATACATAATTACATGTGGTAGAGACTACCCATCAAAATCTACTCTCTTTTTCTATAATAATAGAATTGTAGCTGAGACGTGGCTGCCCAACTAGGAATCCCCTTTTCTAGCCCTAAAACCCTTTGCAATTAAAGTGGTAGTGTGACTAAGTTTTTACCAATGGCATGTGAGTGGAAATGATGTGTGCTACTTCTAGGTCTGGTCTGCAAAATCTTGCCAAGTGCTTTTCTGTGACCTTGCCCCTCCCGTGAGCTGATACACACAGGTGCATCTAATCTGGCTGCAACTACGCTGCTAAGGCTAAAGTTCAAGGGGTGATGAGAAATGAAAGAGGTTTAACCTAAGTCCCTAAATGACCACACGGAGCAGAGTGGTCCTGCAAATTTTAACTACTCATTCTTGTTGCTATTTGAGAGAGACATGTATTTCTTTTCTTTTCTTTTTTTTGGCGCGGGGGAGGGTGTGTGTTCTTTCATTCCTTTTTTTTAATTAAAGTTTATTGGGGTGACAATTGTTAGTAAAGTTACGTAGATTTAAGGTGAACAATACTGTATTACATCATCTATAAATCCCATTGTGTGTTCACCACCCAGAGTCAGTTCTCCTTTCATCACCATATATTTGATCCCCTTTACCCTCATCTGCCACCCCCCATACCCTCTGGCAACCACCAAACTATTGTCTGTGTTTATGAGTTTTTGTTTCTCATTTGTTTGTCTTGTTCTTTTGTTGTTTTTGGTTTGTATACCACATATCAGTGAAATCACATGGTTCTCTGCTTTTTCTATCTGACTTATTTCGCTTACCATTATACTCTCAAGATCCATCCATGTGAGACATGTATTTCTTTAAGCCATTGAACTATTGTTGGATTCTTTGCTTATAGCAGCCAGGACTTATTCTAATTAACACAGTGATCAATGAAAGGATCTTTGTATGAAATACTGAACAGAGTAGTAGTTATCCACCTAGAAAACATTTTGGGATATATCACCCAATCTGGCCTCAAATCAACCTGGACTAGCTTTAACAGTACCACTTCTGGGTCATTTGGGGGGTAAAAAGTGCCTAAGTGTGCAAGTGGGATTGTTTAAAAGACAAGAGTGATGTCAAACAAGGTCATTAGCTTAGAGGCTTCCAAGATGATTAATGTTGTCTGGCAATTTTTAGATTTTCAGATGGTGTTATAATTTTTGTTTTAAACATCAAACATGATTTATAAAGCTCATGAGGAAAATGATAATCTGTTGTATATACCCACATTTCTGATCTAATTGTTTTCTTCTTCATTCCTGATGCTCCAAGATTCCTTCTTTTATAATTTCCTTTTTGTTTAAAGAACTTCCTTTAGTCATTATTTAAGAGTAGGTCTGGATTTCTAGTCAATATGGTGGAGTAGGTAAATGCTGTGCTTACCTCGTCTCACGACCACATCAAAATTGCAACTAAATTACAGAATAACCATTACTGAGAATTGCCTGAAGTCTAGCTGAACCAAAGCCCTACAAGTAAGGACATACAGACAAAGCCATCTTGAGACTGGTAGGAGGGGCAAAGATGCGGAATGGGCTGGTTGCACACCAGTGTGTGACCATTAAAAATCGGGAGGGCTATCTTAGCTGCAGAGTTTCCCCCTCCCTGAGGAGTGAGGGGTTCCAGTCCCACAACAGGCTTCCAAGCCTAGGGTTTCAGTGCTAGGAACAGAAGTCCCCATAACTTCTGGTGTGAAAACCAGCAGAGACTGTGGCTGTGTGAGATGGAGGGCCTGCAGTCCCAGGTGCTCCTCCTAAAGGGCCCATGCACACGGACTAACTTGCTGATGTACTCACTCGCTCTGAGCTCCAGCACTGGGGCAGCAGCTCAAAAGATGCCAGGAACATCAGGGGAGAAACTGAAGTGTCTGGTTTCAGGATGAGGGCTGGAAGGGCTGGTTTCTCCCGTATGGAAGAGTGGGTGGAAGCCATTGTTTCTTTGTTGAGTCCTCCCTTCCCTGGTGTGCAGACACAGGTGCTGCCATATCTGAGTTTCCATCAACCTGGCTAACACTTTTCACCCTACCCTGGTGATTCTGAGATCCTGCCATACCCAACATTCCAACCCTCCCAAGCCGCTTCAACTGACTTTTACATAAAAACAGCCTGTCTTAGCTCACACTACAGACTTTCCTAAAATCTCTCAAAGGTTCACAAAACCCAAACAAGCAGCATCTGGCTTCAGCATGTCCTGTACCTCCCGCTGAGCAGCCCTAAGCCTGGAACGAGTGACAGCTGGCCTTCGTTCAAGGCTTGGCTTCTTAAGGCACCTCCAAGCACAGCATGAGCAGTGGTCATCTGTGGATTTCTTTGTGGCTCATAACAGGTGGCCCTGGGCAGGGCACAGACTGCAGCTCAACTTAACCTGCAGCAGGCCCCTCCCAGAAGGCCCTGGGGCTGGCACGCCCAGTGGCCAGCTTTGGACCAAGCTGGAGCATCACCTGGCTGCCTCCAAGGAAGACACACCAAAAGGACACACTGGAGAGGCACCAGAGCCCTGCTAGAGCGAATCCTGTTCTGTAGGGTCAGCCCCTGCACCACACCTCTTCCACTGTAGTCATGGCCAGTCCTCACAACCAATCAGCCCAAGGGTCAACCCCTCCCATTGACGGCAAACAGCAATGAAGTCTCAACTGGCAGCCATCTTTGGTTCCAGCCAGAGCACCACCCGGCCACCTCCAGGGACAACACACCCAAAGGGAGCACTGGGCCAGCACCAGAGCCCTGCTAAACTAATCTTGCTCCATAGGGTCAGACTTGCACAACAGCTCCTCCACTGTAGTCATGGCTAATCCTCACAACGAATCAGCCCAAAGACCAATCCTTCTCACTGATGTGCAAAGAGCAACCAGGGTCAACTACAACAGGAGGGTACACACAACCCATACAAGGCACACACGTGGAGAACCCAGCTAAGGTGACCAGGGAGACTACGCCACTGGGACCCACAGGACACCTTCTACATAAAGCCACTCTATTAAGACTAGGTGACATGGCAACCCTACCCAATACTTAGAAGCAAACACAGGGAGGTAAACAAAATGGAGAAGCAAAGAAATATGTCCATAGTGAAAGAACAGATAAAAGCTCCAGAAAAAAGAACTAAAAAAAAATTGGAGACAAGTTATCTACCAGATGTAGAGTTCAAAACACTGGTTATAAGGATGCTCAATGATCTCAGGGAGAATTTCAAAAAAGAAACAAGAAACATAAAATGGGTATAGAAAATATAAAAAAGAACCTGTCAGAAATAAAGAATACAATAACTGAAATGAAGAATACATTAGAGGGAATTAACAGTAGATTAGAAGAAACACAAATTTGAATCATTGATTTAGAAGAGAATGTAGCAGAAAATACTCAAAAAGAACAGCAGAAAGAAAAAAGAATCAAAAAAAAAAAATGAGGAGAGTTTAAGGGGCCTCTGGGACAACATCAAGTGCACTAACATTCACATCATAGGGGTACCAGGAGTAAAAGAGAGAGAGCAAGGACTGGAAAATCTACTTGAAGAAATAATATTGAATGTCAACTGTAATTGAAAAGTCAAAAACAGCAGAGAAAGATGAAGGGAAATAAGAGATTCAAATTTCCAAGTATAAAACAAATAAGTCATGGGGAGGGAGTATAGTCAATAATATTGTGACAGTGTGGTACGGTGTCAGATGGTTGCTGGACTTATCATGGTGATCACTTCTTTAGGTATATAAACATTGAATAATTATGGTGTACACCTGAAACTAATATAATATTGCAGGTTATATATTAATAAAAATCTTTAAAAAATTAAAGAGACAAAAAAAATTGTAGGTCTGCTAGTGAAAAATTCTTTAGGTTATCATTTGTCTGAAATTGATTTCATTTCTCCTTCATTCCTGAAGGACATTATTTCAGGTACAGGATTTACAGTTGACTGTTCTTTTCTCTCAGCACTCAAAAAATGTCTCAGTTCATTACTGTCTTCATGGTTTCAGATGACAAAGCTGGTATAATTTGAATTGGTGTTCTTCTATGGGTAATGCATTGTTGTTCTCCAGGTGCTTTCAAGAGTTTTTCTTGGTCTAAAGTTTCAAAAGATTAAATGTGATGTGTCTTGGCATGGATTTCTTTGGGTTTATCCTGTTTTGAGGTTTGCTGAACTTCTTGAATTTGTAGGTTTGTGTCTTTCACCAAATTTGGGGAGTTTTTGGCCATTGTTTTTCTCCAATACTCTCAGCCTTACTCCCTTCTCTTTTCCTTTGGGCCTCTGACAATACGAATGTTGGCTGTTTTGCTATTGTACCACAGGTGCCTGAGGATCTGCTTTTTTTTTTAAATTAAAGTTTATTGGGGTGACAATTGTTAGTAAAGTTACATAGAATTCAGGTGTATAACTCTGTACTACGTCATCTATAAATCACATTGTGTGTTCACTACCCAGAGTCAGTCCTCCTTCCATCACCATATATTTGATCGCCCTTACCCTCATTTCCCGCCCCCCACCCCCTTTACCCTCTGGTAACCACTAAACTATTGTCTGTGTCTATGAGTTTTAGTTTCTCATTTGTTTGTCTTGTTCTTTTGCTGTTTTGGGTTTATATACCACATATCAGTGAAATCATATGGTTTGCTGCTTTTTCTGTCTGACTTATTTCGCTCAGCATTACTCTCTCAAGATCCATCCATGTTGTCACAAATGTTCCTATATCATCTTTTCTTACCGCCGAATAGTATTCCATTGTGTATATATACCACAATTTCTTTATCCATTCATCTATCGAAGGACATTTTGGTTGTTTCCATGTCTTCGCCACCGTGAAACAAAGCTGCAATGAACATTGGAGCACATGTGTCTTTATGTATAAATGTTTTCAGATTTTTTTGGTAGATATCCAGGAGAGGGATTGCTGGGACATATGGTAATTCTATTTGTAATTTTTTGAGGAACCTCCACACTGCCTTCCATAGCGGCTGCACCAGTCTGCATTCCCACCAACAGCGTATCAGGATTCCTTTTTCTCCACAGCTTCTGCAACACTTGTTACTATGTGTCTTGTTGATGACAGCCATTCTGACTGAGGTGAGGTGATATCTCATTGTGGTTTTGATTTGCATTTCTCTGATAATTAGTGATGTTGAGCATTTTTTCATATGTCTATTTGTCATTTGTATGTCCTCTTTGGAGAAATGTCTCTTCAGGTCTTCTGCCCTTTTTTCAATTGGGTTGTTTGTTTTTTTGTTGTTGAGTTGCATGAGTTCCTTGTATATTTTGGATATTAGCCCCTATCGGAGGCACAGTTTGCAAAAATCTCCCATTCAGTTGGTGGCCTCTTTATTTTGTCGATGCTTTCTTTTCCTGTGCAGAAGCTTTTAAGTTTCATATAGTGCCATTCATTTATTTTAGCTTTTACTTCCATTGCCTTTGGAGTCAAATTCATAAAATGCTCTTTGAACCCAAGGTCCATAAGTTTAGTACCTATGTTTTCTTCTATGCAGTTTATTGTGTCAGGTCTTATGCTTAAGTCTTTGATCCATTTTGAATTAATTTTGGTACATGGTGACAGATAGCAGTCCAGTTTCATTATTTTGCACATGGCTATCCAATTCTCCCAGCACCATTTATTGAAAAGGCTGTCTTTCCTTCATTGTATGTTTTTTGCTTCTCAGTCAAAAACTATCTGTCCATATTTATGTGGTTTTATTTCTGGGTTCTCAATTCTATTCCATTGGGCTATGATGCTATATATGGAAAACCCTAAAGACTCCACCAAAAAGCTATTAGAAACAATCAACGAATACAGTAAAGTTGCTGGCTACAAAATCAACGCACAAAAGTCCATTGCTTTCCTATACACTAACAATGAAATCTCAGAAAAAGAAATACAAAAAACAATTCATTTTGCAATTGCAGCAAAAAGAATAAAATACCTAGGAATAAACTTAACCAAGAGTGTGAAAGACCTACATGCTGAAAATTATAAGACATTTTTGAAAGAAATTGAAGAAGACACAAAGAAATGGAAAGACATTCCGTGCTCATGGATTGGAAGAATCAACATAGTTAAAATGGCCATATTACCCAAAGCAATATACAGACTTAATGCAATCCCTATCAAAATCCCAATGGCGTTTTTTAAAGAAATAGAACAAAAAAATCATCAGATTTGTTTGGAACCACAAAAGACCCCGAATAGCCAAAGTAATCATAAGAAAAAAGAACAATAATGGAGGTAACACACTCCCTGACTTTAGCTTGTACTACAGGGCTACAATCATCAAAACAGCATGGTATTGGCAGAAAAACAGACACATAGACCAATGGAATAGAATTGAGAACCCAGAAATAAAACCACATAAGTATGGACAGATAGTTTTTGACAAAGAAGCTAAAAACATACAGTGGAGGAAAGACAGCCTCTTCAATAAATGGTGCTGGGAGAATTGGATAGCCACGTGCAAAAGAATGAAACTGGACTGCTATTTGTCACCATGTACCAAAGTTAATTCAAAATGGATCAAGACTTAAGCATAAGACCTGACACAATAAACTGCATAGAAGAAAACATAGGTACTAAACTTATGGACCTTGGGTTCAAAGAGCATTTTATGAATTTGACTCCAAAGGCAATGGAAGTAAAAGCTGAAATAAACGAACGAGACTATATGAAACTTAAAAGCTTCTGCACAGCAAAAGAAACCATCGACAAAATAAAGAGGCCACCAACTGAATGGGAGAAGATTTTTGCAAATAGCGCCTCTGATAAGGGGCTAATATCCAGAATATACAAGGAACTCATGCAACTCAACAACAAAAAAACAAACAATCCAATTGAAAAATGGGCAGAGGACTTGAAGAGACATTTCTCCAAAGAGGACATACAAATGGCAAATAGACATAAGAAAAAATGCTCAACATCACTAATCATCAGAGAAATGCAAATCAAAACCACAATGAGATATCACCTCACCCCAGTCAGAATGGCTATCATCAACAAGACAAATAGTAACAAGTGTTGGATAGGCTGTGGAGAAAAAGGAACCCTCATACACTGTTGGTGGGAATGCAGACTGGTGCATCCTCTATGGAAGGCAGTGTGGAGGTTCCTCAAAAAATTACTAATAGAATTATCACATGACGCAGCAATCCCTCTCCTGGGTATCTACCCAAAAAATCTGAAAACATTTATCCATAAAGATACGTGTGTTCCAATGTTCATTGCAGCTTTATTTACGGTGGCGAAGACATGGAAACAACCAAAGTGTCCTTCGATAGATGAATGGATAAAGAAGTTGTGGTATATATACACAATGGAATACTATTTGGCGGTAAGAAAAGATGATATAGGAACATTTGTGACAACATGGATGGATCTTGAGAGAGTAATGCTGAGCGAAATAAGTCAGACAGAAAAAGCAGAGAACCATGTGATTTCACTGATATGTGGTATATAAACCAAAAACAACAAAAGAACAAGACAAGCAAATGAGAAACAGAAACTCATAGACACAGACAATAGTTTAGTGGTTGCTAGAGGGTAAGGGGGGTGGGGGGTGGGGGGTGGGAGATGAGGGTAAGGGGGATAAAATATATGGTGATGGAAGGAGAACTGACTCTGGGTGGTGAACACACAATGTGATATATAGATGATGTAATACAGAATTGTACACCTGATATCTATGTAACTTAACTAACAAGTGTCACCCCAATAAACTTTAATTAAAAAAAAAGGATCTCTGTCTGCTTCATGTTTTTCCAATGTCATTGTCTTCCCATCCCCTTCTTCTGTACTACAGCTCAGATAGGAAGTCCTGTTGTTCTCATGCCCTGGACCTGCACTATTTACACTCTTATTATTACATGACACTTATACTATTTATTCAGCACTTGCCACATGGTAAGCATCTTACGTCTGTTATTTCCACCAGACTGTAAGCTCCATGAAGAGCAAAACCACCATCTACATTGATTTACTGCTGTGTCTAGCATGGTGCCTGGCACATGGAGGGCCCTCATTAAATATTTTTGATAACTGAATGTATCTAATCCTTACAACAAGTCTATTAGGTAGGCATAACTATTATTCCCATTTTACAGAAAAGAAACCAAGGTTTAGCTACATTAAATAAAAGTCATAAAAGTTGTGAAGCTGAGATGCAGACCAGTTTGATTTCACAGGCTCTGCTTAGAGCCACTGTCTTTCCCAGCTTATTTTCCCCAGTGCACACCATGGATTCTCGTGCCTTTATTCCTCTGCTCATGTCACCAGGAATGTTCTTTTCTCTCTGTCCATTTGATATACTCATCATTTAAGACTCACTACAAGTGTCATTGTCTCTTATAATTAATCTACTTTTTATGTTATATTTTATTCTGAAAAGTATTTGAGATAGCTTTCAAAATGCATAAAGTGGTAAACAAACAAATAAATGATAAAAAATCATATCAAAAATAAAATCAGAATTCGGGAACCCCCCACCCAAAGCCAAGAAGGCAACATCCACCTTTTAAAAATGTGTGTTAAGGGATTCTGTTCCTCCTAGAGAGGTGGGTCACACATTTATTTCTAAGCTTCCGGGCAGCTAAGGCAGGGATAGAAACCTGATTATTTACAGGATTTATAACACCTGTAATTTTTCAAAATATCCCCCTCATTTAAAAAATGCTCATTTTTTTTCTGGGATTTGAGAGAACTATCTTCTGAAGATTCTCAAAAAAAGTTACTGTAAGATACAGGGGATGGCGTTCTCCACAATACTCCTATGTTGAATTTGATAGCAAACAACTTCTAATATTCCTCATTGGAAAACAATGGCTTGCTCTGAGAAATCTTTTCTGGCTGCCACACCTAACATCTTAAGGGTGGATTAGGGCCCTTGTGTCACCATGACATCTTGTCCTTCCTTCTATCAGGTTGCAGCATAATTATTTATGTATCTGAATTCCTTATCAAACTGAGAGCTTTTTGAGAACAGGTTACATATTTCCGTTATCCCTGCATCTGTTCCTCAATTTCCTTAGCTCTAAAATGGAGTTAATACTGACACTTACCTTCTGGAATTGTTATGGTGACCAAATGAGTTAATGCATGCAAAACGTTTGGAGCAGCCTTGTGCATGGCAAGCACACAATAAGTATTTGCTATTATTTTATTTTTAGCAAGTACAGTGCCTGGCACCAGGCATTCAATCAACATGTATAGGATGAGTGCATAGATGGACCTGTGCATAAGCCTAGGGTGGAAGTTTGTGGATTCTCTATGCCTAAACATCTCTCAAACTGTGGCAGAAAACCATTAGTCTTAATTTGTTTACCATCTTAAGGTCTTTATTCAAAGGTCACTTTTCAGTGAGGTTTTACCCCGACCCCGCTATCAAAAATTGCAACTCACCTCCAAACTTTTCCTAGATCCCCTTCTCTGCTTTATTTTTTGCCTTAGCACTTCACACTATCTAACATACTATATATTTGATTATTTTTCATGTTTATTCCTGCCTCTCCCCATTAGAATGTAAGCTCCATAAAGCCAGGGGTCTTGTTTGTTTCTAGACAAGAACCTGGCAAGTAATAGATGATCAATAAATATTGATTGACAGCCTAATTGTATGGAAGCGAGACAGGGTGGGGACTAGGCTGCTTCGGGCACAACATTTAAGGAAGCAGTCACTCTCAGGACAATGTGTCGGGCCTGCCTTTGCAGGATCTTTAGAGTAAGTGCCGCCTTACGTTTTGCAGTCTAGGCACCTTTCCTGTTCATCCTATTTCAGCCCTGAAGCAGGAAATGGACCAGATGACCAAGTAAGTTTCCAACTAGTCCTAGGCAGTAGGGTGCTGGTAAACGTTTATCAACCAGCTCTTGTTGGGGTTTGGAGAGAGAGAAAGCTCTGGTTTGTATTGTTTGCCAAATTCTGTGGTGTAACTTACCTCACCATGGCCAATTTCAGTCTATCAACAAAATGTCTCTGAAAACACAGTTGGGAAACATTCCCAAAGGGCTCTGTGAACAGGTGCCCATTGACTCCAGCACACCACTGGCCAGGATTCTTGGACTTTTACTAAATGCAACCAGGGCCAGCATGAAAGACATCAAAAAGAAATTAATAACAAAGGGTGGATCAGCATTACCGATCTCCACCACTAAAAAGCAGTCCAGGAGTGCATGTCCTGAATGGAGGGCTAGTGGTATTTCAAATTATGAGGGATGAAAAGAGGGAAGCTAGTGTTTCTAGAGGACCCTGAGCCAGTCCCTCTGCTAAGCAAACCTGCAGTCTACAATCCTACGAAGTAGGTACTACTATTACCCCTTTTTTACAGATGAGGCAACTGAAGCATAAAGATGTTAACTTCCCTAAGGTCATATACTTAGCAAGTGGCAGAGCCAGTATTCAAAATGAAACTTGTTAGATTCCAAGGTCCACGTGCTTTCTCTTCCTTGTCATAATAAGGTGGTATGGCTTCAGAATATGGTGAAATCTCCAACGGTAGGTATTGAGAAGTTTCTGTAGTCCCCGGCATGTGTCACAGCTTATACTCCAGTGAATTCCTTTTCCCAATCTGCCCAACCTTCCACTAGCTCCAGAGGACAGTGCTCACAACTGTCTTGTTTTCTATATTCAGTGAGTAGCACAGTGCATGGCACAGAGAAGGCATTCAACAAACAATTATCTAAAGATAAAAGAAATAAAAAGACAAAAAGAAGTAAAAGAAGAAAAGGAATACATTTTTCTCCCTTGGACACTGTGTTTGTGGATCACTTGAGAAGACTTTAGAAAAGAAATTTGCATAGATAGCTCCAAGCAAATTCCCCTTTCCAACTTCTACTAAAATTAAAGCCAGCACTGGATCCCATTTTAATTGTTCTGCCAGAAATTCATAAAAGCGTGGAATTTGGGAATGGATTCTGGGGTTATCTTCACTGCAGATTCGCTTTCCTAAGTTTTGTATGCATGGTACTTTTTGTGCCCACTCCAGTGTGGGTGAATGGCAGGCAGCATCCAGGGATATCTGGAATGTCAGAAGAAAGAGGCATAGGCTTCAAACTTCCCATGACTAGAACAGGCAATCCTTTTGTGGATAATTGAATAGTGACTGAATTTACTTACTGACTAAATTTCAGGACTCTTCCACTGGGAGCCCTACTCAAACACCTTTCATGAGATTTTTAAGAGATGTACAAGTTATCTCTAGATCTCTCTCTCTCTGTCTCTCTCTCTCTCTCTCTCTCTCTCTCTCTCTCTCTCTCTCTCTCTCTCTCTCTCTCTCCTATCCATGAACATACAATCAGTGCCAGGCCAAAACACTCCCAAGCTTAAATATTCTGTTCTGATTCAATGCCTGGAGCTGTATATTCTGATGGCCTCCAGCACAGGTGGCCTGCAGGTTTTCATGTTTCCCAAAGATATGCTTTGCTCAGCTCAACATTTGAGAATTATTTTTTGGCAATTTGAAAATATTGAAAAGCAAGCAGATTTTGCATTTTGAAACATCAGCTCTTTTGGCTTCTCTTGAAAATGTGGAGGCTCTGCCAACTCTAGGCACGCAGTCTGACAGGCAGCAACACTGTGCTGGAGCTGAGTAGCAGCTGCCTTGTTTGAACAGAGCATGCCCCACTAATTTTTCTCTGTCCCACCACTTCCTCTTATCTGCCCAGCACTGAGGCATGCTGTCAAGGGCAGTTTATTATCTCCCTTTGCTCTGCTGTTTCATAATCAAGATGGGCCTGTGCTATCCAGTTTGCCATGGAGACTAGCCCACCACACCCACTAGATTAATTTCAGTCACCTACATGGCTCCTGCAGTCACTAGGTCTGTGTCTGAGTCTCTGATACCTACTGTAAGGGCACAAGGCTGGTCTTTGTCATAAGCAGGGTTTGTACCTGCCAGCCTTGTTTGGTGGGACAAGTTGCCAACAGAAAGCCCCTATGCCTCAACAATAGCTTCCTGGTGGCCTGCCTGTCTGAAAACACTATCGGTCACTTCTTAGGTTAAAGAACTTCATCCTCCCCTTTCAAAATGAACATGTGCTCCTTGGGCGGGAAACCTGTTATTCTAGTTTCCAGGAACACGAAGGGGAGAGTGCATCAGAAGGATCTTGGAAGGGATTTAACATTGCTAACATTGATTCTGGTTACTTAGCTGGGGGGGGGAGAGAGAGCGAGAGCGAGAGCGAGAGCGAGAGCGAGAGCGAGAGAGAGAGAGAGAGAGAGAGAGAGAGAGAGAGAGAGAGAGGAGAGAGAGAAAGAGAGAGAGAGAATGGGACACAGAACAAGTAAGCTTTGCTGAGGGGAGGGCATGGAGATGTGCTCAGAGCCTAAGGATGGGCAGGCCCTGCTGGGCAGCAGGAGGGTCCTACGGGTAGAGGAGGGAATGGAAGGCATTGCTCCAATGGAGAAGAGAAAAATGCAGAAAACCATCAACCTTTTGTGGACAGTGGGCCCTTCAGAGAAAGAACTGATCTGTTCTTGTTCTCCAGAAAAAAAATGCTTGGTTGTGTGTGACTCACAGGTGGTGTGACGGCCGGAACTATAAACAGATCCTCTTGCAGTTACTAGGGGCTATTTTTGAATCCTCTCAACATCATATGCTGGGCAGACAGAGCCCCTGTTGGAAAGCAGAGAGTCAAACGACACAGCAATCAGTAGCTCCCTAGGGAGAGACCTTTATTTTTGTTGTTTTTTCAATTCCCAGCACACTCTACACTGCCCCTTTACCATTCCTGTCCTGCAAGCCTGGAATTTATTGGATACAACTCCTCCCTAGCACCTTGGAGTCCTAAGTGGCTTGTGTAAACTCAGTAAGTTAAGCTCTTCCAGCAGCCAAGCAGCTGCCCAAACTAGTCCATCTGCCACTCCTTGCCCTGCTTCTCCAGATACCAGCTTCTCTGACCTGGGTTTGCTTTCAGGGCTTCTTTTAGAATGGGTTCTGCTCTCCAGGGAAGTGGCAGTTTTGAATACACAGGGTAGGAGGGTGGTGAAGGGGGTTATTATTCTGGTATTTGGGGAGCACCAACCAGAAAAGGTCTGTGCAATCTGGGCAGGAGAACCTATATGGCAAGTGGGGAGGCAGTGGAGAAAATGATGGGAGTGGATGCAGGTGGTAGGAGGGGTCGGAAAAGGCAGGGGAAGGACTTTGCTTGCTTTACTGCTTTACTCCAAGTCTCCCCCTCTTACTAACTTCCAGCTTAGGCCATATCCCCTGTGCCTCTCTGAGAGCCCCCCCCCCATCTCCACTTGCATACCACTGTTAGGGACCCAGCTCTTTCCTCCAAGTTGCCTCCTACTACCTGGGCCCAGGCTGCATCATGCTGATTTACAGATTAGTCAGATGAACACTTAACACCCATCTCTCCTCAGCCTTGGCAGCTTGCATTTCTATGAGAGTGACAATAAGGGTGGAAATACTTATTATCTACTTTATTCTATATTGAAGCCAATCCTCTCAGGGCACATATTATTCCTCTCCAGCAGTGTAGGTACTTGGAGAAGGTGCATGAATTTTCAGGTCACTGGGAATGCTTGGGAAGTGGTAATTTACCAAAGTAATTAACTAAAGTCAACCCTTGATTCTTCCCGTGAATTATCCACTTTGTGGATTATCTGCAGGTAACGCCTTTCTGTAAACTGGTTTCCCTTGCCTCCCAGCTGGTTTCCAAACTGTCTATTCCCCCTGCTCCCATGAAAGCTTGTGGATGTGTGCTTAAGGAATTCAAACTTGAACATTTGCCTACACAAAATGGAAAAATACTGAGGAGGATTGGATGGGGGTGAGGGTCACAATTCTCTAGTTCTTTCCTACATCAGCCAGAAATGATTTGGATCCTTCAATTAAATCCCAAAATTCTGAGTGCACACTATGTACAAGGACCCTAGATTGGCATTTTTATTTATCCTACTTGGTTTTTTTTTTTTTTGTTCCTCAGGTGACCCAGGACTATAAGAGAGTACATGTAAATGAAGCAGATTAACCCATAATGCAAATTATACATCATCGTCATCATCATCATCATCATCACCACAAAGATAGCTAACACTTATATAGGATTTATTATGTTCCAAGCACAGTTCAAGGGGCTTTACATGCAGGAATTCACTTAATTGTCACAACTCCAATTTAAGATCTTATTAACCCTGATTTAGAGGCAAGGAAACTGAAGAGCAGAGAGATTCAGTGACTTGTCTAAGATCATGCAGATGACACCCAGGCAGCCTTTATCTAGGGTTCATAGGCTTGAAACTACACTGAACTGCCTTTCATTACACACATTCTGTTGTTTCAGTTTTCCATTGTTACAGAACTACCCACAAACTTAATGGCTTAAAACAACAACCATTTTCTTTGCTCATGATTCTGTGCTTCAGGAACCCCAACACAATACGGATGCTTTGTCTCTGTTCTGTGATGTCTGAAGCCTCTGCTCAGATGACTCAAAGATCTGGGGCCTGATCAGGATGGCTTGACTGGGCTCCTATGCCTGAGGGCTCAGTACTTATTGTCTACTGGGTTCTTGGATTTTCCTCTACATGGTCTTTCCATATGGCTAGCTTGGGCTTCCTCACAGCTTGGGGTTCCTCTCAGACTAGTCAGATTTCTTATATGGTAGCTGGCTGTCCCTGAGAGAATGCAGAAACTTTCATGCCTCTGAAAAGCTAGCTCTGGAACTGGGCACAGTGTTACTTCAACCACGTTCTACCAGTCAAAGAAAGACATGAGAACAGACCAGTTTCAAGAGAAGAAAAAACAGATTCCAGTCTTTGATGAATGGAATGGCGTGCATGTACACTGAAAGACATAATTCATGGTGGTCATCTTTGGAGACTGCCACTCCATTTATATATATTATATATGCACACCATTTATATTATATTGTATATATGTGTGCTGATATTTACTTCATATGTTTGTATATATACACACATAAAAGTTGATGAAAAATGGGGCGGCCGGATGGCTCAGTTGGTTAGAGCATGAGCTCTCAACAACAAGGTTGCCAGTTCATGGGATGGTGGGCTGCGCCCCCTGCAACTAAAGATTGAAAATGGCAACTGGACTTGGAGCTGAGCTGCGCCCTCCACAACTAGATTGAAGGACAATGACTTGGAGCTGATGGGCCCTGGAGAAACACACTGTTCCCCAATATTCACCAATAAAATTTGTAAAATAGAAAAGAAAGAAAAGGAAAGAAAGAAGTGGGTATTTCTTTTATAAAAACTTGATTAAAAAATTTAAAAATTACAAATATTTTCACCAATACTCTGTAACCACTAATTCTGCTTAAAGATGCTTAGTGAGTGTTGGAATCCATTCCCAGGTCTAGATCCCACTAAGTGTTTTAGTGCTCCTTCCAGTAGCTCAGCCAGGTTTGCCAGGTTTCCCTCTAATAACTTAGAGGACAATGATCCTAGGGTTGACCTTGAGTCCTCCCTGAGTGAAATTGCTTCTTTCTTCCAAGATAAAAGGGGAGCTCCGGACTTCCGGAAAAATGGCGGAGTGAGGTGAGCCTCTGTAAAGCTCCCCTGGAATTTACAAAGAATCGAACAACAAAAACTCCACAAAGGACTCCCTGCACAGCAGACAGGCAACACGAAGAGGCCCACTACCGACTGAGGTCGCCTACAGGTGGGAGATTCGCGCGAGTGGAGGGAGGAGGAAAGGGAGAAGTGCGCGGAGACGGAGCCGCGCGGGCACAGGACGCAGACCTAGCTCAGTGCGCCGAGCTCGCTGCTTCCCGGAACTACCGCAGCTGCGGGAGAGGGAAGAACTCGGACTGCTAGGGATCCGCCAGGGCTCCACAGGAGACAGCATATAATACGGCTGAACCCAACGCTCACGACAGAGACCTCGGAGAAAAGACTGAGGGAAAAAGGCTGAAAACGGTGGTTTAAGCCCGCACTGCCAAGCAGAGACAGGAGCCTTAGGCACTGAGACTAGCCGCCCCCTCCCTCCCCTCCCAGAGCTCGCCCCGCCCCCACCTGCCCGGTGCTAGAAGCGAAACAGTAGCAGTGTCAGATCAAAACAACAGAAAACTTGCTGTTTTGAGAATGGTGGGCCGCAAACACAAATTCACAGCCCAACTAGTTCCAGCAAAGGGGAGAGAGCTGTGGAGGCGGGACCGGCTGTGGTGGTGGTCGCCGCCATTGCTCTGGGCCACCTCTCACAACTCACCCCGCCCCTGACCCCACCTATCTGGGCGGATCCCTGCAGGAGTAAACAGAACTGCTGAAATATACGGGCTCTGAATCAGGAGCTGGAAGAGCTTTGGAACATCAAAAGCTCTCCGCATACCCACCGGGACACTGCGCCCTGTGACCTAGACAAACTATTAACAGAGGAGAAGCCCGTCTCCCAGGGAATCACCCCATTGTGTGAGAAGTTGGAATAGTGCAGAGAAAACATAGCACTACTGTGTGGGAGAAGAAAAATAAATTGCAGTTGGAGAAATAATAAAACATTCTACCAACAAGTACTGGCAAACAAAAGAAAGACCGCTTTCTATCAACCTGTTGCAGAAGTCACTCCTGTAGATGTCTAGGAAAAGAAATAGTAAACCAGTAATCGCCATGAATGACCAAGGCAACAAGATAGCTCAGAAAGAAAGTGAAAAATCTCCAGAGAAGGCACTTAAAGATACAGAAATATGTGACTTAAATGACAGAGAATTCAAGATTGCAGTTCTGAAAAAACTCAACGAGATACAAGAAAACACAGATAGGCAGTTAAATGAACTCAGAAACACAAACAAAGAACAGCATGAGCATTTTACGAAAGAGATTGAAATCTTAAAAAAGAACCAAATAGAATTTCTGGAGATTAAGAACTCAATAGAAGAAATTAAGAATGAAATAACCAGCTTAGGTAGTAGAGTTGACCAGATGGAGCAAAGAATCAGTGACATCGAAGATAGAAACCTGGAAATGACACAAATAGAAGAAGAAAGAGACTTGAGACTTAAAAGAAATGAAAGAACTCTACAAGAACTTTCTGACTCCATCAGAAAGAGCAATATAAGAATAATGGGCATACCAGAAGGAGAAGAAAGAGAGAAGGGAACAGAGAATATATTCAAACAAATTGTCGATGAGAACTTCCCAAATTTGTGGACAGAACTGGACCCTCGAATCCAAGAAGCAAATAGAACACCTAGTTACCTCAATCCCAACAGACCTTCTCCAAGGCACATTGTATTGAAGCTGTCTAAAATCAACGACAAAGAAAGAATCCTCAAGGCAGCCAGGGAAAAGAAGACGGTAACTTACAAAGGAAAGCCCATTAGATTATCATCAGATTTTTCAGCAGAAACTCTACAAGCCAGGAGGGAGTGGAACCAAATATTCAAACTATTGAAATAGAGAAACCATGAGCCAAGAATAATATATCCAGCAAAGATATCATTTAGATATGAAGGAGGAATAAAGACCTTTCCAGACATACAGAAGCTGAGGGAATTTTCTAATACACGACCTGCACTACAAGAAATACTAAAGGAGGCTATTCGACCACCATCAACAGGGACAATTTGTGGCAACCACAACTCAAAAAGGGGGAGAGTAAAGGCCTGAACCGGAATCTGGGAATGGAGAAAGTAAGCGTGATGAAGAAAATGGAATACTCTAAATATCAAACTTTCTTTTACATAAACTTAAGGGTAACCACTCAAAATAAATCCAGAACTGAAAAATATACTGTAATAAAAGAAGAAACAGAGGGAAACATCATAGAATACCACCACACAGAAATAATAGACAACAACAAAAAGGCAAAGAAACAATGGAGACACAACATTACCAGAAAACTAAGGATAGAATGACAGGAAATCCTCACATATCAATAATCACCCTAAATGTAAATGGACTGAACTCACCAATAAAAAGGCACAGAGTAGCAGATTGGATCAAAAAACTAAACCCAACCATATGCTGTCTCCAAGAGACACATCTCAGCTACAAGGACAAGCATAGACTCCAAGTGAAAGGGTGGAAATTGACACTCCAAGCAAATGGTACCCAGAGAAAATCAGGTGTAGCCATAATGATATCAGATGAAACAGACTTCAAGGTGAAAAAGATAACAAGGGACAAAGATGGACATTTCGTAATGGTGAAGGGTACTGTACAACAAAGAAGACATAACAGTCATCAATATTTATGCCCCCAATCAGGGAGCACCGAAATACACCAAGCAACTACTAACAGAACTAAAGGGAGAAATTGACCAAAATACAATTATACTAGGAGACTTAAATACATCATTGACAGCTATGGATAGATCATCCAAACAGAAAATAAATAAAGAAATAGTAGCCCTAAATGACACATTAGATGAAATGGACATAATTGACATTTATAGAGCACTTCATCCTAAAACATCAGACTATACATTCTTTTCTAGTGTACACAGAACATTCTCAAGGATAGACCATATATTGGGACATAAAATCAGTCTCAACAAATTTAAGAAGATTGAAATCATACCATGCATATTCTCTGATCACAAGGCTTTGAAATTGGATATCAACTGTAAAAAGTAAGCGGGAAAAAACACAAATACATGGAGACTAAACAACATACTTTTAAAGAAGGACTGGGTCAAAGAAGAAATTAGAGGAGAGATCAAAAGATACATGGAAACAAATGACAATGAAAATACATCCTACCAAAATTTTTGGGATGCAGCAAAAGCAGTTTTAAGAGGGAAATTTATCTCATTACAGGCCTATCTCAAGAAACAAGAAAACTCCCAAATAAATAACCTCATGTTACACCTTAAAGAACTAGAAAAAGCAGAACAAGTAAAACCCAAGGTCAGCAGAAGAAAGGAAATAACAAAAATTAGAGCAGAACTAAATGAAATAGAGAACAAAAGGACAATAGAAAAAATTAATATGACAAAGAGCTGATTCTTTGAAAAGATTAACAAAATTGACAAACCCTTGGCTAGACTTACTAAGATAAAAAGAGAGAAGACACTGATTAACAAAATCAGAAATGTAAAAGGGGAAGTTATCACGGACACCACAGAAATACAAAGGATCATCCAAGAATACTATGAAGGACTATATGCCACCAAATTCAACAACCAAGAAGAAATGGACAAGTTCTTAGAAACATATAGCCTTCCAAGGCTGAACCATGAAGAACTGGAAAATCTAAACAGACGGATCACCAGTAACGAAATTGAATCAGTCATCCAAAACCTTTCCAAAAGCAAAAGTCCGGGACCAGATGGCTTCACTAGTGAATTCTACCAAACCTTCAAAGAGGATCTAATACCAATTCTGCACAAACTCTTCCAAAAAATTGAAGAAGAGACCGTACTCCCTAACTCATTTAATGAGGCCAACATTACCCTGATACCAAAACCTGGTAAGGACAGCACAAAAAAAGAAAACTACAGACCAATATCTCTAATGAATACCGATGCAAAAATCCTAAATAAAATTCTAGCAAATCGAATACAACAATGCATTAAAAAGATTATTCATCACGACCAAGTGGGGTTCATCCCCGGGGCACAAGGATGGTTCAACATATGCAAATCCATCAATGTGATATATCACATAAACAAAATAAAGGACAAAAATCATATGATTATATCAATTGATGCAGAAAAGGCATTTGACAAGATACAACATCCATTTATGATTAAAACACTTAATAAAATGGGTATAGAAGGAAAATACCTTAACATAATAAAGGCCATATATTACAAACCCTCTGCTAATCTCATAATTAATGGAGAAAAACTGAAGCCCTTTGCTCTATGTTCAGGAACACGACAGGGATGTCCCCTATCACCTCTGCTTTTCAACATAGTGTTGGAAGTCCTCGCCAAAGCAATCAGGCAAGAGAAAGAAATAAAAGGCATCCAAATTGGGAATGAAGAAGTTAAATTATCACTCTTTGCAGATGACATGATGCTATATATAGAAAACCCTAAAGACTCCACCAAAAAGCTATTAGAAACAATCAATGAATACAGTAAAGTTGCCGGCTACAAAATCAACGCACAAAAGTCCATTGCCTTCCTATATACTAACAATGAAATCTCAGAAAAAGAAATACAAAAAACAATTCCTTTTGCAATTGCAGCAAAAAGAATAAAATACCTAGGAATAAACTTAACCAAGGATGTGAAAGACCTATATGCTGAAAATTATAAGACATTTTTGAAAGAAATTGAAGAAGACACAAAGAAATGGAAAGACATTCCGTGCTCATGGATTGGAAGAATCAACATAGTTAAAATGGCCATATTACCCAAAGCAATATACAGATTCAATGCAATCCCCATCAAAATCCCAATGGCATATTTTAAAGAAATAGAACAAAAAATCATCAGATTTGTTTGGAACCACAAAAGACCCCGAATAGCCAAAGCAATCTTAAGGAAAAAGAACTATAATGGAGGTATCACACTTCCTGACTTTGGCTTGTACTACAGGGCTACAATAATCAAAACAGCATGGTATTGGCAGAAAAACAGACACATAGACCAATGGAATAGAATTGAGAACCCAGAAATACAACCACATAAATATGGACAGATAATTTTTGACAAAGAAGCTAAAAACATACAATGGAGCAAAGACAGCCTCTTCAATAAATGGTGCTGGGAGAATTGGATAGCCACGTGCAAAAGAATGAAACTGGACTGCTATTTGTCACCATGTACCAAAGTTAATTCAAAATGGATCACAGACTTAAGCATAAGACCTGACACAATAAACTGCATAGCAGAAAACATAGGTACTAAACTTATGGACCTTGGGTTCAAAGAGCATTTTATGAACTTGACTCCAAAGGCAATGGAAGTAAAAGCTAAAATAAACGAATGGGACTATATGAAACTTAAAAGCTTCTGCACAGCAAAAGAAACCATTGACAAAATAAAGAGGCCACCAACTAAATGGGAGAAGATTTTTGCAAACAGTGCCTCCGATAAGGGGCTAATATCCAGAATATACAAGGAACTCATGCAACTCAACAACAAAAAAACAAACAACCCAATTGAAAAATGGGCAGAGGACTTGAAGAGACATTTCTCCAAAGAGGACATAGAAATGGCAAATAGATATATGAGAAAATGCTCAACATCACTAATCATCAGAGAAATGCAAATCAAAACCACAATGAGATATCACCTCACCCTAGTCAGAATGGCTATCATCAACAAGACAAATAATAACAAATGTTGGAGAGGCTGTGGAGAAAAAGGAACCCTCATACACTGTTGGTGGGAATGCAGACTGGTGCAGCCGTTATGGAAGGCAGTGTGGAGGTTTCTCAAAGAATTACGAATAGAATTGCCATATGACCCAGCAATCCCTCTTCTGGGTATCTACCCAAAAAATCTGAAAACATTTAGAGATAAAGACACGTGTGCTCCAATGTTCATTGCAGCTTTGTTTACGGTGGCCAAGACATGGAAACAACCAAAATGTCCTTCGATAGATGAATGGATAAAGAAGTTGTGGTATATATACACAATGGAATACTATTCGGCAGTAAGAAAAGATGATATAGGAACATTTGTGACAACATGGACGGATCTTGAGAGAGTAATGCTGAGCGAAAGAAGTCAGACAGAAAAAGCAGAGAACCATGTGATTTCACTGATATGTGGTATATAAACCAAAAACAACAAAAGAACAAGACAAACAAATGAGAAACAGAAACTCATAGACACAGACAATAGTTTAGTGGTTGCCAGAGGGTAATGGGGGCGGGGGGTGGGGGGTGGGAGATGAGGGTAAGGGGGATCGAATATATGGTGATGGAAGGAGAACTGACTCTGGGTGATGAACACACAATGGGATTTATAGATGATGTAATACAGAATTGTACACCTGAAATCGATGTAATTTTACTAACAATTGTCACCCCAATAAATTTAATAATAAAAAAAATAAAAAGGGCAGCTCCTTGAATTAGGTTCTATCCCAGGGCAGTACCCACTGGTGCTCACACAGGAAAATCAGCCAGCCTGGCAGACCCTATTGCCTTGAATAAAGCTTTAGCCATTGAAGATTGCTGGCTGTGTGGTGCCAAGGGATAATAGTGGACAAAAGGAACTCAGGAAACATGAACTTGTATGCCTGGTTTTGTTTCTCTGCATGTGAATGGGGGCAGACAAGAAAGAGGTAGCCTAAAGGTATGGCAGGCATTTGTTCGTGAGTTATCATGTCACCTCACTGCTTATAGACCCCAAATGACCATTAATAAAATGATGCTCTGTTATCTCCCCTCACTGAGGGGCTTTTGTATCTCCTCCTTTCTCCTCCAAATGGCATAAAGTGCCATGCCGCATTCCATTGCCATACCAAACCTCTTCCCATTCTTAGCCTAGCCAGCTCCTTGTTCCTACCACTAATAGCTCATCAATCTATTTATTCATTCATTTAATATTTATTAAGAGCTATTGTGTGGCAGGTACTGTTGTAGGTACTTAAGATACAGCAGTGAACAAATCAGATCAAAATACCTGCCCTCAGGTAGTTTACATTCTGTTGAAAGGAAACAGACAATAAACTAAATAGGCAAAATATACAGTATGTTAGCTAACAAGTGCTATTGAAGAAAAATGAAACACAGAAAGGAGGTAGAGATGCTGAGATGGTTGGGGTGGTTATAATTTTAAATAGTGTGCACAGGGAAGACTTCTCTGAGAAAGTGACATCTGAGCAAAGACCAGAAAGAGGTGAGGGGTTAATTATGTTGAGAATAGACTCTAGGATAAAAAAGACAGAAGCAAGGAGGACTGTTAGGGAGAATGGAAGATTGGATTATTGTTCTTAATTTTTTACTCCCTTCCTGTTATGGTATTTTACATGGATCCTTTTGTCATGTGACTTTGCAGTACTTCTTTCTAGGGCAAGCAGCAAATATTTCACCATCACATGGCTCCTGAACATGGCCACATGGCTTGCTATGTCCAGTGGAATATCAGTGGACATGATGCTAGCAGAGATTTTAAATGTGCTTGCCTGTCTTAGCTTGGCCTCTTGTGCACCTACCATTTGCCGTAGGAAGAACATTTCCCAGCTGGCTGCTGGTCCCACAATGAAGAGATAAACAGAGAAGTTATGAATTTGACTCTTAGCCTGAAGCAGAGCCATTCCAGCCAACTTACAGACCCATGAGCAAACAAAATAAATGTTGTAAGCAATTAACATTTTGGGATTATTTGGCAATATCATAATAGCAATGGCTGACAGATGGAGAACGTCAAGTGATAATTCAGCTAAGAGATGATGATGTTTTAGACCAAGGTAATAGCAGTGGAGATGATAGAAAATGATCATATTCTGGATATATTTTGAAGGCAGAACTGACAGTATTTGCTGATGAATTGGATGTGGGGTATGAAAGAGAGACAGAGAGAGAGAGAGGGACCATTCAAGGACAACTCCAACAATTTGGCTTCAGCAACTGGAGAGAGAGAGAGTTACTGTTTAATGAAATGGAAAAGGATGAAGGTGGAGCAGGTTTTGGGAGAAGAAGAATGTCAGATTCAGCTTTGGGAAGAACAAGTTTGGCGTGCCTATTAGGTGCCCCAGAGATCAGTGTTTCTCTCACAGATTGCCCTGGGTTCTCGACTTTGAAAGAGTAACATTATATATTTGGAAGGGGCTAGAAGATTTTTCTTGTAGCTGCCTTTGCATAAAAAGCATGTTTTTTCACTTGGATTGAGTGCTACAAAGCAACAAAAAGAGCACATTTTTTTCTAAAGATGCTTTTGTTTACATGTTACATAAGATTGATAAAATATCAATTTTCAGTATCACATAATACAAACCAGAAGGAAGTTCTTATAGGCAATCTCACAGTACACATTAGGACAAAGCTTGCCAAGATCCAAGGGCCATGGGGCACCATTGATAGGATGATCCACTTTGTTCCAGGAACTTTGCTAGGTGCTGAGAAGGCAGTGGTGCAGCAGATTGTATTACTGTTTAATTTTTTGTCACCCAAGCCTGACGGTGTATTATATATCCTCATCCTGTAAAACTCAGGAGCAGCCATGCAACTTGCTTTGGCCAATGAAATGTGAGTGTAAGTGACCATGCCATTTCCAAGCAGATGCTTTCAGTCATTGAGTGATAACATGGTGTCGTGCAGGGAGGCCTGCAGGGTCTCTGCTCCCGCTCCCCATACAAGAACACAGGATATGGTGAGGCCAAAAAGGAACACCCACGGAGCCATAGGTAGGGGAGTCATACCACTGTATTCTCTCTGGCGGCACTATACTCTCACTGGAGGCTGGATCCACACTGTCCGCAAACCGCCATCCACGCTTGCCAGCCCAGCCGCCATCTTCTTGCTAGCCCCCATTCTTCTCTCTCTCTGCTAGCGTAGCCACAGCAGTTATATTGTGGCCTAATGGCTCACTGGTTACAGCTGACGGCCAACTAGCCACAGCTGATGGCCATGCAATCACAATTGGCCATTTACTACCTGAGCCAGCACCTGTCTATGTGAGGCCGAGAGCCTGGAAACTACTTTCTGAGGCTCTGCCCCCACACATGGTTTGTCTTCTCTCTGCCATGAGAGCCTTTCCTTTGTGATCACAAAATACGATGAATGCTGCTGCTAAGTGCCATCCAACAGAAAGACAGGGATTTTCAATACGGGAAGTGGCATGTTCAACCTTAGTAACAGTTTCAACTTGTTTGGTGCAGTTAGTCGGGTGTGAGCTACGGTTGAGAGAACGTGTGCTTTAAAGTGTGCCGTAAATCATCCTCCATCATGACAATGCTCCATGTCACATATCGCTTCTAGTCTACGGCAATTTCTGTCAAATAAAACATTATGGTGTGTCTTCATCCTCCTTATTCACCAGATCTGACACTCTGCAACTCCTGGCTCTTCCCCAAAGTAAAAATAATTCAGGACATTGAGGTGCTATGACAATGCAACTAAAGACACTCAATGAAAGAGGACTTCCAGAACTGCTTCAGAAAGTGGCAATAACTATGGGATAAGTATGTTCAAAGTGAGGGAGAGTTTTTTTGTGTGTGTGTTTTTTAAGAGGATTCATGGCAATGTGTCTTTTACTGTAATAATTTTTATTTATTTAAACATTCATTGTATTGTTTGATCACACCTTGTACATACATGGGCACATATGTATATATTCACATGCACTTGCACACATGTGTACACACACACACACACACACACACACACACACACACAGTGCTTTTGAGACTGAACTTGATCATCCTAACCTTGGGAGCCTTGCTTATCCTACCAGAATTGCTGCAGTGCTTTAATTACAGCCATTATTCACAACACCTCACACATTTTCTGTCTTGTTGACAGTATTTGGAAAGCAGCAGCTGCTCCCTTACTTTCACATTGATTGCTACTGTTTTTACTTTATTAAATATTAAATATCACATTAAATACAAATCTTCAAGACAGTTTCGGCTGCCAGTCATTCAGATCCCGTCTCTCTCATTCAGCTGAGCTCTGAAGAGCACTTTCAGATTGGCTGCTCTGCTCAAGTTATTTCAAAATGTCTGGCTTTGATTTGATCCCAGTCCCTCCTTTAAATCCCCCAATATCTCTGCTGCTGCCTTCCTCTCCTGTTTCCTTCAGTCCTTCCCAAGATGACGCACCTCTCCCAGGCTAACTCTCTGTGACTTTGTTCATGAATTCCATGTGGTTTTTAAGGACTCTGGGGAAAATCCTGGCTCTGCACCCTAGCTCATTGCTCCTGAAATTACACAGTTAGAAGTGCATTCCTTCACCCTTAAGGTTTCCATGCCAGTGGTTTGTACATTTTTTTTTCAAGATCATGGATCCATTAACTATCTGATCAGATCTATGTCTGCTCTCCTTAGAAAAATTTACATACCCACAACATTTTACATACAATTTCAGAGGATTCTTGGGTTTCCTAAAACCCACTCATTGTACCACCACCTCTTTAGAGGTACGACAGTCCCAGGGGAGGTAAGCTGATGAGAAACATCAATCTCCCTGAAAAATGGAAATGAGTATAAGAGATTCATTTCAGAGGTTTTTTTGGTGTTTTTTTCCCCCCTTCTTCTGCCTCCCCTGCCCCCGACTGTGGTTCAAGCCATTGTTTCTCAGTCTAGTTGTGTAGGACACAGCTCCCTGGCCCATGCTGGTATTGTGAGCCTTGCGTTCCCCCCGGCTGAGGCGGTCAGTCGCCAGTCATCCGTCAGCCACTCAAGGCAGCTTTCACTGGCTGCCAGCCACACATGATGGCTGCAGACCACTCATGGCAGCACACGGCAGCCCGTGGCAGCTCACGCCAACCTCTGGCTGCTCATGACAGCCCAGCTCCAGGGAGAGCCGTTGTTCACAATCTTAGCTGTAGAGGGTGCAGCTCACTGGCCCATGTGGGAACTGAACTGGTGACCTCGGTGTTAGGAGCATGGCGCTCCAACAACCTGAGCCACTGGGTAGGGCCGGCCGGGGCTGGCCCCGTTTCAGAGGTTTTAACAAAGAAGGTAACAAGAAGATGCAGGCAAATTTAGGTGACTTAAAAGTCACCTAAAAGTTGCCTAACCCCCATTCTGCCATTCCCCCACTCTCTGCTTTCTACAGTCCAACCCATGCTCAGGATCTTTCTTCACTACTGTCTTTGCTCAAAGAGTCTGATATCCAAGCACACAGGATGGACTACCAGGCCTGAGATTTCCCCATGTGTTTTGAAGTTCCAGGCCATTGTCAAAGCTAGGCCAAACACCAGCACTTTCTCTGAACCCATTTGTATCATTTCTGAGATCTGTAGAAGTCATGTGCTTTGAACCCAAGACTAGCCTGACAGTGTGGCAAGAATGGCAGTGGACCCTGGCCTCTAGAATTTAACTTCTGAGTACATGCTTACACAGTTTGGGGCCCATCCTGCCCAGTATTGAAAGGGTGCTACTTTTTCTGTGACCGGTGACCTCTGATAAATGGAAAAAAAGTAAAGAAGATGGGAAATGGTGTGTTTCCTGCCCTGGAAGGCATTCTAGGGCTTCCCTTGATTCTCACAAATAAACAGGCAGATATGAAATAAAAGGGTAGATATACAGAATTGCAGCTGAGAGGCTGAACCAAACGAAAAAAACACAACAAATAAACAAAAGCAGAGGAGTATTTTTATGGGACCCTACAATGTAAATAAAGTTTTGGGAAGTGTGAATATTGAGGCTTATTGGCTTAGAATGGGAGGCTGTGATGGAAAGGGCAAGGGATTTGAAGGGCTCCTAGCCTGCTGTTAACTCTGTAATCTTGGGCAAACAATGTTCCCAACCTGAGACTCAGTTTCCTGATGTCAGAATCTGGCAGACCCCTGGCCCCTTCTTCTCTAACTATGTCATACATGTGCTTCCTGAAACTTCCTGCCCTATCAACAAGTGGGGTGGTTGCCTGGTTCATAATCCTCTCTTTTCTTAGAGGCATCGTGGTGAAGTGGTTAAGAGCACAGGATTAGGGAACAGAGTGTTTCCTTACCCCTACCTGTGTTACTTCAGGCAAATTCCTTATAACCTCTCTGAGCCTGTTTCCTCATCTGTAATGTGGTAATGAGAATATCCCCTCATTAGGTTGTTGTAAAGCTTAAATGAAATAATGTATGTGAAATACTCAGATCAGTTACTAGAATGTAGTAAGCACTCAATATGTGCTAGTCATCATTATTATTCCCTGAGAATGACCCCTTTATACATAAAGGTGTATCCCCCCCACACCAGTAGCCACGCTTAGGCTAAGTGATTCTGCCTTTTAGTCACAGGTGAATAAATCTGGGATAGATTCTTGGCTCAGATTGGGCCAATGGAATTCTCTCTCCAGTAAACATGAACTTTGAATGGAGCAAGGCAGAGAGGACAAGCTGTTGGAGATGAGTCACTTTAAGAGCAGCACTTTGGAAAAGAGACTGAAGACACATTTTTGTTTTGGCCCTTAACAATGTTTGTTTGTTTGTTTGTTTGTTTGTTTGTTTGTTTGTTTGTTTTAAATGTGGATTACTAGTCAATATTTAAAAAACAGAGAAAGTCATACAACAATCCACAATTCTGACTTTACTGGATCTGTAAAACTGGATCTTTACTTAGTACTGGGCCAAATTCCTATATAGCAAAAATTGGCAAGAGGAAAGCAGCAACTACCCCAGGTAACTACAGCCTACTTCAATCCTGCTTGGCCCTCAGAGTTTGTGATACTTGCTCCTCAAGGGCATGCTCCTGAGGTGCCCTGGTTTTTGGTATTCCCAGGCCTTGACTGTTTCACTCCACCTTTGGTTCTATGAGATACCCCAGGGTCCCACAAAGCATTCCCTTCAACACGTCGTACTCCCCTGAGCTGCCTAGAGTGTCTATTATTTACAGTCAAAAGATGCAAAGGATATCAGAATGGCTGGACTCCATGGCACAGCCTTCAAATGAAATCTCAACATGACTGGTTCCAAAAAGCCATCAAATTCTATGGAGCAGACTTCAGACATACTGATTTAGTTCTCTGATTGTCAGAGGTTGTAATCATAAATCTCTCTATCTGGAATTTCTATATACTAATGTCTATGAGAACATGTGTTCTGACTTGGTTTCCCCAGACACATCCAAATTCAAACACTTGGTTCTATTAGTCCCAAAATTATAGTTGTATTTTTCAGATCAAGTGTCCTAATCTGGAGGTTGAAAAATATACTCACCATCTACTTCAAATCCTAATATTTTTTTTTCATCATTTGAAGTCACTCTTAAACACTATGAAGAACATAATGAAGCCACTTGAAATCAATTAAAAAATTTCTTAAAACTCTCTTTAAAAGTGGTTTTCAATAGATTTCTTCTTGCACATGCATAATAATATTTTATTTCTGCTTAGAATGTATTACTGTCCTCTTCACATGCAAAAATCCTACTCAGGCTTCAAGACTCATCTCAAAATCTATCTTCCAGATGAAAATTTCTCCCACCCACCTAGGGAGACTATTCTCTTCCACCAGTGTGCTCCCATAGTCCTTTGTATGCGCTTTGATTATGGCACTTATCACATGTACTACAAATATTGCTTTATGTGTCTGTCTTTCACACAGCAATTGAGAGCTCTTATCTGCATGTTCCTTTAAGGTAAAATTCATGTCATAGTCATATTTTTATCTCCAGCACCTAACTCATTAGATACATCACCAGTGCTTGTTTTGTGGATGTTTATTGTTGAATGAATTAAAGTTAGATTAGAAAAAATTTTCTGAGAAAGATGTTTCCATAAGGTTAACATAGATTACAAATACTGAATAGCAGTAAATAGAAGAATATTTGGTGTCACGCATACATGGAAAACAAATAACATACATCACAAAAAACTGGGGTTTTATGCACTATGAAGCTGAATTAAGGAAAATGGCATAACTATTAGGAAAAGACAGAAAAAAGTTAACATATCAAAAATAACTATTTCTGGGGTGGCTGGTTAGCTCAGTTGGTTAGACCATGGGGCTAATAACACCAAAGTTGCCGGTTCGATCCCTGCATGGGCCACTGTGAGCTACGCCCTCTTTAAAACAACAACAGCAACAACAACAACAAACAAAAAATCCCAGGTGGCTGGATGGCTCAGTTGTTAGAGCGTGAGCTCTTAACAACAAGGTTGCCAGTTGGATTCCCACATGGGCCAGTGAACTGCACCCTCCACAACTAGATTGAAAACAATGGCTTGAGCTTGGAGCTGAGCCGCAGGTGGGTGGCCGGTTTGCTCAGTGGTTAGAATGAGGTGCTCATAACACAAAAGTTGCCGGTTTGAGTCCCACATGGGCCAGTGAGCTGTGCACAACTAGATTGAAAAACAACGATTTGACATCCTGGAAAAACACACTGTTCCCCAATATTCCCCAATTAAAACAAAAACAAAAACAACTATTTCCAAAGTATAGAGTTTTATGAAAAATGTTAAGTTCTTCAAAATTATTTTTATGGAGAAGTACATGTGCCTTCAGTTGAGGGTGACTGGTTGACAAAGCTATAGATTACTAAAGCATATGCAAATGAAGCATGGATCATAAATGGAGGCAGGCTTGGGAGCAGGGCATAGAAGTTTTCAGAAATACCTTTAGAGTGAGAAAACTGAGCTCAGAGGAAAAATGAAGACATAGATAGTCTGAAAGACCCAGAGTGGAATCATTTTTTCTAGAGTCTGGAAAGTCAAAACTAGACCCAAATATCTATATGAACTGAAGCCAACTGAACAAATCAGTTGAGGCTCTAAAAGAGACATCTTTGAGCAGCTAGAGATTTCATAATTGACCTCCCTTGGACCCTCAGAGCTCAGGACAACTGTAGGAAAAATTGAACACACCAAGTTAAAAGAAAAGTTAGAAGGTAAGGCGAATATAGGTTTAAATTAAGTTGTGCTGTACAACAATAATCAAATAATAAAACCTTATATCTGATTATTTATTTGTCTAGGTTATAGCCCAAAATAGCATGCCAAAATTATGTAATTGCAGAACTAGTGGGCTGGTGATCCCGCAAGTCATATATTTGCATATGTTGGTATGCATGGTGGAGATTTAGGGGTGGAAGAGTCTGGGGCCTGAGGAGAGGTGAGGAGAATGAAGGAAAAAATATTGTTTATTATTTGTTGTTTTATAACAAATTACCATAAACTTTGTGGCTGAAAACAACACTGTTTATTATCTCACAGCTTCTATGAGTTAGGAATGTGGCTAGGACTTTACTGGGTCTCTCACAAGGCTAAAATCAAAGCATCAGGCAGGGCTGGGGTCTCATAGGATGATTTGACTGGGGAAGGGTCCTCTTCCAAGGTCATGTAGTTGTTGGTGTGACTCAGTTCTTCACAAGTTGCTGCACTGAGAGAATCAGTTTCCTCCTTTATGTTCTTTGCTATGTGGGTCTCTCCAACAGGCTTCTTGCTCCATCAAAGCACGCGAGTTGTGATGGCAATAGAAAGAACCAGCTAGCAAGACAGTTAAAATTTAATGTAACATAATCACAGAAGGGACTTCCTGTATCCAGTTGTCTCCTGTATCAGTTATAATATAGGTTCAGCTGCAAGTGACAGAACACCAAAAATGACAATGGCTTAAACAAGGTAGATGTTTATTTTTTGCAAATATTAATATAGGAAGCCCAGGACTAGTGACAGCTCCATAATCACCGGGATCCAGAGTTCTTCTACCCTGTTGCTCTGTACTTCTCAACACAGAGTCCATGCATGGGCCAATATCACATCATGATTCAAGAAGGTTGTTCTAGGTCCAGCTATCATGTCTGCATTCCTGCCAGTAGGAAGAAAGAAACAAAGAAGTACCCTTCTTTGTAGAACACTTTTTGAAAGTTGTATCTACCACCAAAACATAGCCTATAGCCCACTGGTCAGAACTTATAGCCACTCATAGCTCCAAGAGAGGCTGGAAATATAAGTTTTATTCCGACAGCCATATTCCCAGCCAAAAATTGTGGGCTCTATACAAAGGAAGAAGGAGAACTGACACTGGGAGACAAGTATTGTTATCTGTCTTAGACTGTCAAACTGAACTGGTTCCAAACTTTCTTAACTCTAATTTAGTTCTAATTTTATAATTAAAGAGATCATGTGGCACAACCTACATTTTACAGAAGAGGAAACTGTGACCCATAGATGAAGTAACTTGCTCATAGCGAGTTAGTGGCAAACTTGAGATTAGAACCTGACAAATTCATTTTCCTAGTCTCTCATGATTGTTAAAAGGAGCAAGGTATGGTTGAAAACCAGAAACTAGAGAGTTAAGAAGGCTGAACTCACCTCAGCCAAGCTATCAACAAGTTGTGTCACATTGGACAAGTCGTGTAATTCATTCTTTGTCTTAATTACATTTTCTATAAAATGAGGAGATTGGACTAATATATATAACCTAGTATTCTTTACAGTATTACAATTCTATATGATTCTATGATTTTTCTGTCATCCCATTGCCACCATTTTTTCAGTGAAGGTCCTTTGCCTGTTGTAATTAGATATTTGAGGCCCTCCAAAATCAATCTCCAACTTAGCATTCCAGATATGTCTCCCATCACCCTCAGCACATCACATACTCATTTTCCTTGAACATATCCCACACTTCCATTTTGCTTTTTTGTTCATGGTCAACACCCTTCTTTGGCTGTTAATAATCTTCCCCATGTATCAAGGCCCATTTTTAGATAAACACATACATATATAAAAATTGCTAAGTACTTACTATGGGTTAGGCCTTGCTCTGAGACATTTACATGCATTAACTCATTTAATACTTACAATAAGCCTATGAGATACATACTATTATTATCATCCTTATTCTACAGAGGAGCACACTAAGGCACAGTATGTTAAGTAACACTGTGGCACAAAACATGCTATATACTCATCAAATTTGTTTCATCTTTCTCTTCCTGGGTCCACATGTCCCATCCTCCCTTGAACTTAGGCTAAGACCATGTGACTGGCTTCTGTTCTGACCAGCAGAATGTGGAAAGAAATGATGTAAGCATTTTCTAGGCCTGGTCTTTAAAAACATCCCAGGAATCCCTCCTGTCTTTTCTTTCCCTTCTGCAGTATCTTCAGAGGTCATGTGTTGATATGGTGGCATCATAAGACAGTAAAGCCTCCTTCAGCCAATGTCCCTCCTATCCTGACTATTTATTTGCCTAAAGCAGGGTGTGTCCAAACTTTTTTCAACGGTTTTTACCAAGGGCCATATGTGGTAAAATACACAAACAGCCGGGCCACTCACTCGAGGTGAAGTACGTATTGCCTCACCTGGTTTATTTAAGTAAAATAAATATATTTTTGGAATTTGCTGCGGGCCAATTAACAATGGATCATGGGCTGTAGTTGGCCAGTGGGCGGCAGTTTGGACACCGCTGGCCTAAAGGCATATAATGATTAAAAGCAGAGACAGAATATAAAGTCAGGCCATGTGACTTCAGAGTCATATTCTGAACTTTTAGGTCCTATAATATAATACCTTCTCCTCCTATTTTTGTAACTTTTTCTGTGGAATATTTCAAACATTTGCAGAGGTTGAAAGAATAATATCACGAACCCTAATTTACTCATCATCCATTTTATGAAAATTTCAAGTCATGGCCAACTTTGTTTCATCTATTATTCCACTCTCTCTATTTTTTTGAAGCTATTATTTTGAAGCAAATCTCGGTCATATCATTTCTTCTATAACCATTTCACTATGAAATAAGAACTTTTTTTATAAAAAATACATAATTATACCATCATTTCACTAAAAACAAAAGCAGAAACTCTTTAATATCATTCAATACCCAATGTACATATTATCAATTTGTGCTTTTTTATAGTTTGTTTGAAACAGGAAAAATAAGATACAGACTGCAATTGGTTGAAATGTCTCTTTTTAACACTTTCCAAAGTTGTTTTCTTCAGCTTTGTTGAGATATAATTGACATGTAACATTGTGTACATAAACAGAATGAAAAGGCAACCTACCAAATAGGAGAAAATATTTGCAAATCATATATCTGATAAGTAGTTAATATTCAAAATATATGAAGAACTCATACAACTCAACAGCAAAAAAATAAACAGTCCGATTTAAAAATGGGCAGAGGAAGATTGGTGCAGCCACTATGGAAAACAGTTTGGAGATATCTCAAAAATCTGAAAATGGAACTACCTTATGATCCAGCAATCCCACTCCTAGGTATCTATCCGGAGAAATCCAAAACTCCAATTCAAAAATCTTTATGCACTCCTATGTTTATTGCAGCACTATATACAATAGCCAAGACCTGGAAACAACCGAAATGCCCATCAGTAGATGACTGGATTAAGAAACTGTGGTACATTTATACAATGGAGTATTACGCAGCCATAAAGAAGAAAGAAATCTTACCATTTGCAACAACATGGATGGACCTAGAGAACATTATGTTAAGTGAAATAAGTCAGAAAGAGAAAGACAAATACCATATGATCTCACTTATATGTGGAATCTAAAGAAAAGAATAAGTGAATGAACTAATCAGAAACAGTTTTGGAAACATGGAGGAAAAACTGAGGGTTGCTAGATGGGCAGGGGGGTGGGGATAAGGGGAAGGTGAGAGGTTTCGGGAACGTACAGAGGGATAGTGGATGGGGGGAGGGGGGTTCACACAGTGTGAGGGATATAAATGATAAATGTCTAAGTTTTGCTTTGTCTTGTGCACCTGAAACTGATTAATAAAAAAAAAAAAAAAAAAGGTAACCGCTAAAAAAAAAAAAAAAAAAAAAAAAAATGGGCAGAGGATCTGAACAGACATTTTTTCCAAAGAAGACATACAGATGGTCAATAAGTACATGAAAAGATGCTCAACATCACTAATCATCAGGGAAATGCAAATCAAGACCACCATGAAGTATGAACTCACACCTGCTCGAATGACTATTATCAAAAAGACAAGAAAAAGTGAGTGTTGGCAGGGATGTGGACAAAAGGTAACCCTTGTGAACTGTTGGTGGGAAAGTAAATTGGAGCAGCCACTGTGGAAAACAGTATGGAGGTTCCTCAAAAATTAAAAATAGAATACCATGTGATCCAGCACTCCCACTTCTGGATATTTATCTGAAGAGAATGAAAACATTAATTTGAAAAGATGTATGTACCCCTGTATTCATTGCAGCATTATTTAAAATAACCAAGATATGGAAATAACCTATAGCGTCCACTGACAGATGAAGGAGTAAAGAAAATGTGGTGGACACATACAATGGAATATTATTCAGCTACAAAAAAAGAATGAAATCTTGACATTTGTGACAACATGGATGGACCTTGAGGCATTATGCTAAGTGAAATAAGTCAGACAGAGAAAGTCAAATACTATGTGATCTCACTTATATGTGGAATATTGAAAAGAGAAACATTGTGTAAGTTTAAGATCATGATGATTTGATACACATATATGTTGCAAAATGATTACCACAATAAAGTTAGCTAATGCATCCATCATCTCACATAGTTGCTTTTCATTGTGGTGAGAACATTTAACATTTACTCTTCTAGCAACTTTCAAGTATATAATACAGTATAGTTAACTATAGTCACCATGCTGTACATCAGATCTCCAGAAATAATTCATCTTCCAACTGGAAGTGTGTACTCCATGACCAGTATCTCTCCATTTCCTCCTACCACCACAGTTCCTGTCATCCACCATTCTAGTCTCTGTTTCTATAAGTTTGGATTTTTTTTTACATGCCACATATAAATGAGATCATACAGTATTTGTTTATATTTGTTTGACTTATTTCACTTTACATAATGCCCTCAAGATCCATCCATGTTATCACAAATGGCAGAATTTCCTTCTTTTTGTGCCTGAATAATATTCCATTGTGTGAACACAGACACACAGGCATGCACACACACACACACACACACTACCCTCTAGGGTAATATAATATAGGGTAATATAATATAACATAATACCCTCTAGGTCCATATATACAATGGAATTATCTCTCTCTCTCTCTCTCTCTCTATATATATATATATATATATATATAGATAGATAGATAGATAGATAGATAGATATAGATAGATAGATATATACACACATACATATATGTAAACGTTTTCCTTATCCATTAATTCATTCATTGATAGACACTTAGTTTGTTTCCATGTCTTGGCTATTGTGAATGATGTTGCAATGAACATGGAGGTACAGATATATTTTTTTTTTCTAAAGATTTTATTGGGGAAGGGGAACAGGACTTTATTGGGGAACAGTGTGTACTTCCAGAACTTTTTTTTCCAAGTCAAGTTGTTGTCCTTTCTTTTTTTTTTTTTTTTTATTAAATTTATTGGGGTGACAATTGTTAGTAAGTTGTTGTCCTTTCGATCTTAGTTGTGGAGGGTGCCGTTCAGCTTCAAGTTCTTATCCTTTCAGTCTTAGTTGTGGAGGTCGCAGTTCAGCTCCCAGTCCAGTTGCCATCGCTAGTTGCAGGGGGTGCAGCCCACCATCCCTTGCGGGACTCGAGGAATTGAACTGGCAACCTTGTGGTTGAGAGCCCACTGGCCCATGTGGGAATCGAACCGGCAGCCTTTGGAGTTAGGAGCAAGGAGCTCTAACCGCCTGAGCCACCGGGCCGGCCCCTAGATATCTTTTTGAGACAGTGATTTTATTTCATTTAGAAACATACCAAGAAATGGGATTGCTGGATCATATGGTAGCTATTTAAAAATTATTTTTTCATCAACATTTTTTTATTTAGTTTACTATGTGCTAGAATATAAATACATAAATATATGCCATTTGTTATCATGGGTAATCTTTGTATAACTAAAATCTGTGGCCAACATTTTACAGAACAAAAGAAAATTAAATCTGCAAATTATCAGAAAAGGAGCAAGAATATTGGGAAATAATACATTTTACATAAATTATAGATCACAGACACAACGAAAATCCATTATTTTCCTCTTTAACTCAATTTTACAAAATAAAGTTAACATGTATTATTCTGTGAACTGCTAAGAGGGCATGAACACTGTGGCCCTTTCAAAAGACAGTGGTCAAAGACAAAATGTTATCTTGATGTCATATATTGTCCTTAGTTCTTAATTGGAGCTGAGCTTCCTTTCATAGTCTTCTTTAGGTTATGGTATTTTGGCGAGATTTTCATCAAGAAATCCACCTAAAGCTGTGTCTGGGGCTGTAGTCGCTCAGTCTGCACCTGACGAAGGCAATCTACACCCTATGCGAAGATCACTGTAGTCTCGGGGATGACTTCAAACATATTTAGGTTGCAACAAACCCCTATGATGCAACCACTGGTCAATATTACATTTCTGCCTACATATGCTTTTGATTCGATAACATTATTATCTCCTATTTTCATGGTTTGGGAATAACAGCCAACTTCAAACACATTATTTGTGCTAATGATCATAGGTTTGGGTTCTGGATCTTCACTGTCAGGGGTGATATTATCAGGGTGAGCATTTATGATAAGCACTAGTTCTTCTATTAGATCACCTTCGCCAATCACTATTGGCCTGGCTTCTGTAATAATTCCTGCTTTAAGGTGGATCCCTGTCCTAGGTCCTATAGTTATATTATATCACCTTTGATTTCACTTTCTATGCACACAACTACTCCAGGAGCAAACTTCACACTCTTGACTCTTCTCCACCATGGTTTGGCCTGGGTCTCTATTTTTAAATTTTTTTTATGAATCTGTATACATTTTCCATACTGGCTAAACCAATTTACATTCCCACCAAAAGTACACTAAGGTTTTGTTTTCTCCATATCTTTGCCAACACTTGTTATCACTTGTCTTTTTTTTTTTTTTTTTTTTTTACTAGTTTCAGGTGTACGAAACAACAGTGATTTGACATTTACATGCCTCACAAAGTGATGACACCAATGTCTATTACACATCACACGGTATATAGTTCTTGCAATATTATTGACTATACCCCCTATGCTGTACTTTATATCCAGTGACTATTTTTTTTATAATTGACAATCAGTGTTATTTCATATTTGCCTCAGGTGTACAGCATATAGTGGTTAGACATTCATATAATTTATGAAGTCATCCCTTTGATAAGCCTAGAACCACCTGACACTATACATAGATTTTACAATATTATTGACTATATTTCCCATACTATACTTCACATCCCCATGACTATTTTGTAACTACGAATTTGTACTTCTTAATCCCTTCACTTTTCTCACCCAGCCCCTAAACCCCCTGCAACTGGTAACCATCAGTTTGTTCTCTGTATCTGAGTCTGTTTCTGTTTTGTTTGTTTATTTTGTTCTTTAGATTCCACATATAAGTGAGACACTATGGTATTTAACTTTCTCAGTCTGACTTATTTCACTTAGTGTAATAACCTCTAGGTTCATCCATGTTGTTACAATGATAAGATTTCATTGTTGTTGTTGTTTTTAAGTTTATTGGGGTGACAGTTAGTAAAATTACATAGATTTCAGGTGTACAATTCTGTATCACATCATCTATAAATCCCACTGTGTGTTCACCACCCAGAGTCAGTTCTCCTTCCATCACCATATATTTGATCCCCCTTACCCTCATCTCCCACTCCCCTCCCCCCTTACCCTCTGGTAACCACTAAACTATTGTCTGTCTATGAGTTTTTGTTTCTCATTTGTTTGTCTTGTTCTTTTGTTGTTTTTGGTTTATATACCACATATCAGTGAAATGATATGGTTCTCTGCTTTTTCTGTCTGACTTATTTCGCTTAGCATTATACTCTCAAGATCCATCCATGTTGTCACAAATGGTCCTATTTCATCTTTTCTTACCACCGAATAGTATTCCATTGTGTATATATACCACAACTTCTTTATCCATTCATCTATCGAAGGACATTTTGGTTGTTTCCATGTCTTGGCCACCGTAAATAAAGCTGCAATGAACATTGGAGCACACATGTCTTTATGTATAAATGTTTCAGATTTTTTGGGTAGATACCCAAGAGAGTGATTGCTGGGTCATATGGTAATTCTATTCATAATTTTTTGAGGAACCTCCACACTGCCTTCCATAGTGGCTGCACCAGTCTGCATTCCCACCTAGAGTGTATGAGGGCTCCTTTTTCTCCACAGGCTCTCCAACACTTATTACTATTTGTCTTGTTTATGGTAGCCATTCTGTGTTGTTTTTTTCAACAGGACTTTTATTGGGGAACACTGTGTACTTCCAGGACTTTTTCTTTTCCAAGTTAAGTTGTTGTCCTTTCAATCTTAATTGTGGAGGGCGCAGCTCAGCTCCAGGTCCAGTTGCTGTTGCTAGTTGCAGGGGTGCAGCCCACCATCCCTTGTGGGAGTCAAACCGGCAACCTTGTGGTTGAGAGGATGCGCTCCAACCAACTGAGCCATCTGGGAGCTCAGCGGCAGCTCAGCTCAAGGTGCCATGTTCAATCCTAGTTGCAGGCAGTGGAGCCCACCATCCATTGCAGGACTCGAGGAGTTGAACCGGCAACCTTGTGGTTGAGAGCACACTGGCCCATGTGGGAATCAAACCGGCAGCCTTCAGAGTTAGGAGTACAGAGCTTCAACCGCCTGAGCCACCGGGCCGACCCCCTCATTGTTTTTGAGGCAGAGTAATATTCCATTGTATATGTCCCACAAATACTTTATCTAATCATCTATTGATGGTTATTTTGGTTGTTTCCATATCTTGGCTATTGTAAATAAAGCTGTAGTGAACGTAGGGGTGCATATATCTTCTCAAAATTATTGTTTTCAATTTCTTTGGATAAATACCCAGAAGTGGAATTGCTGGGTCATAAGGTAGTCTATTTTTAATTTTTTGAGGAGCCTCCATACTGTTTTCCATAGTGGCGAAACAAATTTGCAATCCTACCAAGAGTATACCCACCAAAGGGAGTTCCCTTTTCTTCACATCGTGGCAAACATTTGTTGTTTCTTCCTTTCTTTCTTTCCTTCCTTCCTTCCTGTCTTTTTTCCTTCTCCTTCTCCTTCTTCTTCCTCATCTTTTTCTTCTTCTTTTTAGTTGCAGGTGTACAAAACATAATGATTAGACAATTGCACCCTTCACAAAGTGATAACTCCCCCCAAGTCTGCTGCCCCTCTGACATCAGACATAGCTATTACAATATCATTAACAATATTCCCTCTGCTGTACTTTACATCCTGTGACTATACACATACACACACACAAACACAAAAGCACACTCACATGCATGAGTATACACACACACACACACACACATAAACACACACACACACAAAACACAAGGTCAGACAATTTAGTTCAGGAACTCATCCTAGAAAAAGTGCTACATACCTCATTGCTGAATATCACTATGGTCACATTTGAAGTATTCCCCTTGGAAGCTGTGCACAGACGCCAGTGCTTAGTCCACTCTTTAAAGAAATTTTGCAACTGTTTTTCTAAAATGGCCATCAGAGCGGTTGTCGTATTAAATGATGTCCTGAATGTCATCAAAATGTCTTCCTTTCAATATTTCCCCTATTTTCGGGTAAAGAAAGAAGTCACTGAGGGCCAGATCAGGTGAGTACGGAGGGTGTTCCAATATAGTTGTTTACTGGTTGCAATATCGTTGCAACAAGTTTGCGAACTGAATTGTCAGAACATGTGACAGTGTGTGTGTGAGTGTGTGTGTGTGTGTGTGTGTGTGTGTGTGTGTGTGTATGCAATCATAGTTGATACTCAATATTACTAACATTATTATTTTTAATTAAAGTTTATTGGGCTGACAACTGTTAGTAAAGTTACGTAGATTTCAGGTGTACAATTCGGGAATACATCATCTTTATATAGTTGTCCTTCCATCACCATATATTGGATCCCCTTTACCCTCGTCTACCACGCCCCACCCCCTTACCCTCTGGTAACCACTAAACTATTGTCTATGAGTTTTTGTTTCTTCATTTGTTTGTCTTGTTCTTTTGTTGTTTTCAATTTTATATCCCACAGATTAGTGAAATCATATGGTTCTCAGCTTTTTCTGTATAACTTATTTCGCTCAGCACAATAATCTCAAGATCCATCCATGTTGTAGCAAATAGTACTATTTCATCATTTCTTATTGTCGAATAGTATTCCATTGTGTGTATATACCACATCTTCTTTATCCATTCATCTATCAAAGGACATTTTGGCTGTTGCCATGTCTTGGACACCGTAAATAAAGCTTCAATGAACATCAGAGCACATATGTCTTTATGGGTAAATGTTTTCAGATTTTTGGGTAGATACCCAGGAGAGGGGTTGCTGGGTCATACAGTAATTCTATTCTTAATTTTTTGAGGAACCTCCACACTGCCTTCCATAGCGGCTGCACCAATCTGCATTCCCACCAACAGTGTATGAGGGGTCTTTTTTCTCCATAGTCTCTCCAACACTTGTTATTATTTGTCTTGTTGATGATAGCCATTCTGACTGGTGACAGGAGATATCTCATTGTGCTTTTTATTTGCATTTCTCTGATGATTAGTGATGTTGAACATTTTTTTCATATGTCTATTGGCCATTTGTGTGTCTTCTTTGCAGAAATGTCTCTTTAGGACCTATGCCCATTTTTTAATAGGATTTGTTGTTGTTGCTGTTGAGTTGTATGAGTTCCTTATATATTTTGGATATAACCCCTTACCGGAGCTATTGTTTCAAAAGTCTTCTGCTATTCGGTTGGTTGCCTCTTTATTTTGTCGATGGTTTCTTTTGCTGTGCAGAAGCTTTTTAGTTTGATATAGTCCCATTCATTTATATTTGCTTTTATTTCCCTTGTTTTGGGGTCAAATTCATAAAATGCTCTTTGAACCCAAAGTCTATGAGTTTCTTCTATGCAGTTTATTGTTTAGGTCTTATGTTTAGGTCTTTGATCCATTTTGAGGTAATTTTGGTACACTGTGACAGATAGCAGTCTAATTTCATTCTTTTGCACATGGCTTTAAAATTCTCCCAGCACCATTTTCTCCATTGTATATGTTTTACATCTATGTCAAGAATTATTTGTCCATATTTATATGGGTTTATTTCTGGATTCTCAATTCTATTCCATTGGCCTATGTGTCTGTTTTTCTGCCAATATCACACTGTTTTGATAATTGTTGCCCTGTACTATAAGCTGAAGTTAGGGAGTGTGATACCTCCAGCGTTGTTCTTTTTTCTTAGTATTGCTTTGGCTATTCAGGGTCCTTTGTGGTTCCATAGAAATCTGATGATTTTTTGTTCTATTTCTTTTAAAAAATGCCATTGGGATTTTGATGGGGATTGCATTAAATCTGTGTATTACTTTCGGTAATATGGCCATTTTAACTACGTTAATTCTTCCAATCCATGAACACCGTATGTCGTTCCATTTCTTTGTGTCTTCCTCAATTTAGTGGTTGCCAGAGGGTAACGGGGGCAGGGGGTGGGGGGTGGGAGATGAGGGTAAGGGGGATCGAATATATGGTGATGGAAGGAGAACTGACTCTGGGTGATGAACACACAATGGGATTTATAGATGATGTAATACAGAATTGTACACCTGAAATCTATGTAATTTTACTAACAATTGTCACCCCAATAAATTTAATTAAAAAAAAAAATGTCTTATAGTTTTCAGTATATAAGCCTTTTGCATCATTGGTTAAGTTTATTCCTAAGTATTTTACCCTTTTTGTTGCAGTTACAAAGGGAATTGATTTTTAAATTACTTTTTCTGAGATTTTATTGTTATTATATAGGAATGCAATGGACTTTTTACATTGATTTTGTAGCCGGCAACTTTACTGTATTCGTTGATTGTTTCTAATGTCTTTTTGGTGGAGTCTTTAGAGTTTTCTATATATAGCATACGTCATCTTAAAGAGACACAATTTAACTTCTTCATTCCCAATGTAGATGCCTTTAATTTCTTGCTTTTGCCTGAATGCTCTGTCTAAAACTTCCAATAGAATGCTGAAAAGGAGAGGTGATAGGGGACAACCCTACCAAGTTCCTGAACATAGAGCAAAGGGCTTCAGTTTTTCACCATTAATTATGATATTAGTTGATGGTCTGTCATATATGGCCTTTACTACGTTATGGTATTTTCCTTCTATATCCATTTTATTAAGTGTTTTAATCATAAATAGATATTATATCTTTCTTTTCTTTCTTCTTTTTTTTTTTTTGGTTTTTTTTTTTTGTGGAGGGTAGAGAGTGGATGAAAGGGGTCTAGGGATATGGGATCAGCCCAACTCAAACCACATCAACTGAGGGTGACGCAAAGGGATCTCCAAATGGAAGCCAGAGTGCTATGACTAGAAGGGGAAGTGATGCTGGCAGTCCAAAACAACAGATGTGTGATGAAATAGCACTTCTAGTTCATACAGGTCTGACAATTCAGTTCGCGAACATGTTGCAGCAATGTTGCTAACCTTTTTTGATATCAGAGGGATTATTCATTATGGATTTGAGCCAACTGGACAAACAGTTAACCAAGTTTACTATTTGGAAGTGCTGAAAAGGTTGCATGAACAAGTTAGATGACCTGAACTTTTCGCCAAGAATTCATGGATCTTGCATCATGACAATGCACCAGCTCACACGGCACTGTCTGTGAGGGAGTTTTAGCCAGTAAACAAATCACTGTATGGGAACACCCTCCCTACTCACTTGATCTGGCAACAATTACTTCTTTCTTTACCCAAAGATAAAGGAAATATTGAAAGGAAGATATTTTGATGACATTCAGGACATTAAGTTTAATGCAATGACAACTCTGATGGCCAGTCCAGAAAAAGAGTTCCAAAATTGCTCTGAAGGATGGACTAGGTGGGAGCATCATTGCATTGCTTCCAATGGGGAGTACTTCGACGGTGACCACAGTGACATTTAGGAATGAGGTATATAGCCATTTGTCTAGGAGGAGACCGTGAATTTAGTTTTTGGACCTCATATATCCTGGCATTAACACAAGACTGGAAATTTCAAAAATTTAAGCTCCCAGGCTAGTTAGAACAATAATTGAATTGTTTCCTCTGTCTCAACCCACTTGATTTTAGTAATTTAGCAGCTTGACTATAATGATCACATTTTATTTCTTCACTTAATTCCTCCCTGGATTTTCTGTAACTACAAATACAATCATGTGCCTCATAAAGATGTTTTGGTCAATGATGAACCGCATATAGGCATGAGGTTCCATAAGATTATAATGGAGCTGGAAAGTCCCTATCCCCTAGTGACATCATAATCATCTTGGCCCTTGTAAGGTATTACACAAATATTTATCATTGTATTACAATTACCTAGAGTGTTCAGTACAGTGACATGCTGTACAAGTTTAAACCATAGGTGGGGTATTCTGTAGGGGAACAGAATATGCCACCCCAAAATATGTCTATGTGGCATAAAGATTATTTTAGGCTGGTTAATTTTAAGACAGAGTAGACATGGGAGAAGCTCTGAAAACCAAGTAGAGGTTACCCTTTGTAAAAGACATTTACCTGGATATTATATATTGTCAAGCATTTTAACTGCACCTATTGTTATAATCATATGATTTTTTGTCCGTTATTTTGTTTATGTGGTGTATCACATTGATGGATTTGCATATGTTGAACAATGCTTGTGCCCCTGGAATGAACCACTTTTGGTGGTGATGTATAATATTTTTAATGCATTCTTGCATTCTATTTCCAGAATTTTGTTTAGGATATTTGCATCTGTATTCATCAGAGATATTGGTCTGTAATTTTCTTTTACTGTGTTACCCTTACCAAGTTTCGGGATCAGGGTAATGAACTCAATAGAAGAAATTAAGAATGAACTAGCCAGCTTAGGAAGTAGAGTTGACCAGATGGAGGAAAGAATCCGTGACATCGAAGATAGAAACCTGGAAATAGCACAGATGGAAGAAGAAAGAGACTTGAGACTTAAAAGAAATGAAAGAACTCTACAAACTTTCTGCTCCATCAGAAAGAGCAGTATAAGAATAATGGGCATACCAGAAGGAGAAGAAAGAGAGAAGGAAACAGAGAGTATATTCAAACAAATAGTCGATGAGAACTTCCCAAAATTGTGGAAAGTACTAGAACCTCGAATCCAAGAAGAAAACAGAACACCTAATTGTCTCACCCCAAACAGGCCTTCTCCAAGGCACATTGTATTGAAGCTGTCTAAAATCAATGACAAAGAAAGAATCCTCAAGGCAGCCAGGGAAAAAAGACGGTAACCTACAAAGGAAAGCCCATTAAATTATCATCAGATTTCTCAGCAGAAACTCTATAAACCAGGAGAGGGTGGAACCAAATATTCAAACTATCGAAATAGAGAAATTATAAGCCAAGAATAATACACCCAGCAAAGACATCCTTTAGATATGAAGGAGGAATAAAGACCTTTCCAGACATACAGAAGCTGAGAGGCAATTTTCTAATACATGACCGGCACTAAGAAATACTAAAGGGGGCTATTCGACCACCATCAACAGGGACAATTTGTGGCAACCGAAACATAAAAAGGGGGAGAGTAAAGGCCTGAACCGGAATATGGGAATGAAGAAAGTAGGCATGCTGAAAAAAATGGAATACTCTAAATATCAAACTTTCTTTTACATAAAGTTAATGGTAACCACTCAAAAAAAAAAAAAAAAAAAAAAAAAGCCAGATCTGAAATATATACTGTAACAAAAGAAGAAACAGAGGGAAACATCATAGACTACCACCACACAGAAATAATAGACAAAAACAAAAAGGCAAAGAAACAATGGAGACACAATCTTACCAGGAAACTAAAGATAGAATGATAGGAAATCCTCACATATCAATAATCACCCTAAATGTAAATGGACTGAACTCACCAATAAAAACACACAGAGTAGCAGATTGGATCAAAAAACTAAAACCAACCATATGCTGTCTCCAACAGACACACCTCAACTACAAGGACAAGCATAGACTCAAAGAGAAAGGGTGGAAATTGGCACTCCAAGCAAACGGTATCCAGAGAAAATCAGGTGTAGCTATACTGATATCAGATGAAACAGACTTCAGGGTGAAAAAGATAACAAGAGACAAAGATGGACATTTCATAAAGGTAAAGGGGACTCTACAACAAGAAGACATAACAATCATCAATATTTATGCCCTCAATCAGAGAGCACCGAAATATACCAAGCAACTACTAACAGAACTAAAGGGAGAATTTGACCAAAATGCAATTATACTAGGGGACTTAAATACATCATTGACAACTACGGATAGATCATCCAAACAGAGAATAAATAACGAAATAGTAGCCCTAAATGACACATTAGATGAAACGGACATAATTGACATTTATAGAGCCCTTCATCCTAAAATATCAGAATATATATTTTTTTTCTAGTGTACATGGAACATTCTCAAGGATAGACCATATATTGGGACATAAAACTAACCTCAGCAAATTGAAGAAGATTGAAATCATACCAAGCATATTCTCTGATCACAAGGCTTTAAAACTCGATATGAACTGCAAAAAGAAAGCAGGAAAAAAAAAAACAAATAGATGGAGATTAAACAACATACTTTTAAAGAACGACCAGGTCAAAGAAGAAATTCGAGGAGAGATCAAAAGATATATAGAAACAAATGAGAATGAAAACACATCCTATCAAAATTTTGGGGATGCAGCAAAAGCATTATAAGAGGGAAATTTATATAATTACAGACCTATCTCAAGAAACAACAAAAATCCCACATAAATAACCTCATGTTACACCTTAAAGAACTAGAAAAAGAAGAACAAATGAAACCCAAGTTCAGCAGAAGAGAGGGAATAAGAAAAATCAGAGCAGAACTAAATGAAATAGAGAACAAAAAGACAATAGAAAAAATTAATGTGAAAAAGAGCTGGTTCTTTAAAAAGGTTAACAAAATTGACAAAACCTTGGGTGGCTCACTAAGATAAAAAGAGAGAAGACACTAATAAACAAATCAGAAATGAAAAAGGGGAAGTTATGACGGATACCACAGAAATACAAAGGATCATCCAATAATAATATGAAGGACTCTATGCCACCAAATTCAATAACCTAGAAGAAATGGACAAATTCTTAGAAACATATAGCCTTCCTAGGCTGAACCATGAAGAACTGGAAAATCTAAACAGACCGATCACCAGTAACGAAATTGAATCAGTCATCCAAAACCTTCCCAAAAGCAAAAGTCCGGGAACAAATGGCTTCACTACTGAATTCTACCAAACCTTCAAAGAAGATCTAATACCAATCCTGCTCAAATTCTTCCAAAAAATCAAAGAAGAGACAGTACTCCCTAACGCATTTTATGAAGCCAACATTACCCTGACACCAAACCTGGTAAGAACAACACAAAAAAAGAGAACTACAGACCAATATCTCTGATGATTACAGATGCAAAAACCTTAAATAAGATTCCAGCAAATCGATTGCAACAATACATTAAAAGATTATTCATCATGACCAAGTGGGGTTCATCACAGGGACACAAAGATGGTTCAACGTATGCAATTCCATCAATGTGATAAAATACATAAACAAAATAAAGGACAAAAATCATATGATTATATCAATTGGTGCAGAAAAAGCATTTGACAAGATACAGCATCCATTTATGTTAAAACACTTAACAAAATAGATATAGAAGGAAAATACCTTAACATAATAAAGCCATATATGACAAACCCTCAGCTAATCTCATAATTAGTGGTGAAAAACTGAAGCCCTTTGCTCTACGGTCAGGAACAACACAGGGCTCTCCCCATCACCTCTGCTTTTCAACATAGTGTTGGAAGTCCTTGCCAGAGCAATCAGGCAAGAGAAAGAAATAAAAGGCATCCAAATTGGGAATGAAGAAGTTAAATTGTCACTCTTTGCAGATGACATGATGCTTTACATGGAAAACCCTAATGACTCCACCAAAAAGCTATTAGAAACAATCAACTAATAAAGTAAAGTTGCTGGCTACAAAATCAACATACAAAAGTCCATTGCATTCCTATATACTAACAATGAAATCTCAGAAATAGAATTTAGAAAAACTCAACAACAAAAAAACAAACAACCCAATTGAAAAATGGGCACACGACCTGAAGAGACATTTCTCCAAAGAGGACATACAAATGGCAAATAGACATATGAAAAAATGCTCAACATCACTAATCATCAGAGAAATGCAAATCAAAACCACAATGAGATATCACCTCACCCCAGTCAGAATGGCTATCATCAATAAGACAAATAGTAACAAGTGTTGGAGAGGCTGTGGAGAAAAAGGAACCCTCATATACTGTTGGTGGGAATGCAGACTGGTGCAGCCGTTATGGAAGGTAGTGTGGAGGTTCCTCAAAAAATTACGAATACAATTGCCATATGACCCAGCAATCCCTCTCCTAGGTATCTACCCAAAAAATCTGAAAATGGTTATACATAAAGACACGTGTGCTCCAATGTTCATTGCAGCTTTGTTTACAGTGGCCAAGACATTGAAACAAACGAAAAGTCCTTCGATAGATGAATGGATAAAGAAGTTGTGGTATATATACACAATGAAATACTATTCGGCGGTAAGAAAAGATGATATAGGAACATTTGTGACAATATGGATGGATCTTGAGAGTATAATGCCAAGTGAAATAAGTCAGACAGAAAAAGCAGAGAACCATATGATTTCACTGATACGTGGTATGTAAACCAAAAACAACAAAAGAACAAGACAAACAAAGGAGAAAATAAAACTCATAGACACAGAGAATAGTTTAGTTGTTACCAGAAGGTAAGGAGGGAGGGGGGAGGTAGATGAGGGTAAAGGGGAACAAATATATGGTGATGGAAAGAGAACTGACTCTGGGTGGTGAACACACAATGGGATTTATAGATGATGTACTGCAGAATTGTACACCTGAATTCTATGTAACTTTACTAACAATTGACACCCCAATAAATTTTAATTTAAAAAAAAAATCTGCTTTCACTGAGTCCCAAGTATTTTGTAGGATGCATTTTCATTGTCATTTGTTTATATGTATCTTTTCATCTCTCCTCTAACTTCTTCTTTGACCCTGTCCTTCTTTAAAAGTATGTTGTTTAATCTCCATGTATTTGTGTTTTTTCCTGCTTTCTTTTTGCAGTTGATGTCCAATTTCAAAGCTTTGTGATTAGAGGATATAGTTGGTATGATTTCAGTCTTCTTAAATTTGCTGAGGCTAGTTTGTGTCCCAATATACGGTCTGTCCTTGAGAATGTTCCATGTACACTAGAATAGAATATATAGTCTGATGTTCTAGGATGAAGTGCTCTATAAATGTCAATTATGTCCATTTCATCTAATGTGCCATTTAGGGATAACATTTCATTATTTATTTTCTGTTTGGATGATTAGTTCTTGACTGTCAATGATGTATTTAAGTCTGCTACTATAATTATGTTTTGGTCAATTTCTCCCTTTAGTTCTGTTAGTAGTTGCTTGGTATATTTTGGTGCTCCCTGTCTGGGGGCAGAATCATTGATGACTGTTATGTCTTCTTGTTGTGTAGTCCCCTTTATCATTATGAAATGTCCATCGTTGTCTCTTGTTAACTATCTTTTACTAGTTTCAGTTGTATAAGACAATGCAATAGTTGGACATTTCACCCCTCACAAAGTGATAACTCCCTTCCCCCAATATTGCCCCTCTGACATAGTATATATCTATTACAATTCCATAGACTCTATTCCTTATGCTATACTCCATATCCCATGGCTATATTTATATTAAATTACAGTTGACATACAATATTATTCAGCCTCAGGTGTACAGTGCAGTGGTCAAGCACCTATACCGTCCATGAAGTGTTCTCACTAATAAGACTTGTGCCCATCTCACACCCTACAAAATCTTTACAACATTATTGATTATATTCCCCAAACTGTCTTTCATATCCCTGTGGCAAGATTGTAATTACCGATTTATGCTGTCTCATCCCTTCTCCTTCTTTCTCATCCCCACCCCTCTCTCTTCTGGCAACCATCAGTTTTTCCTCTATAGATCTGAGAATATTTCTGTTTATTTCACTCATGTATTCAGATCTTTAGATTTCACATATAAGTGAGATCATATGTTATTTATCTTTCTCTAACTGACTTATTTATTTCACTTAGCATAATGTTTTCTCGGTCCATCCATATTGTTGCAAATGGTACAATTTCATTCTTCTTTGTAGCCGAGTAATACTGTGGTGTATAAATGTACTACAGTGACTTAATCCAGTTGTCTACAGGTGAGCATTTCGGTTGTTTCCAAGTTTTTGGCTATTATAAATAGCGCTGCAATAAACATGGGGGTACATATATTTTTTCGAATTAGCGTCTTGGATTTCTCTGGATAGATAACTAAAAGCGGGATTGCTGCGTCATAAGGTAGTTTCATTTCCAGTTTTTTGAGATACCTCCGTACTGTTTTCCACAGTGGCTGCACCAATCTGCAATCCCACCAACAGTGCATCACTGTTCCCTTTTCTCCACAACCTTGCCAGCACTCGTTGTTTGATGATTTATTGATGATACCCATTCTGACCAAAGCGAGGTCATGTTCACTGTGGTTTTTATTTGCATTTATCTAATGATTAGTGAGGTTGAACATTTTTTCATATGTCTGTAGGCCATCTGAATGTCCTCTTTAGAGAAATGTCTCTTCATATCATCTGTCCATTTTTTTAATTCAACTAATTGCTTTTTTTGGTGTTGAGCTACATGAGTATTTTTAGAAAAAAACAAATAAAATTTCTGGAGAATAAGAACTCAATAATGGAAATGAAGAATGAAATAGCCAACTTAGGTAATAGAGTTGATCAGATGGAGGAAAGAATCAGTGACATCGAAGATAGAAATCTGGAAATGACACAGATGGAAGATGAGAGAGACTTCTGATTTAAAAGAAATGAAAGAACTCTACAAGAACTTTCTGACTCCATCAGAAAGAGCAACATAAGAATAATGTGCATATCAGAAGGAGAAGAAAAAGACAAGGGAACAGAGAGTATATTCAAACAAATAGTTGACAAGAACTTCTCAAATTAGTGGAAAGAACTGGATCCTGGAATCAAAGAAGAAAATAGAACACCTAATTACCAAAATCCCAAAAGGCCTTCTCAAAGGCACATTGTATTGAAGCTGTCAAAAATTAACAGCAAAAAAAAAAAAAAAGAATCCTCAAGGCAACCAGGGAAAAGAAACAGTAACCTACAAAGGAAAGCCCATTAGATTATCATCAGATTTCTCAGCAGAAACTCTGAAAGCCAGGAGGGAGTGGAACCAAATATTCAAAATATTGAAAGAGAGAAATTATGAGCCAAGATTAATATATCCAGCAAAGATATCCTTTAAATATGAAGGAAGAATAAAGATCTTTCCAGACATAAAGAAGCTGAGGGAATTTTCTAATACACAACCTACACTGCAAGAAATTCTGAAGGAGGCTATTCGACCAGCATAAATAGGGATAATTTCTGACAACCAAAACATAAAAGGGGGGAGAGTAAATGTCTGAAACAGCATAAGGCAATAGAGAAGGTAAGTATGCTGAAGAAAATAGAATACTCTAAATATGATTTTTTTTTTACATAAACTTAATGGTAAGCACTCAAAAAACATCCAGAACTAAAATATGTAACATAATAAAAGAAGAAACAGAGGGAAACATCATAGAATACAGCCACACTGAAAAAATAGACAGCAACAAAACGCAAAGAAACAATGGAGAAACCAACCTACTAGAAAATCAAAGATAGAATGACAGGAAATCCTCATATATCAATAATCACCATAAATGTAAATGGACTGAACTCACCAATAAAAAGGAACAGAGTAGCAGATTGGATACAAAAACTAAACTCAACCATATGCTGTCTCCAAGAGACACATCTCAGCTACAAGGACAAATATAGAATCAAAGTGATAAGGTTGAAATTGATACTCCAAGCAAATGGTATCCAGAGAAGTGCAGGTGTAGCTATACTGGTATCAGACAAAACAGACTTCAGGATGAATAAGGTAACAAGAGACAAAGATGGACATTTCATAATGATAAAGGGTACTATAGAACAAGCAGACATAACAGTCATCAATCAGGGAACACCAAAATATACCAAGCAACTACTAACAGAACTGAAGGGAGAAACTGACCAAAACACAATGACAGTAGAGGACCTAAATACATCATTGGCAGCTCTGTATAGATGATCGAAACAGAGAATAAATAAAGAAATAGCAGCCCTAAATGATACATTCTATGAAATGGTCATAATTGTCATGTATAGAGCACTTCAGCCAAAAGCATGAGACTATACATTCTTTGCTAGAGTACATGGTCCACTATCAAGGATAGAAAATATATTGGGACAAAAACTGTTCTCGGCAAATTTGAAAAGATTGAAATGATACCAACTATATTCTCTGATGACAAGGCTTTGAAATTGAATATCAACTGCAAAAAGAAAGCAGGAAAAAACACAAATGTGTGGATATTACACAACATAATTTTAAAGGAGACAAAAGAGGAGAGATCTAAAGATACATAGAAAAAAAATGACAATGAAAATGCACACTACCAAAATTTGTGGGGTGCAGTGAAAGCAGTTTTAAGAGGGAAATTTATATCATTACAGGCCTATCTCAAGAAACAAGAAAAATCTCAGATAAATAAACTCATGTTATACCTTAAAGAACTGGAAAAAGAAGAACAAATGAAACCCAAAGACAGCAAAAGGAAGGAAATAATAAAAATCTTAGCAGAACTAAATGAAATAGAGGGGAAAAAAAGACTATAGAAAATATTAATGTGATAAAGAGCTGGTTCTTTGAAAAGATTAATGAAAGGGACAAACCCTTGGCTAGATTCACCAAAACAAAAAGAGAAAAACACAAATAAAGAAAAGCAGAAATGAAAGATAGGAAGTTACCACGGATGCCACAGAAATACAAAGGATCATCCAAATATATTATGAAGGTGTATATGCCACCAATTTCAAACATGGAAAAAATGTACATGATCTTAGAAACATATAGCCTTCCTAGGCTGAATCACGAAGAATTGTACAATCTAAATAGACCGAGCAACAGTAAGGAAATTGACTCAGTCATCCCAAACTTTCTCAAAAGCAAAAGTCTGTGACCACGTGGCTTCACTAGTGAATTATACCAAACATTCAAAGAGGATCTAATACATGTCCCCCTGAAACTTCCCAAAAATTGAAGAAGAGACAATACTCCTTAACTCATTTTATGAGGCCAACATTACCTGATCCCAAAACCTGGTAAGGATAACACAGAAAAAGAAAATTACAGACCAATATCTCTGATGAATACAGATGCAAAAAATCCTAAACAAAATTCTAGCAAATCAAATGCAACAATGCATTAAAAAGATTATACATCACCACCAAAAGGGCTTCATCCCAGGGGTACAAAGGTGGTTCAACATACGCAAATCCATCAATGTGATACACCATGTAAAAAATAAAGGACTAAAATCGTATGGTTATACCAATAGATGCAGAAAAATCATTTGACAAGATACAACATCCATTTATTTTTTAATAACTTAATAAAATAGGTTTAGAGGAAAGTACCTTAAAATAATAAAGGCCATATATGAAAAACCCTCAGCTAATGTAATAATTAATTGTAAAAAACTGGTGTCCTTTGCTCTATGTTTAGGAACACGACAGGGCTGTTCCCTATCACCTCTGCTTTTCGACATTCTATTGGAAATTCTAGGAAGAGTAATCAGGCAAGAGAAAGAAATAAAAGGCTTCCAAATTGGGAATGAAGATGTTGAATTGTCCATCTTTGCAGATGACATGATGCTATATATAGAGAACCCTAAAGACCCCACCAAAACGCTATTAGAAACAATAAACGAATACAGCAAATTTGCCCGCTACAAAATCAACATATAAAAATCCATTGCATTCGTATATACTAACAATGAAATATCAGAAAAAGAAATAAAATAAAAATTCCTTTTGCAATTGCAAGAAGAAGAATAAAATACCTAGGAATAAACTTAACCAAGGACCTGAAGGATCTATATATGGAAAACAATAACACATTTTTAAAAGACATTGAAGAAGACACAAAGAAATGGAAAGACATTCCATGTTAATGGATTGGAAGAATTAACAGTTAAAATGGCCATATTACTCAAAGGAATATACACATTTAATGCAATCCCCATCAAAATCCCAATGACATTTTTTAAAGAAATAGAACAAAAAAATCATCAGATTTGTATGGAACCACAAAAGACCCTGAATAGCCAAAGCAATCCTAAGGAGAAAAAACAAACAAACAAACAATGCTGGAGATATCACACTCCCTGACTTAAGCTTGTACTACAGGGAAACAAGAATCAAAACAGTATAGTATTGGCAGAAAAACAGAGACAGAGACCAATGGAATAGAATTGAGAACACAGTAATAAATCCACATAAATATGGACAAATAATTTTTTACAAAGGAGCCCAAAACATAAAATGGACAAAAGACAGCATCTTCAATAAATGGTGTTGGCAGAATTGGAAAGCCACATGCAAAGGAATGAAACTGCACTGCTTTCTGCAACCATGTACCAAAATTAACTCAAAATGGATCAAAGATCTAAACATAAGACCTGAAACAATAAACTGCATAGAAGAAAACATAGACACTAAACTAATGGACTTTGGGTTCAAAGAGCATTTTATGAATTTGACTCAGAAGGCCAGGGAAGTAAAAGCTAAAATAAATCAATGGCACTATATCAAACTAAAAAGTATCTGCACAGCAAAAGAAACCATCAGAAAATTAAGAGGTAACCAACCGAATTGGAGAAGATTTTTGCTCGTAGACAAGGGGTGACCAGATGGCTCAGTTTGTTACAGCACGAGCTCTTAAGAACAAGGTTGCTGGTTCAGTTCCTGCATGGCATGGTGGAGTGCGCCCCCTGCAACTAAGATTGAAAACATCAACTGGACTTGGAGCTGAGCTGTGCCCTCCACAACTAGACTGAAGGAAAAAGACTTGACTTGGAGATGATGAGTCCTGGAAAAGCACACTGTCCCCCAATAACAAAATAAATAAAAAAAAACCTCATAAACACAGACCATAGTTTAGTGGTTACCAGAGGGTATGGGGGGTGGGGGTGGTAGATGAGGGTATGGGGATCAAATATATGGTGATGAAAAGAGAACTGACTCTGGGTGGTGAACACACAATGTAATACATAGATGATATATTACAGAATTGTACACGTGAAATCTATGTAACTTTAGTAATAATTTTCACCCAATAATCATTAAAAAAATAGATCTTTAAAAAAATAATCTTTAAAAAAGAAAGAAAAAGAAAAGAACTGCAATCTTTTTTTTTTTTTTTTTTAAAAATAAAGTTTATTGGGGTGACAATTGTTAGTAAAGTTACATAGATTTCAGGAGTACAATTCTGTATTACATCACCTATAAATCACATTGTGTGAAGAATTGCAATCTTGAATTCTCTGTCATTTAAGTCACATATTTCCATGCCTTCAAGTTCATTTTCTGGAAAATTTTCATTTTCTTTCTGACCTGTCTTGTTACCTTGGTTATTCATGGCAATTAATGAATTATTATTTCTCTTCCTAGGCATCTACAGGAGTGGTTTCTGCAACAGGTTGCTAGGAAGAGTTCTTTCTTTTGTTTTCCAGTAGGTTTTGGTAGAATGTTTTATTTTCCCTCTGACTGCAGCCTTTTATTCTCTTTCCTGCTGTAGTGTTATATTTTCTCTTCACTGTTCTGGCTTCTCACACAATGGGGGGATTCCCTGGAATGTGGGCTTCTCTTGTGTAAACGGGTCTTCTGGGTCACAGGCCATCGTCTCTGTGGGGGGACGTGGAGAGCTTCTGAAATTCCAAAGTTCTTCCTGCACAAGTTTCAGAGCCTTTGTTTTTTCCCCCCAGAGGAATATCTCTTTATTTTATTTATTTTTTTAACATTTTTAAAATTAGTTTCAGGTTCACAAAACAATGTAATAGTTAGATGTTTATCATTTATATCCCTCACACAGTGACAACCCCCCTCCCCCATCCACTACCCCTCTGACATCGCACACAGCCATTACATTTCCACTGTCTCTATTCCTAATGCTGTACTCCACTTCTTGTAAATATATATATAAAATTGTAGTTGATATTCATTATTGTTCAGCTTCAGCTTCAGGTGTACGGTGAGTATTATGCAGCAATAAAGAAGAAGGAAATCTTACCATTTGCAACAATATGGATGGGCCTAGAGAACACTAAGTGAAATAATTCAGACAGAGAAAGAAAAATACCATATGATCTCACTCATATATGGAATCCAAAGGAAAGAATAAATGAATGAACTAATCAGAAACAGTCGCAGAGACATAGAGGAAAAACTGAGGGTTGCTAGATAGGAGGGAGGGGTGGGGATAAGGGGGAAGGTGAGGGGATTAGAAAGCACAGTCGGTAATCACAAGATTGTCACGGGGATACAGAGTCTGTGTTTTTCAGTGGTTCTGTTTCCTCCTGCAGGGATCCGCTCAGATAGGTGGGGACAAGAGCAGGGTGGATTGGGAGAGGTGGTGCAGAGGAATGGCAGTGACCACCAGCACAACCAGTCCTGGATGCACACCTCCCTCTCCTTCACTGGAACTAGTTGGGCTGTGAGTCCGTGGCTGCGCACCAAGTTCTGGGACCTGCAAATATTCTGTTCTTTTGATGTGGCATTGCTACCTTTCCGTTTCTACCACTGGGAGGGTAGGGAGGGGTCGGCTAGGCTCAGGGCTTAATGCTTCCATTCTCTGCTCAGCAATGAGGGCTTAAACCACTGTTTTCAGCCTTCTTCCTTCAGACTTTGCTCCGAGGTCTCTGCTGTGACTGTGGGGTTCTGCTGTGTTATATGCTGTCCCCTCAGGTGGGACTGTGGGCCATAAGCAGAGCACTAGTAGTCCAAATTCTTCACTGTCCTGTGACTGCGGCAGCTCTGGGATGCAGCGAGGTCTGAGCTCCAACTGTGCTCTGCAGCCCTTGATGTGGCCTGTGTCTCCACACTTCCCCCTTCCCGCCTTCCCCACTCACCCAATTTGCCCACCTTTGGATGATTTCAGTAGTGCATCTTTTAGTCTTACCTGTCTGCTGCACAGGGAGTCCTTTGTGGAATTATAGTTGTTCAATTTGTTGTAAATTCCAGGGGAGATTTCAAGAGGCTTACCTCACGTCACCATTTTTATGACATCCTTGTATTAGTTTCAGAAGTACAGGGCAGTGGTTAGGCATTTATATAATATACAAAGTGTTCGCCCCCCCCCCCCATCAGTCCAGTATCCATCTGTCACCCTACAGCTTTTAGGACATCATTGGTTATATTACCCATACTGTATTTCACATCCTCATGACTATTTTGTGACTATCAGTATGTACTTTCTAATCCCTTCCCTTCTCCTCTATCCCCCAACACCCCTCCCACCTACCAACCATCATTTTTTTCCCTGTATGTCTGAGTCTATTTCTGTTTTGTTTTCTCTTTTACTCTGTTCTTTAGATTCCACGTTTAAATGAGATCATATGGTATTTTGTCTTTCTCAGTCTCACTTATTTCACTTAGAATAATATTGTCTAGGTCCATCCATGTTGTTTCAAATGGTACGATTTCATTCTTTTTTACGGCAGAGTAAAACTCCATTGTATAAATGTACCACAATTTCTTTATCAATCATCTATTGATAGGCAGTTCGGTTGTTTCTACATCTTGGTTATTGTGAATAGCACTGCAGTAAACAGGGCTGCATGTATTTTTCATATTAGTGTTTTCGGTTTCTTTTGATAAGTGCCAAGGAGTGGAATTGCTGGGTCAAAAGGTAGTTATATTTTTAATTTTTTGAGAAACCTACAAAGTGTTTTCCACAGTGGCCATACCAATTTTGCAATCCCACCAACAGTGCACAAGGGTTCCCTTTTCTTCACATCCTCACCAACACTTGTTGTTTGTTGATATATTGACAATAGCCATTCTGACAGGAGTGTGGTTTTTATTTGCATTTCTCTGATGATTAGTGACTTTGAACATCTTTTCATATGTCTATTGGCCATCTGTATGTCCTCTTTGGAGAAATGTCTCTTTATTCCTCTGCCCATTTTTTAATTGGGTTGTTTGGCTTTTTTGGTGTTGAGTTGTATGAGTTTTATAAATATTGGATATTAACGCCAGATGTATCACTGGAAAATATCTTCTCCCATTCAGTAGGAAGTCTTTTTGTTTTGTTGATGCTTTCCTTTGCCATGAAACAGCTTTTCAGTTTGATGCAGTCCAATTTGTTTATTTTTTCTTTTGTTTTCCTTGCCTGAGGGGATATAGCAGTAAAAAAGTTACTAAGGGAAATGTCTCACAGTTTAGTTCCCATATTCTCTCCTAGGAGTTTTATGGTTTCGGGTCTTACCTTTAAGTCTTTAATCCATTTTGAGTTTATTATTGTATACAGTGTAAAAAAGTGATCCATTTTCATTTCTTCCATCTGTCCAGTTTTCCCAGAACAATTTATTGTACTGTCTTTACAACTGTGCAAATTCTTTCCTCTTTGTCGTAGATTAAATGACCGCATAGTCATGGATTTATTTCTGCGCTCTCTGTTTTGTTCCATTGATCTATATGTCTGTTTCTTATGCCATTATAACACTGTTATGATTACTATAGCCTTGTAGTATAATTTGATATCAGGTAGTGTGATACCTCCCACTTTGTTATTATTTCTCAAGATTGGGGTGGCTATTCGGGGTCTTTTACAGTTCCCCTTAAATTTTAGAATTATTTGTTCTAGTTGTCTAAGAAGTGTCATTGGTAATTTCTTTAACAAGTTTCAGGTGTACAAAACAACATAATTTTTAGACACTTAACCTCTCAAAAAGTGATAACCAACCCCAATCTTCCACCTCTCTGACATCATATACACCTGTTACTATAACATTGATCATTGATATTTTGATAGGGATTACATTGAATCTATATATTGCTGTGGGTTACATAGACATTTTAACTATATTAATACTTCATATCTATGAGCATGGTATGTATTTCCATTTGTTTGTATCTTCTTCAATTTATATCTTGAAAGTCTTACAATTTCCGAGTACTGGTCTTTTACCTCTTGGTTAAATTTATTCCTAGGTACTTAAATTTTTTTGGATGCAATGGTAAATAAGATTGTTTTCTTAATGTCTCTTCCTGAGACTTCATTGGTGGTGTATAAAAATGCAACCGATTTCCGAATGTTAACATTGTATCCTGCTAATTTACTGAATTGATTGATCAGTTCTAGTAGTTTTTTTGGTGGAATCCTTAGTGTTATCTGTATATAGTATCATGTCATCTGCAAATAATGACAGTTTTACTTCTTCCTTTCCAATTTGGATGCTTTTCATTTCTTTTTCTTGTCTGATTGCTCTGGCTAGTGCTTCCAATACTATGTTGCATAAAAGTGGCGACAGGGGGCATCCTTGTCGTGTTCCTCATCTTAAGGAGAAGGCTTTTAGCATTTCCCCATTGAGTATGATGTTAGCTGTGGGCTTGTTTTATATGGCCTTTATTATGTTGAGATATGTTCCCTCTATTCCCACTTTGCTGAGAGTTTTTATCATAAATGGATGCTGGATTTTGGCGAATGCTTTTTCTACATCTATTGATATGAACATAGGACTTTTATTTTTCATTTGGTTTATGTGGTGTATCACGTTAATTGACTTATGGGTATTGAACCAAACTTGCATAGCAGGAATAAATCCCACTTCATTGTGGTGCATGGTCTTTTTAATGTATTGCTGAATCCTGTTTGCTAATATTTTGTTGGGGATTTTTTTTGCATCTATGTTCATCAGGGTAATTGGCCTATAGTTTTCATTTTTTTGGTAATGTCTTTGTCTGGTTTTGGAATCAGGGTAATGGTGGATTCATAGCACGAGCTTGGGAGGCTTCCTTTCTCTTGAGATTTTTGGAAAAGTTTGTGAAGAATAGGTATTAATTCTTCTTTGAATGTTCGGTAAAATTCACCTGTGAAGAAATCTGGTCCAGGACTTTTGTCTGTTGGGTTTTTTGATTACCAATTCGATTTCATTAGTAGTAATCGGTAAGTTCAGATTTTCTGTTTCTTCTCATTCAACCTTGGAAGATTGTAAGCTTCTAACAATTTATCTATTTCTTCCAGATTGCCTAATTTGCTGGCCTATAATTGCTCATAATAATTTTCTTTTACTTTTTTCTTTTTCTATTTCTGTGGTGTCCATTGCCACTTCTCTTCTTTCATTTCTGATTTTATTTATTTGGGTCCTCTCTTTTTATCTTGATGAGTCTGGTTAAAGGCTTATCAATATTGTTTATCTTTTCAAAGAACCAGTTCTTGGTTTCATTGATGTTTTGTTTTGTTTATTTCCACTCTGATCTTTATTATTTCCTTTCTTCTACTCACTTTGGGCTTTGTTTGCTGTTTTTTTCTAGTTCCTTTACGTGTAAAGTTAGATTGTTTATTTGAGATTTTTCTTATTTCTTGAGGTAGGCCTTACTGCTGTGAATTTCCCTCTTAGGACTAACTGATTTTGCTCTGTCGCATAGATTTTCAGTTGTTGTGTTTTCATTTTCATTTGTCTCAATGTATCTTTTGATTTCTTCCTTAATCTCACTGTTAACCTTTTCATTGTGTAGTTGCATGTTATTTAGCCACCATGTGTTTGTAGGCTTTTTTGGGGTTTCTTTTCTTGTTTTTTTTTTTTGTTTTTGTTTTTGTTTTTTTTTTGTAATTGATTTCCAGTTCAGATCACTATGGTCAGAGAGGATGCGTGACATGATTTCAATCTTCTTGAATTTATTGAGACTTGTTTCGTGGCCTAACATGTGTTCTATCTTGAAAAATGTTCCATGTGCACTTGGAAAGGTTGTACGAGATCAGACTATTAAGTTTGTGAACTCATCCTAGAAAAGGTGCTACATACCTCATTGCTGAATATCACTATGGTCACTTTCGAAGTACTCCCTTTGGGAAGCTATGAACCGAAGCCAGTACCTGATCCACCCTTCAGAGCAATTTTGGAACTCTTTTTCCTGGAATGACCATCAGAGCAGTCGTTGTATTACCCTTGATGTCCTGAATGCCATCAAAATATCTTCCTTTCGATATGTCCCTTATCTTCGGGTAAAGAAAGAAGTCATTGGGGGCCAGATCAGGTGAGTAGGGAGGGTGTTCCAATGCAGTTATTTGTTTACTGGCTAAAAATTCCCTCACAGACAGTGCCGTGTGAGCTGGTGCAGTGTCGTGATGCAAGAGCCATGAATTGTTGGCAAAGAGGTCAGGTCGCCTAACTTTTTCACACAGTCTTTTCTGCACTTCCAAGTAGTAAATTTGGTTAAGTGTTTGTCCACTTGGTACAAATTCATAATGAATAATCTTTCTGATATGTATATAAAAAAGAGGTTAGCAACATTGTTGCAACAAAGTTTGTGAATTTATTTGTCAGACCTCGTATATACTGCTGCTTTGGGGCAGAATGCTCTAAAAACATCAATTAAATCCATCTGCTTTAGTGTGTGATTTAAGGCCACTGTTTCTTTCTTGATTTTCTGTCTGGATGATCTGTCCAGTGGTGTCAGTGGGATATTAAAGTCCCCTACTATGATTGTGTTACTGTCGATTTCTGCTTTTACTTATGTCAGTCAATATTTGCTTTATTGCTTTATACATCTAGGTGCTCCTATGTTGGGTACATAGACGTTCACTAGGATTATGTCCTCTTGTTGCGTTGATCACTTTATCATTATGTAATGTCCTTCTGTATCTCTTATTATAGTCTTTGTTTTAAAGTCTGTTTTTTCTGATATAAGTATTGCTACCCCAGCTTTTTTCTCATTTCCATTTGTGTGAAATATCTTGTTCCATCCCTTTACTTTCAGTCTACGTGTGTCTTTCGATCTGAGGTGGTCTCTTGTAGACAGCATGCATGCGTCTTGTTTCCTTTTCTATCCAGCTACCCTATGACTTTTGATTGGAGCATTTAGTCCATTTACATTTAAAGTGATTATTGATAGGTACATAGTTATTGCCATTTTATTATTCACATTTTTTATCTTCTTTGGTTTGTTTCTTTGTTTTCCCCTTTCTTCTTCTCCTTAAATAAGTCCCTTTAACATTTCTTGTAATACTAACTTGGTGGTAATGAATTCCTTGACCTTTTTGTTGTCTGGGAAGCTCTTTATCTCTCCTTCAACTTTAAATGATAGCCTTTCTGGGTAGAGTAGTCTTGTTTGTAGGTCTTTGCTTTTCATCACTTTGAATATTTTCTGCCACTCCCTTCTGGCCTGCAAAGTTTCTGTTGAGAAATCAGCTGACACTCTTAATGGGAGCTCCCTTGTAAGTAACTAGTTGTCTTTCTCTTCCTGCTTTTAGGATTCTCTCTTTGTCTTTAATCTTTGGCATTTTAATTTTCTTTTAATTTAGTGTGATTTTACTTTGAAAAGCAAAACTGGAAATTAAGAAAGTAAACTTATTTGATCACCTTAACACAGTTGTTGTTGTTGTTTTTTTTGTTTTTTTTTTGTAATTTCAGCTGTATGCTAAATCTTTGTTTTCCCCTTTTTAAAAATTAGTTTCAGGTGTACAAAGCAATGTAATAGTTAGACATTTAAACCCCTCATGAAGTGAGAACCCACCTCCCAAGCTACTACCCCTCTGACATCTTATATGGCAGTTACATTACCATTGACTATCTTCCCTACGTTGTACTCTGCATCCGGTGAATATGTATACCTATATATTTAGTTACAGTTCACATTCAGTATTATTTTACTTCAGCTCTTCGGGTGTATTGCACATCGGTGAGGCATCTACACAGTCTATGAAGTGATCCCTCAGATAAGTCTAGTGCCCATCTGGCACCTTGCATTATCTTTACAACATTGTTGATTATATACCCCATACTGTATTAACTACCACTTTTCCACTTTGTATTTCTTAATGCCTTCACCTTTTTCATCCTGCTCCCAACCCCATTCCCATCGATCACCCTGATAGATTAGTACCTAACCATACCTAGTCATTACAACGTTATTGAGTATATTCCTTATGCTATACCCTACCTCCCCATGATTACTGTATAACAACCAATTTGTGCTTCTTACTCCCTTCCCCTTTCACCCATCCTTAAGCCTCTCCTATCTTAAAGAAGTCCCTCTAAGATTCCTTGTAATACTGGTTTGGTGGTGATTAACTTCTTCAGCTTTTTCTTGTCTGGGAAGCTCCTTATCTGTCCTTCAATTCTAAATGACAGCCTTTCTAAGTAGAGCAATCTTGGTTGTATGTCATTGCTTTTCATCACTTGGAATATTTCTTGCAACTCCCTTCTTGCCTGCAAAGTTTCTGTTGAGAAATCAGCTGACAATCTTATGGTGGCTCCCTTTTAGGTAACTAACTGCTTTTCTCTTGCTGCTGTTAAGATTCTCTCTTTGTGTTTAACCTTTGGCCTTTTAATTGTGATGTGTGTTGGTGTTGGCCTCTTTGGGGTTCATCTTGTTTGGGACTCTGTGTGCTTTCTGTGCTTGAATGTCTATTTCCAACACCAGGCTAGGGAATTTTTCTCTCATTATTTCTTCAGATAGGTTTTCAATTCCTTACTTTCTCTCTTCTCCTTCTGGTAGCCCTATAATGTGAATGTTGGTACACTTGATATTGTCCCGGGGGTCCCTTAAACTCTCCTCAATTTTTTGAATCCTTTTTTCTTTTTGCTGTACTGGTTGGGTGTTTTCTACTACCTTATCTTCTACATCGCTGGTTGGATCCTCTGCTTCATCTAATCTACTGTCAATTCCCTGTAATATAGTCTTCATCTCTAAAGTTAAAGTTCTCCCTGAGATCATTGAACATTCTTATATCCAGGGTTTGGAACTATGCATCTGATAGATTGCTTATCTCTGTTTTGCTTAGTTCTTTTTCTGGAGCTTTACTCTGTTCCTTTATTTGGGACATGTTTCTTTGTCTCCCCACTTTGGTTGCCTCCCTGTGTTTATTTTTACGTATTAGGTAGAGATTCTATGTCGTCCGGTCTTAGTAGAATGGCCTTATGTAGTAAGTGTGCTCTACGGTTCAGTAGTGCAGGCTTTGTGGTCACCTGAGCCATGCGCTCCAAGTGTGTCCTTTGTGTGGGTTGTGTGTGTTCTCCTCTTGTAATCGAGCCTTGGTTGATAACTGCATATCAATGGACTGACCCTTGGGCTCACTGGTTGTGAGGACTGGCCTTGACTACAGTGGAAGAATTGTTGTGCAGGGGCTGACCCTATGGCTCCAGCTCATTTGGAAGCCGGCCACTGGGGCGCCAGCCCCAGTACCACCTTGGAGGGGATCCCCTGTAGGTCTACTTTAGCCACAGCCCGTGCCCCATCCGGGGCCAGCCAGTGGGAGCCAGAAAGAAATCCGCAAATGGCTGCTGCCCGTGCTGTGCTTGGAAGCACCTTGAGAGGCCAAGCCGTGAACCTAGGCCAGCTGCCGCTTGTGCCAGCTTAGGGCTGCTCAGCCAGAGGCACAGGACATGCTCAAGTCAGATGCTGCTTCTCTGGGTTCTGCGAACCTTTGAGAGTCTAGGAAAGTCTGCAGCTTGAACCAAGGCAGGCAGTCTGCGTGAGAAAGCCACTGAAAGCAGCCTGGGTGTGCCCAAAAGCTGGGCGGCGCCAGGTCTCAAGTCGCCAGGGCATGGCAAACGAATTAGGGAGACTCAGAAATGGCGGCCGCCTGTGTTCACGCACCGGGAAAGAGGAGGGCTCAACAAAGAAACACTGGCTTCCATCAGCTCCCCCATCCAAGAGAAATCCTCCTCTCCAGCCCCCATCCCAAGCCAGACAACTCAATTCCCCACCATTTGTTCCTGCCAGCTTTTCAGCTGCTGCCCCAGTCCTGGAGCTCAGAGAGCGTGATTCTCTTGGTGGGTGAGTCCTCGCACAGTCCCTGTGAGTGCCTCTGAGTGCAGCTGCACTGTCTCACTCAGTCACAATCTCTGCTGGCTTTCACAGCAAGAAATTATGGGGACTTCTCTCCCTAGCACTGGAACCCTGGGCTGGAGTGGGGCTCGGATCTCTTGGCCTTCTAGGGGCTGGTGAAGGACCCCCACAGCCAAAATAACTCTCTGACCTTTAATGGTCACATGTGGGTGTGGGACCAGCCCGTTCTGCGTCTCCAACCTTCCTACCAGTCTGGAGGTGGCTTCTTCTGCACGTCCTTGGTTGAAAGCTTTCAGTTCAGCTTGATTTTAGGCGAATCTCTATAATGGTTGTTTTGTAGATTAGTTGTAATTTTGGTGTGGTTGTGAGAGAAGGTAAACACAGCATTTACCTACTGCGCCATCTTGGTTCATCTGTGGTGTTTTAATTTTGATGTGTCTTGTTTGGGTCCCTGGGTTAATCTTGTTTAGGATTCTCTGTGCTTCCTGGACTTATATGTCTATTTCCTTCACCAGGTTTGGGAAGTTTTCAGTCGTTATTTCTTCAAATGGGTTCTCAATCCCTTGCTCTCTCTCTTCTCCTTCTGGTACTCCCATGATGTGAATTTGTTGCACTTGATGATTTTCCAGAGGTCCCTTAAACTACCTTCCTTTTTTTTTTTTTTTTTTTTTTCATTCTTTTTACTTTTTGTTCTGATTGGGTGTATTCTGCTACCTTGTATTCCAATTTTCTGATTTGATACTCTGCTTCATCTAATCTGGTATTGATTCCTTCTAGTGTATTTTTCATTTCAGTTATTGTTCTTTATTTCTGACTGAATCTCTTTTATAGTTTCTGTGACCTTCTTTATGCTTACTACTGTTGATTAGTGATTGTTCTTGTTTCTTTAGGTAGGCCTGCAATGCTATGACTTTCCCTCTTAGGACTGCTTTCACGGCATCCCTTAGATTTTGGGTCATCGTGTTTTCATTTTTGTTTGTCTCGAGATATCTTTTGATTTCTTCCTTGATCTCCTGGTTGACCCATTCATTATTTAGTAACATGTTATTCAGCCTCCATGAATTGGTGTGTCTTCCAGTTTTTTTTCCTGTAGTTCATTTCTAATTTCATAGCAGTGTGGTCAGAGAAGACAATTGGTATGATTTCAATTTTCTTAAATTTGTCAAGACTTGTTTTGTGGCCTAACATATGGTCTATCTTGGAAAATGTTCCATGTCCACTTGAGAAGAACGTGTATTCTGCAGCTTTGGGATGAAATGCTCTGAAAATATCTATTAAATCCAAGTGGTCCAATGTGTCATTTAAGGCTGTTGTTTCCATATTGATTTTCTGTCTGGAAGACCTGTCCCTTGTTGTCAGAGGTGTGTTGAAGTCCCCTACTGTGATAGTGTTACTGTTGATCTCTGTCTTTATGTCAGTCAATATCTGTTTTATATATTTAGGTGCTCCTATGTTGGGTGCATAGATGTTTACTAGGGTTATGTCCTCTTGTCGGATCGATCCCTTTACTATTATCTAGTGCCCATCATTGTCTTTTAATATGTTCTTCATTTTAAAGTCTATTTTGTCAGGTATAAGTATTGCAACTCCAGCTTTTTTCTCATTTCCATTTGCATGAAATATCTTACTCCAACCCTTCACTTTCAGCCTGTGTGTGTCTTTTGATCTGAGGTGAGTCTCTTGTATACAGCATATACAAGGGTCTTGCTTTCTTATCCACACAGCCACCCTATGTCTCTTGATTGGAGGATTTAATCCATTTACATTTAAAGTGATTATTGATAGGTACACAGTTATTGCCATTTTTAAATTTGTAGTTAGATTGTTTTCATCTTTTTTCTATTTACAGATGTCCTTTTAGTATTTCTTGCAATGCTGGACAAAACAAAATGAAGAAAAAGAAAAAAAATTTGGTGAGCAGGGGAAGAGAGAAGGGGGCAGAGAGGAGACGTGGCCCGCATCTGAGGCTGTGGAAACGCGGCCCGCATTTGCAGCTGTGGAAATGCTGCTGGCATTTTCTTCGTTTTGTTTTGTCCAGCATTGCAAGAAATACTAAAAGGACACCTGTAAATAGAAAAAAGATGAAAACAATCTAACTACAAATTTAAAAATGGCAATAACTGTGTACCTATCAATAATCACTTTAAATGTAAATGGATTAAATCCTCCAATCAAGAGACATAGGGTGGCTGTGTGGATAAGAAAGCAAGACCCTTGTATATGCTGTATACAAGAGACTCACCTCAGATCAAAAGACACACACAGGCTGAAAGTGAAGGGTTGGAGTAAGATATTTCATGCAAATGGAAATGAGAAAAAAGCTGGAGTTGCAATACTTATACCTGACAAAATAGACTTTAAAATGAAGAACATATTAAAAGACAATGATGGGCACTAGATAATAGTAAAGGGATCGATCCGACAAGAGGACATAACCCTAGTAAACATCTATGCACCCAACATAGGAGCACCTAAATATATAAAACAGATATTGACTGACATAAAGACAGAGATCAACAGTAACACTATCACAGTAGGGGACTTCAACACACCTCTGACAACAAGGGACAGGTCTTCCAGACAGAAAATCAATATGGAAACAACAGCCTTAAATGACACATTGGACCACTTGGATTTAATAGATATTTTCAGAGCATTTCATCCCAAAGCTGCAGAATACACGTTCTTCTCAAGTGGACATGGAACATTTTCCAAGATAGACCATATGTTAGGCCACAAAACAAGTCTTGACAAATTTAAGAAAATTGAAATCATACCAATTGTCTTCTCTGACCACACTGCTATGAAATTAGAAATGAACTACAGGAAAAAAAACTGGAAGACACACCAATTCATGGAGGCTGAATAACATGTTACTAAATAATGAATGGGTCAACCAGGAGATCAAGGAAGAAATCAAAAGATATCTCGAGACAAACAAAAATGAAAACACGATGACCCAAAATCTAAGGGATGCCGTGAAAGCAGTCCTAAGAGGGAAAGTCATAGCATTGCAGGCCTACCTAAAGAAACAAGAACAATCACTAATCAACAGTAGTAAGCATAAAGAAGGTCACAGAAACTATAAAAGAGATTCAGTCAGAAATAAAGAACAATAACTGAAATGAAAAATACACTAGAAGGAATCAATACCAGATTAGATGAAGCAGAGTATCAAATCAGAAAATTGGAATACAAGGTAGCAGAATACACCCAATCAGAACAAAAAGTAAAAAGAATGAAAAAAAAAAAAAAAAAAAAAAGGAAGGTAGTTTAAGGGACCTCTGGAAAATCATCAAGTGCAACAAATTCACATCATGGGAGTACCAGAAGGAGAAGAGAGAGAGCAAGGGATTGAGAACCCATTTGAAGAAATAACGACTGAAAACTTCCCAAACCTGGTGAAGGAAATAGACATATAAGTCCAGGAAGCACAGAGAATCCTAAACAAGATTAACCCAGGGACCCAAACAAGACACATCAAAATTAAAACACCACAGATGAACCAAGATGGCGCAGTAGGTAAATGCTGTGTTTACCTTCTCTCACAACCACACCAAAATTACAACTAATCTACAAAACAACCATTATAGAGATTCGCCTAAAATCAAGCTGAACTGAAAGCTTTCAACCAAGGACGTGCAGAAGAAGCCACCTCCAGACTGGTAGGAAGGTTGGAGACGCAGAACGGGCTGGTCCCACACCCACATGTGACCATTAAAGGTCAGAGAGTTATTTTGGCTGTGGGGGTCCTTCACCAGCCCCTAGAAGGCCAAGAGATCCGAGCCCCACTCCAGCCCAGGGTTCCAGTGCTAGGGAGAGAAGTCCCCATAATTTCTTGCTGTGAAAGCCAGCAGAGATTGTGACTGAGTGAGACAGTGCAGCTGCACTCAGAGGCACTCACAGGGACTGTGCGAGGACTCACCCACCAAGAGAATCACGCTCTCTGAGCTCCAGGACTGGGGCAGCAGCTGAAAAGCTGGCAGGAACAAATGGTGGGGAATTGAGTTGTCTGGCTTGGGATGGGGGCTGGAGAGGAGGATTTCTCTTGGATGGGGGAGCTGATGGAAGCCAGTGTTTCTTTGTTGAGCCCTCCTCTTTCCCGGTGCGTGAACACAGGCGGCCGCCATTTCTGAGTCTCCCTAATTCGTTTGCCATGCCCTGGCGACTTGAGACCTGGCGCCGCCCAGCTTTTGGGCACACCCAGGCTGCTTTCAGTGGCTTTCTCACGCAGACTGCCTGCCTTGGTTCAAGCTGCAGACTTTCCTAGACTCTCAAAGGTTCGCAGAACCCAGAGAAGCAGCATCTGACTTGAGCATGTCCTGTGCCTCTGGCTGAGCAGCCCTAAGCTGGCACAAGCGGCAGCTGGCCTAGGTTCACGGCTTGGCCTCTCAAGGTGCTTCCAAGCACAGCACGGGCAGCAGCCATTTGCGGATTTCTTTCTGGCTCCCACTGGCTGGCCCCGGATGGGGCACGGGCTGTGGCTAAAGTAGACCTACAGGGGATCCCCTCCAAGGTGGTACTGGGGCTGGCGCCCCAGTGGCCGGCTTCCAAATGAGCTGGAGCCATAGGGTCAGCCCCTGCACAACAATTCTTCCACTGTAGTCAAGGCCAGTCCTCACAACCAGTGAGCCCAAGGGTCAGTCCATTGATATGCAGTTATCAACCAAGGCTCGATTACAAGAGGAGAACACACACAACCCACACAAAGGACACACTTGGAGCGCATGGCTCAGGTGACCACAAAGCCTGCACTACTGAACCGTAGAGCACACTTACTACATAAGGCCATTCTACTAAGACCGGACGACATAGAATCTCTACCTAATACGTAAAAATAAACACAGGGAGGCAACCAAAGTGGGGAGACAAAGAAACATGTCCCAAATAAAGGAACAGAGTAAAGCTCCAGAAAAAGAACTAAGCAAAACAGAGATAAGCAATCTATCAGATGCATAGTTCCAAACCCTGGATATAAGAATGTTCAATGATCTCAGGGAGAACTTTAACTTTAGAGATGAAGACTATATTACAGGGAATTGACAGTAGATTAGATGAAGCAGAGGATCCAACCAGCGATGTAGAAGATAAGGTAGTAGAAAACACCCAACCAGTACAGCAAAAAGAAAAAAGGATTCAAAAAATTGAGGAGAGTTTAAGGGACCCCCGGGACAATATCAAGTGTACCAACATTCACATTATAGGGCTACCAGAAGGAGAAGAGAGAAAGTAAGGAATTGAAAACCTATCTGAAGAAATAATGAGAGAAAAATTCCCTAGCCTGGTGTTGGAAATAGACATTCAAGCACAGAAAGCACACAGAGTCCCAAACAAGATGAACCCCAAAGAGGCCAACACCAACACACATCACAATTAAAAGGCCAAAGGTTAAACACAAAGAGAGAATCTTAACAGCAGCAAGAGAAAAGCAGTTAGTTACCTAAAAGGGAGCCACCATAAGACTGTCAGCTGATTTCTCAACAGAAACTTTGCAGGCAAGAAGGGAGTTGCAAGAAATATTCCAAGTGATGAAAAGCAATGACATACAACCAAGATTGCTCTACTTAGAAAGGCTGTCATTTAGAATTGAAGGACAGATAAGGAGCTTCCCAGACAAGAAAAAGCTGAAGAAGTTAATCACCACCAAACCAGTATTACAAGGAATCTTAGAGGGACTTCTTTAAGATAGGAGAGGCTTAAGGATGGGTGAAAGGGGAAGGGAGTAAGAAGCACAAATTGGTTGTTATACAGTAATCATGGGGAGGTAGGGTATAGCATAAGGAATATACTCAATAACGTTGTAATGACTAGGTATGGTTAGGTACTAATCTATCAGGGTGATCGATGGGAATGGGGTTGGGAGCAGGATGAAAAAGGTGAAGGCATTAAGAAATACAAAGTGGAAAAGTGGTAGTTAATACAGTATGGGGTATATAATCAACAATGTTGTAAAGATAATGCAAGGTGCCAGATGGGCACTAGACTTATCTGAGGGATCACTTCATAGACTGTGTAGATGCCTCACCGATGTGCAATACACCCGAAGAGCTGAAGTAAAATAATACTGAATGTGAACTGTAACTAAATATATAGGTATACATATTCACCGGATGCAGAGTACAACGTAGGGAAGATAGTCAATGGTAATGTAACTGCCATATAAGATGTCAGAGGGGTAGTAGCTTGGGAGGTGGGTTCTCACTTCATGAGGGGTTTAAATGTCTAACTATTACATTGCTTTGTACACCTGAAACTAATTTTTAAAAAGGGGAAAACAAAGATTTAGCATACAGCTGAAATTACAAAAAAAAACAAAAAAAACAACAACAACAACTGTGTTAAGGTGATCAAATAAGTTTACTTTCTTAATTTCCAGTTTTGCTTTTCAAAGTAAAATCACACTAAATTAAAAGAAAATTAAAATGCCAAAGATTAAAGACAAAGAGAGAATCCTAAAAGCAGGAAGAGAAAGACAACTAGTTACTTACAAGGGAGCTCCCATTAAGAGTGTCAGCTGATTTCTCAACAGAAACTTTGCAGGCCAGAAGGGAGTGGCAGAAAATATTCAAAGTGATGAAAAGCAAAGACCTACAAACAAGACTACTCTACCCAGAAAGGCTATCATTTAAAGTTGAAGGAGAGATAAAGAGCTTCCCAGACAACAAAAAGGTCAAGGAATTCATTACCACCAAGTTAGTATTACAAGAAATGTTAAAGGGACTTATTTAAGGAGAAGAAGAAAGGGGAAAACAAAGAAACAAACCAAAGAAGATAAAAAATGTGAATAATAAAATGGCAATAACTATGTACCTATCAATAATCACTTTAAATGTAAATGGACTAAATGCTCCAATCAAAAGTCATAGGGTAGCTGGATAGAAAAGGAAACAAGACGCATGCATGCTGTCTACAAGAGACCACCTCAGATCGAAAGACACACGTAGACTGAAAGTAAAGGGATGGAACAAGATATTTCACACAAATGGAAATGAGAAAAAAGCTGGGGTAGCAATACTTATATCAGAAAAAACAGACTTTAAAACAAAGACTATAATAAGAGATACAGAAGGACATTACATAATGATAAAGTGATCAACGCAACAAGAGGACATAATCCTAGTGAACGTCTATGTACCCAACATAGGAGCACCTAGATGTATAAAGCAATAAAGCAAATATTGACTGACATAAGTAAAAGCAGAAATCGACAGTAACACAATCATAGTAGGGGACTTTAATATCCCACTGACACCACTGGACAGATCATCCAGACAGAAAATCAAGAAAGAAACAGTGGCCTTAAATCACACACTAAAGCAGATGGATTTAATTGATGTTTTTAGAGCATTCTGCCCCAAAGCAGCAGTATATACGAGGTCTGACAAATAAATTCACAAACTTTGTTGCAACAATGTTGCTAACCTCTTTTTTATATACATATCAGAAAGATTATTCATTATGAATTTGTACCAAGTGGACAAACACTTAACCAAATTTACTACTTGGAAGTGCAGAAAAGACTGTGTGAAAAAGTTAGGCGACCTGACCTCTTTGCCAACAATTCATGGCTCTTGCATCACGACACTGCACCAGCTCACACGGCACTGTCTGTGAGGGAATTTTTAGCCAGTAAACAAATAACTGCATTGGAACACCCTCCCTACTCACCTGATCTGGCCCCCAATGACTTCTTTCTTTACCCGAAGATAAGGGACATATCGAAAGGAAGATATTTTGATGGCATTCAGGACATCAAGGGTAATACAACGACTGCTCTGATGGTCATTCCAGGAAAAAGAGTTCCAAAATTGCTCTGAAGGGTGGATCAGGTACTGGCTTCGGTTCATAGCTTCCCAAAGGGAGTACTTCGAAAGTGACCATAGTGATATTCAGCAATGAGGTATGTAGCACCTTTTCTAGGATGAGTTCACAAACTTAATAGTCTGATCTCGTACAACCTTTCCAAGTGCACATGGAACATTTTTCAAGATAGAACACATGTTAGGCCACGAAACAAGTCTCAATAAATTCAAGAAGATTGAAATCATGTCACGCATCCTCTCTGACCATAGTGATCTGAACTGGAAATCAATTACAAAAAAAAAACAAAAACAAAAACAAAAAAAAAAAACAAGAAAAGAAACCCCAAAAAAGCCTACAAACACATGGTGGCTAAATAACATGCAACTACACAATGAAAAGGTTAACAGTGAGATTAAGGAAGAAATCAAAAGATACATTGAGACAAATGAAAATGAAAACACAACAACTGAAAATCTATGCGACAGAGCAAAATCAGTTAGTCCTAAGAGGGAAATTCACAGCAGTAAGGCCTACCTCAAGAAATAAGAAAAATCTCAAATAAACAATCTAACTTTACACGTAAAGGAACTAGAAAAAAACAGCAAACAAAGCCCAAAGTGAGTAGAAGAAAGGAAATAATAAAGATCAGAGTGGAAATAAACAAAACAAAACATCAATGAAACCAAGAACTGGTTCTTTGAAAAGATAAACAATATTGATAAGCCTTTAACCAGACTCATCAAGATAAAAAGAGAGGACCCAAATAAATAAAATCAGAAATGAAAGAAGAGAAGTGGCAATGGACACCACAGAAATAGAAAAAGAAAAAAGTAAAAGAAAATTATTATGAGCAATTATAGGCCAGCAAATTAGGCAATCTGGAAGAAATAGATAAATTGTTAGAAGCTTACAATCTTCCAAGGTTGAATGAGAAGAAACAGAAAATCTGAACTTACCGATTACTACTAATGAAATCGAATTGGTAATCAAAAAACCCAACAGACAAAAGTCCTGGACCAGATTTCTTCACAGGTGAATTTTACCGAACATTCAAAGAAGAATTAATACCTATTCTTCACAAACTTTTCCAAAAATCTCAAGAGAAAGGAAGCCTCCCAAGCTCGTGCTATGAATCCACCATTACCCTGATTCCAAAACCAGACAAAGACATTACCAAAAAAATGAAAACTATAGGCCAATTACCCTGATGAACATAGATGCAAAAAAAATCCCCAACAAAATATTAGCAAACAGGATTCAGCAATACATTAAAAAGACCATGCACCACAATGAAGTGGGATTTATTCCTGCTATGCAAGTTTGGTTCAATACCCATAAGTCAATTAACGTGATACACCACATAAACCAAATGAAAAATAAAAGTCCTATGTTCATATCAATAGATGTAGAAAAAGCATTCGCCAAAATCCAGCATCCATTTATGATAAAAACTCTCAGCAAAGTGGGAATAGAGGGAACATATCTCAACATAATAAAGGCCATATAAAACAAGCCCACAGCTAACATCATACTCAATGGGGAAATGCTAAAAGCCTTCTCCTTAAGATGAGGAACACGACAAGGATGCCCCCTGTCGCCACTTTTATGCAACATAGTATTGGAAGCACTAGCCAGAGCAATCAGACAAGAAAAAGAAATGAAAAGCATCCAAATTGGAAAGGAAGAAGTAAAACTGTCATTATTTGCAGATGACATGATACTATATACAGATAACACTAAGGATTCCACCAAAAAAACTACTAGAACTGATCAATCAATTCAGTAAATTAGCAGGATACAATGTTAACATTCGGAAATCGGTTGCATTTTTATACACCACCAATGAAGTCTCAGGAAGAGACATTAAGAAAACAATCTTATTTACCATTGCATCCAAAAAAATTTAAGTACCTAGGAATAAATTTAACCAAGAGGTAAAAGACCAGTACTCGGAAATTGTAAGACTTTCAAGATATAAATTGAAGAAGATACAAACAAATGGAAATACATACCATGCTCATAGATATGAAGAATTAATATAGTTAAACTGTGTTTGTGACCTAAAGCTATATGTAGATTCAATACCATCCCTATCAAAATACCAATGGCATTTTTTACAGAGCTAGAACAAGTAATCTTAAAATTTATATGGACTCATAAAAGATACTGAATACTCACAGCAATCCTGAGAAAGAACAAAGCTGGAGGTATCACGCTTCCTGATATGAAACTGTGTTACAAGTCCATAGTAATCAAAACAGCATGGTAATGGCATAAAAACAGACACATAGATCAATGGAACAGAATAGAGAGCCCAGAAATAAATCCATGCCTATATGGTTATTTAAACTATGACAAAGGAAGCAAGATATACAATGAGGTAAATACTGTCTATTCCATAAATGGTGCTTGAGAAAATGGATAGATATGTGAAAAAAATAAAACTGGACCATATTGTTATTCCATATACAAGAATAAACTCAAAATGGATTAAAGACTTAAATGTAAGACCCAAAGCCATAAAACTCCCAGAAGAAACATTGGCAGTAAACTACAGTATTGCCCTTAGTAATATTTTTCTCATGATATATCTGTTTGGGCAAGGGAAACAAAACAAAAATTAAAAAATGGGACTTTATCAAACTAAAAAGTTTTTGCACAACAAAGGATACCATGCAGAAAATGAAAAAAAATCCTACTAAATGGGAGAACATATTCGCCATTGATACATCTGAGAAGGGGTTAGTATCCAAAATTTATAAAGAACTCTTACAACTCAACACCAAAAGAAAAAACAAAACAAAAAACAAGCAACCCAATTGAAAAACGGACAGAGGAACTGAATAGACATTTCTCCAAAGAGGACATGGGGATGGCCAATAGACATATGACCAGATACTCAACATCACTAATTATCAGAGAAATGGAAATGAAATCCCCAATGAGATACCACATCATACCTGTCAAAATGGCTATCATCAATAAATCAAACGAGTGTTGGTGAGGATGTGGAGAAAAGGGAACACTCATGCACTCTTCGTGAGACTGCAAAATGATGTAGGCATTATGGAAAACAGTTTGAATTTTCCTCAAAAAATTAAAAATAGAACTACCTCTAGACCCATCAATTCTACTTCTGGATATTTATCCAAAAAAAACCTAAAACACTAATTTGAATAGACATATGTACTGTTATGTTTACTACAGCACTTTTTACAATAGCCAACATATGGAAACAACCTAAATTTACATCGATAGATGACTAGATAAAGAAGATGTGGTACATATATACAATGGAATGTTGCTCAGTCATAAAAAATTGAAATCTTACAATTTGGGACAACATGGATGGATCTCGAGGGTATTATGCTAAGTAAAATAAGTCAGAGAGAGACAAATACGATGTGATCTCACTTATATGTGGAACCTAAAGAACAAATCAAACAAACAAACAAACAAGAAAACCCAAAACAGAGAAGGACTCATAGATACACAGAACAAACTGAGGGTTACCAGATGGGAGGGGGGTTGGGGTACTGGGTGAAAAAGGTGAAGAGATTAAGAAGTTCAAATTGGTAGTTACAAAATAGTCACAGGGTTGTAAAGTACAGTTTAGGGAATACAGTCAGTAATATTGTAACAACTATGTATAGTGCCTGGTGGACACTAGACTTCCAGAGGGATTACATAATAAATTATATAAATGTCTCACCACTATGCTGTGCACCTGAAACTAATATAAAATGAAATGAGTGTCAACTATAATTGAAATAAAAAGGTATGTGGGTGTTGAGGTTACCGAAATTCACTAATCCAACAGGTATTTATTGGCAATCTACTGCATTATTTATTTATTTCTGTGCAACATATTACCCCAAAATCTAGGAGCTTAAAACATTTGTTGTGATCTCACTGTGTCTGTGAGTCAGGAATCTGAGTGTAGCTTATCTAGTTGCCTCTATCTCAGTGTGTCTCACAGATTGCAATAAAGGTGTTGACCAGGGATGTATCTTAAGACTTGACTGAAGGACGATCCACTTCTAGTTCCCTTCCAAGCTCACTCACATGGTTTCTGGCAGGCCTCAGGGCCTCTCTACCTATTGACCAGATGTATCAGTTCCTTGCTATGGGGGCCTTTCCATAGAGTAACTTCCAACATGGAATCTGGCTTCCTTCATAGTGAGTGAGCAAAAGAGTGAGAGATGGCATTCAAGATGGGCATTACAGATTTCTGTAACCCGATCTCTGAAGTGACATCTGCCACTTTTGCTGCATTCTGCTTGTTAGACAAGAGTCAGAGTTTAGCCCACACTCAAGCACAAGGAATTACACAAGGGTGTGAATAGAACAGGAAGGGATCATGGGAGCCATCTTAGAAAATGCTTACCACACTTACTATGCACAGGGCATTATTTTAGGTCCTAGAGATACAGTAGTGAACAAAATAGAGAAAAGCCTTTTTTCTTAATACAATCAAATTGAGGGAGACAGACAAAACAAACAGACAAGGTCATTTAACAACATAATATATGCTATGAAATTAAGGATAATGTGACAGAGAGTAACAGAGTGGAATGAAGGTAAGGGGTTATTTTATACAGGGTAGTCAAGGGATGCCTCTCTGAAGTGACATTTTAGCTGTGAACTGGAAAGTTGAGAAATTTGGGAGGAATGCAAAATTTTGCAAAATTCATGCAAAAAGTTGGGAGTACAGAACATTGGGTGAGGAGATCGATGCCTGAACAAAGTGGTGGAAAAGCAAATGTAAGGGACCTTAGGAAACGAGCTTGATGAGTTCATGTAGCTAGAGCAGAGTGAGAGAACACAAGAACCCGAGAAGAGAGACCAGAAGTAGGTGGGAACCAGATAATGCAGGGCCTTGTAACACACACATTGTGAGAAATAGTGTTGCTCACTTATTGATGCTTTGGTCAACCACAGATAAGGGTGGTCCTGTAAGATTATAATGCAACTGAGAAATTCCTATCACCTAGTGATGTCGTAGTCACATAATATCTTAGCACAACACATTACTCATGTGTTTGTGGTGATGCTGGTATAAATAAACCTACTGTGCTGACAATCCTTTAAAAGTATAGCACACACAACTATGTACAGTACATAACACTTGATAATGATAATAAACAAGTATGTTACTGGTTTATATATTTACTATACTAGACTTTTTAATTATTATTTTAGAGTGCACTTTTTCTACTTATAAAAAAAAATTGCTGTAAAACGGTATGTTGTCTAATGCTGGCAGCAGCCTCATACATCTCGTGTTCACTGTGTCTCTTGATTGCCTCATTTTCTCTTGCACTTGATTTAATCTTGTGTTATTTTGTACAGTAACATACTGTACAGGCTTGTAACCTGAGAACAATAGGCTATGCCATATAGCCTAGGTGTGTAGTAGGTTATACCATCCAGGTTTGTGTAAGTGCACTTTATGATGTCCACACAATGACAAAATCGCCTACCCATGCATTTCTCAAAATTTATTCCTATGGTTAATCAGCTCATGACTGGGCTTTATCTTAAGAGCACTGGGAAGCCACTGGAGAGTTTTAAACAGATGGAAGACATGATACAATTTGTATTTTTAAAATATCACTTTATCTGCTATAGGGAGAATGGAAACTGAATTTTCAAAGTGCTGAGTAGAGATCCAGAAAGACGGCAGGACTTGGGATGGAGAGGAAGACAGAGAGGCAGGTGTGTAAGTATTCACTGAATAATAGGTACTTTAGGAGATGACCATACTGCACAAAGGGAAAATGTGGTATTGTTGGCTAGAAAGAGCTTCAAAGCAGTAGTGGTTTGGACATGAAGGTGGAGGAATATTGTTCTGGAAGAATTGCTGGGGAACGAGGAGGACATGTACGTCACCTCCTGGCTTGGAAGTTGGTAGATTGTGAGGAAATGAGCCAGCTGCACCAGAGAAGCCTACCTGGGAAGCCAGGTTTCTGTTGACGCATTGGGAGTAAGGAATATTGGGTGAGGAGATCAATTCCTGAACCAAGTGGTGGGGAGCGCTTTTGTCATATGGGGTCACCAACCCATAGCCAAGATAATCCAAGGGCCTTCTCTGATTCAGATTACCCTCATTTGATTTGAGGCAGAAAGAGACACTATAAATTCTGAGAATACTGAGGTGAGTATTAGCAAGATAAGTTGATGTTCGAAACTAATGTAGTCTTTAAGCTTCAGCCTTTGAAATTCCAATTAAATTATTAGGCAGGCACCCTTCACAAATCTCCAACAGTTCTTCATCTTTCAACCTGTCCCTTCCCTCTAAATGACTCAGCTAGGGCAGTCTGCCTAGGAGAACATTATTTTCTCACTTACTACTGCAATGACCAAAGAAAGAACAGGCCAATCTGAAAATAAGCAGGCCAAAGATTAGTTTTGGCCCTGGAATTGGGCATTCTTTACCCTTCCCCTAGAGCAGTGTTTCTCAACCATTTTTCTTTTTTTGCATTATTGTGCCACTAAGGAGCCACTAATCTCTTTCTCCTCGTGAAATTTTAATACCACAGATGTAGTATACATCTGTTTATATACTTTGCCCTTTGGAGGGACACACACCATTGGAATATCTAAGATACTTCCATCCCCAAGAACCAATTTCTGTCTCCATGGGGGTGATGTCACTCCATTGAGAATGCATACCCTAATGTAAAGAAGCACCTCCAGTGGTGAAGATTTTAGGCCCAAGTGCAGAGCCCGATGTGAGATGTTTTAGAGTTGGGACTAGGAGAAGTTCGCCCACCATCCAAACCAAATCAAGGAGGGAACATATTGCTGCTGCAGATAGAACTGTCACTGATACTTAATAAATTGGAGGTTAAGTTTGGAAATCAGTCTTCTGTGCTTGTTGTTCTTGTTTTGTTTTTCTGTGGTTTTTTTTGGTTTTGTTTTTTTGGTGTTTTTTGTTTGTTTGTTTGTTTGTTTGTTTGTTTGTTTTTAGCCTTGTTTGGTTCCATTGGGACCCAGTGTTTCCTCTTGGGATTGAGAGCTGAGTTGACTTCTGGGGTGGCAGAGTAGACCTCACACTAAAGGTGACCAACTTGAAGCACACTTGTTCCATGAAATAAACCATAATGTGCCTCTCTTGCCACAAGACCTGGCATGGCTGTTGGGTGGAATCTTCTATCTTTTGTGTGCACACTAAGCAGCCTGCACATTCTAGCCTCCTTCCCCCTGCTGTGGCTTCTCTATCCATCTGTCAGGAGGAGCACATGTAGCCCTCCAGAAAGGCTGCTCTCCGCATCTCCACAAAGATTGCTTGTTAGCTGGAAGGTAATAGCAGGGCAGAAGGGGGGCTGCACTGAAGAGTCACACAGCTCCTCCAGAGAGCAGCTGCTATCTGAGTTGCATCAAGGGAGGTGGCACCATACCTGAGCAATGGACCTGAGGAGAGAATGCCTTTCCCCCCCACCTCACACTACATGCTCTCAGGCTGCCAGAAGCAAGGCAGGCTGCCATCGCCAGATGCTCTGTTATTAACCAGGCATTGGTTCACTTGAGGTTCGTCTCCTCGCTGAGGCACAGGAGACTGTCCACCTCAATTTTCAAGCCCATGTTTACAGTACAGAGGGCTTAGATAAAGTGTATCTGTAAACACAATCATTAAATAGCTCTCAGGCTGGACTATCTTATTTTCTCATCTCCTAAGCCGGCCTCCAAGCATGCTCCCTGATAGAATCTGATCTGGAAACGAAACAAAATCAGTGTGTTGGCCTCATTTCCTAGAGACTCACATGATAAGATCATGTGATGGCCCCCAGTGTCTTGCACTCCCCTGAGCTCATTGATTTCCCTTGGAGAAGACTCCTCTGTGAACTGAAGTATCCCACTGCTAGCACAGGAAGGACTCCTCTAGCAGGGTTCTTAGCTCAGACCCAGTGTGTCCCACATTTCAGTGTGTATCAGAACCATCTGGGGAGCTTGTGTGGGCAGTGTCCCAGAGATTCTGGTTCAGTAGGCGGTAGTGAAGCATAGACCTTGGGATTTTTACCAAGGTCCCAGAATGATCCAGGTGCACAGCAGTCCAGGCTAGAGTTTGAAAAGTAGTGCCTTAAGGAACTCATGGATGGGCTTCAGGAACTTCAAGGAGTTCTAGCACTTTATGCAAATTGTGTGTTTGGTGCTTTTGTCCAGGTAGAGGTCAACATAATTAAGAGACACTGCTATTGGCAAATATCTTTTCCCAATCAGTAGGATCCCTTTTTGTATTATTGATGGTTTCCTTTGCTGTGAAAAAGCTTTTTAGTTTGATGTAGTCCCACATGTTTATTTTTTCTCTTACTTCCCTCGCACGAGGGGATATATCAGTAAAAATCTTACTCCGGGTAATGTCTGTGAAGTTTCTTCCTATATTTTCTTCTAGGAATTTTATGGGTTCAGATCTTACATTTAAATCTTTAAGCCATTTTGAATTTATTTTTGTATGTGGTGTAAGGAGGTGATCCAGCTTCATCTTTTTGCATGTGTCTGTCCAAGTTTCCCAGCACCATATATAAGGGGTTAATATCACAAATTTATAAAAAACTCACTCAACTCAACTCCAAAAAAACAAACAACCCAATTAAAAAATGGGCAGAGGACATGAAGAGACATTTTTCTAAAAAGGACACACAGATGGCAAACAGACATATGAAGAAATGTTCAACCTCACTAACCATTAGAGAAATGCAAATAAAAACCACAATGAGATACCACCTCACCCCAGTCAGGATGGCTATCATCAATAAATCAACAAACAACAAGTGCTGGCGTGGATGCGGAGAAAAGGGAACGCTGGTGCACTGTTGGTGGGAATGCAGATTGGTGCAGCCACTATGGAAAACAGTTTGGAGGTATCTCAAAAATCTGAAAATGGAACTACCTTATGATCCAGCAATCCCACTCCTAGGTATCTATCCGGAGAAATCCAAATCTCCAATTCAAAAATCTTTATGCACTCCTATGTTTATTGCAGCACTATACACAATAGCCAAGACCTGGAAACAACCGAAATGCCCATCAGTAGACGACTGGATTAAGAAACTGTGGTATATTTATACAATGGAGTATTACGCAGCCATAAAGAAAAAAGAAATCTTACCATTTGCAACAACATGGATGGACCTAGAGAACATTATGTTAAGTGAAATAAGTCAGAAAGAGAAAGACAAATACCATATGATCTCACTTATATGCGGAATCTAGACAGTTTTGGAAACATGGAGGAAAAACAGAGGGTTGCTAGAGGGGCGGGGGGGTGGGGATAAGGGGAAGGTGAGAGGTTTTGGGAATGTACGGGGGGATGGTGGATGGGGGAGGGGGGTTCACACAGTGTGAGGGATGTAAATGATAAACATCTAAGTTTTGCTTTGTCTTGTGCACCTGAAACTAATAAAATAAATAAATAAATAAATAAATAAATAAATAAATAAATAAAAAGAGACACTGCTATAAGAGACCATAGTGTATTTCATGAGAAGAAATAGCACACACTGGTCAACAAAGAAAGCTAGTGGGTCCCCTGGGGTAGGTTGCATACAGGATGGGTAAGTGCCACCATCATGAAAGAATGGCCCTATGGCCCCTAGAGAACACAAGCTGAGGTCTTGACAACTAAGTGAGTGTTTCCCCTTAGCACACTCTTCTGTGAAAAATATCAAATGCTAGTCAAATCACTCTTATCAACAGTCTATTCTAGCAAGATGAAAGCTGCTATTGAAGCCTGCTTTTCCCATGAACTACTTTACCCTTTAACAGTGCCTTTTCCAGTTGGAGTGAGGTTGTGCTTTCCTTTTACTTTAATGAAAGTGGCGAGAAAGTGGGGAGGGAGAAAGAGAGAAAATATTGTAAAGATCATTTTTGATCTACATATCAAAAAAGATAAAGATAGCTTCACATATGATTTTCCCTTTCACACACACACACACACACACACACACACACACACAAACACACAGTCGGATGTTGTTGTAATTGACTGATAACCTGGTGTAATCTGAGAGACCTCTGCCCAAGAGTGTCAGTTACCCCTTCAGTCACTCCACCTTTATAGATTCCTTTGAGTCTTGAATTCTGAGGATTGTACTCTTTCAAATTTTCCTATCAGAATTCAAATACTCGAGATGGGGATTGAGCCTTAAACCAGGGGTTCTTGACCTGGATATATGGGTGCCCCTAGGTTGTGGAATGCTTTTGTGTATATCAGAATTACCAGAGTGTATTTAAATGCAGATTCCATGGTCCCATCCATTTGCAGAGTCTAGTACCTTCACTCTAGAGAGGGGCTCAAGAATCTGCATTTTAAACAAGGTTCCCAAGAGATTCTGATACAGGTTTTCCTTAGGCCATGCTTCAAGAAACTTTGGGTGATTTATTCAACATGCAGATGATGTATTATAGAATTGTACACTTGAAACCTATACAATTTTACTAACCTATACCACTACCCAAATGTAATAAAAAGTTAAAAAAAAATAAGTATTATGACAAACCCTCAGCTAATCTCATAATTAATGGTGAAAAACTGAAGCCCTTTGCTCTACGGTCAGGAACACCAGAGGGCTGTCCCCTATCACCTCTGCTTTTCAACATAGTGTTGGAAGTCCTTGCCAGAGCAATCAAGCAAGAGAAAGAAATAAAAGGCATCCAAATTGGGAATGAAGAAGTTAAGTTATCACTCTTTGCAGATGACATGACGCTATATATAAAAACCCTAAAGACACCACCAAAAAGCTATTAGAAACAATCAACGAATACAGTAAAGTGGCTGGCTACAAAATCAACGTACAAAAGTCCATTGCTTAACTATATACTAACAATGAAATCTCAGAAAAAGACATACAAAAAACAATTCCTTTTGCGATTGTAGCAAAAAGAATAAAATACCTAGGAATAAACTTAACCAAGGATGTGAAAGACTTATATGCTGAAAACTATAAGACATTTTTGAAAGAAATTGAAGACACCAAGAAATGGAAAGACATTCCGTGCTCATGGATTGGAAGAATCAACATAGTTAAAATGGCAATATTACCCAATGCAATATACAGATTTAATACAATCCCCATCAAAATCCCAATGGCATTTTTTAAAGAAATAGAACAAAAAAATCATCAGATTTGTTTGGAACCACAAAAGACCCCGAATAGCCAAAGCAATCTTAAGGAAAAAAAAACAATACTGGAGGTATCACACTCCCTGACTTTAGCTTGTACTACAGGGCTACAATAATCAAAACAGCATGGTATTGGCAGACAAAAAGACACATAGACCAATGGAATAGAATTGAAAACCCAGAAAAAAACCCGAATAAATATGGACAGATAATTTTTGACAAAGAAGCAAAAAACATGCAATGGAGAAAAGACAGCCTCTTCAATAAATGGTGCTGGGATAATTGGATAGCCACATGCAAAAGAATGAAACTGGACTGCTATCTGTCACCATGTACCAAAATTAATTCAAAATGGATCAAAGACTTAAATATAAGACCTGACACAATAAACTGCACAGAAGAAAACATAGGTACTAAACTTATGGACCTTGGGTTTAAAGAGCATTTTATGAATTTGACTCTAAACGCAAGGGAAGTAAAAGCTAAAACGAATGAATGGGATTATATCAAACTTAATAGCTTCTGCACAGCAAAAGAAACCATTGACAAAATAAAGAGGCCACCAACTGAATGGGAGAAGACTTTTGCAAACAGTGCCTCCGATAAGGGGCTAATATCCAGAATATACAAGGAACTCATGCAACTCAACAACAAAAAAACAAACAACCCAATTGAAAAATGGGCAGAGGACTTGAAGAGACATTTCTCCAAAGAGGACATACAAATGGCAAATAGACATATGAACAAATGCTCAACATCACTAATCATCAGAGAAATGCAAATAAAAACCACAATGAGATATCACCTCACCCCAGTTAGAATGGCTATCATCAACAAGACAAATAGTAACAAGTGTTGGAGAGGCTGTGGAGAAAAAGGAACCCTCTTACATTGTTGGTGGGAATGCAGACTGGTGCAGCCGTTATGGAAGGCAGTGTGGAGGTTCCTCAAAAAATTACGAATAGAATTATCATATGACCCAGCAATCCCTCTCCTGGGTATCTAGCCAAAAATCTGAAAACATTTATCCATAAAGACACGTGTGCTCCAATGTTCATTGCAGCTTTGTTTACGGTGGCCAAGACATGGAAACAACCAAAATGTCCTTCGATAGATGAATGGATAAAGAAGTTGTGGTATATATACACAATGGAATGCTATTCGGCAGTAAGAAAAGATGAAATAGGACCATTTGTGACAATATGGATGGATCTTGAGAGTATAATGCTAAGCGAAATCAGTCAGACAGAAAGAGCAGAGAACCATATGATTTCACTGATATGTGGTATATAAACCAAAAACAACAAAAGAACAAGACAAACAAATGAAGAAACAAAAACTCATAGACACAGACAATAGTTTAGTGGTTACCAGAGGTAAGGGGAGAGGGGGGTGGGAGATGAGGGTAAGGGGGATCAAATATATGGTGATGGAAGGAGAACTGACTCTGGGTGGTGAACACACAATGGGATTTATAGATGATGTAATACAGAATTGTAGCCCTGAAATCTATGTAATCTTACTAACAATTTTCACCCCAATGAACTTAAAAAAATAAGTGAAAAAAAGGAACACTACTCCTCAGAAAAGTTGTGAACTCCCAAAAAAAACATGCAAAATTGTAGGTATGTTATATGAGAGTATATTTCTAGGCATTAGGTCCACAGCTTTAATCAGATTCTGAAAAATTCCCTGACTTGAAAAAGGCAGATAATCACGAACCAGGCAATATTTTAGCAAGGAAGAGCAAAAATAGGATCCAAATGTAAGAGGTGGGGCAAGAAAGAAAGAAACTTCTCTAGACTGTATGATGAGGCAGGAAAAGATCCTCGATAAAGTCACTTTTCTACCTGCTCTGAGTGAGAAATGGGAGAAATTATAAGAAGTAAAGTGAAGGATCTGTAACCTGGGAAAAACATTTACAATTTACATCACAAAGAGCTAATTTCCTCACTATATAGATACTGCAAATTAATAAAGTACCACTAAGCCAATAGAAAAATGGGCAACAGACAAGAACTGTGCACAGAAAATGCAAATGACTATTAAATATAGGAAAAGCTCAAGGTTGCTCATAATAAGAGAAATGCAATTTAATGTAGCAATGAGATCTTATGTTTCATGTATCAGATTGAGGAATATGAAAATGTGTGATAACACATCATGCTGGTGGATGTGTAGATTGGAAAATCTTCGTGGAGGGCAATTTGGCAATATGTATAACAGTTACAAATGCCCAGGCAATTTGATGCAGACATTCAACTTTTAGGAATTTATCATACAAATATACTCCCACATATGTAAAGATTACTCATTAGCAAAAGATTTTGGAAAACCTAAATATCTATTAATAGGACACTGGTTAAATCATTCATGGCAATCCATCCAAAGGAATAGTATGCAGCTATAAAATGGCTAGTCTCTTTTTATGTACTTATGTAAAGCACTCCACGATGCATGGTTCTGTGAAAAAAGCAAGATGTTGAACAATATGTATGATATGTTGCCATTTGTGATAAGAGTGTGTCCATATTTGCTTGTGTTTTTGAGGCCTCTCTCCTGCACAATACCTAAGGAACTTAACAATGGTTAGACAAGACAGGATTTGGGAAGAAAACTTTTTATTTATATCCTTTTGCATTTTTTGGACCATTTGCTTGTATTTCCTATTAGAAATAAATAAAATGAATAAAAATTGAAACAAAAGCAAACAGGCAGGCTCTGATTGTAGTGGAAAGGTGGGTTGACAGGAAGGGAGACTGGAGTGGAGATTCCCCACTGAGAAACATGGTTCCCTAGGGGAGAGGTTAGGTCATACTGCTGTTGCCGCTGGCTCACAACCAGGCACACTGTAGGTTCTCGAAAAATTTGACAGATTAATGGATGGGACATATTCATGCCTCAACATACTTGAGGAATGTGATAAGACTGAGATACACTGGACCACAGGCAGGGAGACCCTTAAGGAAGCAAGTCTTCAATGTCCTCTCTAAACCTCAAAATCAACCTTCCCTTTAAAACCTACTTCATAGGCTAACTCTTCCATAGGAACTTCCCTGATCTCTTTCTCTAAGGCCCCAACCCCATCTCCTATGGCTTAAAGCTCATTTCTTTCCCCTGTGCTCTCATAGTATTTTCCTTAATCTGTTCTTATAGCATGTATTTCAATCTGCTTTATGGTTTAGACACAATTTGCATTATCAGTTTCTCCCAGTAGATTGCTGAAACCTTAGTGGCTAGGACCCTCCCTTCCCTGTCTCTGTCTGCACCCCTCAGTGTTAGCACCATGAATACAGATGATGCACAGCCCTCTTTACGGGACCCCCTGGGCAGGAGTATACTCTAGATTGTACCACAGGATAGTAGCCACAAAAATAGGCCCTGACTGGGCTGCCTTCCCAGTGGCTCACTTGATTCACTCAGATGTTTGAAGGAATGCCTCTCACCAGCCAGCCAGGCACTAGTGGATAGGACTCAGCAAATAGTCTACATTTCTTAGATATCCTTTCCAGTTCACCAGGCCTGGAGCAGAGCTGGTGCCTTTCTGCTTCCCCCTGTCCTCCCTTGTCCATAGTAGGCCTCATTAATAAAGCAGACTTGCTTTCCCATTCACCCCAGATGTGGCCTCAAAATCCCTCTCAAAAGACAGCAGCTACCTACTAATCATCTGGGACTGGCACACAAAGCAAAACTTATTTGCCACTCCAGGCCTTGAGAAGATTCATACCCTCTGAAGAAGAGCATCCTGCCAACATATTACAGAAGCCCTCTCAGGGGCACTGAGACCCAGGCATAATCTAGGCCTGCAAGACTTATGATTAAGCTGCTTGTGAACCTTGGACACTGATGGGCAAGTGCACTGAACTTGGCAGTACTAAGACCTGCCTGCTGAGCAAGCTCACTCTGCTGTTAACTTGGAGGCAGACAGACCTCAGTTAACTGGAATCTAATTCATCAGAATCTCAAGTCACTGATTAAGGAAACCTCCCTATCTTCCTCTTATCATCTATTCTCCTCCCCAAACAAAACACACATTATACTTTTAGGAAGTAGAAGAAATAGAAAGGAAGCAAACTCCTTTCAGAATTTCTGTATTAAAATAGCACTACCAGATCTTTATCCAATCATCTATTGAAGGACACTTTGGTTGTTTCTATGTCTTGGCCAGGATGAATAATGCTAAACACACAATGCAATATACAGATGATATATTATAGAAATGTACACTTGAAACCTACAGAATTTTACTAACCAATGTCACTCCAATAAATTTAATGAAAATAAAGAAATAAGAACAGCACTACCAGAGTATGTCTTGAGGTCAAGCCACACTGGGCCTAATCCCCCGCATCCTTCTCTAGTGACTTCCACTCCCATGACTGAATAGTAATCAGTGGTGTTCACAGTAATGACCTGTGAAGCTGCAAGACACTGAACAGAGACTCAAACAATGGTCATACATTCATGATCTCCAGCCTTCACATTAGTTTAGATCAGGAGTCTGCATACCACAGTCTGCTGGCCAAATACAGCTCACCACAAGTTTCATTGGAATGCATCCTTTCTCATTCATTTACATATCATCTGTGTCTGCTTTCGTGCTACAATGGTGGAGTTGTATAGCTGCAACAGAGACCTTATGGCTGGCAAAGCCTAAATATTTACTTTCTGGTTATTTATAGACTCCCAACTTAGACCACTCTTGGAGCTGGTCCTAAACCCATGATTGATGCCTTATTTTTCCTCTTCCTCCTCTCCTCCCTCCACTGATCCCCCATAACACACACACACACACACACACACACACACACACACACACACACACACTGCTGAAGGGAAGCCAGTACTGGCTGGAAAAAAAGGAACAGAAGTGTGGGAAAGCAGACTTAAATACTCTTCCTAAGCCGAGTCACCTTTATATAAAACACAGAGCCAGAGAATTGTGTACTTCTGGGTGTATATTTGTGGGGGTAGGGTCAATGTGAGAAATCATGTGCTTGAAATAATATTTTTATGCACATGTAACAGAAGATGAGTGTTCTACAAAAGTGTCACAAAATTTCAGGCTAAATTTGGAAAGCCACCTGCTCCCTTCCAACCCAGAGGCACTTTCAATTGTCTAGTGTCATTTTCAATTAGAGCTTGGGGTTTGTGATAGGGATGGTGTAGGATGCGACAAATAGGGAGAGTTTTTAAGATATGTCTTCTCTTCTCTTTGCTCTCTCTCCAGCCTCCTTTCTTTTTTTCCCTTAGCTAGGTTAGGCAGGAACATGGGGAGCTAGCTAGTATGTAAACACCAATTTAGGGATGATTTCTGGACCATAGATAAAAGACTTAGCTAGTAGTGGAAACAGAATATTGGTTTGTTAGTTTTTTTCTTTCTTTTCAATTGCTTTGTGTAGGTGGTAGCTGATTTGTCCAAATCACCAATTTGGAAACTTCCTAAAAAGAGGAATGGAGATGGAATGGACTGAGGGCTGAAGACAGGATGGTGATTTATGCTCTGACTGCATGAGACAACCAGCTTATATTAAAACCACGTTTATGCAATCAGCCTGTGGGCTCTGTGAAGGTCTGTTAATACAGAGATTGGAACAAGCAGTGGCCCTGTCACACAGGGAGTCATGTGGGGTCTCTTGTCCCGCTCCCCACATAAGAATGCAGGACTTGGTGAGGCCAAAAAGGAACACCCACGGAGCTATAGATAGGGGAGTCATACCACTATAGACTTGCTGGCGGCCGGGTTGGAGACACACGAAGCAAGAGCCACACCATCCGCAACCTGCCATCCATTTGTCTCTACCAACCAATCAACCCCACTTGCTAATTGCAATCCGCCCTGCTAACTGCAATCCACACTTGCTAGTTCAGCCACCATCTTCTTGCTAGCCCCCATTTGCTCCTAGCGTAGCCACAGCAGTTATATTAGTGGCCAATAGCTCACTGGTTATAGCTGATGGCCAACTAGCCACAGCTGATGGCCACCCAATCACAGTTGATGGCCATTTACTACCTGAGCCAGCACATTTCCTCGTGAGGCCGAGAACCTGGAAACTGCACTCCTGGCTCTGTCCCCACAGGCCCTTACATGATAAGAACTGACTGGTCAGAATTAGAAGGCTGAACTGATGGAGAAACTGACCTAAAATGGTTCCATGCCATGTGGATCTGACCTAAAATGGTGGTCCGAGCAAAGGGAGAAATCCCCAGCCTAAGCCCCAGCCCACTTCCGCATAACCCCCTCCAAGCCACACCCCGAGCCAATCACCAGACGACGCCTACCCCTTCCCCAACTCAAGGAAGTCCCCAACCCATAAAAACATGCTCAAAACCTTGCTAGGGGCTCAGTATTTGGGAAAGAACCCACTGAGCCCACCAACGTAATAAACCTGACCTTCCTAACTCACTGAATGCCACTTGGGTTCTTTCTGGTCTTGGTATCCGTAACATTCTTGGTTCCCTGACCGGGAAACCCAACCACACTGGCCCCTTGAGCCACCGGTTTGGGCAAGAGCAGGCTGTAGGGTGGCAGGAGAGCTGAGACGGGGCTAGGCGCCCCTGCTGATTTCAGCAGGCCGGGACCGGCGACCTCCCAAGGGCTCCAGCCCATGACTCCCTGCTGGACCCCAGTAGAGAGAAAGGATGGACAGTCAACCAGGACATCGGACACCGTAAGACCCCAGGGCTCGGACCCAGTTAGGCCTGCCTAAGGGCAGAAGGGTAGCCTGATCACCTCCCCTTGAGTCCCACTTCAGACTCTAGTTAGGGCCGTTCCGGGGGAGGGCATCTTTCCTCCCTGAATGAATGTGTATGTGATTGGTCCTGAACGGATTCTGTGTGGATCCACAGCCTGTCGGCTACGGAGCCCAAGTGAGCCCCAACCTGCGATCTGTGGTAGCATCGTACAACATAACGGTGATTCGCACTCTCGGAGTGCGACTGGGCCAGGGCTTATATGGGCACACCTTAGCCAAGACATACCCAAAGTTCCCGCGAGGGACACGGACAGGCAGGCGCCTGATTGAGACCCTTCCTTGTCTACGTAACACCAAACATCATGGGAGGGAGTGACGGGAAGCCCACAGTTCTAGACTGCATGTTAAAGAATTTCAGGAAAGGTTTTGGAGGTGACTACGGGGTCAAAATGACCGACCCCCGGACATCTCCGCACTTTATGTGAACTGGAGTGGCCAAGTTTTGACGTGAGATGGCCCTCAGAAGGCTCTCTCGACGTCCCCATGATTTGCCAAGTCTACATAGTTATCACCGGGACCCCAGGACATTGAGACCAGTTCCCTTACGTTGACTCATGGTTGGAAGTAGCCAGAACCCTTCCTCCTTGGGGACGGTTCTGCTCCAATAGTAAGGGACAGTCCAGGGTCCTTGTTGCACAGAACCCACAAGGCCGTGCCCAGAAAGACAAGACTAAGACCATTTACCAGGGAGACTCCAACGAAGAGCCACCACCACCTCCCTACGCACTGCAGCCAATGACTGGCACAGCCCAGCCACTTCCAGACACCCCGCTTCCAGCCTCAGCCTCCCCGTGGCCCCAACCCAACCAGCCCGGAGCCCGACTTCATAGGATTAGAGGGAATCAAGTCGGACTGAGGAGGACCGGGCTCGTTTGAACTCGGCCCCCATGAGCCCACGGTTGGCCTAGCTGTAGGGGGCCAAACAGTGACTTTTATGGTAGATAACGGAGCAGAACACTCGGTAGTCACCACGCTGGTGGCACCGCTAGGGGACTGCAGAGTCACCATCATTGGAGCCACCGGAGATCAAGCTAAGAGCCGACAGTTCCTCCAGGTTCGGACTTGTAAATTAGGAGGACACACCTTGTCGCACAAGTTCCTCTACTTTCCAGACTGCCCAATCCCGCTCCTGGGATGCGACCTCCTTACCAAGCTAGGGGTGCAGATCTCCTTCGAACCATCAGCCCAAGCCACCGTGTCACTGCAGCCTCCGTCAGAGGGACTTATTCTGTCTATCACCACCCTGAGGGAAGAAGAATGGAGGCTCTACGAGACCGGCAGTGTAGAACAAAACCCAGAAGCATACAGGGCTGATTTCCTGGAGGTTTGGGCTGAGGATAACCTGCCTGGGCTAGCAAAACATAAGGCCCCAGTTTTGGTGGAACTGAGACACGGAGCCCAACCCCAATGGTTATGCCAATACCCCATCACCAAGGAAGTTCAGGCAGGAATTCAGTAACACCTCGCCTGTCTCAGAGCAGCAGGGATACTCATAGCGTGCCAGTCGCCATGGAATACGCCCCTCCTGCCGGTAAGGAAGTCCAATGGAGAATACTGGCCAGTACAAGATATAAGAGCAGTAAACCAAGCCACAGTCTCCCTACACCCCGTAGTCCCAAATCCGTATTCCCTCCTCAGTCAGCTGCCCCTGGAGGCCAGATGGTTCACCTGCCTGGACCTGAAAGATGCATTCTTCTGCATTCGATTGGCGCCCCAGAGCCAATCACTGTTCGCCTTCGAATGGACTGAACCTGATACCAGCCAGCAGCTCCAGCTGACATGGACTCAGCTCCCACAGGGCTTCAAAAACTCCCCAACCCTCTTTGGGGAAGCGCTAGCCTCAGATTTAGCCACCTTCCCTCGAGAAGAATACCGCTGCACTCTATTGCAATATGTGGATGATCTGCTCCTAGGTTGTGCCACCAAAACCGAGTGCCAAACTGTGACACGGGCACTCCTGTCCCACTTAGCTGAGACAGGGTATAGAGTCTCCTGGAAGAAAGCCCAGCTCTGCAGAAAACAAGTACAATACTTGGGCTTTGTCATCTCCAAAGGGCAGCGCGCCCTCAGCACCGAGCTGAAGAAAGTCATCACCTCTCTCCCTCAGCCCACCAACAGGAGAGCGCCCTGTGAGTTCCTTGGAGCTGCCAGCTTCTGCTGGATCTGGATCCCTGGCTTTTCGGCAAAGGCCCGGCCCTTATATGAGGCTCCAGCTGGTCAAGAAAAGGCCCCCATCCTATGGACAGAAGATCAAGAACACGCTTTCCAGCAGCTCAAGAGCTCACTTGGACAGGCCACAGCTCTCGGGTTACCTGATGCTGAGAGGCCATTCCACTTATTCGTCCATGAAAGAGACAAAGTAGCCTTAGGACTGCTGGCCCAAACAGTTGGACCGTGGCTCCATCCCATCGACTACCTCTCAAAGAAACTGGACCCAGTAGCAGTGGGTTGGCCGCCATGCGTGCGGGCTCTAGCAGCCCCTGTAATTCTCATCAAAGAAGTGGATAAGCTCACCTTAGGCCAGAGACTCATAGTTAAAGTACCCCACTCGATCACCACCTCAATAAACAGTCAAGGACCCCGATGGCTGTCAAATGCATGGCTGACTCAGTATCAAGGGCTACTCCTGGAAAACCCTCGGATCTTGTTAGAAACTGTGCGCACCCTGAACCCAGCCACTTTCCTGCCAACCAAGGAAGGGGATGCAGAACATGACTATATAGAAGTTATCAACGAGGTCTACACCACAAGGCCCGACCTCCGGGACCGCCCACATCCTAACCCGGACCTTACTCTGTATACTGATGGCAGCAGCTTCCTGAGGGACAGGAAAACATCACACGGGGTATGCGGTAACTACCACAGATGAGGTACTCGAGGCAGGGGCACTTCCATCGGGATGGTTGGCCCAACGGGCAGAACTATGGGCAATAATAAGAGCCCTTACTCTATCCGAGGGCCGAAAAGTCAACATCTACACCGACTCTCGGTATGCCTTTGCTACCGTCCGTATCCGTGGGGCTATATAGCTATATACAAAGAAAGAGGCCTTCTGACTGTGGAGGGAAAAACTATTATCCATTGTTGGGGCCACGAGAGAGGCAACGAGCCCTCAGCAGTCGGGAACGGGCTTGCTGACACCACGGCTAAATCCACGGCGATAGGAAGCCCTAGTGAACTACTCTTGGTCACTGACACTACCACCACGTCCCTCCTGCGGTACACAGAAGAAGAACTCAGATGGGCAAAGTGAGAAGGGGCCACCAGATTGCCACAAGGGTGGTGGCAACTGCCTGATGGAAGACTCTTCATCCCAGCCCTGCTAGGTCCTCAAGTAACCGCTAAATATAGCAAGTTTACCCACTTAGGAAAAACTGCTCTGCAGGGCCTCCTAGCCAAAAACCTCTACATTAGCCATCTGTCAGCTCTCTGCAAGTCAATCAGGGAACGCTGCCTCACTTGTGCAAAGGACAACCCAAAGTCCGGCCCTAGCCCCATCCCTGGGATTCAGAGAAGAGATACCACACCTTTTGAGGACCTGGAAGTCGACTTCACTGACATGACAAACTACCGCGCTAAGTACTTGCTAGTCCTGGTCTGTACCTACTCCGGGTGGGTCGAAGCCTTCCCCTCTTGGACTGAGAAGAGCCAGGAAGTAGCCAAGGTCCTCCTCAGGGAGATTATCCCCCTCTACGGGATTCCACTTTCCATCTACAGTGACAATGGGCCAGTTTTCATAGCAGAACTCCTCCAGACAGTAACCCGTGCCACGGGCATCAACTGGAGACTCCATATAGCATACCGAACATAAAGCTCAGGGAAAGTTGAACACATGAACAGTACCCTCAAGGAGACATTAGCTAAATTCCACCAGGAGACCTCCCTAGGGTGGGTGGACCTCCTACCACTAGCCGTCCTTCGGGCGCATTGCACCCCTGGCAAATCTGGATTCTCTCCCTTCGAAATTATGTTTGGGAGGCCCTGTCCCCTGCTAACCAGCCTCCCTGGTGACATTCGCCAGCTGGCGTTCTCCAGCCTCCAAAACCAGATGGCCACGCTAGGCAAGGTCCTCACAGATGTACGTGCTTACATTCTGGAAAGGGTCCCCATTTCTCTCGAGGCCCCGGTACACCCCTTTACCCCAGGAGATCAAGTCTGGGTCAAAGATTGGAAGTGCAAGCCCCTCTGACCCTGGTGGACAGGCCCTCACACTGTTGTACTTGTTACTCCCACCGCTCTTAAAGTTTCAGGCATCGCTCCATGGATCCACCACACTCGAATTAAAAGTGCCCAGCCGGAGGACAATGCCTGGATCGCCCAACCTGACCCAGCCTGTCCACTCCGTCTGACCCTCAAGAAACAGCCTGGATGAGCCTCGCCATCGTCTGCCTGACCTCCGTCTTCGCTGTTATTGAACTCCTATTGTTTCTAGCCTTTGCTGGTCTCATTGCATCCTCCCCACCGAGCTGGTCACCACTGGAAAAGGGACTGTTAAGGTTCTACTTCCTGTTCTGGGCTGCTTGCCTCCTCTCCCTAACCTGTCTTAGGCAGCAACCATGATTTGGCTTTTGCTCATACTATTTCTTCCCCGGGAAGGAGTCACGACCTCCCCTTCCTGTCTGTCCCTCAGCCTGCTGGGGAAAATTCGCTGGCCACCCAACCTTCTTGTACTTACATTTCATAGAGACCTCCATCACCCATCGAGCCACAGCCTGGATCCTCGCCCTGCGGGGTTATCATCCTCTTAGCTAATATGATGATCTCTAAATTGTTAACATTTCCGATCATGAACAGGGGGTACATGATGGAGAAACTGACCTAAAATGGTTCCCTGTCACGTGGAACTGAGCTAAAATGGTGGCCCTAGCAAAGAGAGAAGTCCCCAGCCTAAGCCCCAGCCCACTTCCGCATAGCCCCCTCCAAGCCACACCCCGAGCCAATCACCAGACGACACCTACCCCTTCCCCAACTCAAGGAAGTCCCCAACCCATAAAAACCTGCTCAAAACCTTGCTAGGTGATCAGTATTTGGGAAAGATCCCGCTGAGCCTGCCGGTGTAATAAAGCTGACCTTCCTAACTCTCTGAGTACCGCTTGCGTTCTTTCCGCTCCTGGTATCCCTAACAGAACTAGAAGCTTGGCAATGGTTTGCTCTGGAGCTCAGGAAAACAGACATAACCTTAATCAGAGAAGGCTGCTTGGAGCAGGTGATAGTATAAAGGAGGTTTAAGGGAATGGTTTGATAATCTGACTTTCATATCAGGTAGAGGAAATGGCCTTGTCTAGAACTTAAAGGAAAGCTTGGAAAATAGGAACGGGAAGGCCTCAGACACTGTTCTTAGTCAGGAAGGATACTGGAAATGAAACAGAACCTCGGGCCAGTTCTTTGGCTCTTGCTTAAATTATATTCCTCAGTAAATGCCCCAAAGTCTGCTCCCTCTCTGAGTATGATACAGGCCAAATGAAAGCGCTTCTCACTACAGAAACTAAGTTTTCTTTCTTTAGTGTTTTAACTCCCTTAGTTTCTTAATCATAAATAATATTGTTTTTAACCTGTGTCATTGAAATCTCTTACCCCTGCTTTAGATAATTACCCTAAAACTTGTGATTCATACTTGTTGATTTTAATCATTAAAGGCTAATGTTCTCTCCTATCCATTTCTGGCCCAGCTCCTGGACAATTAACAACACCTGAATGACTGGTTGAATGGCCACAGGCTCTATAGAGCTAATGGATTTATTAATTAAAATCTATTTTTCCTCATTCAGGGGCTTTGGGGATGTGGAGGATGCCCCAGCAAGGTTGTCAGTTGCAACCAAAGAAGCCAACGCACTCTTCCAAGCAGATCTCGAGACCACTTCCTGTCATCTGAGATCAGATAGGGTGAGAGTTCCTTGAATCCCCCAATAGGTAGGGATAGTTCTATGCCCCTGCCCAGCAGGAAGCAGATACAGAAGAAAAGACCTCCTGTCCCTCAACTTCCCATAGAGATTTTATGTGGATCATGTCTCTCAAAAGGAACACAAGGCAGGCAGTTAGAGATCGGCATCAGATCTCTGCATTCCTGCCTAACCCACAGAATGCTGCGGCCCAAAAGACCTCCCCTCGCACTCAAAACTTCCCCTTTTCATTATAATTATCTACCCCTATGAGGAACAAGTGGGTACAAAATACCCAACTTGATTAAACCGGCCACTCACACCTGTGCAGTAAAGGCCACAAAGACCTTCATTTCACCTGGGCCTCATTGTACCATCATTACAATATAATACATATGCCTGGAAGTTCATTAATATCATTATAACAGACTGAATTCTGGGAAGGAACATGTGCAGTCTAACAAGATAATAGCCTCTTGTCAATCACAGGCGTCAATCAAGTGGTCCAACGCCCAGAAAGGAACAGCCCATTCTAGAGAAAAAAGGATTAAAAACTCCAAGTCCTCACTAGTCTGGGCCCTTTTAGCCTCTTGAGCAGGGGTATCCAAACTTTTTTCAACGTTTTTCACCAAGGGCCATATGCGGTACAATACACAAACAGCCGGGCCACTCACTCGAGGTGAAGTACGTATTGCCTCACCTGGTTTATTTAAGTAAACTAAATATATTTTTGGAATTTGCTGCAGGCCAATAAAAAATGGATCGCGGGCCGCAGTTGGCCCACGGGCCGCAGTTTGGACACCCCTGCTCTTGAGCCTTGCTTTTGCTCGGGGCCCGCTCCAAACCCTTTGGAGTGTACTTTCTCTTTTAATAATGGGCCGTTGAGCCATTCTCTGCTGCTCGGGTCTACTTCTATTTCTTTGGAGTGTACTATCTCTTCTAATAAACTACTCTTTCACCACTTTATTTCTGTGTCTCGTTCAATTCTTTGCTCGAGATTCCAAGAACCTGGACACTGCGTCGCGAACAGCCACTCTCCGGTAATAAGTATGTCTTTGCTCTTTCCATTTTTCTGCCTGTCAAAACCAGCTGTTAGAAATGTAACTGAGCTAAGTTAATTCCAACAAAAGTGTGAAGGGTTGGGAAGGCTGAATATTTTACCTCTTCAGAGAGATTTGCATTTTGATAAAACAAGCAACTTCTTAAAAATGGGGATTCAGGCAGGAGGGGAGTTACGCAGAAGTGTTCTGGAGGGCAAAGAAGTTTTCTCCATCCCCTGAAATCATACCAATATTGCTGCTTCTGATTCATCATCTGTACTGTAGGAATAGAACCATGGTTTCCTAGAGTTGTTCTGAAGATTAAATATGATAATTAATACATAAAGTATTGTGGGGACAGAGCCAGGAGAGCAGTTTCCAGGCTCTCAACCTCACATGGAAAGGTGCTGGCTCAGGTAGTAGATGGCCATCAGCTGTGACTAGTTGGCCATCACTGTAACCAGTTAGCCATTAGCCACTAATATAACTGCCGTGGCTACACTAAGGGGTTGGTTGGGTGACAGAAAAGCAGACAGCAGATTGCGGATCGTGTGGCTCCTGCTTCCTGTGTCTCCAAACCAGCCGCCAGCGAGAATATAGTGGTATGACTCCCCTATCTATGGCTCCATTGGTGTTCCTTTTTGGCCTCACCATATCCTGTGTTCTTGTGTGGGGAGCGGGAGCTGAGACCCCGCATGACACATGGCATAGTGAGCAGGGTGTGGTGTCAGCCAAAACTCTCTGAAGGATGGTGGAGCAATTTGTGCATATGAAAACTCAGTCTTGGGAAGCCCGTGAGGAGCGGCGCCAGGAGTAGGAAGCACAGTCTGCCTGGGAGAAACGTGAACCACACCCCCAACCCCCCGTGAATTGGTGGTCCTCTCAAGCCTCCAGATGGCACACCACCCTCTTGGCCATAGAAGGCATCACCTTTCTTTTGGTAATCTGCTGCTGCTGTTGGCTCTGAGGGTTGCAGACATCTTACACCGAGGCCTCCACCCAATTAGATACCTGGCACAGCGAGCAGGATTCTGGTCAGGTAGGAATGGTGTCTGACTCTGGGAAGGAAGACATGTGGCCCCCACACAGTGTGTGGTGCCCGGTGGCCACTGTTCTCAGGAGTTGGACCCCTGAGGAGGGATGGAAGGACATGGATGGCTCTCCGGCCAGTGTGGAGAGGGCCCTGCAGGTTATGGCTGAGCGGGTGCTGGAGGAGGTGAAGGATACAGCCAGCCATGTGGGCTGGATGTTCCTCACCGCCTTGTGTCGTAACATGTAACACGGAAGACGCACTTGATGAAATAGCCCAGGTGTGGGACCAGGTGTCCCGGTGGGAAGTGCTGGAAGCTCAGGACTGCCTGTTAGAAGAGGGGCCCCACAGTGGAGACTATGAGGCAGAGGCGGACGACGTGAGTGGAGACAATGTAGCTCCCAACCCCCACACCCGGCCCATCCTGAAGCAAAAGGTAAAATGTGAGCAACCTTTGGGCCCCAGGGGAGCTATGACTGAGTTCACAACCTACACCCCTTACACTCCCACTGAGTTACAGGAGCTGGGGAGGCGGTACCGACAGTGCCCTGGAGAGCCAGTCTCAGCTTGGCTACTATGTTTATAGGATGAGGGGGCAGACAGCATTCTCTGCTCCCCAGGTGAAATGGAAAAGCTAGACTCCGTGACAGTGCATCCGTCCCTGCGACAAAGGTTACAGAACTGCCATAGGTTGGCCCACGACCATGGCAACCACTCTCTAATGGAGTGGCTCACTGCTGCAGTACACACAGTATGGGGACAGGCTGGCGAGCTGCCAGACACTGTGAATAAATGGCAATCGTATACAGAACTTACACAAATCATCCGTGAAATGGGTATGAGACATGCTATTGAAGGAGGAATATTTTTCTGTGAGTACCCCAAATGAGGTAAAAGATGTTGGATCTGCTAGCAGTTTCTGGGTGTAGGCCAGGATCATGTCTCGTGAAGCCGAAAAATGGACACACAGACCAGGGAGAGGCAAAAAGTTGTAAAGTAAGACAGTTTATTAGCGGCCGGAGAAGAGGTTGCAGCTCCCGAGCAGGAGGGGGTCCTGAATGGGGGTGCCCGGTGACTGAGGCAAAATCTCTTACTTTTATATCTTCCCTTGCTTGTTTGAGGAAGGAGGCTGGAGCCTTCTAATGCAATTCATCTATTAGGTCTGTCCTGTTTGCCCATCCTGAAGGGATTAAGGAACCAACCCATTCCTATATATCAGATCTGCTCCTTTGTCCGGCCAGAAGGCATTTGAGATTATCTATTAACCTCAAGGTGTATTCTCATGTCTCTGTCCTGGAGTGAAGGAGAAATTCCAGGGCCTGGAGTTTCAGGATACAGCTGTTTTTTGTTTATTCCACCAGGCCTGCCCCCCCCCCCCCCCCCGTCTTCCTAGCAACCATACTAACTAACCTGTCTCACTATGTTCAACCCTAATATGCAGGGGCTGGATGACAAGCGTTTTACACCCAGCATGAGAGATTTGGTTTTGGAAACTGTCCCTGCAAGTGCTTTTGGATCCTTGGTTGTCATTCTTATGCCCTATGTGGGGTGGCGGATCCATGAAGTTACCACCACCATGGTCACCCTGGGGAATGTTGAAAGCCATTGGCAAGGGAAATTAAGACAGGAGGCCTGAGAAGTCAGGACCTGGAAGCCCAAATCAAAAGTAACGGGGCGAGGTCATGGATCTCAGAGAGTAACACGCACACAGATGTGGTGTGATCTTGTGGCAGCAGGGGTTGATCAGGAAAAAAATAGACTGACAACCCAATGCACTCCTTTTTTTTTAACTTTTATTTTATTTTATGGGGGAATATTGGGGAACAGTGAGTTTCTCCAGGGCCCATCAGCTCCAAGTCATTTTACTTCAATTTAGTTGTGGGGGGGCGCAGCTCTGTTCTAAGTCCAGTCACCATTTTCAATGTTAGTTGCAGTGGGCACAGCCCACCACACCATGTGGGAATTGAACCAGCAACCTTGTTGTTGAGCACTTGGGCTCTAACCAACTGAACCATCAGTCTGCCCCTCCGGCAGCTCAGCGGCAGCTTCAATCTAGTTGTGGAAGGTGCAGCTCAATGGCCCACGTGGGAATCGAACCAGCAACCCTGTTGTTCAGAGCTCATGCTCTAACCAACTGTGCCATCTGGCCACCCCAACCGAATGTGCTCTAATTGGAACTTTGGAAACAACTACGTCCAGAACAGCAATTCCGGTGAAGCCTAAAGGAGAAGTCCGGGAAAACACGACCTATGTCCTTCTAGGACTTCATGTGGCCTCTTGAGGCTGACTCCTTTCAGCTTGATTGGGTGGGGGGGGCAAAGTATCTGGTCAGAGGGAACAAGCAGGGATCAGAGACCCCACATGACAAGTATTTTGCACAGTGCTGGGCATATAATAACAACTCAACAAATGTTAGAAGTTTATCTTGATTATACTGCCTACTCGTAGTGACAGCCCTAAAGAAAACACATACCTGTATTCTTACGTAGGGTGCTTCCAGCCCTGTAATTATGGTATGTAGGTTGCACTAGCATTTGTACAGTGAGCTAGAGAAGGTACAAAGAGGGAGCCTCCAATTATCTTGGTGGCAGGGTCTTCTACATAAGGGAATCCTAAACAGATGACCTGTTTTCGGTGGGAAAAGGTGAAGAAGATGCCATCAAAATGTACAGTCAAGAACATCTTGAAAGTGTGTGTAGGGAGACAGTATAACATATTGGTTAAGGACTTGGGACTCTAGAGTCTGACAGATCAGGGTTTGAATCTTAGCTCTGCCACTATTTTGCTTTGCGACCCTTAGGATGTCACTGTGAAAATAAATGACCAACCAAGTAAGAACAAGTAAAGGCTATTTATTCTGCACTTGCTATAAGAGAGTCAGCCACTGTTACTTAGGCTTAGGTAGAGTCTCAAACGCAGGCAGAGGAGTGGAGAAGTTTTACAGTGGAAAAAAGGAAAGGCTTCAGGTATGCCCTGATTGGAGGCTGTTAGCATGCGGACACTGCAGGTAGGTATAGGAGAGCAAAATTTGCCACCTCAAAATGTGTCTCTTTGACATAAGTATTAATTTAGACCGGCTATTTTTAAGAAACAAGACTCCAGAGGAAGATTTTTCTTGTTACTTCCCCTTTAACTGGTAAAAAAGATTTAAGATAAAGAGCCTGTTCTCAGAATAGAGCTATCACCAGAAATATCTACAAAGAGTATGAACTAAATGATGTGGGAAAGACTAGGCAGGGCCTAGATATCAGAGTCCACTATCTCTGCATGGTGAGTGAACAGTTGTTTACCAAACATTTGGTTTTCTATTTCCATGTGAAGTGACTTCCTCCTTTTTTTTTTTTTTTTTAAGGACGGCACAGCTCACAGTGGCCCATGTGGGGACTGAACTGGCAACCTTGGTGTTATCAGCACCATGCTCTAATCAACTGAGCTAATCAGCCACCCAGCCTTCCTCCCTTTTGAAGTCCCAAACCACTACCCTCTTCTCCTTACCTCAAGATGGCATATAAGCCTCAACTGCCCAATTTGTGCTTGGGCCCCCATTTTCTCATGCAACCCCATACCTCCAAAATTTAACTAGATTGTCTCCTGTCAATCTGTGATATGTCAATTTAATTCTTAGACCAGTCAGAAGAACCTAGAAGGGTAGAGTAAAATTTCTTTTCCCCTGATACAACCTAACTAAAAGCAGGATATCCTACGCGACTGGTTAGAGGTGCATATTTGGCTTTCTCTGAGTGGTCTTAAGTTGGAAGTAGGGACAAACTTAGGAAATCTGTCAGCTATTAATCAAGTCCTGGCCATTTTGTGCTGATTGTTATAGGGAGTATTATTTGGCTTCCTGGATTGTTACTAGAGACAGTAGTCTGACTTCCTACAAGGCTGACTTGTAGCACACTGACTGCCTGGGCTGGTGATACACAAAGAGGTTGGTTTCCTGGGCATTTGCTGCAGATTGTAGGTTATACTTCTATTTTTATATATGGTCTGGCCATTGTCCGTTGGCATATTCAGACTGTCATCACATAACTTCTCTGAGTCTCAGTTTCCTCAATTTAAATGGACTATTAAGACTGATTTGGGGGATTAAATGAGATTTATATGTAAACTGTTTAGCACAGAATCTGGAACATATGTGCTGGATATATGTTAACCATTGTCTTATTGGCTTGATAACTAAATCTGGAAATAAGAGAATTTAGTAGAATGGTGCTCCTCAGTATGAAGTTAGCAGGAAGAAAAAAGAAAACTTAGTATACCCTACAAAAAATATTAAACACATAAGCCACAACAATAGGAAGAGTTAACACATATTAACACTTACTATGAGCCAGACACTAAATAGGTTAAATGCATTGACTTGTTTAATCATCATAACCACTCTATGAGGTGGGTCCTAATAACATTCTCATCTCCATCTGACAGAGGATACTTTGATACAGAGATTAAGTAACTTGCAGTTTGGGGGCTAGGCAGTTTGGCAATAATGCTATGATCTTAACAATTTCCAATCCTCACAAGAGATTTGCATGCCGAAATTAAAAACAGCTTTAGGAAAGAATTGTATATCTCAAGTATTTCTCCATAGACTAAATGAAGGGTTAGATGAGGATGTTTAGGGTATTTAGGACATTCTTAGCTTTTGAGGGTGATATCAACGGAGGACTTCTCACATATGCCCCCATTCACCTGTTTACATCTGACTCTGATCTCATTTGGAAGATACTTCTTCAGAGAAGCTTTCGCTGATCTTCCAGAGTATGTTACAACCACCTCTATACTTATAATTGATAAGTTATGCAATTACTTATTTAATATCTATCTCCCACACTAGACAGAATGAATGTGTGGGTCTGTTTCACATACCATTGTATCTCTATTCCCTAGCACAAGGGTCAGCATCTGTGGCCTGTGAGCCAAACTGAGCCCAAAGTCTGATTTTGCGAATAATTTTGTATTGGCTCACAGCCACACCAACTCATTTACATATTGCCTATGACTGTTTTCACACTACGATGGCAGAGTTGAGTGCTTGCAACAGAGATCACGTGGCCTGCAAAGCCTAAAGAATATTTACTATGTGGCCCTCTACAGCAAAAGTTTGCCAACCTCTGGCTAGCTCACAATTACTCAACAGTTATTTGTGCAATGAGTGAATATGCATGTTATTTATTTATTTAACAAACACTTCATAGCACTTACTAAAGTCAGGCACTATTCCAAGTGCTTTACAAATACTAACTTATCTATTTCTCATAACAACCCAGTAAGACAGGTGGTATTATTATTCCCATTTTATGGAACAAGAAACTGGAAATCAGAGGTTCAGTATTTTTGCCAAAATTTACATAGGTTGTAGGTAGCATGGTTAGGACTCAAAAGTTCAGGCTGCAGAATCCATGCTATCTATGTTGTGCAGATCAGGACCATGGTTGGGGTCTAGTTTTTCTGGTGTTTTGATGAGAAAACTGCTGAAAGGTTTTGAGACGCAGAAGGATGTGGTCAAGCAGCAAAAGGAGATAAAGAGGCCTAACCTCACATAGTTCGTAGGACTTGGCTGGTGACAAGCAGATGCTAAAAAATACCAAAGAGCAAAGCATCATAAGGCTTTCCCCATAGCTAATGGAACCAGGCAAATGTTCTCCAAAAATGAGCTGTGTTGTTGTTGTCCCCCAACCTGGGACTGGTTAACACAATGGATTAAAGCTTCCAGTTCATTCTGAGACTGGACCAGTTTTTTACTCTGTGCCTTTTTATTGGTGAGTTCAGTCCATTTACATTTAGGGTGATTATTGATATATGAGGATTTCCTGTCATTATATCTGTAGTTTTCTGGTAAGGCTGTGTCTCCATTGTTTCTTTGCCTTTTTGTTGTTGTCCATTATTTCTGTGTGGTGGGATTCTATGATGTTTCCCTCTGTTTCTTCTTTTATTAGAGTATATATTTCAGTTCTGGAATTTTTTTCAGTGGTTACCCTTAAGTTTATGTAAAAGAAAGTTTGATATTTAGAGTATTCCATTTTCTTCAGCACGCTTACTTTCTCCATTCCCGTATTCCGGTTCAGGCCTTTACTCTCCCCCTTTTTGAGTTTTGGTTGCCACAAATTGTCCCTGTTGATGGTGGTCGAATAGCCTCCTTTAGTATTTCTTGTAGTGCAGGTCGTGTATTAGAAAATTCCCTCGGCTTCTGTATATCTGGATAGGTCTTTATTCCTCCTTCATATCTAAAGGATATCGTTGCTGGATATATTATTCTTGGCTCATGATTCCTCTCTTTCAATAGTTTGAATATTTCGTTCCACTCCCTCCTGGCTTGTAGAGTTTCTGCTGAAAAATCTGATGATAATCTAATGGGCTTTCCTTTGTAAGTTACCGTCTTCTTTTCCCTGGCTGCCTTGAGGATTCTTTCTTTGTCGTTGATTTTAGACAGCTTCATTACAATGTGCCTTGGAGAAGGCCTGTTGGGATTGAGGTAATTAGGTGTTCTATTTGCTTCTTGGATTCGAGGATCCAGTTCTGTCCACAAGTTTGGGAAGTTCTCATCGACAATTTGTTTGAATATATTCTCTGTTCCCTTCTCTCTTTCTTCTCCTTCTGGTCTGCCCATTATTTTTATATTGCTCTTTCTGATGGGGTCAGAAAGTTCTTGTAGAGTTCTTTCATTTCTTTTAAGTCTCAAGTCTCTTTCTTCTTCCATCTGTGTAATTTCCAGGTTTCTATCTTCAATGTCACTGACTCTTTCCTCCATCTGGTCAACTCTACTACCTAAGCTGGTTATTTCATTCTTAATTTCTTCTACTGAGTTCTTAATCTACAGAATTTCTATTTGGTTCTTTTTTAAAATTTCAATCTCTTCCGTAAAATGCTCATGCTGTTCTTTGATTGTGTTTCTGAGTTCATTTAACTGCCTATCTGTGTTTTTTTGCATCTTGTTGAGATTTTTCAGAACTGCAATCTTGAATTCTCTGTCATTTAAGTCACATATTTCTGTACCTTTAAGTGCCTTTTCTGAAGATTTTTCACTTTCTTTCTGAGCTATCTTGTTGCCTTGGTTATTCATGGCAATTACTCGTTTACTATTTCTCTTCCTACATATTTACAGGAGTGGCTTCTGCAACAGGTTGATAGGAAGCTGTCTTTCTTTTGTTTTCCAGTATTTGTGGGTAGAATGTTATATTTCCTCTCCAACTGCAGCTTATTTTTCTTCTCCCACACGGTAGTGCTATGTTTTCTCTGCACTATTCCAGCTTCTCAAACAATGGGGGGATTCCCTGGGAGACGGGCTTCTCCTCTGTTAATAGTTTGTCTAGGTCACAGGGCGCATTGTCCCGGTGGGTATGCGGAGAGCTTTTGATGTTCCAAAGCTCTTCCAGCTGCAGATTCAGAGCCTGTATGTTTCAGCAGTTCTGTTTACTCCTGCAGGGATCCGCCCTGATAGGTGGGGTCAGGGGTGGGGTGAGTTGTGAGAGGTGGCCCAGAGCAATGGCGGCAACCACCACCACAGCCGGTCCTGCTTCCACAGCTCCCTCCCCTTTGCCAGAACTAGTTGGGCTGCGAATTTGTGTCTGTGGACCACAGTTCTCAGAACAGCAAACATTCTGTTCTTTTGAGCTGACACTGTGTCGTGTGGGAGACCCTGCTCGCTGCACCATTTTTCAGGCGGGGCGGCCTGCGGGGTCTCTGCTCCCGCTCCCCACACAAGAACGCAGGATATGGTGAGGCCAAAAAGGTACACCCACAGAGCCATAGGTAGGGGAGTCATACCACTATGTTCTCACTGGAGGCTTGGTTCACCAGACGTGCGAACTGCCGTCCGCCTTTCCGCCAACCAACCGACGACTCTCCTCCACTCTCCTCGACTCTGTTCCTGCACTCTCTTCTGCTCTCCTCGGCTCTCCTCGGCAATCCTCGGCAGTCCTCGGCAGTCCTCGGCTCTCTCCTCCTTAGCCGCAGCAGTTATACCAGCGGCCAATTGGCTAACCAGCCACAGCCGACGGCCAATCAGCCACAGCCGACGGCCATCCACCACCCAAGCCAGCACCCTTCCAGGTGAGGCTGAGAGCCTGTAAACTACTTTCTGGGGCTCTGTCCCCACACACTGCTACTGTTCTGCTTCTAGCACCTGGCAGGTGGGGGCGGGGCGAACTCTGGGAGGGTAGGGAGGGGGCGGCTAGTCTCAGTGCCTAAGGCTTCCGTTCTCTGCTTGGCAGTGAGGGCTTAAACCACCGTTTTCATCCTTCTTCCCTCAGTCTTTTCTCCGAGGTCTCTGCCATGAGCGTTGGGTTCAGCCGTGTGATATACTGCCCCCTCCACCCTGTGGGCCATAAGCAGAGCCCTAGCATTCCGAGTTCTTCCCTCTCCCGCAGCTGCGGTAGTTTCGGGAAGCAGTGAGCTTGGAGCACTGAGTTAGGTCTGCGTCCTGCGTCCGCGCGCTCCGTCCACGCACTTCTCCCATTCCTTCTCCCCCCGCTCGCGCGAATCTCCCACCTGTAGGTGATTTCGGTAGTGGGCCTCTTCGTCTTGCCTGTCTGCTCTGCAGGGAGTCCTTTGTGGAGTTTTTGTTGTTCGATTTGTTGTAAATTCCAGAGGAGCTTTACAGAGGCTCACCTCACGCTGCCATTTTTATTCCCAGCCTCCTAATCTCATAATTAATGGTGAAAAACTGAAGCCCTTTGCTCTACGTTCAGGAACACGACACGGCTGTACCCTATCACCTCTATTTTCAACATAGTGTTGGAAGTCCCTGCCAGAGCAATCAAGCAAGAGAAAGAAACAAAAGGCATCCAAATTGGAAATGAAGAACTTAAATTATCACTCTTTGCAGATGACATGATGCTATATATAGAAAACCCTAAAGACTCCACCAAAAAGCTATTAGAAACAATCAACGAATACAGTAAAGTTGCTGGCTACAAAATCAACGTACAAAAGTTCATTGCTTTCCTATACACTAATAATGAAATCTCAGAAAAAGAAATACAAACAACAATTACTTTTGCAATAGCAGCAAAAAGAATAAAATACCTAGGAATAAACTTAACCAAGGATGTGAAAGACCTGTATGCTGAAAACTATAAGACATTTTTGAAAGAAATTGAAGAAGACACAAAGAAATGGAAAGACAGTCCGTGTTCATGGATTGGAAAAATCAACATAGTTAAAATGGCCATATTACCCAAAGCAATATACAGATTTAATGCAATCCCCATCAAAATCGCAATGGTATTTTTTTAAAGAAATAGAACAAAAAATCATCAGATTTGTTTGGAACCACAAAAGACCCCAAACAGCCAAAGCAATCTTAAGAAAAAAGAACAATATTGGAGGTATCACAATCCCTGACTTTAGCTTGTACTACAGGGCTACAATAATCAAAACAGCATGGTATTGGCAGAAAAACAGACACATAGACCAATGGAATAGAATTGAGAACCCAGAGATAAAACCCCATAAATATGGACAGATAATTTTTGACAAAGAAGCTAAAAACATACAATGGAGGAAAGACAGCCTCTTCAATAAATGGTGCTGGGAGAATTGGATAGCCATGTGCAAAAGAGTGAAACTGGACTGCTATCTGTCACCAAGTACCAAAATTAATTCAAAATGGATCAAAGACTGACACAATAAACTGCATAGAAAAAACATAGGTACTAAACTTATGGACCTTGGGTTCAAAGAGCATTTTATGAATTTGACTCCAAAGGCAATAGAAGTAAAAGCTAAAATAAATGAATGGAAATATATGAAACTTAAAAGCTTCTGCACAGCAAAAGAAACCATCGACAAAATAAAGAGGCAACCAACTGAATGAGAGAAGATTTTTGCAAACTGTGCCTCCGATAAGGGGCTAATATCCAAAATATACAAGGAACTCATGCAACTCAACAACAAAAAAACAAAGAACCCAATTGAAAAATGGGCAGACGACCTGAAGAGACATTTCTTCAAAGAGGACATACAAATGGCAAATAGACATATGAAAAGATGCTCAACATCGCTAATCATCAGAGAAATGCAAATAAAAATCACAATGAGATATCACCTCACCCCAGTCAGAATGGCTATCATCAACAAGACAAATAGTATCAAGTGTTGGAGAGGCTGTGGAGAAAAAGGAACCCTCATACACTGTTGGTGGGAATGGAGACTGGTGCAGCCACTATGGAAGGAAGTATCGAGGTTCCTCAAAAAATTACGAATAGAATTGCCATATGACCCAGCAATCTCTCTCCTGGGTATCTACCCAAAAAATCTGAAAACATTTATCCATAAAGACACGTGTGCTCCAATGTTCATTGCAGCTTTGTTTACGGTGGCCGAGACATGGAAACAACTAAAATGTCCTTCGATAGATGAATAGATAAAGAAGTTGTGGTATATATACACCATGGAATACTATTCGGCAGTAAGAAAAGATGATATAGGAACATTTGTGATAACATGGATGGATCTTGAGAATATAATGCTAAGTGAAATAAGTGAGACAGAAAAAGCAGAGAACCATATGATTTCACTGATACGTGGTAAATAAACCAAAAACAACAAAAGAACAAGACAAATGAGAAACAGAAACTCATAGACACAGACAATAGTTTATTGGTTACCAGAGGGTAAGGGGGGTGGAGGGTGTGAGATGAGGGTAAGGGCGATCAAATATATGGTGATGGAAGGAGAACTGACTCTGGGTGGTGAACACAGAATGGGATTTATAGATGATGTAATACAAAATTATACACCTGAAGTCTATGTAATTTTCCTAACAATTGTCACCCCAATAAATTTGAAAAAAAAGAAAAAAAGAAAATGCAAAAATGTATAAAGTATCTCTCCTATCCTTGTCCTAAGGTGCCCAGTTCCCACTTTAACCCTCCCTCACCTGCCATACAAAACTAGGTTACCACTGCTGTTCGTTTCTTATTAATCTTTTCAGAGTTTCTTTATAAGTTGCAAGCAAATGAAGATATATATTCTTCACTCATCCCCCCATAAAATTAGCACTCTTTACACACTGTTCTGCATGTATATATACAGAGGGTGCCAAAAAAATTTACAAGTGGACATTTTGGTCAACGTTGTTCAAGCAATAATTCACCGTGATCAGAAGTGTCTGGATGCTGATGGTAACCACTTTGAGCACCTCTTGTAATTGCAGAAGTCAAATATGACTTGCATTCATCTTTTGTTATCGGTATATATTGAGTATTACAATCTTAATACAGTTTTACTTTCTTAAATGTGTATACATTTTCTTAAAATGTGTGTGTGTGTGTTTGTGTGTGTGTGTATACACTCACACACATATATATATAATCTTTCCATATCTGTCATAAAGAACTTCCTTATTAGTTTTCACAGCTGTGTAGTACTCCATTATATGAATGTTACCAGACTTTATTTCACCAGTCTCTTTTTGATGGACACATGGGTTGTTTCCAATCCTCTGCTAACACAATCAATGGATGTAATAATGAATTATCTTGTACATGCATCATTTTTCAGATGTAGGATAAATTTCCCAAACTGGAGTTTCTTCTCTAACTAATTTTGACACATGCTGGAACTTAGGAATCAATGGCTTTGTGGTTGCTGATGTGATAGGACTAATTTACATTTGATTAAGCCTTTATGTAAAGACTCATAGAATGGCAGAGCTGGAGCGACCCTCAGAGATCTTCTTGCTCATTTTACAGATGAGGAAATTGCTAATTTGATGGGAAAGAGACTTGATCAAGGTTACACAGCATGTTGGTAGCAGAGCAGAAACTGGAACCCAAATATCCTCACTCCTAGGCCAGTGCTCAGCTGCCTATGATTATCTTCAACAAACCAATGTAGAGTGCCCTGTGCAGTGTACTATGGTCTCTAGCTGGAGCAGTTAGGGCATGCACTGGAAAAATAATGCAATGTAGCCTGTGTGAGATACCAGATAAATCTCTGCAGTCATGGAATGGTAGACTTTCAGAAACATCAGAACTGAACAGGCAAAGTGTTCCACACTCTATTGTGAACCACTGACCTCTTTCCACAGAATGAAGAAAGGCCAATAGTTCTCTATGCAACTAATTTAATCCAAACTCTGGAACAATTAAAATCTTTGGGTTTCTGTGCAGCTTCTTTACTGAGCTTCCTTGAGAAGGGAAGATGTAGCTAATGACTTGTTACTAAAGACCAAATTCCTAAGGAAGATGATTTGGGGTTGGGAAATCCCAGTGTAGATGCAGTTCTTATTTTGTAAATTCATTTCACAATGTAGAGAAAGCTTCCTTGAGCAAATCAAGGTCTCCTACCCCCCAACCCACCCAACGAAAGTAAAGTATAATAAAAAGAATATGGTGTGTTCTGCAAACCTGTGGCATGCTCAAAACTTATGATCACATAAAGTCAAGAGGATACTTCATGAAAAATACATTTCAATGGAAATAAACAGATGGTTCACTTCTTTAAAAAAAAAATCACTTCTACCCCAGAATGTCTTCTCCAACATTAGAATTTATTTTTTCAGTTATGGCCTGCTGGCTCTCTTACCTTTTATTCATCAGGGAAATAAGGTGGGATGGTGTCAAAGCAAACCTCATCAATCTTAAAGCTATACAGATCTTTTTCTAGCAACTTCAACCTTATTCTCAGTACCTTAGCCAAATAAACGGGAAGGTAGAGGGGTGTGTGTGTGTGTGTTTAAAACCAGGTTATGGGGCTTGTGCCAAGAGGCAGGACATTTTGTCTTTTGTCCTCATGTCTTATCTCAGCACAAAAGGAGCAAACATCCTAGTTGAAGTGTTCAGACAGTCATCAAGGAGCCTGCTATTTTGAACTCCAGGAGCCAGTCTGAGAGGATGCATCCTTTATCCCATTATCAGCCACTCTACAGTTCTAATTTTGATGAGAACAAGACAATTGTTAAGTGGAGTTCTCCTCACTTAACAGCTTAATCAACCATAGTTATAAAGCCTGCCTTTTGTCTGGTCAGCAATTACTTTGGTCTCCTGAGAGAAGGGAGCATGGAAGAGAGGCTTCAGAAAGTAGCAGGTAAAGGAAGCCCAAGAAAATTAAATTGTAAGTTTTTTTCTTTAACTCTGAAACATATTTGCCTTAATGGAACCAAGAGATTCCAGAGCTGGGAACCCTTCATCCCATTGCCAGGCAAGAGGGTCAACTATGATTTTGTCAGTATGACAGTGTTAAGCCAAGAACTACTCAATTGTTGAAATCATCTAACAGCCTTTTCCCAGGTCCTATTCAGACTCTAGTCCAGTCTGTCTCAAAGTACAGTCCTTAGAATCATCTGGAAAGCTTGTTTAAAAATGCTTCACCTCAGACTAATGAATCAGAATCTCTGGCAGTGGGACCCAGACGTTTGCTGGGTAAATGTCATACCTTAAAAGACAAGAACTGCTGCCTTTACTAGTATGAGGGGACTTTATTTGGGGGTTCCTACTCTGGTTAAATAGGTCCTAGAATTGTGACATATAAACACCATGATAATGGTAGAGCATGTCAACTGAGCACTTATTATATGCCAGCCACTGTGCTAAGTGCTTTGGACATTTCTATTGCACATTTAACTCTTACAATTACCAAGTGAGGTAGGGGATATTATCTGCATCTCACAGATATGGAAATAGAGACTTGAAGAAGTGAAGGAAAAACAGCTGGTAAGTGACAGAGCTCAGAATCAAAACCAGGTCTATCCATCTCCAAAGGCCATGATCTGAGCCATTACTACACCTTGCCTCCAGCAATCATTTGAAATCTGGTTCTAATGGTACTTAGTAATTCTTATGAGACACCACAAAATGTCAAGATGAGGAGTTGTCACTGCTATGGAGGAATGCATCATATCTGTAACTTCATTTTGTCACCAGATCTTTCTTTCAAATCTTCTTTCTCTGTCCTTGTATTCCATCTCTGGTACTGCCCCTCTGCTTTCTGAACATAAACATGACTCCTGTGCTTACCTGACTTTTCAGTATTGTGGACACTTACATTTGTTTGGATTGATGCTCTGTTACAAAAATGAGTCAATTCAAAGCATGTTTTCCATGTAATTGATGCTTGAATGCCTGTCTCTGATTCTCTCTTGAATTTCAGACTCTGAATGCCTGTCATACAACTGCCAACCTTGACGACTCAATATTCACTTCAGCCAAGTTCTCTAACTCCCCATTTTTACAAAATCAGTGCTGGATATTTGGTTGTACATTTATGTTGATCCCCAGAAAAAAAATGCAACTGAAACCTCTTATTATTATTAAACAAATTGGGTGTCACTATTTTACAGTTAGAATGGATCAGTTCATCTAATTATTGCTTTCGAAAATATCAACCACCACAGTCCACCAGTATACTGACCTCCAAGGTGCTGCCACAGACCTGCCTTTAGAAACTTGCCTATCTGGAAACAAAGACAAGTGGAGTTTGTTATTTTTAGAAATGGCATTTATTGTTGATCTCTAATAATGCCAAGTACACAAGTAAGGAGTATAGCCTCTGTAGATGGTTAACAGATGATAATTCCAATTAAATGGGCAGTCTTTGACAAGTCCTTCCTTCCTCTTTGGGTCTCATCTGAAATAGCAGGACCTTGGATTAGATGACAGATAAAGGTTTTTCTATCTCTCAACATTTAGAGCAAAACACCTAAAGCAGCCAACATTCCACAACAATCTTGCCACTAGTACTCCTATTAGTTAGTTATATGCTCAACTGTTCTAATGACAGACCCTAAAATATTGTGGTTGAGACAAAATAGAAGTTTATTTCGCAGTCACTTAAGCGTCCGAGTTAGGTGGTCCAGGGCTGGTATGGAGGTTTGAAGATGTAAAGGGCACAGGCTCCTTCTATCTTCTTGCTCCTAACCCTGTTAACATTCCAACTGATAGGAAGGTAGAGCATGGGCAGTGGAAGACATGCTTCTTTCTTTTCATTTTTTTAAATTTATTTTTTAAATTTACTGGGGTGACAATTGTTAGTAAAATTACATAGATTTCAGGTGTACAATTCTGTATTACATCATGTATAAATCCCATTGTGTGTTCACCACCAGAGTCAGTTCTCCTTCCATCACCATATATTTGATCCCCCTTACCCTCATCTCCCACCCCCCACCCCCCTTACCCTCTGGTAACCATTAAACTATTGTCTGTGTCTATGACTTTTTATTTCTCATTTGTTTGTCTTGTTATTTGTTGTTTTTGGTTTATATACCACATATCAGTGAAGTCATATGGTTCTCTACTTTTTCTTTTTTTTTTTTTTTAAATTAAATTTATTGGGGTGACAATTGTTAGTAAAATTACATAGATTTCAGGTGTACAATTCTGTATTACATCATCTATAAATCCCATTGTATGTTCATCACCCAGAGTCAGTTCTTCCATCACCATATATTCGATCCCCCTTACCCTCACCTCCCCCCCCACCCCCCTTACCCTCTGGCAACCACTAAACTATTGTCCGTGTCTATGAGTTTCTGTTTCTCATTTGTTTGTCTTGTTCTTTTGTTGTTTTTGGTTTATATACCACATATCAGTGAAATCACATGGTTCTCTGCTTTTTCTGTCTGACTTGTTTCGCTCAGCATTACTCTCTCAAGATCCATCCATGTTGTCACAAGTGTTCCTATATCATCTTTTCTTACCGCCGAATACTATTCCATTGTGTATATATACCAAAACTTCTTTATCCATTCATCTATTGAAGGACATTTTGGTGGTTTCCATGGCTTGGCCACCGTAAACAAAGCTGCAATGAACATTGGAGCACACGTGTCTTTATGTATAAATGTTTTCAGATTTTTTGGGTAGATACCCAGGAGAGGGTTTGCTGGGTCATATGGCAATTCTATTCGTAATTTTTTGAGGAACCTCCACACTGCCTTCCATAACAGCTGCACCAGTCTGCATTCCCACCAACAGTGTATGAGGGTTCCTTTTTCTCCACAGCCTCTCCAACACTTGTTACTATTTGTCTTGATGATGATAGCCATTCTGACTGAGGTGAGGTGATATCTCATTGTGGTTTTTATTTGCATTTCTCTGATGATTAGTGATGTTGAGCATCTCTTCATATGTCTATTTGCCATTTGTAGGTCCTCTTTGGAGAAATGTCTCTTCAAGTCCTCTGCCCATTTTTCAATTGGGTTGTTTGTTTTTTTCTTGTTGAGTTGCATGGATTCCTTGTATATTCTGGATATAGCCTCTTATAGGAGGCATTATTTGCAAAAATCTTCTCCCATTCAGTTGGTGGCCTCTTTATTTTGTCAATGGTTTCTTTTGCTGTGCAGCTTTTAAGTTTCATATAGTCCCATTCGTTTATTTTAGCTTTTACTTCCATTGCCTTTGGAGTCAAATTCATAAAATGCTCTTTGAACCCAAAGTCCATAAGTTTAGTACCTATGTTTTCTTCTATGCAGTTTATTGTGACAGGTCTTATGCTTAGGTCCTTGATCCATTTTGAATTAACTGTGGTACATGGTGACAAATAGCAGTCCAATTTCATTCTTTTGCACATGGCTATCCAATTCTCCCAGCACCATTTATTGAAGAGGCTGTCTTTCCTCCATTGTATGTTTTTAGCTTCTTTGTCAAAAATTATCTGTCCATATTTATGGGGTTTTATCTCTGGGTTCTCAATTCTATTCCATTGGTCTATGTGTCTGTTTTTCTGCCAATACCATGCTGTTTTGATTATTGTGGCCCTGTAGAACAAGCTAAAGTCAGGAAGTGTGATACCTCCATTATTATTCTTTTTTCTTAAGATTGCTTTTGCTATTTGGGGTCTTTTGTGGTTCCAAACAAATCTGATGATTTTTTGTTCTATTTCTTTAAAAAAATACCATTGGGATTTTGATGGGGATTGCATTGAATCTGTATATTGCTTTGGGTAATATGGCCATTTTAACTATGTTGATTCTTCCAATCCATGAGCACGGAATGTCTTTCCATTTCTTTATGTCTTCTTCAATTTCTTTCAAAAATATCTTATAGTTTTCAGCATACAGGTCTTTCACATCCTTGGTTAAGTTTATTCCTAGGTATTTTATTCTTTTTGCTGCAATTGCAAAAGGAATTGTTTTTGTATTACTTTTCCTGAGATTTCATTGTTGTATATAGGAAAGCAATGGACTTTTGTACGTTGACTTTGTAGCCAGCAACTTTACTGTATTCGTTGATTGTTTCTAATAGCTTTTTGGTGGAGTCTTTAGGGTTTTCTATATATAGCATCATGTCATCTGCAAAGAGTGATAATTTAACTTCTTAATTCCCAATTTGGATGCCTTTTGTTTCTTTCTCTTGTCTGATTGCTCTGGCAAGGACTTCCAACACTATGTTGAAAAGTAGAGGTGATAGGGGACAGCCGTGTCGTGTTCCTGAACGTAGAGCAAAGGGCTTCAGTTTTTCACCATTAATTATGAGATTAGCAGAGGGCTTGTCACATATGGCCTTTATTATGTTAAGGTATTTTCCTTCTATACCTATTTTATTAAGTGTTTTAATCATAAATGGATGTTGTATATTATCAAATGCTTTTTCTGCTTCAATTGATATAATCATATGATTTTTGTCCTTTATTTTGTTTATGTGATATATCACTTTGATGAATTTGCGGATGTTGAACCATCCTTGTGCCCTGGGGATGAACCCCACTTGGTCGTGATGAATAATCTTTTTAAGGCATTGTTGTATTCGATTTGCTAGAATTTTGTTTAGGATTTTTGCATGTGTATTCATCAGAGATATTGGTCTGTGGTTTTCTTTTTTTGTGCTGTCCTTACCAGGTTTTGGTATCAGGGTAATGTTGGCCTCATAAAATGAGTTAGGGAGTACTATGTCTTCTTCAATTTTTTGGAAGAGTTTGAGCAGGATTGGTATTAGATCCTCTTTGAAGGTTTGGTAGAATTCACTATTGAAGCCATCTGGTCCCGGACTTTTGCTTTTGGGAAGGTTTTGGATGACTGATTCAATTTCATTACTGGTGATCGGTCTGTTTAGATTTTCCAGTTCTTCATGGTTCAGCCTTGGAAGGCTATATGTTTCTAAGAACTTGTCCATTTCTTCTAGGTTATTGAATTTGGTGGCATATAGTCCTTCATAGTATTCCTGGATGATCCTTTGTATTTCTGTGGTGTCCGTGATAACTTCCCCTTTTTCATTTCTGATTTTGTTAATTAGTGTCTTGTCTCTTTTTATGTTAGTGAGTCTAGCCAAGGGTTTGTCAATTTTGTTAATCTTTTCAAAGAACCAGCTCTTTGTCACATTAATTTTTTCTATTGTCTTTTTGTTCTCTATTTCATTTAGTTCTGCTCTGATTTTTGTTATTTCCTTTCTTCTCTTGACCTTGGGTTTCATTTGTTCTTCTTTTTCTAGTTCTTTAAGGTGTAACATGAGGTTATTTATTTGGGAGTTTTCTTGTTTCTTGAGATAGGCCTCTAATGAGATGAATTTCCCTCTTAAAACTGCTTTTGCTGCATCCCCAAAATTATGGTAGGATGTATTTTCATTGTCATTTGTTTTTATGTATCTTTTGATCTCTCCTCTAACTTCTTCTTTGACCCAGTCCTTCTTTAAAATTATGTTGTTTAATCTCCATGTATTTGTGTTTTTCCCCCTTTCTTTTTGCAGTTGATATCCAATTTCAAAGCCTTGTGATCAGAGAATATGCTTGGTATGATTTCAATCTTCTTAAATTTGCTGAGACTGATTTTATGTCCCAATATATGGTCTATCCTTGAGAACGTTCCATGTACAGTAGAAAAGAATGTATAGTCTGATGTTTTAGGATGAAGTGCTCTATAAATGTCAGTTATGTCCATTTCATCTAATGTGTCATTTAGGGCTGCTATTTCATTATTTATTTTCTGTTTGGATGATCTATCCATAGCTGTCAATGATGTATTTAAGTCCCCTAATATAATTGTGTTTTGGTCAATTTCTCCCTTTAGTTCTGTTAGTAGTTGCTTGGTGTATTTCAGTGCTCCCTGATTGGGGACATAAATATTGATGACTGTTATGTCTTCTTGTTGTACAGTCCCCTTCACCATTATGAAATGTCCATCTTTGTCTCTTGTTATCTTTTTCACCCTGAAGTCTGTTTCATCTGATATCATTATGGCTACACCTGTTTTTTTCTGGGTACCATTTGCTTGGAGTGTCAATTTCCACCCTTTCACTTGGAGTCTATGCTTATCCTTGTAGCTGAGATGTGTCTCTTGGAGACAGCATATGGTTGGGTTTAGTTTTTTGATCCAATCTGCTACTCTGTGCCTTTTTATTGGTGAGTTCAGTCCATTTACATTTAAGGTGATGATTGATATATGAGGATTTCCTGTCATTCTATCTTTAGTTTTCTGGTAAGGCTGTGTCTCCATTGTTTCTTTGCCTTTTTGTTGTTGTCTATTATTTCTGTGTGGTGGTATTCTATGATGTTTCCCTCTGTTTCTTCTTTTATTTCAGTATATATTTCAGTTCTGGATTTATTTTGAGTGGTTACCCTTAAGTTTATGTAAAAGAAAGTTTGATATTTAGAGTATTCCATTTTCTTCAGCACGCTTACTTTCTCCATTCCCAGATTGCGGTTCAGGCCTTTACTCTCCCCCTTTTTGAGTTGTGGTTGCCACAAATTGTCCCTGTTGATGGTGGTCGAATAGCCTCCTTTAGTATTTCTTGTAGTGCAGGTCGTGTATAAGAAAATTCCCTCAGCTTCTGTATGTCTGGAAAGGTCTTTATTCCTTCTTCATATCTAAAGGATATCGTTGCTGGATATATTATTCTTGGCTCATGATTTCTCTCTTTCAATAGTTCGAATATTCGGTTCCATTCCCTCCTAGCTTGTAGAGTTTCTGCTGAAAAATCTGATGATAACCTAATGGGCTTTCCTTTGTAAGTTACCGTCTTCTTTTCCCTGGCTGCCTTGAGGATTCTTTCTTTGTCGTTGATTTTAGACAACTTCAATACAATGTGCCTTGGAGAAGGCCTGCTGGGATTGAGGTAATTAGGTGTTCTATTTGCTTCTTGGATTTGAGGGTCCAGTTCTGTCCACAAGTGTGAAGTTCTCATCGACAATTTGTTTCAATATATTCTCTGTTCTCTTCTCTCTTTCTTCTCCTTCTGGTATGCCCATTATTCTTATATTGCTCTTTCTGATGGAGTCAGAAAGTTCTTGTAGAGTTCTTTCATTTCTTTTAAGTCTCAAGTCTCTTTCTTCTTCCATCTGTGTAATTTCCATGTTTCTATCTTCGATGTCATTGATTCTTTCCTCCATCTCGTCAACTCTACTACCTAAGCTGGTTATTTCATTCTTAATTTCTTCTATTGAGTTCTTAATCTCCAGAAATTCTATTTGGTTCTTTTTTAAAATTTCAATCTCTTCCGTAAAATGCTCATGCTCTTCTTTGATTGTGTTTCTGAGTTCATTTAACTGCCTATCTGTTTTTTCCTGCATCTCGTTGAAATTTTTCAGAACTGCAATCTTGAATTCTCTGTCATTTAAGTCACATATTTCTGTATCTTTCAGTGTCTTTTCTGGAGATTTTTCACTTTCTTTCTGAGTTATCATGTTTCCTTGGTGATTCATGGCAATTACTGGTTTACTATTTCTCTTCCTAGACATCTACAGGAGTGGCTTCTGCAACAGGTTGATAGGAAGCGGTCTTTCTTTTGTTTTCCAGTACTTGTTGGTAGAATGTTTTATTTTTCCTCCAACTGCAGCTTATTTTTCTTCTCCCACACGGTAGTGCTATGTTTTCTCTGCACTATTCCAGCTTCTCAAACAATGGGGGGATTCCCTGGGAGATGGGCGTCTCCTCTGTTAATAGTTCGTCTAGGTCACAGGGCGCAGTGTCCCAGTGGGTAGGTGGAGAGCTTTTGATGTTCCAAAGCTCTTCCAGCTCCAGATTAAGAGCCTGTATGTTTCAGCAGTTCTGTTTACTCCTGTAGGTGATTTCGGTAGTGGGCCTCTTTGTCTTGCCTGTCTGCTGTGCAGGGAGTCCTTTGTGGAGTTTTTGTTGTTCGATTCGTTGTAAATTCCAGGGGAGCTTTACAGAGGCTCACCTCATGCCGCCATTTTTCCTCCCATTGCTTCTTTCTTTTAAGGGCACAACTCAGAAGTTGCACATATCATTTCCACTTGAGTCTTTTGACTAAGAAACCATCCACTTGGCCACATCTACCTGCAAAGGATATTGGAAAATGCAATCTTCACCTGAGCTATCAGATGCAGTTAAAGTTCCTATTACTATAAAAACATGTGAGGATAGATGTTGTGGGGAGTCAGCAAGCTGACTCCCGAGCACTGTATTATGAATGAATAACCTTGTTTATCTCTTCCCCCCACCCCAAACTCCTTGGTTCACTGGCTTGTTCCTTGTTGGGTGTAACCAAGCAAGAAGGTTCTTGATGAAAGAGGTAGAACATAATCCCATGGCCTGCTGTAAAATAGGCTTGGGGCCATCTTTAGTGGACTTTGCCTCCTGGAGAGGTCGAATATCTGTTCTCCAAGCTGCCATCATCTGTAAAGTCTGATTGAGCTGCTGGAGGGAGTCACCGAGATCATTGAACTTCATACTTCAGCTGACTTCAAATAATAGGGATTGTTTCCAGGGTATTGGTAAGAACTTGTTGTCATTCACACTTTGGGTCCATTTACTTGTATCAGTGTACATGCTATTTATCAGTATTGGGCATTATTAAGAGCATGGGTTTTGGTATCAGATCAGTGTGGCTTTAAAGAAATCTTAACCACTCTGAGATTTAGTTTCTTCATTTGTTAAAATGGAGTAAAGTCATCTAATTCAAAGATGGCGTGAGGATTATGTGATTCAGGAACTATGAAATTGCTCAGAATATTGCCATATTAGGTAAAAATGTGGGTGCACATTATAAGGCTTGCGGTGAGATAATGAGACTGAGAGAGTCAGGCGGGTTGACTAAAGTGAGTTTTATTCTGCGCACTCGGGCGAGGTTCACCGGTCCGCAGACCGGGCCAGTGAAGTCGCACCCATGGTAGGGGGAGGGAGACATATATGCAATTTTTGGGGTGGGGGTTGGCTGAGTGAGGTGGCAGATGAGCAGGCACCCCCAGCACAGATAGGGCGTGAGTGGCTGCATCCAGAGCTGTTTATTGCACCAGCGGTCTGCTGTCTTTTCTGGGTAATGCCAGGGGCCCCAGTTTGTATCATGCGAGGAGGGGTCTGACTTGGCAGAGAGGTATTTTTGGCTCCTGGCCGCTTTGACCATGCCCGCAGCTGACCTAACACACATTATACATGGGAACACATTATACACAACAAAATACAGTGTATCCTCTTCTCCAGCTTACTTTTATTGTAAGGATACAGTATATAACACATAAAATATACAAAATATATGTTATTCTACCGTTTATGCTATTGGTAAGGCTTCTGGTCAACAGTAGGCTATATTAGTAGTTAAGTTTTGGGAGAGGAAAGTTATATGTGGATTTTTGACTGTGCAGAACTTGGCACCCTTATTAACCTGTGCATTATTCAAAGGTCAGCTGTATTAGGTTAATTAGGACTTTGTGAATGAATGTGGGTTATTGCTGTCATTTAATAGAGAGCAGAAAACTTGCTGTGTGTCGGGCAAAGGGCTTAGATGGGGGGGAGGGTAACAGGAAACAGGACAGAGTGAACAAATGGTCCTAATTTGATCATCATTTCCATTTCCTTTTTCCTTCAATAAAACTCAGTTTACTGAGTTTTTGCTGCTTTTATAACCCTTCACCTCTCGGCTCTGTCAGGGAACATCTGGTATCTCAGAACTGTAAGTCTGAGAAGTCCTTAACATTCTGCATCTCTGAATCATGATACTTTTGAGACTAGCAGTAGTTTAAATGCTAGTAAGTCATTTACTGGCTGTGTGCTCTTGTATAAGTCCCTTCCATCTTCTGAGTCTCACATTTCCTCATTTGTGAAATGAGTATATTAACCATACCTATTTCACAGATTTGTTGTGAGGATTGAATGAGATAATGCAAGCAAACTGCTTAACATGGTGTCTGGCAAATAGTAATCAATAAATGTTAACTTCTCATTAATGCATTAATGAATTCATTCAATGGGTGTTTATTAAGTGCCAGGAATGAGTTAGGTGCTGTGACTTCCAAAATCTTCCAATCTCACTGGGAAGCCAAGACAAGATATAACCAGTGAAATGTTAAGTATAAGGCTCAATGTGATCCATGACAAAAGATGGCAAGATCAGAGGAGGAAGAGATCATTGTGGCCCAGAGCAATGTTTTATAAACATCCCTAGCTTGTGTCTCACTTGTATCAAATTCTAGAGCCTTTTTTTTTGGAAAACAGTTTGAAAATCAGTAAGCTAGAGTGAATAAGATATAGTTACATAGAGGGGAAGGGACGGGTAGTAATGGAGGAACAGCAGGCTGGGACAGGCTGTGGAGGCCTTGAATGGTCAGACAAAGAATTTGGTCTTCATTGCTTTAGTTCTGAGCTTCCCAACTAGTGTGCTAGGGTTACAGAGAAGCCTCTAGGCCAGTCACCTGGGCCTGCAAGCAGCCTGTCTGTTTCTCACAGTGTGCTACACAAAATATTACCATTTGCTATGCCTGTCATGCCTTGCAAAGGGAAGCACCACTCGAGATTTCACAGAAGCCATATTGTTGGGTCGGGATTTGGAAGCATGTGCCTCTGTCAGAGGGAAGGATAAAGAAACCTGGATCAGGGCACAGAGACACACTGGGAAAGTCCAAATCCAGGGTCCCTCTGCCATCTTTCCCACTACCTAATGAAAGCAGACAATCACTACCACTGTTTACTCTCTATAAACACAACCCTGTCTCTATTGTCTCTACTAACAAGAAAAAGGAAAAACAAAACTCAATGTCCACCAAGCCAGCCCTGTGGGAAAGGTCTTTGAACATGGGATCACAGTACAGATATCTGGAGTAAACTAACAGGCTCTACTTGTTGTATAAAAATTGTTGAACACATTTTCCTTTTCCTTGACCTTAGGTAAAGATATCTTAGGATTTCATGTCAGAGGTTTCGTATTTTATTTAAAAAAATAGGTGTTTGGTTCCTGCTTGATTGAGGTTTGGTGGGGCTTTCCAGAATGTTCTCTTCATAACTCTCTTCTTTCTTCTCTGCATTATCAGAGTTCTTGCCTGTAAGCAGCAGAAACCAACTATACCTAATCTAACCAAACCAAACAAACCAAAAAAGGAACTTATTGAAAGGATGTTGTGGTGGGGAGGGCTCCCAAAATCAAGGGGAGGTTGGAGGGCCAGGCCTGAAGGATGACATGAACCAAAAGGGCTCCAGGGGACACCAGGAAGCACACAACCTTCTTTCAGCAGGAACAGTCTGGCCAGGACACTGTTGGTGAGGCTGGACATTATTAAAACTACAGTGACTAGATACTAATCATCCCTGTCTCTCGGTTAGCTGATACAGCTTCTTTGTACCAGGAGAAGGGGAACAGGGAGGGAGAATCTTTATCCTTCAACTTCTGTAGTTGAGTCAGGGTACTCTGTCCTACCAATATTTCACATCTTGGGAGATCTCCCTTCAAATAGGAAGAGGATGAATGGCGTATAGCAAACAAGTAAACCAACAAGCAAAGCAATGTTCTTTAAAGCCTCCCACACAGTGTTTTTCATATTGTGAGTGGAAACACATTATTGAGTTGTGAGATTAATTTTGTGGGTGTCCAATTAGCTTTTTGGTTTAATTTTAACAGCTTACTTAACATAATGGCACATTTTTAAAGTATAAAGCTTGATAAGCTTTGACATGTGTATATCAAATTTTTAAAGTATAAAGCTTGATAAGCTTTGACATGTGTATTGATGCTGTAAAAGCATCAATACAATCAAAATAATTAACATACCAATTAGTAAAGTTTCTTCAACCTTTCAGTAATCCATTGCTCCTGCCTCACCCGGCTCTCTATCCAGGCTCTGTACTCAGGTAATCACTGCTCCACTTTCTGTCACTATAGATTAATTTGCATTTGCTAGAATTCTATGCAAATTGAATCATATACATAGAATGTATAGTTTCTTTTTTGTATAGGTTCTTTCAGCATAATTATTTTGAGATTCATCCTTATTATTATGTGTATCAATAGTTCATTTATTTTTGTTAATGAACTATATTCCATAGAATAGATACAACACAATTTGTCCATTCACCTGTTGACAGACATTTGGGTTGTGTGATGTTTAGTTTTAGGCTATAGTCCTCAATTACCTAGGTACTGCTGCAAAGATATTTTACAGATGTGATTAACGTTCACAATCAGTTGGTAATAGGTAAAGAAGATAATCCTAGATAGTCTTTGTGGGCCTGGTTCAATCAGTTGAAAGGCCTTGGAGCAGAACTGATGTTTCCTTGAAGAAGAATTTTTGCCCATGGAATGCAATTTCAATCTGTCACATAAGCTGCAATGTTTATTACATATGCTGTTTATCAAACTGAAGAAGTTTCCTTCGACTTCTCATTTGCTTTGAGTCTTTATCGGAAATGAATGTTGGATTTTTGTCAAATTTTTTCTGCATCTATTTAGATGCTCATACGATTTTTCAGTTTTTGTTTAACACAGTGAGTTACATTGACTGATTTTTAAATATTAAACAAATCTTACATTTCTGAGATAAACTTTAGCTGGTCATAATATATTATCCTTTTTTCGTGTTATTGGATTCAATTTGCTAACATTTGATTTAGAATCTTTGCATCTGGGTTCATGGAGAATATTGGTCTGCAGTTTACTTTCCTTCTACCAACTTTGGTAATGCTCTTCTCATAGAATAAGTTTGGAAGGTTTCCCTCCTCTTCAATTTTCTGTAAGGGTTGGGTAGAATTTATAGTACTTCCTTACATGTTTGGTAGAATTAACCAGCGAAGCAATCTGGGCCTGGAGTTTCCTTGTGGGAAAGGTTTTAATGACAAATTCAATTTCTTTAATAGATATGGTGTTCAGGTTATCTATTTCTTCTTGAGTGAGTTTTCATAGATTACATCTTTCAAAAAATTTGTGCATTTTACTAAGCTGCTGAAATTTTTAGGAATAAAGTTGTTCATAATATTTCCTAATTTTCCTTTTAATATTTATATTGATATCAACTTTCTCATTGACTGATAACTTGTTTCATCAATTGGTAATTATTTGGTAATTCATTGTTAGATAAGGGTCCGACTTCATTCTTTCGCATGTGTATATCCAATTTTCCTGGCACCACTTGTTGAAAAACTCTGTCCTTTCCCCATCAATTCACCTTGGCACTAATTATTTGACCATATATTCAAGGGTTTATTTCTGAACTCTCTCTATTCTATTCAAATGGTATATATCTTTATGCTAGTACCACACTGGTTTTTGTTTGTTTGTTTGTTTGTTTGTTGGGCTTTTCATTTTGTTTTGTTTTGGGCTTTATGATTATGGATTAGAAATTGCTATAAGCTTGGGTAAATATTTTGGAATAATTACTGAAAAGACTTTTGGCATCCTAATATTTTATATTTTCAGTACTGCACTTTTTTGATTGCTGTAGCTTTGTAGTAAGTTTGAAATCAGGAATTGGGTCCTCCAGCTTTGTTCGTCTTTTCAAGATTGTTTTGGTTATGCAGATCCCTTGAGATTCCACAAGAATATTTGGATTTTTTTTTTAAATTTCTGCAAATAACATCATTGGGATTTTGTGTAATTAATTTTTTAAATGAACAAAGGATTTGAATAAACATTTGTCCAAAGATGACATACCAGTGGCAAATGAGCACATGAAAAGATGCTCAATATCACTAACATTAGAGAAATGCAAGTCAAAACCATAATGACATACCACTAAACATCCACTATAATTAACAGATGTTAGTTATAACACTTGTTACAATTAAAACAACAGACAATAACAGGTGTTGATGAGGATTTGGAGAAATTGGAACCTTCATACATTGCTGGTGGGAATGTGCAGCTACTTTGTAAAACAGTTTGGCAGTTCTTCAGAAAGTTAAATACAGAGTTACCGTATGTCCAAACCAGTCCACTCCTAGGTATATATCCCAAAGAATTAAAAATATATATCCACACAAAAAGCTGCATACAAGTGTTCCTAACAGTATTATTCAAAATAGCCCAAACTTGGAAACAACCAAGATATCCATCAATTTATGAATGGATGAATAAAACACAGTATATCTATACAATGGAATATTATTTATCCATAAAAAGGAATGAAGTACATGCTACATGCTACAACATGGGTGAACCTTGAAAAACATTCTGTTAAGCGAAAGAAGCCAGACATAAAATACTATATATTGCATGGTTCTATTTATAAGAAATGTCTAGAATAGCCAAATCCATAGACATTACTCCGTATTTTTCTTTTGTCAGGAAAAATATATATGTTTGAGATTGTCCATCAGCATGTATAAATATTCTTCACACTTTTCAACTGTGGCATGACAATCCATCATACAGCTCTATGGTAATTATATAATCAATTCTCTATTAATAAAAACATTGTTTCTCTTTGTGTGTATATATTTGTGTGTACCACTACAAATCTAAAGAGGTTATTGAGCAGTCTGAACATAGGAGGACAAACACGAAATATTTTCTTCTCCGATTACAGTTTTAAATTAGCTGAAATCTCCTTTTCCTTTAAATGGTGTCATGTGGGCAGCATCTCTGGTTTTCTAGCCAATTTTATATCACATCATGTTCCATGTAGTCTTGTCCTAATTGAAATCTTCAGTCTTATTTCTGATGTTGGGTGTTTTCCCATACCCCTCAGTTTAGGCATGCCCTGTGGCCAGAGGAACTTGAGCTGTTTGTTCTTCAGCATTTCCCCTAATGCTTCTGATTTCTCCAGGATGCGGGCAGTGCAATGTTGTGATTAGAAGAAAGGGGTACAGTTATTTAGTGTAACTGGGGCAGATTTGGCCTCTTCTGCCCTCTGTCTGATAGACATTCAAGTGCCTCTCATGGACTCATGTGTGCCACCCCTCACAAGTATAATATTCTCTAACTGGCTTCATTCAGCTACTACTCTTGGCTCCTGACCCTGACAAGTTTTTCCCCCAATTATTAACATTATTATTTTTTGTTTCTAAGACTAGAATAGGAAATGTTAGAATGAATGTAGTATGTTGAAGTATTATTTCATGCAAATTTTGTGTCAGTTATGATGTTTACAAGGTATGACAATTAAGTTTGTGAACTTGTTGCAATAATGTTGCTAACCGTTTTTGATATTAGAGGGATTATTCATTATGAATTTGTACCAACTGGAAAAACAGTTAACCAAGTTTACTATTTGGAAGTGCTGAAAAGGCTGCATGAAAAAGTTAGATGACCTGAACTTTTTGCCAACAATTCATGGCTGTTGCATCATGAAAATGCACCAGCTCACGGGGCACTGTCTGTGAGGGAGTTTTTAGCCAGTAAACAAATAACTGCATTGGAACACCCTCCCTACTCACCTCATCTGGCCCCCAATGACTTCTTTCTTTACCCGAAGAGAAAGGAAATATTGAAAGCAAGACATTTTGATGACATTCAGGACATCAAGATTAATACGATGACAGTTCTGATGGCCATTCCCGAAAAAGAGTTCCGAAATTATTTTGCAGGGTGGACTAGGTGCTGGCATTGGTGCAAAGCTTCCCAAGGGGAGTACTTCGAAGGTGACCATAGTGATAGTCAGCAGTGAGGTATGTAGCACTTTTTCTAGGATGAGTTCTCAGGCTGAATTGTCAGACCTCATATATATGTACAGGTTGCAGTGTAAAATGTATCTGTGATCTAAGAAGTAGGGAAGCCAGTTCTCTGCAAAGTTAATGTTATATAGTGGGAAAGGCATCAAGCTCAGGAGACCTGGTTTCTGCTCTTAGCCTTGCTATGAGCTTCCTGGTGACCTGGACCAACTCCCTGCTTCTCTCTGGTCCTCATCCTCCTTTTCTAGCAAATGAGGGGTTGGGCCCTCATGTCCCTTCCAACTCTTCCTTGTTGCAACAACAGTAACAAGTAACACCTATTGAGCACTAACAGTACGTCAGGTACTATTCTAAGCACTTTATGTGCATCGAGTAACTTAACTCTCACCATAGTTCTATGATGTAGGTGACTCTATTATCATCTCTATCTACAGATGAGAAAATGGAGGCCCAGAGAAGCTAAGTGGCAAAGCTGGAATTCGGACCCATGCCTGTGTGGATAGAGAAGTCATGTTCATAACCAGCACTGCTCCTGGTGGACAGTTCTGAGTCAGTGGGGGCTATGCTGCCCTTCTGACTAATTTGAAGGAGAGATGTCAGACTCTCATGGCTTCTCTGCTCAGTGACTTTCCAGCAACCTAGACCTTAGTCACCCTTCTTTGTGAAGGTCACTTGGAGCACACAGAATGGTGTAATATTTGTAGTGTAAGGTTCTGGCTTCCTTGGTGTCGTGAGGGAGACCCTGCTCTCTGCGCCATTTGTCGTGCCGGGTGGCCTGCAGGGCCTCTGGTCCCACTCCCCACATAAGAATGCAGCATGTAGTTAGGCCAAAAAGGAACACCCACGGAGCCATAGGTAGGGGAGTCATACCACTATAGTCTCGCTGGCGGCTGGGTTGGAGACACAGGAAGCAGGAGCCACATGATCCGCAGTCCTCCATTCACTTCTCTGCCTGCCAACCAACAAACCAATCAACGCAGCCCCACAGTTACATCAGTAGCCAATTGGCTAACCGGTTACAGCTGATGGCCAACCAATCACAGTTGATGGTCATTCACTACCCGAGCCAGCACCTCCCCACACGAGATGGAGAGCCTGGAAACTGCTCTCTGGGACTCTGTCCGAACAATTGTGTTCCTCCTTTATTTCCTCTGAGCACATCAAGGTGATGGTTTAATAAATACCAGATTCCCTTTGTCCTCTTTTGTCAATCTTTTCTTGCGTCAGTTCACTCTCAACAGATCTCTCTGCTATCTCTTCCTTCCCAATATTAGTTTAATATTTTTCATATCTAAGTGCTTTGTAGCCTGACAGATAAGACAGATATCTGAGTTTTTTCTTTTTCATTATCTCTGACCAATAGTCAACATTGAATTTCCCCATTTTGGATTTATAGATGATGTAATACAGAATTGTACACCTGAAATGTATGTAACTTTAATAATAATTGTCACCCCAATAAACTTTAATTAAAAAAAAAAAAGAACTCCCCCCTTTTGGATCATGCCATTCAAAACAAAGCCCAACACACCTTCTGCCTCTTAGTGAGTTCTAAGAACTCCTGAAAGGAGCTAGGTGGAATTTGCTTTGTTCCCTGTACCCAAAGCCCTTTTTTTTTTCATATTCCCCCTTGGAGCTACTTCACCCCAACCTACAGGCACCGTGAGCTAGACGCCATCTCTAGGATTAATCCTGCCCTCCAGCAATTGAAGGGCCTCTAAGTAAAATGCTCGGGTTCAAGACAAGTCCAGCCATGACACTGTGGTGATGACTTCAACCTTCATCCTGAGTCCAAGCCTCTATCTTCTATCTCTGCTCTGATTCTGGCCATTTGTTCCTGAGCTTCTGTTTGGGCCTTGATAATTGTCTATAATTGGGAGTCTGCTCTGTTCTTTCCAGTCCCTTTCCTCCTAGTCTCCAGGAATTGGAATTCTCCAATGGCTGCGGCCTTGCAACCTGTGACTTATTTCCTTGACACTGCTTGCCCAGTTGCAGCTCTGAACACCAGCTGCTTCTAGAGTTCCTAGAGTCCTGTTTAACACATGTCGTGTGGGAGACCCGGTGGGGTCTCTTCTCCCGTTCCCCATACAAGAATGCAGGATATGGTGAGGCCAAAAAGGAACACCCACGGAGCCATAGGTAGGGGAGTCATACCACTATATTCTCTCTGGCGGCACTATACTCTCACTGGAGGCTGGATCCACACTGTCCGCAAACCGCCATCCACACTTGCCAGCCCAGCCACCATCTTCTTGCTAGCCCCCATTCTTCTCTCTCCTTTCTAGCACAGCCACAGCAGTTATATTAGTGGCCAATGGCTCACTGGTTACAGCTGACAGCCAACTAGCCACAGCTGATGGCCATGCAATCACAGTTTACTACCTGAGCCAGCACCTGTCTATGTGAGGCCGAGAGCCTGGAAACTACTTTCTGGGGCTCTGCCCCCACACACACTTGTCAGGAAATCCCAAGTCTGGGTACCTTGAAATTTGCTCTAATTTCTAATTTACTTGCTGTAATTAATCCTTCTGTCTAAGCTATTGTATATGAAAGGACAGGGGCCAACTAGATCTTTCTATTTTCTTAACAGTGCATCTTACACTAGAACCTTGTTCAAAGTGTGGGCTCTGGACCAGCAGTATCAGCAGCACCTGGGAGCTGCAGAAAATTGGGCCCCACCCCAGACCTACTGGATAGGAACTTGCATTGTAAAAAAACTGTTTTAGTGGTATCAGTTGATCTAGCAATGAATTCAGTAAATGAAACAGCACTTAAGAGTCTTTTACTCAGAGGTTCACTTGCTCCACTAGAGTTTAAAGCTCCATGAAGGGCTTTCACATGAAGGAAAGGACACATGAAGGAAATTCACGTGTCTTGTTCAATGCTATATTTCCAGTGCCTAGAACTGTGCTTGGCAGATGGTAAGTGTGGGGGCAGAGCCCCAGAAAGAAGTTTCCAGGCTCTCGGCCTCACATAGACAGGTGCTGGCTCAGGTAGTAAATGGCCATCAACTGTGATTGCATGGCCATCAGCTGTGGCTAGTTGGCCGTCAGCTGTAACCAGTGAGCCATTGGCCACTAATATAACTGCTGTGGCTGTGCTAGAAAGGAGAGAGAAGAATGGGGGCTAGCAAGAAGATGGTGGCTGGGCTGGCAAGTGTGGATGGCGGTTTGCGGACAGTGTGGATCCAGCCTCCAGTGAGAGTATAGTGCCGCCAGAGAGAATATAGTGGTATGACTCCCCTACCTATGGCTCCGTGGGTGTTCCTTTTTGGCCTCACCATATCCTGCGTTATGAGGGGAGCGGGACCAGAGACACCACAGGCCGCCCTGTATGACGCCCCGCATGACAGTAAGTGTTCAATAAATATTTGTTGAAGAAATGAGCAAATGAAAGGATGAATTTTACCAATCAGGTGGTCTTGGAGAAGTTACTTAAATTCTCTGAGCCTCGTCATTTTCTTCATCTGTAAAATAAAGATTCTTATTCCTACTTCCAGTTGTGAGCATCAGGCATAAAAACCTGGTGCAGAGTTCTCAATATTTATTCTGATATGAAGGTTACTCTTCACCGAGACGTGTATCTGTTATGTTTTGGGGTGAGCTAGGCTTTTCCGAAACTTTGCCTAAGCATTACAGAGGGCTTGTTCTATATGACTCTATATGTTTGGAGGAGTCGTCTAACAGAGATTCATTCATTCATTCATTCATTCATTCTGTAATACAGCGACTCAGCTCCCGCTCCCCAAACAAGAACGCAAGATATTGTGAGGCCAGAAAGGAACACCCATGGAGCCATAGATAGGGGAGTCATACCACTATAGTCTCGTTGAAGGCTGGGTTGGTGTGGGGACAGAGTCCCAGAGAGCAGTTTCCAGGCTCTCGGCCTCACGTGGAGGGGTGCTGGCTCAGGTAGTGGTAGCTGTAACCAGTTAGCCAATTAACCACTGATATAACTACTGCGGATGCGCGGGTTGGTGAGTCGGGAGTCCAGTCGGTCGGTTGGTTGGCAGGCAGAAAAGCGGAGGGCAGGTTGCAGGTCATGTGACTCTAGCCTCCAGTGAGACTATAGTGCCTCCAATGATACTATAGTGGTATGACTCCCCTACCTATGGCTCCGTGGGTGTTCCTTTTTGGCCTCACCATATCCTGCATTCTTATGTGGGGAGCAGGACCAGACACCCCGCAGGCCGCCTCGCACGACAAATGGTGTAGCAAGCAGGGTCTCCCGCACGACAGTTGGAGATACAGGAAGCAGGATCCACACGATCCACCATCCGCAGTCTGCTTTTCTGCCAATCAACCCCCCTTGCTAGCTGCTATCTGTACTTCTCTGCCAACCAGACAACCAACTAACCAACCAACCAACCAACCAAACAACCAACCAACCAACCCCCTTGCCAGCGTAGCCATTGCAGTTATATTAGTGACTAATGGCTAGCCGGTAACAGCTGATGGCCACACAGTGGATGGCCATTTGATCACAGCTGATGGTCATCTAATAACCGAGCCAGCGCCTTTCCACATGAGGCCAAGAGCTTGGAAACTGCTCTGTGGGACTCTGTCCCCACCCATTCACTCATTCATTTAACAAATATTAATTGAATATTATGCACTAGGCACTATTCTAAGTGCTGGTGAGGAGAGCAGTGAACAAAACAAATTCTATGCTCCCAAGCAGTTTACATTGGGAAGAGGCAGACATTACTCAAAATTATAATATAGCAGATGGTGATGTTTTTCAAGGGAAACAATAAAGTGAGTAAGGACTCTCTGAGGAGATTGCTTTTGAGCAAAGACTTGCAAGAAGCAAAGGGGCAATCCATGTTGATATCCAGGGAGAGAGTTTTCCAGGCAGAGGGACAACTAGTGCAATGTTCTCCCAAAGTGAGAACATGTGTACCATGTTTAAGGAACAGCAAGGAGACCAGTGTGACTGGTGCAGAGTGGGAAAATAGTAAGAATGAAGGGGGAGGTGCTAAATCATGTAGGGCTTTATAAGTCATTATATGGACTTTAGCTTTTACTTTGAGTGAAATTGAGAGCCATGGGAGAATACTCAGTGAGGAATGAATGATGTGACCTAAATTAAATTTTAAGTAATTAACTCCAGCTGCTGGGTTGAATAAGAATAGATTTCAAGAGAATAAGGGCAGAAGCGAGGAGGCCAGCTGGGAGGCTATTGCAGTAGTCCGATTGAGAGCTCACGGTGGCCTGGATAAGGATGGTAATGATTGAGGTAGGGAAACCTGGTCAGATTCTGACACTATTTTGAGGAAAAGTTTGGTATGTTATGCAGATGTGTTGGGTGTGGTGTGTGCGAGAAAAGGGAGTCAAGGATGACTCCAAGGTTTTTGACTTCAGAAATTGGAAGGATAGAATTGTGTGGGGACAGAGTCCCAGAGAGCAGTTTCCAGGCTCTCAGCCTCACATAGAAAGGTGCTGGCTCAGGTAGTAGATGGCCGTCAGCTGTGACTAGTTGGCTATCAGCTGTTACCAGTTAGCCATTAGCTACTGATATAACTGCTGTGGCTAAGCTAGCAAGGTGGTGGTGTAGTGGCATCCTGGTGTAGCGTGGCGTGGGGGAGTGTGGATTACAGATTGCAGAGAGGCGGATTACAGCTAGCAAGTGAGGTTGGTTGGCAGAGACAAGTGGACGGCGGGTTGCAGATTGTGTGGCTCCTGCCTCCTGTGTCTCCAACTCAGCCGCCAGCGAGACTGTAGTTGTATGACTCCCCTACCTATGGCTCCGTGGGTGTTCCTTTTTGGCCTCACTATATCCTGTGTTCTTATGTGTGGAGGGGGACTAGACACCCCGCATGCCACCCCGCATGACAAACTGCTAGCAACTGTGATGGGCAAGACTGAAGGAGAACCAGGTTTGTGGAGGGGGAATCAGGAGTTCTGTTTGAGTATTGTTACGTTTAAGATAAATATTAGGTGTCCAAGAGGGAATGTTGAGTAGACAGTTAGATAGATGCATCTGGAGTTAAGAGAAGTCTGAACCTCAGATACAAGTTTGAAAATCTTTAATGTATCTATGGTAATTAAAGCCATGGGACTAGATATGGTCACCTAGGGGATGAGTATAAAGAAGAGAAATATCCCAACGTCTGAATTCTGGGACACTCCTGCCTAGAGGTCAGGGAAGAGAGGTGAAATCAACAAAGGGCAATTAGTAGGAACAGCCAGTGAGGTAGCTGGTGAGAGAATGGTGTCCTGGAAGCCATGGGGAGAAAGTATTTCAAGGAGAAGAGAGGGTTCAACTGTTTAGAATGCTGAAGAAATGTCAAGCAAGATGAGGACTCAGAATTGACAACATTTGATTTAGCAACATGGAGGTTCATTTATGACCTTGAGAGGAGCTATTTTGATGGAGTGATAAAGACAAACGCCTGACTGGAGGTGATCCTGGAGGGAAGTAGAGAGGCATTAGAAACATTGCATATAGCTCTTTCAAGGAATTTTGCTGTAACAGGGAGAAGAGAGATGGGACAGAAGCTGGAGAGGGGTGTGGGGTGAATGGAGGACTTTATTTGGTAGATAATGTAGCATGTAGAAAGAAAGAAATTACTGATGCAAGAGAGAAGTGAGAATTTTGGAAGCAATATTTTTAAGCAGGTGATAGATGAGATTAAGGGCACAAGTGGAGCTAGTAAGTGAAGGAGCCAGGATTTGAACCAGATCGCTTTACTTCAAAGCCTCTTATTCTCAACCACCACGCTACAGTGGTACCCAGACAGTACCCATTAAGTATCACCAGGCACCCAGCTCTATTCTTCTCATCACATACTCAGACAACTCCCCTACTTGGGATTCAGGATACCATTCCTACTTGTCTTTGATTAGGGGAAGAGTTAAATTTATGAAATACGATTTCAGCTTCTCTTCTGTTTCCCTAAAGCCCACCCTTCCCCCTTCTGATTTCATTTGTCATTGGAGGGAGAAAAGGGAATCCATAAGAGAGGCCAGTGATTGCTTGGCTTTATTTGTAACCCTGGCCTAATGGGCAGAGAATAGTTTCTCTCTTCCTTCCGTTTTCCCTCTCTCATCTTCTATAGGCCTTTAATGTTTTTCTCACTGGTTGTTACAGCAATCCAAGAAGCAATAGACATTTTTTGCAGGTGTTTTTTAACCTGGCCTGAGGAACAGGCAAGAATCTTGGCAAAAGGGAGTGGGAAGGAGGGTGGAGGACAGGAAAATGTCAAAGCCACTCTGTTGCAACTGTGCTCCTTTGTAGGGTTGAATGATAGCCAAGAAAGTCCCTCTAGCACAGGCAAATATTTTTCGCCACCTTCCCTCCAGTAGTCACAAGGCAGCCAGATTCAGATGTGTTATTCTATGGGCCATTCAAGGTGGCTGGGATGTCTCATCCCAGAGATGTGAGCTGACCCAGAGCAGGAGGGGCCAACGATGAGAGGTAGAGAAAAATACCCACATAGTTTCCCAGTCAGGTGGTACTATTCGAATATTTTTTGGCTGTGTTTGACAGTAAATATAATTTTCTGGGCCAGATATAAAGGAGAAATGGAAGAACACAGGGTAAGGAAGAGAAAGAAGATGCAGTAAAAGAATTGGAAGGGTGTCAGAAGAAACAGGAAGTGAAAAGACAGGCTGGTCCTGCTTGATGCTAGTTATTTGCCCCCCATGGTTAATAGGTGCTGGTTATAACAAAATTGCATTTCTGCCCTCCCTCCCCACCTTGCACAAACACACACACTTCAATATGAAACTTACAACTTTGAATGTTTATATCAGAGCAAGAAGAAAAACCAGAAGTCGTTTTTCTGCTCTAACTCTAAGCTATTTCTCTTGTTTTCTTCCTAGGTGTGCAGAGTGTTTGGCCAATATAGTACTCACCATCTGCCTCTAACAACTACCTTGGTCGGCATCCATTAAAAATGCCCTATATTAGAGAGCTCGTGGAGTGCAATTGGAGCACAATATTATGTTATTTATTTCATAATGTAATCCTCTGCCTTTAGATACTGGAAATGAGAATTAGTCAGAGTCGAATCTCTCCAGGGATGTTTTCTTTCCAGGCAAGCCTGGTCCGTCTCCTATAGAAAACAGAATTACATTCAAACTTTGGGTGATGTGATGGGAGAGAGCGAGAGAGCGAGGCCCAGAGGATGCAAATGGCCCTAGAATGCTCATAAATCTTTTTTTTTTTTTCTAGATCACCATTTTGGGGAGCTCCCTACTGTTTATAGTTGACATGACCATCCCATTCTGATGATGTGGCTGGGTTAAAATAAGCTTTAATTATTGCAGTGGGCTCAACCAAGGGCAACAAATCACACTGACGGTGAAAAAGAGAATTGACAACACAATGCGAAATAGCTTATTCTTCTCCCTGTGCTTTTTTTTTTTTTTTTTTTTTTACCTTAAAACAATTGAATATTAATAAGGGCATAGTTTCTGCACTCAGAATCGGAGTTCCTTTGATCTTGAGGGAAAGAGAACTTTTTTGATCCAATTATCCACTGATCTCTTTCTCTTAGAAATTGCAGATTAAATCCTATATAAAGATTTTCTTAGTGGTTGCCAGAGGGTAAGGGGGGCGGGTGGTGGGGGCTGGGAGATGAGGGTAAGGGGGATCGAATATATGGTGATGGAAGGAGAACTGACTCTGGGTGATGAACACACAATGGGATTTATAGATGATGTAATGCAGAATTGTGCACCTGAAGCCTATGTAATTTTACTAACAATTGTCACCCCAATAAATTTAATTTAAAAAAAAAGATTTTCTACTTGCTTTTTAAATATTAAACTCTTTAATTGAGATAATTATAGACTCAAATGCCAAGTTTCCCAGTCAGGTGGCACTATTTAAAGAAATGATACAGAGAGATCCCATGCACCCTTTACCCAGTTGTGTTTGCTTTTTAAAAAAAAAAAAACACACACACACAAAAAACACACACCACTTTATTGAGGTATGATTGACATGCACAAAGCTGTGCGTTTTTGATGTATACAACTTGATGAGTTTGGAGATAAGTATACACTTATGAAATCATCACCACAATCAATATCATGAACATATCCATCACCTCCAAACTTTTCTTCTTTCCCGTTTTATTTATCTTTAGTGATAAGAACACTTAACAGAAGATCTATCCTCTTAGCAAACTTTAAGTATACAATACAGCATTGTTAACTATTGGCACTGTGCTGTAATATGTTTGCTTTTTAAAGTCCAATTAGATTTTACCTTAGTGGATCTCTTTACTGTTCATCCCTATTATTAAATTCAGCATTATGCTGTACAACCTCTGAAGAATCAGGAAATGCCATGGGTAACAGATTGTCAGAGATGGCCCATTTTAAAGGAGAAAACGGAAATTTCTATCTAAGTTTCATGTAGTCTCCTCATCTTATTCGCCTTCCTTGATGACAAATTGTACCTTTCTCTACATATAGTTCCTGCAAACTGTTCTAAGCCAAAGTAAACAAAGCATCAAATATGGAAAGGAATGGAATCTACAGTGCTGTGGACTAATAGTATATCCAGAGCTGTGTGGGCCACGAATGCCATGCTGCGTATCCCTTACAGGGGAAGGAGGGCATCTGGAAATAAAATATGGATGAAAGAACAGACGGATAACTAATGAAGACACGAGATGGAGGAAGGCCACAGGAAGTGGCCCTGAAGCTAAGGCTCTGCCGCAAAGGGTAGTACCAAGTGGAAGAGGCTTTGGAAAGAGGCTGAGGTGCATGGAGATAAACTAAGAATCTGAGTAGAAAATATTTATTTGGGGAACCCCTGCTGTATATATATGATACGCATGCTAGGGGCCAATCCAAGGACGAAATAGGAATTCTTGTCTGTTATTCCTCTGTTCTTTTCGCTTCTGTTTCCTTAGAAATAAATCCATCACTATCCAGGGAACCCCATCCAAGAGGGAATTACTCTGAAGATATTCAATCCCCAAATGTTTTGAAAGCAGATGCCAAATGAGTCCTTGAAAGAGCTAAATCACTTTCTGATTTGAAACAGCAAGTAAAAAAAGCCTACCCATATTTAGTGATAAGGAGGTATGAGCAAGTGCTCAGATGATTAAAATATTGTGATCATGATGCTGAGGTCCTGGACCCAAACCCTGTGTGATTCATTTCTTTCTCAACTCCCTAGTTCCAAATGGTGTAGACTGTGCTCCTGTCCCCAAATTCATCCTCCAGACCTTGTCAGTCATTTTGCAAGAACAAGCCACATGTCATGTGAGAGTCTGGGCAAGACACACACAGGGTGGTGTGGGGATTCGCTGGTCAGGCTCTGCATTTAGACAGATCTGAATTGGAACCTTGCCCCTCAGCTTACAACTAGTAGGACCTAAGCAAATTACTTGTCCTCTCTCTGTCTCTCTAAGCATTAGTTTCCCCCCAGGGTTGCGATAACTTAACATACAACTACTCAATAAATGATACCTGTTATTATTTGTATCATCATTAATAACATTGTTACTCTCAGGTGTAGATTGAGATCTAAGTGAAAATTTGGAAGTTGATTGCTACTGCCACCCTCCCCTCAAGAATTCTCAGAAAACATGCAAATTGTAACAGCTATATATGATGTCAGAGGGGTAGTAGAATGGGGAACAGGGGTTATCACTTTGTGAGGTGTGTAAATGTCTAACTATTACATTGTTTTGTACACCTGAAACTAATAAAAAAAAATTCACCTTGCCCTGGACACTCTTTAACCCACTCCAAGAGATGGTGTTATTGTAACACTCCTTAGTAAGCTCAAGTCAAATGAAATCTATCTCCTTTCCCCCATCTCCACTGCTGGAACAATGAATCAAAGCTCTAGGCCTTCTCTCTCCCCCCAGGGACTGGATAGCTTTATCTTCACTGTAGCAGGGAGGAGATAGTGCTCTGACTGCTTATCTTACAAAGAGAGTAAGTAACAGGTCAGGGTAGGGGACTTGCCTAGAGCTAGAATGGATGCCACGACAGTTAGTTCTCAGAAGCCTCCAGGGGTTCCCGAGCTAGCTTTCCAAAACTGCTTTCAGTGTATTGATTTCTGACAGCGCTGCACTTCAGGAAAAGAGCAGCTACAAACTGCCAGCTTGCCTGTACCTCCAAATCAACTGCACATGTACCAAATGCTTGGTCTGAATCTGGGTCTTTCTGATCTCAGGTCCCATTTGTTCACTTACTTTGTTATTCAAATATTGATTCATGAAACAAAGTTGATACTTTTATGTTAATTTAGCATCAGGGACTTAAAATACTTCTTACAATATTCAACTTCTGCACAAACAAGGTATGTGCATTATGCATTCTAATGCTTGAAATATATGTTGTCTGTGAACTTTTAGCTATCAAATATTTGTTTGTACAAATAGTCTGGTATATAGTGGCCCCCAATACATCCTTACTAAAAACAACTTGTTGTGAGGAAATACAACCAGTAGAAATGAGCCTCCCAGGCAGCCGGTTGGCTCAGTTAGTTAGAGCGCAGTACTCATAACACCCAGGTCGCCTGTTTGATTCCCACAACTGCCAGTGAGCTGCGCCCTCCACCACTACCGTGTTTCCCCAAAAATGAGACCTAGCCGGACCATCAGCTCTAATGCATTTTTTGGAGCAAAAATTAATATAAGACCCAGTTTTATTTTGACATAAGGTCAGGTCTTATAATATAATGTAATGTAATGTAATATAATATAATACCGGTGTCACGCAGGGGATCCTGCTGACTACGCCATGTGTCGTGCGGGGTGGCCGGCGGGGTCTCTGGTCCTGCTCCCCTCATAAGAATGCAGGATGTGGCCAGGCCCAAAAGGAACACCCACGGAGCCATAGGTAGGGAAGTCATACCACTATGGTCTCACTGGAGGCTGGGTTCACAGGATGTGCGACCTGCTGTCCACTTTTCTGCCAACCGACGGACGATTCTCCTCCACTCTCCTCAACTCTGCTCCTCTACTCTCCTCCTGCCCTCCTGGCAGGCAGTACTGTTGCACTGTAACCACACGCCGAGACTGTGGCAACACTTGAGGAGGGTGGTGAGCATGCCCGCGTGTCACCACTTTCACCACCCGGATCCGGAGACGGAACTCTCCTATCGACGTCTGTAAGCTGAGGCCATGTAGCACGTCCACCCCTAGAATATACTCCGGAACGGGAGAGACATAAACCTTGTAGGTACGAGGGGGAAGCCTTCCTATACCCAGTGGTAAGGAAACGACTTTCACAGTCACAGTCTTTCCCCTGTAGCCATCAATGCATATTGCTGGTCCAGGGACCAGTTCTGGGTTCCCATAAACGAGACTGCAGTCTGCACCAGTGTCAAATAGAGCCAAACCCTCTGTACATTAGAAGGGGACCAATGTATGGACAGTTCCACATGGGGCCTCTGGTCCCTGCTTGTCCCCTCTGACCGGGTACCTTGGCCCCACCCCTAATCAAGCTGAAAGTGGTCGGCCTCAAGCGGCTGCATGAAGTCCTGGAGGGACACGGGTCGCGCTTTCCCAGACTCCTCCTTTATGCTTCTCCGGAATTGTTGTTCCGGACGCAAATGTTTCCAAAGTTCCAGCAGGAGTGCATTGGGTTGTCCGTCTATTTTCTTCCTATTGACCCCTGCTGCCATGAGATCACGCCACATCTGTGCGCGTGTTACTCTCTGAGGCCCGCGACCTCGCCCCTTTACCTTTGGTTTGGGCTTCCAGGTCTCAACTGTGCGGACCTCCTGTCTTAACTTCCTTCGCCTCCGGCTTTCAACATCCCCTAGGGTGGCCATGGCAGTTGTAACTTCATGGATCCGTTGCCCTACATAAGGTGTAAAAATAGCAACCAAGGATCCAAAAGCACTTGCAGGTGTAGTATCCAAAACCAGATCTCTCATGCTGGCAGTAAAAAGCTCGTCATCCAGGCCCTGCATGTTAAGGTTAAAAATAGCATGTCTCATACCCATTTCACGGATTATTTGCGTAAGTTCCGTATATGCCTGCCACTGACTCACAGTGCCTGGCAGCTCGCCAGCCTGTCCCCATACTGTATGTACCGCAGCAGTGAGCCACTCCATTAGAGAATGGTTACCCTGCTCGCTGCGCCATTTGTCACGCAGGGGATCCTGCCGACTATGCCATGTGTCATGCGGGGTATCCGGCGGGGTCTCTGGTCCCGCTCCCCAAAAGAGAACGCAGGATATGGTGAGGCCAAAAAGAAACACCCACGGAGCTATAAGTAGGGGAGTCATATCACTATATTCTCTCTGGCGGCATCCGCCTCTCTGCAATACGCTCTTGTTAGCCCAGCCGCCATCTTCTTGCTAGCCCCCATTTGCTGCTAGCGTAGCCACAGCAGTTATATTAGTGGCCAATCGCTCACTGGTTACAGCTGACAGCCAACTAGCCACAGCTGATGGCCATGCAATCACAGTTGATGGCCATTTACTACCTGAGCCAGCACCTGTCTATGTGAGGCCGAGAGCCTGGAAAATGCTTTCTGGGGCTCTGTCCCCACAACCGGTTATAATATAATATAATACAGGGTCTTATATTAATTTTTGCTCCAAAAGACGCCTTAGAGCTGATGGTCTAGCTAGGTCTTATTTTCAGGGAAACATGGTATATTGAAAACAACAACATGACTTGGAGCTGAGCTGCGCCCTCCACAACCAGATTGAAAGAAAAAAAAAGACTTGACTTGGAGCTGATGGGTCCTGTTCCCCAATATTCCCCAATAAAACACACTGTTCCCCAATATTCCCCAACAAAATTTAATAAAAGGAAAAGAAAAAAAGAAATGAGCCTCCCTCAGAAAGATGCTGAATCTTCCATCTTCCATGTACCTGTGACTAGCTTAGGCTGGAGTGAATCGGCTTATGTCTACACAATGGAGCAATTCCTTCATTACTGCTTCATGGTATAGACAGAAAAGGGACAAATGAACTAGATATCCAGGATATCAAACTGCAGCCCAAACTGTAAGGCCAGTTCTTTCACACCAAAATTCCCAATTATTTTCAAGGATTATTAAAGCTAGAAGAAAATTTAGAGATGAGTAACTAAAATCCTTTCAGATTGCAAAAGAGAAAGCTGAAGCCTAGAGAAAAGGAGTGACTAGCTCAAGCTGGTCAAATCCAACCCAGGTGTAGTGGCTCCCTGTCCCCTTCTGTGCTTCCAACTACATGATGTTGCCCCTCAGCCAGGCTTCCCCGGGCTGTATCAAGGGCAGAGTGAGCAGCCCAAGTCCTGAAGAGTCTCCTGCTTTGCCCAGTATGCCACAAGGTTTTGGCTCTGCCCGAGTCTGTGACATTTAACCACAGACATTTCTTGGAACTCCTGGAATAACCGTCTGATTGCTTCATGATTTAAATAGCCAAATAATGCAAAATTGAATTTCTCATGACAGAGTAAGTGGTAGCTTAGGACTACAAGCCAAGAAAACATTTCCCCACTCATAGTCGATTGATAGAATTAAAAAAAGATGTAAATTTAGAAGCTTGAGGAGTAGTTTGTTAGTCTTGAACTTTTTCTTTAACTTGGCTTTTTAGATTATAAATAAAAGGTTTAATAATGTCAGTTTCTGTTGAAAGTTAGTTTACTGTAAAACAAAATCCTTATTGTTTTATGCTGTTACTGAAGTTTTTATTTTTTTCTTAGTATGTACCTGATAGCCACTTCTAAGTGGCTTCCCTTGTGAAAGCATGACTTTCCCATTGTTTAAAATTGAATGCTGGCAATCCTCTTTTGAATTTGTATATCAGCAAGATTGCAAAGAGCCTCAGCTGTATAATCTTATTTGTCCTGGACATATTCTTGTGAAACAGGGAGAAGTTGGGATTTTAACCTTTCTGCCAAATATGAGGAAAGCAAAGGATGAAGTCGGTTAGACAGCAAGTCAAGGACTCAAGCCTAGAACCTGGATGGAGTTTGTCTTTGAACATACTGTTCCTCTCAACTAGTGGGTCAGTTTTCTTATCAAGTGACACAGTGGGGAGCAAGGGGAAATCGTTGCTAGAGAGATCAAGTATGTTAGAAATCAGGGAGCCAAACAATGAAACAAACAAACGAAAATTCCACTAGCTACTAGGGCACTGAATGGAAAAGTTAACTTGATATCTGGAGACTCACAAATAAAGCCCAAAGGTCAAAGTTCAAGGTTACAAAATGGAAAACAATAAAATAAAGCCAGAAAATAGAACACAAGTGTGGGGACAGAGCCCCAGAAAGCAGTTTCCAGGCTCTCGGCCTCACATAGAAAGGTGCTGACTCAGGTAGTAAATGGCCATCAGCTGAGATTGGATGGCCATCGGCTGTGGCTAGTTGCCGTCAGCTGTAAGCGGTTAGCCATTGGCCACTAATATAACTGCTGTGGCTACGCTAGCAGAAAATGGGGGCTACCAAGAAGATGGTGGCTGAGCTGGCAAGTGCGGATTGCAGTTAGGAGTGAGGGTTGCGGATCGTGTGGCTCCTGCTTCCTGTGTCTCCAACCCAGCTGCCAGGGAGACTATAGTGGTATGACTCCCCTACCTATGGCTCCATGGGTGTTCCTTTTTGGCCTCACCATGTCCTGCGTTCTTATGTGGAGAGCAGGAGCAGAGACCCCACAGGCTGCCCCGCACGACAAATGGCGCAGAGAGCAGGGTCTCCTGCACGACACATGGCGCAGCGAGCAGGGTACAGTGCCGGCCAAAGCTCTCCGAAGGATGGTGGAGCAGTTTGTGTGTATGAACATTGAGTCTCAGGAAGACCAGAAGGAGGAGCTGCCCGAGAGCTGGACCCCTGTGGAGGGGTGGGAGGACGTGGACGGTTCCCCAACCAGCACAGGCCAGAGAAAGCGAAGGTCGTTGCGGCCCTGTGGGCTGGGAAGTGCTTGCTGAGGCAGCCCGGATGCAGGACTTGTAGTCCCAGGAGGAAAGGCTTGCTGAGTCCTCCGTAGGAGATGAGGGTGAGGCCAAGATTGTCCCTCACCCCCAGGACAGCCCTGGCGAATGACTATGGACTATGGGGAATGGGCTCCATCCCTAATTTAATGGACCACTTGACTGTTTGCTTGGGAACATACCACCATGTAGTGGAACTGGCGGAGGTTTGCTTTTGTGTCTTGACCGGCCACCGTGGAGAATATGTAAGCACCTTAACTGTGAGCCGCTGTTGTTCCAGCACAGTACCCTGAGAGGCCCAGAGAGAGTGGCAGTGCCCTGAGAGCCCTGGCTGAGTCCAGTCTGGCTGTGCCCAGAGAGAGTGGCAGTGCCCTGAGATCCCTGGCTGAGCCCAGGAAGTCTAGCTGAGCCCAAAGAGAGTGGCAGTGCCCTGAGAAAGTCTGGCTGTGCCTGGGGAGACTGGTGGTACCCTAAGAAGCCCAGGAAGTCTGGCTGTGCCCAGAAGCACTGGTGGTGCCCTGAGAAACTCTGGCTGTGTCTGGGAAGACTAGTGGTACCCTAAGAAGCCCAGGAAGTCTGGCTGTGCCCAGAAGTACTGGTGGTGCCCTGAGAAACCCTGGCTGTGCCCAGAGAGCCTAGCTGTGCCCAGGATATTGCATTCACCCCCAGGCTCCTCGCACAGGGCCCCTCGCGGAAGACGTTTGTCGTGTAGATTGTGAGGCGAGAGCCTGTAGGGGTGGAGTGTGTGGGCAGAGCCCCAGAAAGTAGTTTCCAGGCTCTCGGCCTCACATAGACAGGTGCTGGCTCAGGTAGTAAATGGCCATCAACTGAGATTGGATGGCCATCAGCTGTGGCTAGTTGGCTCTCAGCTGTAACCAGTGAGCCATTGGCCACTAATATAACTGCTGTGGCTACGCTAGCAGAAAATGGGGGCTAGCAAGAAGATGGCGGCTGGGCTGGCAAGCGCGGATTGCAGTTAGGAGTGAGGGTTGCGGATCCTGTGGCTCCTGCTTCCTGTGTCTCCAACCCAGCTGCCAGGGAGACTATAGTGGTATGACTCCCCTATCTATGGCTCCGTGGGTGTTCCTTTTAGGCCTCACCATGTCCTGCATTCTTTTGTGGGGAGCGGGATCAGAGACCCTGCAGGCCGCCCGGCATGACAAAGGGCGCAGTGAGCAGGGTCTCCCGCATGACAATAACTATTGTGATTCTTTGCCTCTTACAGCTCTGATAGAAGAACTCTACACATTATGCTAGCTCAAGTTTTTGTTGCCTCATGTTGGAGACCCTGAATGGAGAAAGTAAAGCCGTGTGTCTATGACTAAACCCATTCAAAATCGTTGTGTGGTTTCTATATGGGGAGAAGAGCTAGCACATAGCACTGGATTTAGAAAATGTGGAAATTTGCAATTGCCTACAAAAACAAAAAAGGTAGCTGAACACAAGAGGCTGCTATTGACTTGGGGTGGAAGGATGAGTATGGAAGGAGAGGAGAGTGGCTGTGTATAGGTTCTGTTATTTTGGTTTCGACATGGCATTCTGGGCTCAGCTCTGATGGGAAGTATAGGGGAATATGAGGACTTAATTGAACTTTGCTAGAGTGGGGTTGCACCAGAAATGCTCTCTTCACCTCTCGCCAAATATTCATCATGCTCTTTGGGACCTTTCTGAAATGGGGAGGACCCAAAGTCTTCCTGGGGGTCCTGGAGTCCAGAGGCCAAGTTAATTGCTGCACTCCAGGAAGCTGGCTTCTGCTGCTACCGGATTGTATGAGGTTAATGTATTCCAAGTGTCTTGAACAATTCAGCAGAAATATGACATGGGGGCCCTATTTTGAATATCTGCCCTGGGAGTATGACTGGAACTATAGTTCCAGGACTTCCCAGTGACAGCAGTTTCCAGCTCTGCAATTAAAGCCCTGAGCTATGGTGGGTCCTGAGTCTGATTGGTTTAGCATCTCCTAGACTCTGAGTATTCATTTCTCAACATAAGTGATCTGATGAACTTCACAGACAGAGCAGTGGGCAAAACAAACTAGACACATTAGACTACATGCTGTATGATTCCACTTATAGGGCATTCAAGAACAGGTGAAAGAAACTAATCTATGATGATAGAAGTCAGAACAATGGTTGCTTCTGGGGTGGGGATTGACTGGGGATAGGCATGAAGATCCGGATGGTGATTACAGGGGTATATACATTTGTTGAACTCATGGAGCTGTACACTTAAGGCTTATAATGCGTTTTAGTGTATGTAAGTTAACCTCAATAAAAGAAGAAAGACCATTTCAAAAGGTATAATCTCTTCATGGACAGCCAGCCCATCTATCAATGGCCTCTGACTGTGCTTCCCTACTAACATGACTGGCTGACCAGCAATATTGTGTATGAGTTCGGGTCACTGGCTTTGGAGCTAACAGATATAGGATGAAATCCCAGCTTTGATACTTAAAGGCAGTATGACTTGAGCCTCCATTTTCTTGTCTGTAAAGTGAGGATCACAACAAAAGTACCTGTCTCTCAGGATTTTTTTGTCATGAGGCTTGAATAAGATATTGGTTGCAAGAGCCCTTGGCCACTTAATGGTGTCTGAGCAGCCTTAGTTAGATTTTCTTGCTGTAGTGGCCAGACCCATAGTAGTTCTCAATATTGGTTTTTTAAAAAATATTAAGGCCCTACTTAAAGAGCTTCTGATTGTGTTGGTGTGGGGGTGAACCCCAAGAATCAGTATTTTCAAGAAACTACCGAGTTGATTCTAAAGTATAGTTATTGCTGACAACCACTGGACTAGATTCATTCACATCTCAAAACAAACACCACCTCTTCCTCCATGAAGATGTTCCTGATGCCAAGAGAAAAATTCAGCGATGTCCTAAATTAAATTACAGTATGCTGGAGAGTGAGAGAAAGAGACAAGAATAATTAACCAGTTAATAACTGTGGGCCAACTGACAAAAGACTGCACCTATTCCTAAATGTATGTTGGAGTTTTGAATGAACTTTTGTAGCGACCACTAGAATCCACAGCGTACTGCTTATGCATGAACTTCCAGGACTGTTGCCCATCAAAAGTAGGAAGTATTTCCTTCCTTATGGATTGTGCACCTTTCCTAGAACTGCTCCCCCTCCACCTTTTCCCGCTTCTCTTATCTGTACCAATGTAAATTCTTTTGAAACAGCTTACATCTTTCTTCCTCAAACTTGAGGTATAAAGGAGTTTGTCAAGTCCACGATGAGAGTCATGTTTGTCTTTTCCACCTAGCTCTGCTGCTGGTGGTTTAGACTGCATGTCCCAGGGCCTGATCCTTTTCTGGCTAGCATTTTGTTCAATAAACCCTTTTTTTCATAAAGCCTTTCTGCCATCAAAGTTTTTTTATTGAACACTGGCAATTCCAGCTTCAGGTATTTTCTCTCTTCTCTGAAATTTTTAATAAATTGAGGTATAACTGATGTATGTAAAGTGTAAAACTCTAAAGTGTGCAGCTCTATGAACGTTTCCATATGTGTATATCCATGTAACACCACCCATATCAAGATACGATACATTGCCAACACTGCAGAAGGTTTCTTCCTTCGCCTTCCCTAGCAGTAACATCCCCTAGGAGTAACTGCTGTAGGGGAAGAAAAATAATTTTCTCTCTACCTTTTCAGATGCTTGCCTGAATTCCCCTGTAATAAAAGATTAACAGGAGAAAACCAAACAGAAGTTTAATAACATATATACCTCCTGGGCCAGGGCCTGGTGGCTCAGGCGGTTGGAGCTCCGTGCTCCTAACTCCGAAGGCTGCCAGTTGGATTCCCACATGGGCCAGTGGGCTCTCAACCACAAGGTTGCCGGTTCAACTCCTTGAGTCCCGCAAGGGATGGTGGGCTGCGCCCCCTGCAACTAACAACGGCAACTGCACCTGGAGCTGAGCTGCGCCCTCCAGAACTAAGACAGAAAGGACAACAACTTGACTTGGAAAAAAGTCCTGAAAGTACACACTGTTCCTCAATAAAGTCCTATTCCCCTTCCCCAATTAAAAAAAAAAAAAAAAACCCAAAAAACAAAAAAACAACAAATATATACCTCCTGTATACATGGGAGAGATCCAGGAAAACTAACTCCCTGAAACAACCCAAGCCATCTCCAGCTAAAGGCAAGAGAAGATGTGTGTGTGTGGTGGGGGGGTGGCAGTTATGCGAGGTAGTAGTGTGGATTTAAGTCCCTACCTTCTCCATTGATAAGGGTTTCTAGAGTTTTAGTCATCCTTCTCTTCTTGGTGCAGAGAGGGAGACATCCATACAGAAGGAGATTTCCCTGATAAATGTAAATGTTTCTTACAAAAAGGTAACTTCTACTTGGTTTTTAGAGCTTCTCCTGTGTCTGCTGTTTCTTAAAAATAATCAGCATAAAATAATCCTATGTCAAAGAGGCATATTTTGGGATAAGAAATTCTGCCCCCTTCACTGCCATGCTGACCTTTTTCCCCAGAGATGAGTTTTGCATAGTCTTGAACTAGCCCTGAATTTTTCTTACCCTCCTTTCCTGTGCAGCTCTCTTGATACATGCAAGATTTGCTCTTGTGGCAGCAGCTCTTATTGGCTAGGCTTATATTTATACCTCCCTCAAGTATTGTTATGCAACCTTCCTTGTTTGTGAGTCCTGTCTCCCTAGCTGGATTTAAAACTCCTTGAAGGCAGAGATTGCCCACATGTCTAGAATATGAGTATTCGTATGCCCACAATAGAGGCTCAGTAAATATTTGTGGAAGGCATGCTGGTGTTGAATGGCTGAGGCAGAAAAAGAAGCAGTAAGTAGACAGATCAAGACAAAGGCTTCTGTCTTCATTCTCCTCCATACACATGCAGTTTATTTTTACTGATAACGCTTGATATACTATCGGGATTATGCATTGTTTTTTTGCTTGTGGGAGATCGTGCAAGCATTTGACTTTCAGGTTAGATTGTGGGTAGAGGGACAGGAGAATATAAAATGCAGGAGGAGAAAAGGTTGAATGGCCAAGCCATTCTGGCCCATGCTGTTCAACCCCAAATTCTAGTCCTTACTCTGTCACTAACTTGTATGATCTTAGGCAAGTCACTGCACCTCTCTGAGCCTCAGTTTGTCTGTGATAATAATTTCTGAGCCTTTTGCAGTCCAAAGAAGGTCAGCTCAGCTCATAGCTAGGAAGGTACTTTGGACAAAAAAATTAAGGTATTGTCTCAACAGGCAGAGAAGTGGCTTATCACCAAGCCAGCCAGGTACAGCAGCTGTCTGCTTTAAAATTCAAACATGACTTGGATGAAAAGGCGAGAAGGCTGAGTTCCTAGAATCAAATATTAGAGCTGGCAGGTATCTTAGAAACCATTCTAGTCCAACCCCCTCACTTTATCTGAGTACACTGAAGCACAGAGAGATGATGTCCCCCAAATTCTCATCGAATGGCGTCTGGATCCTGGGTTCCCTTTCCACTGTGCCCTGCAAGGCTCTACTTAAAAAAGCAAAGCTCATTTGCTCTTGTTACTGTCTGGAGACAAGAAGCCTCTGGTCTGTGTCCCAGCAAGAAAATGATCAGGACATTTGTGTGAAGCATTTTGAGTTTCTAAAATTTGACACACCATTTCAGTTCAATTATTGTTTGAACAATACAGGGACAACAGTCTCCTAGTGTTTGTCTAGTGCCTACTATCTTTGCTACTTTGCTAGGTGCTGTGAAGGGTTTAGAAAAGATTAAGACCCATCTCCTGCCGTCAAAGATCTGAGTGTGGGAGACAGGACCAACAATGAGAGAACAACGGAAGGCAGTATGTGATTCAGAATAAAATGAGTAGTGCAGTCAATAACTGCTGTAGAAGTTCAGAGGAGGGAGAGAGCTCTGGGAGCTGTGGGTGGGGTTGGGGAAAGTGGGATTTCACTTGGGCTTTGAAGGATGGGCAGGGATGTTTATGCAAATGTGGGGGAGGGCACTGAATTTGAGATATGTGTGCACATACATGCATGGATGCTGAACTGGGTAAAAATAATGGGTAGCATTTACTGAGCACTTTCTATGTACTTATGCTGCATAATGTTGTACGTAATTCAGCTTACTTAAATATGCATAATCCTAGGAATTGGACAATAGATAATTAATAACTCTTCAATTAATAGATGGAAATCAAGGCACAGAGAGGTTGAGTAAATTGCCCAAGGTGACACAGCAAGTAAAAGACATAAATGGAATTAGAAATCAGGTCCTAAAAACACTTGGCTATTCTACCTGTGAAAAACAGGAATTTGTGTCTCAGGTGAGGAAACTGGCCCTGCTACAGTCATTAAAGATGGTCATTTTGCAAACACAAGGACTCTCTAGGCCAAATTCCCAACTGAAGTCTGGCATGGAAATTGGAGAGAATAAAGAAGCCATTTATTGTGTTGCTTTAACCTCTGTTAACCTAAAATAAATGGCCAAAGTGAGAGGCAACAAGCATTTATTTGAGTTCCAAGAGAATATCTATTCAGGAAGCACTGATTCAGGCAGAGACCCAGTGTTCTGATTAGGAAGCAAAGGCGAGGGGTATTTATGAGAAAGGGAGGGGGAAGCATTACAGGGATAGAAGGAAGGAATTTCTAAAGGTGCACGTAAGCTAACATAATGATGCTAATCCTGAAGAATGTCTTTAATTTTCAGTCCCATAGTCAAGTTGTCTGCTTTCCTCTGGTATGGAAGCTCCGATTCCATGTCAAAGTGGCTTCATTTATTTTATTTCTCACAACTTATTCTTACTTCCTTGAAGATAGGAACTTGAGGTCTGTAGATGCTGACCTACAGGAGCTTCACAGATTTATCCTTAATGTTTCTAGTTAGTTGCAGAGGATTTAACAAAACACCATAGGAGAATGAATGAGTGAGCCTTTGAATCAATTCTTGTCTGTGGTTCTTTATTAATTAGCATTTGAAGAACATCAGGCCTACGGTTGATGTTGTACAAAAGCTTGGAATTAGATAAGGCTACTTGGCCCTGAGGCTATAATTTGTCGGGAAAATCAGACTTGGAAAGGATGGGAGGACAATGGCCTGATAATACAGTAGATTGTATTTTATATTTTGAGTCTGGCTTGCAGCCAACACCCGAAAGTGTTTCCTAGGCAAGGTGCCTAACTGTTTTTCTGGATATTCTCCTAAGTCATTGTGAGTATTCAATAAATATTAAAGCAACATGAGGTAAAGTTTAAGAAGGTCCTTTTCCTTTCTCCTTGTCCCAGGAAAAGCGAACTAGTCTATGGGTAGAAAGCAGCATGGAAATGGGAACTCTGTTTCAATCAGCTGCCCTTATCCAATTATTGGACCCCTCCACACCCACATTGTCCTGGCTGGCCTTCCAGTGGCAGGACTCTTGGCCAAGTGCAGGTTGAGAAGCAGCTGCTCCCTTGCAGAGAGGGAGGAGAGAAAGAGGTCAGGGAAGCTTCCTTTCCTCTGGCTAGTCTCCGATTAAGGGCAGGGTAGGAGAAAGGGGAAAAGGAGGGCCTGGAGAGGAAATGGCAGGGGTGGGCAGTGCGGCCTGGGTAAAGCGAGGAAAATACCAGACTGCAGCAGGAGGGCTCGGAGGAGCAGGGGAAAGAAGGACTAGAAGAAGCCTCCGTCCTAGGCACTGAAGTGAGCAGTGGGGCTGTGGCTAGAAAGGTGAGAGAAGCTGCCGTCCTGGTCCTATGTGAGTCTACAGATCCAGGGCAGAAAGGAAGAGGCGCGAGGAGAAGGCCAGACATAGCCAACACCCCAAAGCAAAGCTTGCCCAGTTGCTCAGCACTAGACTTCGGCCCCCGAGAACTTAGTGAGCGCCGGCTAAGTACCCACTAGGTCCCCGGTGTACAAAGAAATGTCCCGGAGGTGGAGTCAGTCAAAAGGTTTCACAGAGGGGGCGCCTTCAGTACATGATGCGGAAGGAAGGTGGATGTGCCCGCGTGCAGGCTCCAAGAGCGCAGAATACGAGGCAGGCCAGGGAGGGGGGGGGAAGGAGGCGGAGATTGAGCCCGGAGAAAGGAGAGGGGAGGGAGAGCCAAAAAGAGGCAGGGTATGAGGTGTGACTGGGGGCGGCTGGCGGGGAGAGGGGCCCGAAGAGGGAAGGAGTCCAGTCCGGGCTTGGGGGGTCGCGAGGCTGAGCCGGACGGGAGGAGGCGGAGGCGGTGAGGGGGTGGAGAGAAGGAGGGGGAAGAAGGAGGAAGCGAGCGCCAACCGCTGCAGGGGGAGGAAGACCGGGAGGAGGAGCCGTGCGCGGTGGCGGCGGCTGCGGCCGCCGGGGGAGCTGAGCGCCCGGGCGCGGGGAGCGCGGGAGCCGAGCGGTCGCCCAAATCCGGGCCGTGGGCCGAGCTGCTGGTGAGTGGAGCCCCGAGGGGCGCGGCAGCTGGTCCCCGGGTCCGGGCGGGAGGCGCGGGAAGATGCGGCGCCAGGACGGAGGGAGGGGGCCGGCTGCAGCCCAGCCCCTGGCCCGCCCGGCCTCCCGCCCTCTCTCCCTCTTTCGTTCCCTCCCTCTCTCCCTGCCGGCTTCCTCCCGCCGCTGCCCGGGGCGGGGGGGGGGCGGTCCCGGGCGGGCCGCGGGTTGGGGGAGGTGCTGCCCGGAGGGAGGGCGCCCGGATCCGGGGGTGGAGATGCGGCCTCGGGGTGTAATCCGGGGGCGGGCGGCTGGACCCGGACGGCTCTAAATTGGCCGGAGGGGCTGGTCGGCGGCGAAGTTGCTAGCTGCGGGCAGAGGCGGCCCTCGCGGTTGCAGGAGTAAGCGATTCCCTGTGGCGAGTGCGTGAGACGAGGAGTCCGGCGTCCCTGCCATCCCCGTCGCCCTCCCTGCCTGCCCGGCCCCGCTGGCTCCTCTCTTGGTTTCCGCGTGTCCCCTCGCTGTCACCCCCGTTGCGCCCCGTTTCGCTCCTGCGGCAGTGCCGGGTCCCCTAGGGCCTGACCCTCCCGGCCTCCGGCTTCCCCTGACCCCTGCTTGCTTCGCCACGGCCCCGGTTCCCCTTTTCTTCCCTCGCTAGTTACCCCTCCCTGCTTCGTAATTCCCGATGCAATTGCCTCTTTGAGACCTTTTTTTTTTTTCCTCTCCTTCCTTTTAGATTGGCCAACGGCTCGTTTCAACCCTGCCTCGTTGGTGGCCACTGGAGAAGCGCGGGGGGCTCCCCAGACAGCCGTGGGGACAAATTAGAGCCAGCACTTTACCCCGGGCCTCGCGTGTAGCTTCCCTTTCCCTGCTCTTGGTGCCCCGGTGTCCGGAGGGGGCTGCAGGGGTGTGCCCTCCGTACATGTCCCACCACCTGGGCAACCCTCTGGGCTTGTGTTCCATCTCGCTCTTGCTTCCTGCACAGTGGTCGAGGGGAACCACTTTGCAACATGTCCCGGTATAGCTACCGAAGTCTCCTGGATTGGCTCTATGGGGGCGTGGACCCCAGCTTTGCAGGCAATGGGGGCCCCGACTGTGCTGCCTTCCTCTCTTGGCAGCAGCGGCTGCTGGAAAGTGTGGTGGTCCTGACCCTGGCCCTGTTGGAGATCCTGGTGGCCCTGCGACACATCCTGAGGCAGACGAAGGAGGACGGTAGGGGTGGCCATGGCTGCCAGCCAGAGCAGGTGACCCAGCGGCCAAAGGAAGGCAAGGAGAGCCTGAGCAAGAATCTGCTCTTAGTAGCCCTGTGCCTGACCTTCGGGGTGGAGGTGGGCTTTAAGTTCGCCACCAAGACCGTCATCTACCTGCTCAACCCCTGTCACCTGGTCACCATGATGCATGTGAGTCTGTTGACTTTTTCCTGGGCAGCCTCAGTGATAAGTCCTTTGTGTGCTCAGGACACTTGGCAGTATAGAGCACCTCATCCCTGTGGGAAGTGGGACCCTAAAAAATGATTTTCCAACCAATGGCTATTTTTGTGCAAATCTCAGATTTGGCTTTCTTTCAGCTTTGCACAATGCATCAGCCTCACAGTGGAGGGGAGGAACATAGTGCCTGAGCCCTAGGAAAGACTGACACTCAGGCTGGTTGCCCCTCCCCTCCCAGCCCTGCTCTGGCCCTTCACAAGCAGGAAGTCAAGCCCTGTCCAGGTGCCCTATCTGAGTCATACCTGGGGACCATGCTGGTCCAGTCCCCATGCCCTCTGCGACAGTTAATTTCACAGAGGCCTGGTGACACTTTCCTGGAGGTGGTCACATAAGATCCCTTGTCTCCACTGTAGTACTCTGGGGAGATACTTTTATGGGTTTCTCTTAATTATTCTTTCATTTGGGACTTTATGTTCTTAGGGTGAGGTCTGCCTTTGAATTCTGAGTGTTGGAGCAGCACCAAGCTCAGTGTACTAGGACCCTGAAACAGGCCCCAGGCTGTCTCATTTACTTGGGGCTGGTGCTCTCTATCCATGGTGAGAGGGTATTTATTTTTTTGCAAACCTCTCTATCTTATCACTCTTATTCTATCTCCTGTGGTCATGGCCCAGGGACACTCAGAGAGCTGATTTCTTTACCTCCCATTAGTAGTACTAAGAAAAAAATGGGATTGAAAAGGAAAATTGCCAGATACATAAAAATAATTTGGGTGAGGACCAATAGTGAGACTGTCTTTCTGTACCCAGAATGTATGGAGAGATGTTTGAAAACTAAAATCGTGGAGGAGGAGGAAGAGGAGAAAGGGGAAACAATTTTTTTAAAATTTCAGTCTGTGGAAAACCTGGTGTGTTTTATTCAGGACAATTTTGAAACCTGTCATTAGCATCTTTATTGCTTTTGTATTTGTGGAAGGTTATTCTCAGGAGACTTGTGATAGCCCTGTGTAGGGCAGGGGGTTAAGATTATTATCTCCATTTTACAGGCATAGCTGTGGCCCAGGATGATCGGATGATCGTTTGCCTGCAGTCAAAAGATGAATTAGCGTTGGGGTTGAAAAGCTAACCCAGCCTCTTTGGGGTTGCAGGCTGTCAGTGGAATGGCAGGGCAGTCTCTGGGGAGGGTGAGGCTGATCAGCATGGTGCTGCCTACTTGTGGCTCATATGTTAGCCAGCTCTGTGTTCTAGGAACTCTTGATTGTAGGTTCCTGGCCTCAGTTTCTCAGTCTGTAAAATGGGAAGGGCCTCAGGCTCTTTCCATTTTTCAGATGTGGCAAGGAAGTGTGGATAACTTTGGAATAGAGAGGCTGTTATTGATTGAGTGGCTCTCAGCATGGAGCAGGGCTGGAGGGGGCAGCATTTTTTTTTTAAGGGAGAGCTTCTTGGGAAGTGATGCCATTCACAGGAAGCCCAGGGCTCTCCCAGCTAGACCTTCTGTATAAATTTGAGCCAGTCCTCTTTCTTTCTTTTCTATGAATGGGCTTTTTGTTAATGAGAGGAAACAGCACATCTCAGCCGTTACTGCGTGAGGCTCTTGGGACAGGAGTGCTTTTTTTGGATGGCAGGTGGTGAGGGTCAGAGGGTGCCTCTTCCACAAAGGGGTCTTGAGGCCTCTAGCAACCACAGATCTAGAAGGTCAACAAAGGACTAAATTCAGCCTGACTGGGGCTGCTGCTGGTGTGATGATGCCAAACCTGGCTGCACCATGGTTTTCAGTGGAAAGGTTTTTAGAGGCTTTTAGAAGACTCTGGAGACTCAGTTCTGGCATTAATTAGTTGTGTAACTTTGGGGAAAGTACTCTTCCTGGGCCTTAGTTTGCCCATCTGCAAAACAAGGCAGAGTTTCATTCCTAGCTCTTGACAGTCTATGTTCTGTTGTACTTTTATCTATAAGCAGTGGCTGGGATACAACAGAGAGCTATTCTAGAAATGCTTTTGGCCTCCCCAGGTGGAAAAAGGAAACTAGTTTTGTCTCTGCCAAAGTCAGATGGCTTTGTTCATCTTTTCATTCTTGTTCATCTTTTGCTCCTTCTGTCTCCCCAGTAAAGTCAACCTGACTAGGTCACCCTTGGGGACATATGTAGATAATGATGGCACTTATGGCCGGCTGCTGGAGAGAGGTGGATATTGGGGAAGTATGGACTGATCCCTGTCACCTGTGCATTTTCTATTGTCCTGTGCTTGGCACAAACTCTGAACAGAGTCATGCTGAGGAATTCTTGAGCCCACCCAAGATTAGACTCCTTTACCCTTTACTGCTAAGTTACTGCTTTGTGTCTAGACTACTGGGGGACCTAGCTTTTGATGAATCCAACATTCCATTCCTACCTATGGCTCTTCCTGGGATGCAGGAACATAATGGATTTTAAAAAGTTGATGTGAGTCCTTGAAAAAAAATTCACAACAGATGGTTGGAAACAGTTTTCTGACTTGATTACAGCAATGACTAATGATAGTAAGTATGGTTAATAATACTTTGCATTTATCTAGCACTTTACTATTTATTATAAGGCACTTTTACATACATTATCTTATTTAGGGTTGTGATAAATTAGCTTGGGTCTGGAGAAGGAGATGATAAAATAAATGTTCCCTGTGACTGATAGTGTGTATTCCAAAAGGGAGAGGTTGAATACAAATAAATGCTTTGGCAAGTGAATTAGCTGAATTAGGCTGTATTATGGCAGTAAAGTGTATGGAGTTCAGAGGTTCTAATAAGGGAAGGGAGACATTAGCTAAAATGAAATGGATAGCTTAGCAGAAACATTTCTGATGTGTGTCTCACAACAGGATGACTCAATTTTGGCTTTATAGAAAGGCCTTGTTCCTCAGAGTCAGTGTAAGTTTGTCTGTAACAAGGACAGTATTGCTTTAGGTCAAGAAACAGAAGAGTCCGAGGGAAATTGGGTAGTCTCCCCATCTTCCATTTTTCAGTCTGTAAAGTATTTATTCCCAAGACCTTGTTACACAGACCCTCATCATAGCTGTGCCGCCAGCTTTAGAAGCAGAAGGAAGAGCATTTCTTGCGTTTGAGTTCTGTTCTTAATTAAGATTCCTGCTGTCAGGTTTCTTTTTGGTCTTGTCTGATTTCTCAAAGGCCCTGGGGCTGTGGACTAGTAGAGGTTTGTATGATTGAAGCAGCACCATCTCACATCTAAGCTCAAGCCGGAGATGCTTGAGGGTTCGCGGGATCAGTAAGCACCAAGACGAGCACACCATCATTAAACTCCTTGCTGAATATCAGTGGTGTTTATCAATTACACCAATAAGTATTTTTTCATGCATGGCTAGTCCCCTTGTGCATATTATTGGGGGCAGATGTGGGTGACAGGAAATGAATTTACTGACTGATTATGCTGTTTACCCAAAATCACCCAGCTGAGTTAGTGGCAGAGGTGGCTTAAGAAGTAAGCTGCCACAGTGGGAACTGGGGCTTCAGCAAGAAGAGATTCTCCTAGCTATTTAAGTCCTCAAATATACAGTTTCTCAGCAGAAGGGTTAAAATGCCAGGTAATTTGACTGATTATATCTGTAAAGTTTGGTGGTCTCAACTGAAATGCCCATCAATGGATGATTGGATAAAGAAGTGGTACATATATACAATGGAATATTACTTGGCCATAAAAAAGAATGAAATTATTACCATGTGTGACAACATGGATGGACCTAGAGGGGATTACGCTTAAGTGAAATAAGTCAGACAGAGACAGACAAATACTATAGGATCTCACTTATATGTGGGATCTAAAGAACAAAATAAACAAACAAACAAAAAACCCCAAAGAGAAACAGACTCGTAGATACAGAGAACAAACTAATGGTTGCCAGAAGGTGGGAGTAGGGGGTGGGAGGAGCTGGGTGAGAAAGGTGAAGGGATTAAGAAGTACAAATAGGCAGTTACAAAATAGTCATGGGGATGTAAAGTACAGCATAGGGCATATAGTCAATAATATTGTAAAAACTATATACAGTGGTACCTCGGTTTTCGAACATAATCCATGAGTTCTGAAATGTTTGAAAACAGCCAACAACTAGGCCTCAGGATCTTGCACTCAGCGGAAGCCGTGGGACATGTTCGACTTCTCAGTCATGTTCGAAAACTGAAGTATTTACTTCCAGGTTTACAGCGTTCATAAACCAAAATGTTCGTCAACAGAGACGTTGGAAAACCGAGGTACTACTGTATAGTGTCAGATGGGTCCTAGACTTAACAGGGGAATCACTTCTTAAATTATATAAATATCTAATCATTACACTGTACACCTGAAACTAATATAAAATAATATTGAATGTCAACTATAAAGTAATATTCATGGGATATAAAGTACAGCATAGGGAATATAGTCAATAATACTGTAATAGCTAGCTATGTACAGTGTCAGATGGGTAATAGACTTATTGGGGTGGTCATTTTGTGAGGTATATAAATGTGTAATCACTATGTTGTTTTGTACACCTGAAACTAAAAAAAAAAAAAAAAGAACACACATTTAAGAAAAAAAATAGTGGCCTTTTATCTCCCTTGCATGTAATTATATTGTCTCTGTCTTAGAAACTTGACAAAAAGATCCCATTTTGAGTGTCTTGTCTAATTGTCCAATCCTGATGGTTTTGTATGTGTCTGTGTCAACATCTCCTGACTGGGCACTGAACTTAGTGAGGCACAACATATGCCATTTAACCCTTGTTGCTCTATACACATAAGGCAGGCTGGATCCAGGTTGGACATTTGGCAAATAACATAATTAACGTTATCGTCCCCAGAGCCCCAAGCCACTGGTTTTTAGCCAGTAATGCTGAGTGAGTCCCATTCTTTTTTTAGAGTTGCCATTTGCTCTTTGATTTTCTGCCTTCTTTACAATATACTTGGAAGTCTGATTTCCACCAAATATGGCTTATCTGCTTTTGGTTCACTGTTTGATTTTACTTGCTGAAAGTGTACAATGGCATATATTAAAAACAGTCCTGAGCTTTTTGTGACAGCTTTTGGAACTAACTGAATATACACCAGTGTGTTCCATTTGATCTGTGATGGATTTGTTTTAGAAAAAATCTGATGGATTTAAGAACTAGGCTTTTTGTCCTCCTGCTCCTTGACTTCAGACCAACCACACCTCCTCATCTCCATCTGTTGTCTGCAGCACTGATAACAGCTCCTGCTTGGAATTAACATCGATGGGTAATGGGTAGTGAGGGATCCAACCATCTGCTGACAGCTTATCAGATTGACAATGTTCCTGTGTCATCAGTCTAGGGGTCGCAGGGGAATGATGATGTTTATATGGGCCTCAGCAGTAAGGCATGACATTCCTTTTTACTTTGTTTTATTTTTCACCCCAAGGAAATTTGCAGAGAAATTTTCCATCTTTTGTTGTTACAGTCTTTTGGGGGTGTCCATTATAAGGAGAAGTGGTATGGATTGGTGGATTAAACAACCCACAGACAGCCCTGGGAATTAAAATTATGATGCTAATTTAGCTCGTGGCTTGCTAGGGAACCTGGGCAAATTATTTCACATTTTCCCATCTCCAGCCTCTCCATGAAATGGGCCACATGAAAAAAAAGCATTTTAATCCTCTGAGTAACTATGTGGTCACTTAAACAGAGAAGCTGGGCAGAGCTGATCAAAGCTGGCAGATGACAAATTTTTACTTCAGACTCAGAAACTGACAAACCTCGATTCATTTTCACCTTTCTTCATAGTCACTAGAATCCATTCCTCTAATCATTTCTGTTGCTTTTCTCTGGATCCTTGCCCATGCCTGCATACCCTTCTAATGGACAGCCTATAAAACTGGACACTGTGATTCTTACCAGAGGCCGAGTCCACACCCAGCAGAGAGAAAAGATGCACTGGCCAGCTTTTTCTCCATCCACCTGTTAGTACAATCCAGCATGGGGTTTGCTTTTAAGTATCAGTATATTGCTGGTTCCTACTCAGGGTGATCCACAGGTTCCCCGGATTTTTGTCCCTTTGCCATAAATGTACTACTACCTTCGTCATTGTCTTCGTGGGATTTGTCATGTGTTCCTTCCCTCTGTAGGAACTCCTCTGTAAAACTTTCCAGGTGACCTTGACCTGACTCCAGTTATTCCAGTCATTCTAGTAACACCTTTGTCCTCCGTTCCCAACCTTCTGAACATTCCTCAGACTATTTGACCCTTTAAAGTACACCTTTGTATACCTGTAGGTAATTCTGTAAGTGTTTGACTGGGTCGCTTGTTTTTTCATGTTTGTTCAGTCTCCACCATTAGCAGGAATACCTTTTTTATTTTTGAAGAAAGGGATAGTATTTTTTTTCTTTGTAGTTCCCTGCTGAGCTTAATACAGTACCATGCATGCACATTTATTGTTTAATGTGTGCCTGGATAATGCCAACAGACTGACAGAAATGACTTTTTTGTTCCCTTTTTTTTTCCCCTTTGGTGGCCCTGTGTTCCCTTGAGGTCTCAGGGGGCACGGTTCCTATGTCTCTTCTGCCCATTAGGAGAGTCTCCTGTTTGTTTTTGAAATAACCAGAAGAGAGAAGCAATTTCAGCTCCAGCGCACACATCTTTTTTAAATTTCCATCACAAAGAGCTGGTTATTAGGACTGCAGCCCGTTCTCTGCCCAAAGTATTTGCTCCCTTTCATCCCAGTGAGGAAATTATGCTGTTGGATCTTGGTCTGAATCCCTTGGTAGACTTCTGGACAGGCCTCCTTTCTTTTTTCCCTTTTTTAATAGCATATACATTTTTTCCCCAAAAAAGTTATTAGCTAGTGACTCACTTTCCATCTTTCTCCCTGTCAGTGTATTTCAGTGGGTAGCTCATTACCATCATGCCTCACTGAAATACTCTCTGCAAGAAGTACCAAGTTTCTCAGCTTCTCCTAGTTTTTCGTATTTTTTATTTTTACTTTATTTTTTCAGTTTTATTTAGCTCTAATTGACAAAGGTAGTTGTGAGATATTTAAAGGCTACAACATTATGATTTGATAGACGTATACATTGTGAAAGCCCCCCACCTTGAGTTCATTAACACATGTATTTTTTTTTTTTTGTTAAATTGAGAGTATCTTGTCTCAGGTGCACCTCTTCTGCCAGAAACTGGCTGAGTAGACATGAAGAGACTATGGGGGGTGGAGAACAGTGATTCTCAAACTTTCTTTGTAAAAGATACCCTTGGAAGCTTGTTAATAGTGCAGATGCCTGGCTCTCTACACAGAGCCTGAGCAGGTATAAGGCAAGGATTGGGATCTGCATTTATGACAAGCTCTGAGTAATTTATGACAAGTATTTATGAGTAATTCTGATGCCAGCGTGCCTTAGACCCCACTTTGAGAGACATTATCTAGTGGCTAAAGTTTTAGGTGGGAAGTTGGTTCAGATGCTCATCCTGTCTGGCATGACTGCCCTATGGGCAGGGCATTTAGTCTTCTGGCAGCACCTCGGTGTTTATGTAGGTGTTAAATAATGTGGCTGAAATTAGAGGTTGAGGGCCTCAAGTTATTGTGAGGTGGCTTTACAGTTCCGGTGGCTTGTTCGGTGACTGGGTGTTATGTCAGTGGATTATTTCAGCCAGGCCTCCTTCATCACCTTCCAGTCCTTCTACATGCTCCCCTTCCTTCCAGCCTCTAACATCTTCAGGAACTAACAAGAGGAAATATTGACACATAGTTATTGCATGCTAACTTTGTTTGTAGGACTCTTGTTTTAAATGCTCTAGAATTTATTCATTATATCCATTCAGCAAACATTTATCCAATGCTGTTATTATGTGTCGAACATTGTGTGTATGTGTGTGTGTGGGGGGGAGCACTGGAGAGACAAAGATAAATAAGAAACATTCTTTGCCCTCAGGTTGCTCACAGTTTAGATGAAACAGGAAAGAAAAGAGGTCAACGAAATTGCAACATGATATGTACACTAACAGATTTGAACAAAGCAGAAAGACAGTGTCTTTTTTCCCTAGTGTGATTAAGGAAAGCTTCCTAGAGGAGGTGACATTTCAGCTGGCTCATGAAGGAGACACATCAGTTCCATGAGAGCAGGGACCCTTGCTTGTCTTACTTTCTATTCTAGTGCATCTAACAGGGTCTGACTTATAGTACGTGTTCCATGAACATGTGTAAATGAATGAGTAGGAGTTCATTGTACTTTATGTTGCAGGAAGAATGGGAATTCGAGGCATAGGAATTGATATATGCAAAGGCACAGAGTCACTTCCTCTTTCACAGGAAAACGTCTCTGCTGTAACTTGGAGTCATTTGCATATTATTGTCAGGGGCAGATTTCTTCTTATTTTTTTCCTTTGCAAACCAAGTTAAACTGTAGGAATGTCCTGTCATTTCTGGACTGTTGATAAGACAACTGCAGTTGCCGGTGAATCCTTGATAAGGGGCTTGTGAGATAGTGGTCTCTGTGTTGTCTCAAGGAGGGCCCACACTGTCAAGGACAGACACACAGAACATTGATGAGAGTGAGCAGGCATTAAATATAGAAAATGAGAGCAGGCATCACACCTGCGACCAGAAGGTGATTTTAATGGCTCATGGGATGGTGGCTGCCCCCACTAAGGTCCACTGCATAAGTGACGAAATGTGAGCCTGTCCTTTCTTTTTCCTATTCCTTCTTCCCCATTTCCAAGACTCTCCCCCCACCTACCCATCCAAGCTTGCCTCCATCCAGAGTACTCCAAGCTTCAAAACAATCCCTTCTATAATTTAAAATGCCCATTCCATCAGAGGAGGTGATATCCACAAGTGAACTAGGAAGAAAACAGTTCCATTTAAGAGGTTCATACTAAAGTGTGCATGGCTCACAGACTCAACTGGGCGTGGGAGAGAGGATGAGTTTTTTAAAAGGCCTTCTTACCCTAACTTGATCTCCAGTTGGTGGGGTGTTTCCCACTGATTCTGACCAGTGACCTTTCCCATGTTCCTTGTCAAGTTTTTGGTCTCTTCCCCACCCTACCCAGAGAACTGGGGTTATCAGTGTCTTGCTACTCTACTTGCTGACCCCCAGGGTAAGTCTGCCTCCAAGGTGCTTGGGTGCAGCGGTTAAATCCGAAGGCTTGGAGAGGACTCCTCCTCTTCTGGGCTTACTCAGCCCTCTGCCAGCTAAACAGGGCATGGCTTGCATATCTGGCAGTGCATGGTGTATCAAGGGACTTGGACCTGTTGCCAACCTGAGTTCCTGAAGGGGAGGGTTTGGGGAATCTTTTGGTTGGCTGTGGTTCCTTTCCAGTAGCTGCTGGAGGAAATGCCAGAGGGTAGAAGGTTGGGATGAGTCTTGTCCTGGGCCAGGTGTTTCTGAGGGAAGCGAATGGATGGTAGGAACCAGGACGTTAGAGGAGATTGGCCTGTTAGGCAGAAATAGTTCAAGCTATGCCCTGTGGGCAGGTGTTTAGTTAGGTTGAGGAGGGAGAAGCTAGCTTATCCAGAAGAGAAAAGAAGCATGAGCCCATTCTAGTTCCAACCTGATGCCTTCGGTCTCTGTCTCCATTACACATCAGCAGTGGCATAAACTCGGAGTGCATTTTTCTTGTGAATTGAATCGCCTTTGCCAGTCCACCAGCTGTGTTTGCAGAAAGACTCTGGCTGACTGTGTTCTGGCTGTTGCTAGCAAAAGACATTTCATTCAGGTGCTGATTAAATAAGGTGCAGAGCTGGACTGTACATGAAGGCCCTTAAGTATGGCTCCGGGAGCCCTGGGTAAACACTTATTAGATGTTCTAGGCAGAGCATTAGCAGAGGCTGCTGGATATGAGGGGCTTTCTTCAGAAATCAGGTTGAGGGAAAATGGAAGTGATGAGAGACTTTTAGAGTCTTGATTCTCTTCCTAGACTAATCAGCTCCGAGTTGCTAGTATGTACACGGAAGGGCTAGATAGGCTTCCCCATTGGCATTGACCTGCCAGATTCTTGCTGGGACCCTCTTGGGTTGGATTGGGACACATCAGGAAACCTGACTAAGTAGGGCAGTAGAAATGCCTCTTTTCCTAATTGAAGTTCAGCTTAGTGATTGAGCTTTTGGACCATGTCTTCTAGGTTTGTATTTGAGCTTTATCGCTCTGTGACCTTAGGCATGTTACTTAACAGCTCTGAACCTGTTTCAGTCATCTTTAAAATGGGAATAATAACAGTACCTACTTAATAGGGCTGTTGTGAGGATTAAATGGCACAGTTTGTCAAGCATGCAGCAGAAGGTCTGGCTCACGGTGAGCACTCAAGAAATGGTAGCAGTTTTTCATTGTAGGAGTATTACTACCATGTATGTCAAGGCAGCACTGGCACACCAGATAAGAACATTTAATAACTTTTAGCTGTGACGATGGTGATGACAGTGATGATGAGCCTTATCATGATGGTGGCAGTGGCTGCTGCTGCGAGCTTGGGTGCCTGATGTTGGGATAAGATAATAGGGATGAGATACAGGAAGGCAGCCTTAAGAAGCTCACTCAAGAAAAGCTTCCCTGACATCTTTGTTTCATGCAGTAGGCAAAAATACTGGGTCCACAAAGCTGGCATCCATGTAATCTCTGGGGCTGCTTGTGGCCTTAGGACAGTTTTGTGGGTAACTTGAAAGGTACCTTAAATCGCCCATTCTGAAGAACTTGGAAGGTGGCTCTCAGCTTGGCTTTCCAGAGAACTCTTGACTTAATTATTGCTGCTCTTTATCAATGGGCAGGCTCCATGGTGCAAGCTATCTTTAGATTGGTAGCCTAGGAAACCAGTGAGTACATGCCAGATGTATGAAAGGAGTGGTTTGGGGTGGGTGAGCAGAGACAGGTGCGTGGATTTATGTTTTACTTATTCATTATACATATTTCTTTTGATTGAGGGGAGTGCAACTTTCTCAAGTTCCACTGTTACTAGGGTTCGCTAATTATTGGAGGAGAAAGGGCTGCTTCCAGAGCTCCTAGAAGAAAGACGGGTTTAAAGTATACCAGTTATCTTTGCTGAAGGAGAACCACAGTGTGGTGGAAAATGTGTTGCTTGGGGGAGTACATTTTCATTGTGCGTCGCCTTACATATCCACAAATGGACAGGAAAAAAAAATAGATGATTCTTCCTATACCTCCAGGTTATGGTAAACCTCTCTTGCTTTCGTATTCTCTTTCAGAGCTGACTTTGTTCTGGGTCCTAAGCCCCAGTCAGTAGAGGAAGGCTCCCTTTATGTGTAGCCTTCTAGGGCTGAGGCCTTGGTCATGTGACTTCACATCCTTGGGGTGGGTGTATCCCACGCCACCAAGGCCATTGGAAGGCCTCCATGCATTTTCCCAGTCATTGTGAGTAAATAGGCTGTTCCTCCGACTGGAAGTTGAGAGCAAAGGGAAGACTAAGCTCATGTTTTCTGTAATTATCCTGGTTCCCTGGTAGGTGCTGGCTAGAAGGGCATTTCTACAACAAGCAGCAATTGAAAGAAACAACAACCTGTAGAAATTAGCTGTGGAAGGTCAGTCATTCCAAGACTTAGGGGGGACTGTAACAAAGGGTCCTCTTCATATCACCACTTGTTCCTTGTCAGTTGGTTTGCATTTGTTAAGTTTCCTTTTTTAAGTTCTAGGCACTTGAGCGTGTACACACCTGTCCCTGCACTTTATTCTCTGCATCCTGCAGGAATGTGGCTGAGGGTCATGTGTATAAATGCCTTACCTTCAGCACTTTTTCATCCAGCCCCTTGAGCTGCTGCCACTGCTGCTTTACGTGGGCATTTCTCCCTGTTTTCTGGGGCTCCAAGTTCCAAGAGGAATATCACGGTACCCTGAGGAAAGGGGCTTCCTTTACCTTTGGATTTCCATTTCGCTGCACAGCAGCTCACTGGACTGTCCAGTTCAGCTCTTCTCAGAATAGTCCTGCAAGCTAGCACTGAGCCAAGGTCAAGTTTCCATATTTATTTGTGGGGTTTATGACCAGTGAGTGAGGAGAACAGGTTGACCTCCTGCCCTGTGACTGTCCTCCCTGGACAGGGCTCTTGGGGTGCTGTCTTGGGCACAGGAGGTCAGGTGTGACCTTTAGGCCAAGGCTGCATTAGATTTGTGGAAAAGAATGTGAAGCCCGCCACGACACAGGGACTCCTGACTGGTTGTGTGGTGTTTGGCTACACCTCACAGCCAGTACTGTGTTTGCTCAGATGGACACATGTGGAAACCAAGCTAGGATCATCTTCCCAAATTTCTTACTCCCTGCTTGGGTTTGACCTGAAAAACAATGTGCAAAGTACACTGTGGTCCGCACCTGTTTTTTTTATTCCCCTTTTCCATGGTCAGTTTGCAGTGAACTGAGGGATTAATCCTGTTTGCTTGTCTGCTTGTTACCTTCTTTTGGGGTTGGGTTCTTGCTATCCAGTCATAACTGTTCATTGACATTAAGGACAGTTGGTGCTGCTGCTCATTTAGGGTCCGCTCTGGACCTTTTAGACACTAAATGTGAAACAGGGTCAGGTGGGCACAAAATATTCAAATTTAGGAGGAAGAGTTCGCTATGATTTTTGGTTATATTTGTAGACTTTCTGAAAAGTTAGGAGGAGGAGTGATAAAAATACTTGTAACATTTTTGAGCACTTATTATGCTCCAGGCACTGTTCTTAGTATACTGCCTGTATATTACCTCATTTGCAGACCTCCACAAAGGTCATTTTTGTTTTATCTAATTCTTCTTTCCCTTGGTTCTAGCCGATTTCACCTTTGGTTGACTATAGATATTGGATAAAGTATTTTAGCAATATCTTAGGTTATTGAAATGGTAGAGTGATACCAAGTCAGAGCTGAAAGAAACCTCAGAGATCATCTATTTCTCCCTCGTTTTTCCATATGAGCAAACTGAGACCCAGAGAGAAAAAGTAACTTGCCCAAAGTCACACAGCTAAATAGAAGCTGAACTGGGTCTCCAGACTCCCTGTTCACTGTCTTTCTATAATACCACACGTGGTCTCCTTCTACCCCTAACAATTCCAGCATAGAAGGACCTGGACTTTTGTTCTTGCCAACTAGTAGAGAAACAGGAATCTTGTGTGTTTTGACCATCATTCTCTATTGCAGCCTTGAACATGAGGATCTCATGGCTGCAGGCCTCCTCTCTAACTGACTGTTATAGCAACTGCTTTTCGATGTTTTTCTGCCCTTTCTTCCTCTCTTCCATAGAAGAGCCTGGCCCCAGCTCCCCCGTGGCTGGCTGCTTGCCTTGGGCAGGTAGTGCAGGGAGGCATGTGTGCTCAGTGAGCCTGTGTGGAGAGCCAGCGTGTTTTGCCAGGGGGTAATGGTTGTTTGGAAATGGGGCCCATTCAGCTGGGGCTATAACTGATGTCACGAGCCCCATACAACTGTTCACTAGGATCAGACACAGACATTCCTCCAAATCAAGGCCTGTGTCTGATCCTAGTGAACAGTTGTATGAGGCTCCAGGGCAAGGGACCAATATCAGAACCCAGAAACTTTCTAGCAGAGGTGACAAAGGCGAAAGAGGGAAAAAGTCAACATAATCTGCCAGCCCAGGGGGGAAGAGATCAGTGCATCTTGGTAAATAGTGAAGAATAATAGAAAGTGCTGGATTAAGTGTCAGCCAGACCTGGGCCTCGGTTATAGGTTTCATCACGGACTGGTTGACAGAACCTAGTAGTTTTGGCTAGTCAGGAGCTTCTGTGTGCCTCAATCTTCTTATATAATAAGACACATAGTGTGGTAGTTAAGAGTGTAGGCTCTGGAGCCAGACTGGCCAGGTTCAAATCCAAGCTCTGCTGCTTTATAGCGACATGGCCTTGGGCAAGTTAATTGACATCTCTAGGCCTGTTTTCTTCTCTGTAATTTGGGGCTAGTATCTAATTTGTACGGTTCTTGTGAGAATTAAATGATGGCTACATGTGAAGTATTTAGAGCAGTGTCTGGTGCGTAGCAAGTACTTAGTAAATATGAGTTATGGCTGTTATCATCTGTAAGATAGGGTTGATCTTTGCCCTTCCTGACTCATAGGGTAACATGAGCATCAGGTGAAATAAGGCATGGGAATAGTGAGTGCTATCTAAGTGGGAAGAATTGTCTTGAGAGCATGCCCATTCAAAGGTTTATTAACCCATTGTTTCTAGGACTAGATATTCATGGGTATTTTTTTGGCTATCCAGAAAAAAAGGAAGAATGGTTGGTTTATATGTTACATAAATGCTGAGGCCATCAAGCAAAGCAGATTATGCTTTTTCCCTCCCAGTGTACTCAAGGGTGCTCGAAAGCCTTGAAAGGCATGCATTGCAAATAAAGTGATTGGAGGATTTGAAATGAAAAACAATGGTACTCTTCCCTCAGGGCTCTTATCTTAGTTAATGACACTGCAGTCTGTCTGGTGACTCAGGTTAAATCCCTTAAAACCTTGATGCATTTCTATTTCCCCCTTTCCCATCATCACAGTCTGAGTCCTCTTGATTCTCTCATTCATTATGTCTTCCATCTGTTTCTTCCCTTTCTTTTTTGATTCCTCTGTCCTAATTCATCTGGTTGTTCATCATCATCATCATCATCATCATCATCATCATCATCATCATCATCATCTGGCTTACTACACCAGCCTCCTGACTGAGCTTCCATTCTCTAGTTGTCTTCATGTTCTGTCCATTCTTTATACTGCTGCTGGAATGATACAAATAAAACACATGTCGGGTCATATGATCTTGGTCTTAACCTTTCTTTCCAGCCTTGTCCTCTAGTACATTCTTCCATATATGTACCATGTATTTACCTGCTTCTCTGAGTTTATATTTTTGTTCATGCTGCACCCTCAGCCAGAAATAGTCTTTCTTTTCTCTTTCTGTTGACATACTAGTCATCATTCAAGGCTGAGCCCAAACTCTTCCTCTTCTGAAGCTTTCTTCAAGCCTCCATGCCAAATTTAGGTACTCTTGTCTGTTTTAGCATTTTATTCTGCCTTGCATTATGTAATTATTTATGTATCTTCTCCACTCGTTGGATTGCATGTTCCTCGAATGCAAGGTCTGTGTTTCTGTTAATGTTTCGATCCCCTACATTATCTAGTACATACTAGACTCCTAATCTTTAAAAACAAATTGAGTCTAGTCCAGTCCCTTTGTTTTTTCAGACAAGGAAACTGAGGCTAGAGTTCATTTTGGGATTTGTTGAGTTTCAGATGTTTGAGACATTGAGGCTAGAATGTCCAGCAGGTAATTGAGATGTATGTTGATTTAGGAAGCAGCCATTTAGAGAAGAAAGTGGAGGAGATGAGAACGTCATGCAAGCTAGGAAAGAGAGAAGAAAAGTATTCTGTGATATGTCTACTTTTGGGGGCAGAAAAGAAAGACTGAGTGATGCAGTCACTCAGGGTATTGGAACACCCTCCCTACTCACCTGATCTGGCCCCCAATGACTTTTTATACCCCAAATCAAGGAAATATTGAAAGGAAGGTATTTTGATGACATTCAGGACATCAAGCGTCATACGACGACAGCTCTGATGGCCATTCCAGAAAAAGAGTTCCAAAATTGCTTCGAAGGGTGGACTAGGCACTGGCATCGGTGCATAGCTTCCCACAGGGAGTATTTCAAAGGTGATTGTAGTGATACTCAGCAATGAGGTATGTAGCACTTTTTCTAGGATGAGTTCGCTAATGTTAATTGTCTGACCTTCGTATCATACAGCCTTTACAAAGGAGGCTGATCTTTGTATTCACTTCGAAAGATGTTCACAATATATTGTTAAAATTAAAAAAAAAGTTGCAGAACAACATGTATGATAGAAACCTATTGTAAGAAAACAAAGTCTTTTATATGTGCATGTTTATGAGCACATTGTAAAAGTCTAGAAGAATATACAGTTGACCCTTGAACACCACAGGTTTGAACTGTGTGTGTGTGTCCACTTACATGCAGATTTTTTTCAGTAACTATACAGTCAGCCCTCCATATCCTGGGTTTTGCATCAATGGATTTAACCAACTGCAGATTGAAAATGGTATTTTCTGTCTGTGATTGGGAATCCACGAATGCGGGGGCTGACTATATGCATTGTTCTACACCATTTTACATAAGGGACTTGAGCATCTGTGGATTTTGGTATCTGTGTGGAGGTCCTCGAACCAATCTCCCATGGATACCGAGGGATGACTGAATTTTGGGGTGGTCAAAAGTTATATGTGAATTATCAGCTGTGTGTGGGGAGGGTTGGCATCCCTAACCTCCAATGTTGTTCAAAGGTCAACTGTACACCAAATAGTCCTTACTCCTGAGTGATTAGGAGAAGGGGGCACTCTCACTTTTTTTAATACAATTTTTTTTATTGGGGAATATTGGGGGACAGTGTGTTTCTCCAGGACCCATCAGCTCCAAGTCATTGTCCTTCAATCTAGTTGTGGAGGGCGCAGCTCAGCTCCATGTCCAGTTGCCGTTTTCAATCTTTAGTTGCAGGAGGCGCAGCCCTCTGGCAACCTTGCTGTTGAGAGCCCACGCTCTAACCAACTGAGCCATCCAGCCACCCCTCTGGAAGCTCAGCGGCAGCTGGTTGTCTTCAATCTAGTTGTGGAGGGCACAGCTCACTGGCCCACATGGGAATCGAACCAGCAACCCTGTTCAGAATTCACGCTCTAATCTATTGAGCCATTTGGCCACCCCTCTCTCACTTTTTACTTAACACATTTCTGTATTGTTTGAATTTGGTGTAGTATATATTTCTTTAGTAATTAAGAAAATAAAAATTTAAAGAGAAAAGGTAATTGGGAGCCTGGGAAAACTGTTTCAGTAGAATAGATTCCATGGATGAAGGAAGCCAACTCACAAGAGACGATTTGGCAGCTGAGAAAACATCATGTTTTGGGAGGCTGTGCTTCCAGGAGCCTTGTCGCTTGTGTGGCTAGTGGGGAGAGAGGACTGCTGGAATGAGCTAGCCACCCCTTGGCCAGGAGGTTCAGCTGAAAGGGTAAGTAGAAGAGGAGTGAAGTGGCCCACAGGCAGAGTGTGTGCAGGGGGCAGGACCGGCTGGGTGCTGAGCTGCAAGGAAACATCAGTATGAGGCACAGAGTAGGGCAGTTGAGAAGGGACAAATTAGATGTCGATTTTAGGAGTAGAGAAGTTTCCCAAAAAAGGTTAAGATCTCAGGCCAATTAAGCCTCCAATAAATGGAATGGTTGGGGCATAGGCTAGACTTCCTAATTGACTTCTATGACTAACTGAGGATTAAGGAAGCCCCTCTTTGTTTAAGTTTTGGTTGCCAAAAATGTTTTGGCAGTGGCCCACTTATCTTAATGGCTCAGGGAATAGCCTGGTGAGTGACCAAAATGGAATTTTTGTGACTCTTGCAGGCCTCTGAGTTGTCTGCTGGACCTGTCACCAAGTTTGGGACCAGAAGTGGAGATGGAGAAGGTGGAGGCCAGGAGTCCTCAACTCTGGCTGCACCCTACAGTTCCTAAGGAATTGTTTAAGAAATATCAGTGCCTGTTCCCTCCACCCCATTCTTATGTAGTCGTTGGACTGGGGCTAGGGCATCAGCATTTTTAAAGCTCCTCAAGTGATTCAAATGTGCAACCAGGATTAGGAAACGCTAGTGTAGAAGACTGGATTAAATGTGTTCTGAGCCTAAACTGGCCCTCAGAAGCATGTGCACGTGCACATGTGTACATGTGACAATATCACAACATGTATTTCCTCCTCTGTATCCCCAAAACCTTTGGGTGGGTGATTACTAGTATTGAAGTGCTCGTCCCATTGGGTGCTAGTTAATTGCTAGTCCATTGGGAGAGATCTGACATCTAAGATGTAAGATCCAGGAGTTCCTTGGTAATATAGTAACTGTACTTAGTGGGCTTCATAGCAAGCTAGGTTAAGTCACTCACCCTGACTTATGCAGCTTGTAGGACGGATGCCAGTAGTAGGCCCAGTCTGTCCCTTTCCCAGTACAGAGCAGAGCTCCTGGCATCTAGGTGTTTAATCAATGTCACATGAAATGACAAGAACTTTGTTTTCTTGTGCAATGCTTCTTTTTATTAAAAGCTCAGGAATGGTAAAATCTGACATTCGAAAAGTCTGGTGGGAGAGAGGTTTGAGGAGAACTGCCTGACATGTGAAAAGCTTATGATAAACTAGGCCCTCTGTGGAGAATCTATTACTCAACATTTGTTCTGCAATTACTCCAGCCTAGCATCATACTAGAGACTGTGAAATACGCAAGAAATATCAGGTATGGTTTCTGCCCCCCAGGGAGCTTGTTATCAAAGCTCATTCATAACCTAATTGCTGTATTTTTCAAGCGGCAGGTTATATGCAGAACTTATAAGAGGAAGTGCTCAAGGTCAGAGGGCCTTTTGAGTTCCTGTAGTTCAAGCCCTTCATTAATTCTGCAGCCAGGGAAAGATGCCTGGAGCAGGAAACTACTTACTCAAGGTCACACCACTTGGAATGGCAGAGCCAGAGCTGGCATGCCAGGGCGCCTTCCTTTGAGGTTCTGTTACACTGTTCTGTCAATCAGTTGAAGGACAAGGGAACCTAATGGCTCATTTTAAAACTTGAACGAGAATTCCAGGCTTTCTTATGGTTGAGGGAGAGTGGTTTAAGTTTTAGTCTTTCTTAAAACCTTGCCTGGGAAAGGCCAAGACTGGTTACCACTGGAATTATAGCTGAGACCTAAGAGGCCTAAAAATGGCTTATTTCCCCTTGACTGAAACAACCTTGAATGAAACAGCCCCTCTGTGTCTAAATATGTCACTTTTTTACTCTTTCTATGGGACTTTCCCAACCTTAGAGTGTTTATGACTTTTCTGGCTCAATTGCTCCTTAAAAAAAAAAATCTTTGTGACATTTACCTTAGAGGCAGGAGGTACCTGGTCTTATGTGTGGGCCTGAGAATTAGTGCAGTAGGGCAGGTTCCCAGTGGTGCCAGCATTAGGCTTGTTCTTTTAACCTGTTGCTTGTTAGTTTCCAAGTCAGAAATTTATCTCCAAGTCTTTCTATGAAGAGTCAGGTGTAATTCAAGGTAGAGATACTGGGTTACTCTTCCCAGAGCCCTGTCCCTACCCAGACAGGATTAGGGACCTGGCAGCTGTGCCTTTCAGTTTGCCAGATTATGCTAACAGTCACAACTAATATTTCGAATACTTACCATATACCCGGCACCCTGTGGGATCGACACTCTTATTGGTATTTCCATTTTACAGATGAGGATAAGATTCAGAGAGGTTAAGTAACATGCCCAAGATCACACAGCTGGAAAGTAGCTGGGCTAGTATGGACGTCTAGGTCTGGCTGACTCCAAAGCCGGTGTTGTTAATTGTTGCTAGGCTAATAGAGTTTAGAGTCCTGTGTACAGTTCTTTTCCACAGTGGGGTGGACTATGTTAGGAGACCTGCCAGTCACCAGCACTGCGGAGTCAGATATATTCACTTTTGTTCACTGGGGTTCACTTTCTGCATTTGTAAATGAGAGGGTTGGACCAGGTGATATCTAATATCCCTTCTACCTCTGCCATTTGGTGACACTAGGTTCATTTCTTACTTCTGGCAGAATGGGAAAGTCAGAGAACTGGAGGAGGGTCAATAGACATCAGAAATACAAAAATGGGGAGAATCTAAGTGCTCCTAGGAGCTTCCCGGATGGGTCAGTTAACCTCAAACGCTTTACCATGCTTAGGCAGTTACACATTGGTTCTGTTTTTCCTTGGAAATTTATAAAGAAATGGAGTTTCTTTTTAGTTAGCTCCTTACCCACATCAGAAATACTTGCTTTCTTAAAATGGCTATTGTTTACTTTCAGGCCTTATAGTCTCTAAAATTATTTCTAAAGATCAAATAAAGCCTGAAAGGTAACAGGGCACTTAAATATGGGGTGCTCATCTTTTATGCTCTATGTTGGAATTACTAGAATTGGTGTTCTGGTTTGCAAGAGGGCTTTGGGACACAGTGGTTTCCTTTTTTTTTTAGAGAAACCTGTGCTTCCTGGGATGTCACAACCTAAGGGTTCTCTCTTCTTCTTCTTCTCTTTCTTCTTCTTCTTCTTCTTCTTCTTCTTCTTCTTCTTCTTCTTCTTCTTCTTCTTCTTCTTCTTGTTTTTTTTTAAAGATTTTATTGGGGAAGGGGATCAGGACTTTATTGGGGAACAGTGTGCACTTTCAGGACTTTTCTCCAAGTCAAGTCGTTGTCCTTTCAATCTTAGTTGTGGAGGGCGCAGCTCAGCTCCAGGTCCAGTTGCCGTTGCTAGTTGCAGGGGGCACAGCCTACCATCCCTTGTGGGAGTCGAGGAATTGAACTGGCAACCTTGTGGTTGGGAGCCCACTGGCCCATGTGGGAATCGAATTGACAGCCTTCGGAGTTAGGAGCACGGAGCTCTAACCGCCTGAGCCACCGGGCCGGCCCCAGTGGTTTCTTTAAGAGAAACAATCTAAACAGCAACTTGTACCTGGAACTTTTATTTCTCTTCAGATTTTAAGAGCAGGTAGAACATAATTCAGGTTAGTGTAGTTTATCTTTCATTTATCTGTTTTGTCATAAAAAATAATCTTGCATTCAAGAACACTTAAGGTTAATCCATGAAACCTATATGATGCTGCAGTTAGAGTGGTATTTTTTATCTTAAAAGTATTTGTATGTTATTGTTGGGGTATGTGGATGTGTGTGTTCTTGTACATGGAAGCCCTTATTTTGGATGGCATATATAGCCACTGGTTTCAGGCAGGGCTCTGAGGGCTGTCCCCAAAGCCAGGCTCTTGTCTCTTCTGCCCATTCAGATTAGTTAGGAGGAACAAAATCATTGATGTGGGGACAGGAAGGGGAAGCCATGACAGGTGGGCTGTGATGGCAGTAATGCTTGACACATAGTGCTGCACAAATGTTAGCCTTCTGCTCACTGGTACCAGGTTAAAGCCCTTGGGATACTCGTCACTTGTGGTCCATCAAGTCAGTTTGCCCAGCAGTGTTGCCATATGGCAACCTGGTGGCATCAAAACCCAAGAAGAACATCCTGTTCTTTAGCTGCCAATCCTGTACCACAAGCTGACTCGCCCTTATTCTCACCTGGGTCTGGGTAAGCTCATATGGGTATGTATGTTGTGGCCAGGAATATCCTGCTTTTCGGAAAAGGAACAGATGAAATGAGGCCACACAGTGGCAGTAGTCTTGTGGAATTTTTTGAAATATTGCTCAGTCATGCCATAAAATGGCACCCGCATTTTATCTGGCTACATCGCAAACACTACTTGGATACTCTGCTGGTTTGCTGATTTTCAGTCCTGTCTTCACATGATTGTTTGCATTCCCATTCTCATTTTGATGTGTGGTCTCAGAAGGAGAGTGGAAATCCATAGCTTCATACAGGTAGTGCCCACTTCCCGCCTTCATTTCAGGAACTAGCCTCCTCTGTTTCTTTTCTTCTAGCTTGATGTAGGGCTTTGGAGTCAGATCTGGGTCTGAAGCTAATTTTTGTCACTCATGAGCTGTGTACCTTTAAGAAAGTCACCTAATCACTGTTACCCTGTTTTTCATTTGTAAAACGGGGCTAAGAATTTTATCTACCCCATCAGCTTATGGAGAGAATTAAATGAGTTAATACTTGTGAAGCAGTGGGAATAGTGTGCAGTACATAGTGGTTGTTCAAAAAATATTAGTTGCTGTCTTCCTCCTTCCCTCCAAGAAATGGAGTCAGTGACAAAAGCCTTTCTTCTAATACCTCATGAAGCTCTCCTGGCATTTGTCTGCCCCAAGGGGCTGAGGTTTGCCTTTTCTTTTGATGATGAGTAGATGTCAAGAACTCTGGATTTCATCTTCACAGGAAGCTTGAAGTTGTTGACTTGATGCCAGTTAGAGTTGGTAAGACTAGGGTAGAAATCTCCAGAGAAAGGGTGTGTGCTTCTGGTAATTGCTCTGTAGACATCAGGGTGTGTGGGTAATGAGCTGTATGTTGGGTGTGGCAGTTCCGTGTCCAGCATTGGGGAAAACATGGGTGAGAGTCATTGGCTCCTGTGGCAGGTGATTCCCTGACTTTACCCTTGAGATGGCTTGGAGTCCAATAGATGGAACCTAGGAGCTCTTTGTAATAGGCCTATTAACTAGTTCTTCACAGTGATAATAACAGCTTGCATTTATTTAGCTCTTACTTTGTGCCAGTCCCTTATCTTAGTGCTTTACATGTACTAACTCATTTAATCCTCACAAGAATTCTAAAAGGTAGGGCGCAGAACAACTAAGTAGCTTGCCCAAAGTCACATAGCTAGTGGTGGAGTTGGGTTTAGAAACTAGGCAGTCTGACACTAGAGCTTAACAAACTACCCTGTACAGTCTCTAGTTGTTTTGTTTTTTCTTTAACTTACGTGTTGTAATTGTTAGTTGCTGGTGTCTGTAAATGCAATTGACTTTTGTTCATTATTTTTGTATCCAGCAACTTTGCTAAATGCTTTTAAATTAATTACAGTTAATTTATCTGAGGATTCTTTTGGGTCCTCGATGTTGGTAATCATAATCTGCAAGTAATGAGAACATTGTCTCTTACTTTGTAGCCATTGCATTTTTAAAATACCCTTTTCTTACCTTACTGTTCTGGTTAAGATCTCTAATATAATGGTTAATACAAGTTGCAATAGTGGGTAACTTTATCTTGTTCCCTGTCTTAAAGGTTATGCTTTCTGTGTTTTACCAGTAGCTATGATGTTTGCTGTAGATTTTTTTGGCTGACACCCTTTATCAGATTATAGAAGTTATCTTCTGTTGGAAGTTTGCGAAATTGTTGTTGGTTTTTTTAAAAATCATGAATGGATGATGCATTTATCAAAGTCTTTTTCTTCATCTTTTGAGAGGATCACATTGCTTTTCTTTAATCTTTCAATGTGGTGAATTACATTCAGTAATTTTTTAATATTAAACCACCTTTTCACTCCTGGAATCAAATTGCCTTGGTCATGATCTATTATCTTTCTTATTCCTGGATATGGTTTGCTAGTATATGATTTGGTGTTTTAGAGCTATGTTCATGAATGAGTCTGGCTCTAGCTTTCCTTTTTCATACTGTCTCGGTCAGGTTTTGGTGTTAAATTTTTGCTAGCTTCATTAAAAAGGTTGGGTAGTGCTTCCTTTTTTTCTAAACTCTGCAATAGTTTGCGTGAAATTGGAATTATTTGTTTCTTGTATGCTTGCTAGAAACTGCTGGTAAAACTATCTGGGCTTTGGTGTCTTCTTCGTGGAAAGATTTTGGACTACTGATTCCATTTCTTTAATATAGGAAATTTCAAGTATTCTATTTATTCTTTAATCGATGTTGGCAGTTTGTATTTTTCTAGGAATGTAACTACTTTGTCTAAATTTTCAAATTTATTGGTTTAAAATTAGTATTAGCCTCCTAACTATAGAAAATGCAGAAAACACTATGAAACTACAAGAACACTAATTGTCAGATGGGTAATAGACTTATTGGGGTTATCACTTTCTGAGGTATATAAATGTCTAATCACTATGTTTTGTACACCGAAACTAAGAAAAAAATTAAAAATTAAAAAAAAGAAATGGTACATATACTCGTATACAATGTAACATTTACTCAGCCATAAAAATGAATGAAATCTTGTGATTTGCAACATCTGTGCACCTAGAGTGTATTATGGTTAGTGAAATAAGTCACACAGAGAAAGGCAAATACCATATGATTTCACTTATATGTGTAATCTAAAATACAAAAAAATGAAATGAAACAGAAACAAATACATAGATACAGAGAACAAATTGATGGTTGAAGATGGGAGGGGATAGATGAAAAAAGGTGAAGGGATTAAGTACAAATTGCCAGTTAGAAAAGTAGTCAGAGATGGAAAGTGCAGCATAGGCAATAGAGTCAATAATGTTATCATAACTATATATGGTGTTGGATGGATACTAGAGTTATTGGGGTGATTGCTTCATAATTTATATAAATGTCTAATCACTGTGTTGTACTCCTGAAACAAATATGATATTCCATGTCAACTGTAATTGAAAAATTAAACATTTTTCAAAATTAAAAATAAAAGACGTGCACCCCCATGCCCATTGCAGCATTATTTACCGTAGCCAAGATATGGAAACAAACCTAAGTGTGCATTTATGGGTGAATGGATAAAGAAATCATTACACACACACACACACACACACACATTTTTATTCAGTCATATAAAAAAAGAATGAAATCTTGCCATTTGAGACAACATGGATGAACCCCAAGGGCATTATGATAAGTGTAATAAGTTAGAGAAAGACAAATACTGTATGATCTCTTCTATATGTCTAAACAAACAAACAAAAAAACCTAAGCTCATAGGTATAGGGAACAGATTGGTGGTTGCCAGAGGCGGGGGATGGGGTAGATGAAATTCGTGAACTGTTTTTCTTTATTTTTAGTTTAAATAGAAGACTTACTTTAAATACACACACACACACAAAGAAAGAAACTGCAGACGTTACACAGATGTTTTCATCCATATTACTTATTTTTTAACAATCAATCTTGCCAGAAGTTTACGTTTTATTTAATCTTTTATAGGAAGCAATTTGGACTTTGTTAATCCTCTCTATAGTGTGTTAGTTTTCTATTTTGTTAATTTATGCTAATTTTAAAAATTGTTTTATCCTTCATATTTTGAGTTTTCTTGTTCTTTTTCTAACTTATTTGGATGCCTAGCTATTTTATTTTCAGAGTTTTCTTATTTGACTCTAAGCATTAAAGGCTAATAATTTTGTGCTTCCTACTGCTGTAGCTAGATCCCACAAATTTCTATATGTAATATTTTGTTATGTTGTTCAGGTCCAAACATTTTGTAATTTCCATTGTGATTTCTTAAGCCATAGGCTCTTTAGAAGGATTTTAAAAAATTCTAAACATTTCTTTAGTTATCATTTTATTACCGATTTCTAACTTAGTAACTCATCAGAGAATGTGGCTTGTGTGGTCTGTTTCTTTGAAATTTGTTGAGACTTGCATTAAGGCTCAGCAGGAAACCAGTGTCTGCTAGATCAACCCTGTTAATTTTGCTGCTCTTCAACAGCCTTACCCGATTTTTTTGTTTGCTTACTCTTATAAATTATTGGAAGAGTTGAAATTTACTACCACAAAGGTGCAATATCTATTTTTTCTTTTAGTACTGTCAACTTTATATATTTTGAAGCTATGTTATGAAGTGCACTAACTTACTATTTACATTTCTTTGCTCCATCCATTGGCCAAATATTCAATATAGGGGTTCCCATTGCAACTTAGCCTGTAGGTAGATTAATAAGGATGACTTGGTGAAAAGAAAAGCATCCTTCTAGGTGGCCTGGGTAAATTGGATTTTGAGCTCCAGGGAAGAAAACACATTTAAAATCAGAATTATACCTTCCTGGTTATAGAATTAAATTCTTAAAGCAATTTGACTTTGCCAAACACAATTAACACCCTCGTTTCCTCAAGTGCCAGAGGCTTTTGTGGTCATTAAAGTAGTTTTGAAAGCTGTATTCCTTTTGGATTGGGTGAGAGGTTGGGAAGGAGAGCTTTGTTTCTCTTGGGCCTTATAGGCCTTGCTGTTTGTTTGTCGCACAGGTTTCAGACCCTTAGGCATTCTTCCTGTTGCCTAGCATTTTCTGTGGGACCTGACCCAAAACCCGTTAGCTCTTTGCCTTTTGGATTTCAATAGCTGTAATTATGTGGGTAGTCCTTATTCACCTTCCACCTGGTGGGTGAGGTGTGCAGAAATTGAGATAATAGTTGCATAGGGGTTCTAAATAATTCATCAACTCCTCTGCTCACTCTGCGGAAAGAAAATAAAGTCTGTGGGAGACAAGTGCCCACAAGGACCAAGCAACAGAAATGATGGCGATGACTGCACTTTTTATTAGATTTTTGAATACAATCAGACTACATGAAGCTGGAAGTCATATGGAGAAACAAATTACATTTGGTCACATTTGGGTGGGAAAGGGACTTTTCAGCTCCAGCTCTTGAGCCTCCATGGTATTGTTAAATCTCATTTCCAGGCTCTGTCAGGGCAACCCCTGATTCTGATTCTATTTCCTAAATAAGCACTTCTCTTCACTCGTGCCTCTGTCCCTCCCAGAGAGTTTCAAAGAAGAGGGTCAAGTGAGCCATTTCTGGCTGTCCTTTCCTTTAAATACAGCAATAATCCTCTTTCTCCCTCATCATTTTAAAAAATAAACTTTTTTGATTATAGAAATAACGTGATCATAAATTTAAAAATTGTAAAAATACAGGAGTGTATAAAAAAAGTGAAAGTTCATGGGAATCCATCTCTCCACCCCCATTCTCTTCTTTTTAAAGACCTGGGCTAATGTCAGTCTCTCCTCCCCACCCTCTGATTCTTCCTTCAAATTTGCTTTTCTCACAAAAGTGTAGTGTGTAAGAAATTCTAACCTAATGGAGGTAGGCAGGGGCTCTAGATTTTACAGTATATGGCTGCATGAAATAAAGGTCAGGGCTTGAAGGAACTGAATTTGGAGACACCAATTATTCATTCAATTATTCAGTTATTTAAAATGGATAAATTATAAGGCAGGGAATAAGATTTTAGGTCCCCACATTCTGATCTGGCTGTGTTTATGTGTGTTGGGGGGATAGGTGGATAAGAGGCATAGTCCAAATCAGAGCATTTTTTTGTGAAACTGCTTTGTAAACTGTAACATGTCCTACAATTATGAGATTAGCATTAATATTGGTGCTGACTCGAGTGTGGTCTGGTGTGTTTGTCTAATCAGTATCTGTTAGTGGGTCATTACACAAGGAACTGACAAAATGGCATCTTGTGCCTCTTGTTACTTCTGTAACAATTCCACACGTTTATTTTATTGCCCTTAGTAGCTTAATATATACCACATCAAAAAGGTAGAAAAGCAGAACTCAACCTTAGAGAACAAAGAGCAGAACAAATGTAACTTATTGTTGTGATGATATACATAGTTAACACCTAATGTAGGCAGTTGAAGAAGCATATAAACATTACCTAGTATTGCCTTAAATACAATGAAGTGGGTGACAGCACTCTATAAACTGTAAAGCTGGGAAATAATACAAAGGCTTATTGTCATCATGACTAGAGAGATTGGCTGTCACCCAGCGGCTTAGCTGTGATATGCTTCCAGGCAGTTCCAGAGGGGTCCTATAAGCCCCTTTCCTGTACAGTTGCTAGAAAGTGCCACAGAAATACAGTCTCCTGATACCTGTAAAAGCCAGGCAGCTGAATGTAACAGGACATTTGTCAAGAAGATGGAAGATAATGACCAATTTTTGGTACACAGATAGCTGCCTGCTGAAACAATGCCTGTATTGAACTATTTTGGAGTGGGAAGAAGCATTACTGTGACAACAAATTACTTATATTTAATTTAGAAGAAGGAGAGCAGTGCAGCTTAATGGTTCAGAAGCTGGTGAGAAAAATTGTTGGCATTGTGTATATGTTAAAATGTGAAATGTTAAGTATGATTTGTTAAATAGTTGAGTACCTCAGTGCATTCTGTATCTTCTCTCTCTTTGATCCAATAAAATACAATATAAATACATGTGAATTGTTTTGTTTTATAGGGTGCCCCAAATGAAATTCACAGCTTTAATTTGTTGAGATACAAAAAATGTCATGTGTTTAAGAGAGAGAGAGAGAGAGAGAGAGAGAGAGAGAGAGAGAGAGAGAGACAGAGACAGACCTATTTACTGTGTTTTTATTCCATCCAGATTTAAAATTATGGTAGTTTGGAGTTTCTCATTCTGTAGGTGACTAATCTTCTTTGTGATGGGTAGAGTGTTCATTTGACCATTTCCATTCTTTCAGACCATTTCCATTCTTTCACTGTGTTCATGCCTGAGAGAATGAGTAAACAACAGTTTGTAAGAACTGGGTATTTGCCGCGCATCTGGGAAAGTAGGCCTGAGGCAGCTGGGAAAGGCACAGAGAACCTGGAGAAAGCCTGCAAATAGAGAAGCTTGACTAGAGAGGCTTTCTCTCAGAGAGAAGCACTTTCCTTCCTAAAGATAAAACCAAACAGATGACCCATATTCCCTGGAGATAGGTTTTAGGGTCTTCTTGACCAGGTTCTAAGGTTGGGTAGATAGATCTAGGGGTTCCTTGAGGACTCTTGAGACAGAAGCTTCAAATGCTTTCTGTTCTCTCCTTTTGTGCCTTTCCCTTCCCTTCCTTCCCCTTTACCCAATGTCATGTCCCTGTGTACTTCTAGAACAGGAGAGTAAGTAGGAGACAGGGAAAAGCTTGGAAAACGGAGGACTGACTTCAAGAACACAGGAATACCATCCGCAGCTTCCAGCCCAAGTTACAAATTTGCATATGCCTTCCCCCTTTCTTTGGAGGGCAAAGTTTGATTGGTCGTTATCACAGGGAGGAGGCCATTTCATAGAGTTTATTCAGAGGAGGAAGTTTGAAAGCAATAGCAAGCCAAATCCTAGGCTAACCTTTAAAATGAGGAGTGGCCCAGGATCACAGCTGTTGATGTATCACAGACTTTACCTGGCATACAGTTTAAATTCCATCTTTTTGAATGATCTGGTATTCTGTGTTTTACCAGTGGGCATCATGCCAGATCATGTCCTACCCTCCTCAGAAACTTCTAGTGTTCCAGTTACTTACAAAATAACATCTGAAGTTGTTGGCCTGTTCCTTGTGGCCCTTCACAATGTGGAAATAGACCTTTTAGAAAAAGAGTGCAAATAGAAACACATACTCATTACAGAAAAATTGGAAAACACAAAGGTTGACAAACTTTCTATAAAGGGTCAGCAGATAGTAAATATTTTTGGTTTTGTGGGCCATATTGTCTCTGTCACCACTCAATTCTGCTATTATAGCACAAAATCAGCCATGGACAATGACAATACAGAAATGAATGTGTGTGTTTGTGTTCCGATAAAACTTTATCTGAAGATCAGTTAATGGGCCAGATTTGGTTTGCAGGCTATACGGGGTGATGGTGGTAGTGCCAAAAAAAAAAAAAAAAAAAAAAAAATGTATACACGAGATTTATATTCATCTTTTGTTATCAGTATATATTATTACAGTTTTAACATAGTTTTTTCCTTTCTTAAAATGTGTATACATTTTTTTGGTACCCTCTGTAATTTGCTGAGCCCTGGTAGAGAGAATAAAACACATCCATACTCTTGCTACCAAAAATGTTGACATTTTTGCTTATTTTCTTCTATTCATATTGTTTTGCATGGTTGACTATATATTTTATACTACCAATTTTGTACCCTGATAGTTTTCACTTAATGTCCTCATAAACATTTTCCATGTCATTTAAAAATTGTCATAAGCATAATTCTTAATGGCTCTGTAATACTCCATCTTGTAACAGATCATAATTCACTCAGTAATTTCCTATATTCTCGGTTATAAAAAACATTGCAAAAGAACTGCTTTGTGCATAAATCTTTGTATTTCAAATTATTTTTAGGCTGTTTTCCTTGACGTGGAATTATCAGGTCAAAACATTATGAATGTTGTGAAGGACCTTAATATTGCCTTTACAAAAAGGTGGTACCCATTTACATGCAGTGTAAATGGGTACCACCCACCAGCAGTGTAGAAGAGAGCCCATTCCACCTCATCTTTGCCAACAGATATTCTCACTAAAGCAAAATCTTTTTTTTTTTTAAGCTTTTATTGGGGAAGGGGAACAGGACTCCATTGGGGAACAGTGTGTACTTCCAGGCCTTTTTTTTCCAAGTCAAGTTGTCCTTACAATCTTAGTTGTGGAGGGTGCCGTTCAGCTTCAAGTTGTTGTCCTTTCAGTGTTAGTTGTGGAGGGCGCAGCTCAGCTCCAGGTCCAGTTGCTGTTTTCTAGTTGCAGGGGGCACAGCCCACTATCCCTTGCGGGAGTTGAACTGGCAACCTTGTGGTTGAGAGGACACATTCCAACCAACTGAGCCATCTGGGAGCTCAGTGGCAGCTCAGCTCAAGGTGCCGTGTTCAATCTTAGTTGCAGGGGGTGCTGCCCACCATCCCTTGCAGGAGTCGAGGAATCGAACTGGCAACCTTGTGGTTGAGAGGATGCGCTCCAACCAACTGGGCCATCCGGGAGGCAGCTCAGCTAAAGGTGCTGTGTTCAATCTTAGTTGCAGGGGGCGGAGCCCACCATCCCTTGCGGGACTCGAGGAATTGAACTGGCAACCTTGTGGTTGAGAGCCCACTGACCCATGTGGGAATCGAACCGGCAGCCTTTGGAATTAGGAGCACGGAGCTCTAACCGCCTGAGCCACCAGGCCGGCCCCGCCAAATCTTTTTAAAAATGACACCTGAAAGACAAAAAAATGACACCTGATTTAATATGTAATTCTTTGAATATTAGGGTGGTTGAAAAAATTTTAAGTGGTTATTGATTATTTGTCATATTTCTTCTTCGGCTCGCTCATCCATGAATGCACAGTGGGCCCTAATTCACTTTCCCTTTTGCCCATGTAGTTGTCCCCTTTCATTGAGTTCCTTGTGTCAAAATTCTCTCTCACCCCGTAGGGCCTGGTCCAGATCTGGATTCATCTCCCTGTCCTTGCAGTTCTCTGTTGTTCCTCCCACTCATCTGACCTGTCCACCCCATAGTATCTCTCTTCTGGCCTTTATATCTTTCTGCCTTTTTTGTAGTTTTCTGTATGGGGGCTTTCTCCCTAGGGCAGGGACTCTGAGTCGTGTTAATCTATACTGGCTGCTGGAACCTAGCAGAGACCCTAGTATCCAGTCGCCTGACTAGTCTACTAGTGCATTGTTGGAAGGTTGCATGTGACTTTAAAAATATTGTGATGTTTTAGTTACCTGTGATGTGTTTTTTTTTGTTTTTTTTCCCCTTTGCATAATTTTTTTTTTTTTAGTTTCAGGTGCACAAGACAAAGCAAAACTTAGACGTTTATCATTTATATCCCTCACACTGTGTGAACCCCCCGCCCCCCATCCACTATCCCTCTGTACGTTCCCCAAATTAAAACAACCGAAATGCCCATCAGTAGATGACTGGATTAAGAAACTGTGGTACATTTATACAATGGAGTATTACGCAGCCATAAAGAAGAAAGAAATCTTACCATTTGCAACAACATGGATGGACCTAGAGAACATTATGTTAAGTGAAATAAGTCAGAAAGAGAAAGACCTGTGATGTTTGCAGAACTGTTTGAGATCACTGATAAGAATGCTTTGATGGCTACCTTTGATGGGCTGTATCCGTAAGTCCTATGCACTCTTTGTTTTTATGATATCTGGATCCTCAGGTTTTCCAAGTGATGATAAACAACAATTTTAGCACACATTAGGCTACTCCTCTCTTGCATATATATTAATAGTATAGCATCGCCCTGTCCCTGTAGAAATTTCTGTGATAATGGAAATGTTTTGTATCTGCGCTTTCCAATACAGTAGCCACTAGCCACTTGTGGCTACTGTGCACTTGATAGGTGGTTACTGCAACTGAGAAACTGATATTTTTCATTTTATTTAACTCAATACTTTAAATTTAAGTAGCTACATGTAGTAGTGGCTATCATATTGGACAGTGTAGGATCATATAGAATATTTAAAGGCACAGTCCCTTTTTTATGGCCAAGAGAAGCTCGGTATTTATAGTAATCTATGGTAGCTTTGACATTGTGTCTGCTTAGAATTTTGGAGAGACAGTCCAGATCCTGGTAGAACCATGGAGAGAGGAAGCTGTGAGTTTGGTTCAAAATGGAAACTGCCTCCGGTGGAAGGTCTGTTGGGAAAAGAGGGAGTAGTGCCAGATTGGTAGGGTGGAGGCAGAGTGTGACAAGCTGGAATACCAACAGGATACACTAGGACTTGATATGGGTGGTAATAGGGAATCATTAAAAATTCATGAGAAGAAGAGTGATGGATGAGAGTGGTGGTGCAAGATTACCTCTGCCAGCAGTGGGCCAGCTGCTGGGAGAGGATGTGAGTTATTGGCCCCTCCTTTATTGGGTAGGGCTGGCCAGTAATGATTCACCAACTCCATGAAAACCCAGCCACGTCAGAAAACAGAAACAATTTATTTTACATTGGCTTCCAGTTATTGTGTGCCTTCCTGTGGCTCAGATACATGCCAGCATCAAGCACTGAGTTGGGAGGTGGGAGAGACTGGCCACCTGTGTGAGGGGAGGCAGGTCTGGTCATTGCTACTTAGCCACAGACAGAATTGCCCTCTGTGGTCCTGGTGCCTTGAAAGTATGTTTTACATGGCTCTCTGATTCTTCAGAAACAACCTGGGAGTCTACCCATTCTGTTCCCATTTCCCTGCTTCCTTTAAGGGCTCGTCACAAATTTCTAATTGTTTTATTAGAATATTTTTTTAAAGATTTTATTGGGGAAGGGAAACAGGACTTTACTGGGGAGAAGTGTGTACTTCCAGGACTTTTTTCCAAGTCAAGTTGTTGTCCTTTCAGTCTTAGTTGTGGAGGGCGCAGCTCAGCTCCAGGTGCAGTTGCCATTGCTAGTTGCAGGGGGCGCAGCCCACCATCCCTTGCGGGAGTCGAACTGGCGACCTTGTGATTGAGAGGATGCGCTCCAACCAACTGAACCATTTGGGAGCTCAGCGGCAGCTTAGCTCAAGGTGCATTGTTCAATCTTAGTTGCAGGGGGCGCTGCCCGCCATCCCTTGCGGGAGTTGAGGAATTGAACTGGCAACCTTGTGGTTGGGAGCCCACTGGCCCATGTGGGAATCGAACTGACAGCCTTCGGAGTTAGGAGCACGGAGCTCTAACCGCCTGAGCCACCGGCTGGCCTATTAGAATATTTTTAATCTCATTGCTCTCCCTCCCCATTTTCAATTAAGTTGAACATTTATATTTTTTCCTTCTATCTGCTCCTTACTGCCTCCACTCAGTCCCTTATTACATCGGTTATATTTCTATAACCCTATTGTGACCTTAGCACATGGGCTTCATAATGAACTGCTATTGTTCTAAAGATCTGCCTCGGCTCATTTTGAAGAAAAAGAAAAACACTGTCAAAGAGACTCTTCACTTCACGCTCCCCAACTTGCCCAACTACCTGTACTCCCAATCCCCAGGCACACCTCGGCTCAGGGAGACAGCCTAGCTCAGAAACACCCTCCATTTTGGGAAAACACATTCTAGTTAAGTCATACCTAGAAGGCTTCAGACCATTGACTCAGGCGGGGCCTTGTGAGACAGCTGACAGTTAAATCTCCATGTGTCAGCAGGCCTTGCAATGGAGAGCACAATGCCCCTTTCACTTCACTCACAACTGACAGGTGCTAGTTTTTGAGAGAAAAGGTGGCCCTGCGTGAACCTCACCTCTTCTCCTGCTCTTGAGATACAACTAGAATAACTGTGAGTAGCCCTTCTCTCTCACTCTTGGCATAGTGAAGCAGCTTCTTCACCGTTGTTCCATTAAAGAAAAGAGAAAAATTCTTGTCTTGAGTTGCCATTGTAGGGAAGGAGAAAATTGAAAAAAAGAAAAAAGCTACCTTGAGCTATACACTTAAGATTTTTGTAAAAATCAGTGATCTTTTATGGTTTCTGTCCTGCTCACGGAGGTGGTATAGTTTAAGGGTTAAGAGCATGGATTCTTGCAACACATATTTACTGAGCATGTATTCTCTTCCAGTAATTCTGCTAGATGTTAGAATCAAACACTATTGGATTAAACTTTTGGTTCTGCCAGTTGTTAGCTATTTGAGCTTGGGTGAGGTTTTTGAACTTCAGTTGACCTGTCTGCAAAATGGGCGTAGTAATGCTTACCTTTACATGGTTATTGTGGGGATTAGAGTGTCTGTACACTACAGTTCTTAGGACGTAGAGGAGCTCGGTAAGAGGTAGGTGTTATTATTAAAGCAGTCCATTTATGTTTGTAATCATCTCAAGGTTAAGTCTGTTGATCCAGTGTCCCTTTTCCTCATCCCTCAACATGCTTGCTTTTGCCTTCCTGAAACTGCATATCCTCAGAGTCAGAGACATGGGGTGTGACAGATTTAATAAGGAAGCTTTTTCTTGATGCAAAGATGGTTCCTAGGTACCGGATAACTGAGGAAAGCTTTAGAGCTGCCCTTGCTAAGGAAACCTAAGGTAATTGCCACCTGTCTGAGAGGTTTCTGTTCTGTCTGAAGGAAGGGTGATTGATGACAGCGCCTCCTGCTGGCTTTTTCAAGAGTAAGTCCCTGTAGAAAGGGCATCTCTACTTTCTTTCTGCCCCTGAATGGGTGGGTGGGGGATATTACTTTTGAATCTGGAAGACTTTGTGTTTTATACTTGGAGGTCATGGTCTCTTTACCTTGGTTTGGATGCTCTGTTGGCCTGGCTTTAAGGAAAGCTTTCCAGTTGATTGTTTTTTTTAAACACTTTATTTATTTTGACATCCAATATTATTTTATATTTCAGGTGTACAGCATAGTGGTTAGACATTTATATAATTTAAGAAGTGATCCCCCTGACTAGTCCAGTATGCACCTGGTGCTGTGCATAGTTATTACCATATTATTGACTATATTCTTTATGCTTTACATCCCCATGACTTTGTATCCAGTTGATTTCTCAATCTCAAATAATATTGTAAACCAGTTATTATATCACTTTCCATAGAAAACAAATTAATTTTCACTTAGCAGGGCTGTGTTCTAGGGATTCAATGGGTCTGGATTTTGACTTTCTGTACCACCTGGGCCAGAATTTCTGAGAGTGATACTTGCAGTGTGTGGATTCAAGGGTCAGGGGTGACTCAGAGGATGAGAATTGTGTAGCAGTAACACTGAAATCCCTGAGCATTGCTGAGGGTGTTTCCATGTTTACTGCCCTACCAGGGACCCTAGCAAACAAGAGCAGGGCTGGATCATTGTGACCAGCCTGAAGAGATTATTCATAGATATCAGGATTAAGTGTTTAAGAAATTTTCCTTGTAAGAGCTACCAATGTTCTCTCCTTCAAATTTACCTTGTTTCCCTGAAAATAAGACCGGGTTTTATATTAATTTTTGCTCTAAAAGATACATTAGGGCATATTTTCAGGTGTTGTCCTATTTTTTCATGTATAACAGTCTACATTTATTCAAACACAGTCATGTCGTGTTCTGGAACATCGTCATAACGTGCTAAATGCATCCGTCTGGCTGATGATCTTAACTGGGGCTTATTTTCGGGGTAGGTCTTATTTTCAGGGAAACACTGCACTCATCTCTGTTGCTTTTTCTTTTGGAAGAATGGGAAGAAATATACTCTTGAGAAATTGCTTGTGCTACAAAACTATACGTTAAACCCTACTTTAAGTGCAGAAGGGCAGCTTGCCTCACTGTTCTAAGGAATTCCATGGAGAGCCTCTTGAAAAAATCCTTTGGTAATGTGAATTATAGCCTTCAGATTTCTTGGTTGTTAAGTATTGATTTTAATGTATTGAGTTTGCTCCAAGTACTTTACCCATGTTGTAGGCTACAACCTCCTTTTAGTGAAATGACTAGATATGTTCCTTTTATAAAATACTTAGGGGAATGGAACCAGAGTCATGGTTTCCCTTGATCTAGGTCCCTGAAGACCTCAGAGCTGCAGCAACTCTCTTAGTTCAGTTAGTATTCAGGCTCCCAGCAGCTTTCCCCTATTTTATTTTAAGGAGTTGTGTATAATCACTTTTCATGATGACAGAATACAGGGTAATGTGATTAAAAAAAAAAAAAAGACCTGAATGAACTCTTCTCTTGCTTCCTTCTGCTGGCCTTTGCCTTCTCTTGTTTCACTGAACCTCCTTCCCCCTGTGCTCACCCACCCTCTGAGGTTGCCTCCTGCTTGCGCTCAAGTCCTGAGGCTTAGTGGCAACTAACCATGTGGCCTCTGAGGCTAGAGGACACACCTGAAACTGATATTTGGGTCCTAACTTTCAGCTTGATTTAAAGAGATGCCGCTGTTAAATATCATCAGTTTTCCTGGATACATATAGTGGTACATCGGTTTTCAAACGTAATCTGTTCCGGAAGACCGTTCGAGTTCTGAAACGTTCAAAAACCGAGGCACGGTTTCCCCCATAGAAAATAATGCAAAATGGATTAATCTGTTCCAGACCTTTAAAATCAACCCCTAAAACTGCAAATTTAGCATGAATCTTACTATCTAATGATATCATAGATCCATATAATTTACTGCATTCATAAACCAAAATGTTTGTCAAAGGAGACATTAGAAAACCGAGGTACCACTGTATTGTGAAGTTTGACTCTGATCCTTTCGATAAAACCCCTAGGCGAGCAATGGATTAAATGGCAAATCTTTCCCTGAAACAGTTCCATTTAATAGTATTACAGTAGCCCGCCCCCTTTATCCACGGTTTTACTTTCTGTGGTTTCAGTTCACTGTGGTCAACCTTGGTCTGAAAATATTAAATGGAAAATTCCAGAAATAAACATTTCATGAGTTTTAAATCGCACACCGTTCTGAGTAGTGTGATGAGATCTTGTGCCCTACGACTCAGTCCTGTTCAGGACTTGAGTCATCTTTGTCCAGCATATCCACAGTACCCACTCAGTCACTCAGTAGCTGTCTGGGTTATCAGATGAGTGTCATGGCACCACAGTGCTTGTGTTCAAGTAACCCTTCTAGTAGCCCCACACTACGTCACAGTGTCTACGTCATTCACCTCACTTCATCTCATCACGTAGGCATTGTATCATCTCATATCATAAGAAGGGTGAGTACTGTACATGATATTTTGAGAGAGAGAGAGAGAGAGAGAGAGAGAGAGAGAGAGAGACCACATTCACATAACTTTTATTAAAGTATATTGTTCTAATTGTTCTATTTTATTATTAATTGTTATTGTTAATCTCTTTCTTTGCCTACTTTATAAAGTAAACTTTATCATAGGTATGTGTATATAGGAAAAAATAACATAGTACATATAGGGTTTGGTCCTATTCGAGTTTTCAGTCATCAATGAGGATTCTTGGAATGTATTCTCCATGGGTAAGGAATGGGGGACTGCTGTACTTTGTGTATGTGTAATAAACAAGGACAGCTCCCATCCCCTGATCCCTGCTAGCCATACAGCCGGAATGGGAAAGGAGATTTTTTTGTTTGTTTGTTTCTTCAGTTTTTGATTTTACTTAAAGTGAATTCTCACATCAGACACACTTCTGTTTGTACAGAAGTCCCAAAAATATTTGTTGCAAATTGATGTAATAAACCAATTTGGTTGGCCATAGTTATTAGAATCTATTTTGGTGGGTATCATTGAGCTCCAGTAGTTAGAGGTTTCCTCCCCACAACCTGTACATTACAGTAAAAGCAATTCAGATTAAATTCTGCCACACAAACATTTATTAATAATCAGGCACAGAACAGCCATACAGCCTGATCTGTATGCCCAGAGACAATCTGTCTCTTATAATTTCTACCCACTGTCTTGTGTGAAAGGTTCACTGGAAGTAATGTGACAATATTCTAGTGGTAGGATTCAGCTTGCTTTCTAATCAAAGGGCACATCTCAATCCGCCATTAAGTGTCTGAACATAAAATTTGTTGGGACTCCTGAGCTGAAGGTGTCATTCTCAAGGGGTGAAGGACTCTGGGCCAACTAGCGTCTTATGCATGCGAGGGTGGGGGTCCATGAATAAAATTGCTAACTGATCCATGCATCTTGAAGTTCCCAAATGAAATATCATTTATAGTATCCATTGTTCTAATTAAAGTTAACAAACCATTTGAGTGTGGCTTTTTCCATTTTGTAAAAAAAAAATGAGGTATATTTTACCTACAGTAAAATTCACCTTTTTTTTAGGATACAGTTGCGAGTTTTGACAAGTGTATACACCATAATCAAGATAGAGAATGCTTTTAATCACCCCTCAGAAATTGCCCCACAACTGGCTTGTGGGCTTTTAAAAAGAAACCCGACAGCTTTATTGAGATATAATTCATACCATACAATTCACCCATTTAAAGTATACAATTCATTGGTTTTTGGTATATTACATTATTAATTTTAAAAATTGTGGTAAAATATATATAACATAAAATTTGCCACGTTAATTATTTTATTTTTTCACTTTAACCATTTTAAGTGTACAATTCAGTGGCACTAATTATATTCACAGTGTTGTGTAACCATCACCGCTATTTATTTCCAAAACTTTTTCATCACCCCATTAGGGTACCCTCGGTACCCATTAAATATTAAGCAACAAATCCCCATTTCCCCTTCTCCCACACCCTGGTAACCACTGTTTTTCTGTCTCTATGAATGTGCCTATCTGAGTGCCTCATATAAGCGGAATTATAACAATGTTTGTTCTTTTGTGTCTGGCTTATTTCACTTAGCACAATGTTTTTAAGTTCCATCCATATTGTAGCATGTATCAATACTTCATTCTTTTTATGACTGAATAATATTCCACTGTATGGATAGACCACATTTTCCTTATCCATTCACCTGTCCATGGACAGTTGGGTTGTTTCCCTTTGACTATTGTGAATAATGCTGCTATGAACATTGGCTTACAAGTAAAGTATCTGTTTAAGTCACTGTTTTCAGTTCTTTTGGGTATATACTTAGGAGTAGAATTGCTGGGTCATGTGGTAATTCTATGTTTAGCTTTTTGAGGAGCTGCAAAACTGTTCCACAATAGCTGAGTCATTGTATATTCCCACCAGTAATATAAGAGGGTACCAATTTCTCCACATTTTCTTCAGTACTTATTTTCCATTTTTAAAATTGTAGCCATCCTAGTAGGCGTGAAATGGTATCTCATTGTGGTTTTGTTTTGCGTTTCCCTGATGGCTAGTAATGTGCATATCTTCTTTGGAGAAATGTCTGTTCATGTTCTTTGCCCATTTGTTAAAACCTAGATTGTTTGTCTTTTTGTTGTTGGGTCCTTGACTGTGGGCTTTGGTTAGAGATTTCAGTTGCTAACTAATCACCCGTGGAGTGTGTATTCTCAGTTAGGGTCCTTCAGATGTTAAGAGTAGTGTGCTGGTAAACGTTTAAAGCGCTGATGTATAACATTTATCATTTTCCATGCTGCATTTTATGCTACCAATCTATCCTCACTAAAGTAACAAAAGAGTTGGAAAAGGATGCACACAATTAACTCTTGCCAGTCAGTGCTTTGGGCTTCTTCCAGCATACCACTGAATGTTAACTAACTGCCCTACAGTGTAGAATAAAACTAATGCACACACAAATATCACAACGTCTATGCTGAAAGTAAGTTGGAGACATTATAACTAACAGTAAATGAAAATGATTTTCAATTATAGCACTTTAGCTTCCCCATTGAAAGTAAGAATAGCTACCCTTGGTTGAACACTTCATATGCTAGACATGTTCTAAGTGTTTCATACATATTTATTATCAGTAAACAGAGGAGGAAGCAAAACAAGTTAGTAGGAGGCTGAGACTTGATCCTGGACTCCAGAGCCCCTGTGTTTGACCTCTATACCACACTGCCTTCTGTCCCATTTGTAGGATTTACTTCCTGAGTGCCAACTACTCTAAACAGAGTAAATGACTTTCTTCTATCCCCAGAGACCCTTTTTTGTTAATTTCTTCCCTTCTGCCTTTCTAAAACTCATACAAATTGGAAGTGAAAATTAAAGCTGTGGTGGTACCACCTATTGATGAACTATAGGGGGTTCAAAATATCCTTTTCTTGATTGGAAGAACAAAACATGTTTTGTAAGAAAACTTTAAGCAAATCAGAAATGGCAAAAATAGAAAGTGAAAATACCCCATAATACCATCCACCAGAGATAATCCTTATTAACAGCTAGTATTTATTCTTTCAGTTCTTGTTTTTTACACATTTTTAAAAAATGGGATGATTCCTTATAATCTGAACCTTTTTTCATTTGACAGTGTAATTGGATGCCAGTGCATATAGCACTACTTCATTCCTTTTTAACAGCTACATAATATTCCTCGTGTGCAGGAAGTGTAAGGGGTTTTGAAGGGCTATTTTGAGGAAGAGATGATAGGTGGCACGTGGGACATAAAGGTTGATAAGCATTATTGGGTACCAAAATGGAGAACCATTCTGTCTGCTCCCCCCTTCAGAGCTAACATAACTTACTTACCTGGAATGATAAGATAAAAACCAGTTATTGTTGTTAAGAGTTATAAGAAAACTCTTAAACTAAGCTACTTAGGGATAATTGCGAGAAAAGACTACCTGTCAATTTCTTTCACATTTCTTTAGGGCTTTACAAACTCTGTTTGGAGTCTCTTTCTTCAACTCCTGTAAGCCCTGCTCTGAGTTTGAGAAACATTATTTTCAAGGGAGCCCAACCTTTTATTTTCTCTTCATCTATTACTCACTTTGTGAGCTGGCCACCCCCAGGTTCTTAATGGTTTGTAGTATTTCTTTGTTTCCTCCTCTGTCAAGGCACTTGTCACTAGCAAACCTCCTATTAACTGTATTAGGTGTGGCATTTATTGTTGTTGCAACTCGGAATTGATAGGCAAAAGGAAGGTTATCTAGGGGAAGGTTTAGTCAAGGAGTATTACAAGTGGGGTGGCTGGTTGGCTCAGTTGGTTAGAGCATGGTGCTCATAACACCAACGTCACGGGTTCGATTCCCACATGAGCCAGTGAGGTGCGCCCTCCACAGCTAGATTCAAAACAATGACTTGACTTGGAGCTGATAAGTCATGGAAAATCGCACCGTTCCCCAATATTCCCCAATAAAAATTAAAAAAACAAAAAAGTATTACAAGTGTGACAGCCATTATTATGTGGCTGTCAAAACAGCATGCTTTACTCTCCTGCATGTATCACTCCAGGGAATAAAATAATCCAAGAATGATAAGCTCCAAATTGCCATCTGTCAGTTTGCAATGCTGCTTGCCTTGTTTTACTAGTTGATATTGAACACTGACCTCACATGGCACCTGGAGACACTTAGAAGATAAAATGATCATAGGGTGTAAAGCAAACTGACTGACTGCCTGCCGAGAGATGGGCTAAAGGCCAGTGCTGTCAGTTTATCAGGATTTGTCTATCTCCTGCTCTCTTCTTTCCTCTTTACCTCAGGGAGTTGGCACTATGGTGTGTTCCCTTGTAATACAACATATTTGCACTTTTACCAGATTAAATAAGTCAGTTTAGTAGGGGTGGAGGGCTAAGAGGTTTGGGTTGTGGTCAAATGCTATTTTTTATCTTAATTAAGAAGGTAAGAATATGGGTGTTTGAAGCTCATGAATGGACGTATCATTCTCTTTCAAGTTACATGTTAAGCCTCAGACTTATACATACACCGTGTATTTCACTGTGTCTTCTGGTCCACATCTCCTTCGAAGGCAAACTGCTCCATACCAGCTGTGCTGGGAGGCAGCGGACATGAACTATGCCAGAGACCCTGCCTCCCTGGCGTAGGTTGATTGGACAAAAAGTGGCCACCTGTCCTCAAAACAGCCCATCTATATCACATAGCCATCAATGTGGGCTTGACAAGATGAGCTGTGTCATTTGTATTCCTCTCCTAGGAAATTAGAATTGGGAAGCTGAGACACTAAGGCCATTTGCAGCAGGGACAAGAACCAAAAGATGACGGGGAGAGGAGCATTCACGTCAAGCCATGTCCAAGGTGGTGTTATGAGGAGACAGAACCATGAGTGTAAACAGAGGAAGCTAGTTAAGAGAGGAATAGAGGTGCCCTGAGAGTCAGATGAGCTATTCCCCACACCCACCTTGAACCTCAAACTACCTTCCATTTCTCCTGAGGCTGAACTTTATCCTGCACTAGGATTCTCATGGGATACCTGTTTTCTTACCACAAACCTCCCTTTTCTTGAGCCAACTTGAGTAGGACTCTGTTTTCTTTCAATAAAAACTGATGAACACTTGCTGTCTTTTTTTTTTTTTTTTTTTATAATTGCCAAAAAAGGATAAATGTTGCTGAGGATGTAGAGAAGTTGGAACTTTGGTATATTGTTGATGGGAATGCAAAATGGTATACTTGCTGTGTAAAACAGTGTGGAGATTCCTCAAAATAGTAAAAATAGAACTACCATATGATCCAGCAATCCCAGTTTTGGGTATTTATCCAAAAGAACTGAAATTAGGGTCTCAAAGAGATATTAGCACCCCAAAGTTCATTGCAGCATTATTCATAATAGCCAAGATGTAGAAACAACCTAAATGTCCATCAGTGGATGGATGGATAAAGAAAACATATACATGCAATGGAATATTATTCAGCCTTAAAAAGGAGGAAATCCTGTCATAAGCTATGATGTACATGAACCTTGATGATATGCTAAGTGAAATAAGCCAGTCAGAGAGGACAAATACTGCATGATTCAATTGATATGAGGTATTTATATAGCCAAACTCAGAAAGCAGAACGGCAGTTACTAAGGGCTGGGAGGGAGGGCTTACCAGGGGCTGGCAAATTGCTAATCAATGGCCATAAAGTTTCAATTATACAAGATGAATTAGTTCTAGATATCTGCTGTAAAACATGTGCCTATAGTTAACAATACTGTATTGTACACTTAAAATTTTGTTAAGAGTGTAGATCTCATGTTAAATGTTCTCATGACAATAAAATGAATTGTCAGACCAGATCTAGCCCCTACCTTTACAATTTTAGACTTTTGGGCTGAATTGACAACAGTTGGTCAACATTTAGGGTTAACAGTAAGTGCTAAAGACTGTTTGGTGTTAGGAACAGTGGAAAAACACAGATACCTGATCATTTCTCTCAAGCTCAGTGCTGATGTTATGGACTTTAAATCTGTGTTCCTGGGAAACAGTGAGAATGAAAAGAGGCAGAGATCTTGACTGTTCATTTATCACCTCATAGCTCTCAACCAACAGGGGGCTGCCTTTATCCTATTTAATCTCTCAGTAGAATATTTGCCTTTCATTTATTCCTCTTTCCAGCCAACTCGATTATTTATGTATACAGGAAAGCATTACTGTGAATAACAGAAGACTGCCTCACCTTTGCCTCTCTTGCCTGTCACAGTAGCACTGAGTTCCAGAAATGGAAACCAACTAGCAGGAGTGGTAAGGAGGCTGAAAAAAGTTGGGGCAGGGCCAAGCAAATTAACATTGTTTCTTTTCCCATGTTTATACCTTCCTTCTAAATGGTCCCTATTGAGTTCCTTTACTGGTGTCATTAGGAGATTGGAAAGGCAATGCCTTCTGCCTAATTAAAGTAAAAATATGGAATTTTTAAAAACTGAAATACAGTGGTACCTCAGTTTTCTAACGTAATCCATTCCGGAAGACTGTTCAAGTTCTGAAACGTTCGAAAGCAGCCAACGGCTAGGTCTCAGGATCTTGCACTCAGCGAAGCCACGTGACATGTTTGACTTCTGAGACGTGTTCAAAAACCAAAGCATTTACTTCCAGGTTTATGGCGTACGTAAACTGAAATGTTCGTCAACTGAGACGTTCGAAAACCGAGGTACTACTGTATAGTTGGGGGAAAATTGACTAGGATACTGTGTTTTTCTCATTTATTTTACCCTCTGCCAGTGTCACGTATCAGAGCCACCCAGCTTTCTGACTGGCAACTATTATTCTCAGTTCAGGACTTGGGACTCACCTCGCTGAAATATCTACAAAGTTTCTCAAAGTTTGATTCTTGAGCCACTTGCAGCAGTCACCTTGATTGCTTATTAAAACTGCTGATTCCTGGGCCCTAGCTCAGACCTATTGAGTCCACATATGGGGAAGGGGAATTGACCTTGGAATATGAATTTTAACCCACCACTCTCTGGGTGATATTTATGCACACTCAACTTTGAGAATGACTACTCTGTAAAATGACTTGACGGGATTTGGAGGGTAGTTCTGGGAAATTACCAACACTTTCATTTCCCTCACTATTAGTAGACCAAGTGAGTGGGTGGGGAAAGTGGGGCATTCGAGGTGTCAGAGGGTGTTTTTCTGAGTACAAACAGATAGGGGTTCTCTATTGAAAAATGAAGGAAAATGGAGATGCCACCATGGGAAATTAGATGGCACTTGGCATTTATGTATTTTTTGAATTACTTATTGCCTGGGTAATTGAGAGTTGTTGGGGCAGGGACACAAGAAGATTGTGTGTTAGTTATAGACTTGGTTTGCATTCATGTTCCCTTCTAAAGAGACCACCCTTTTCTCCATTTCTGCATTCTCTTTATTTAGAGTGAAAATAAGCAGTCATCTCCAATGTATTTGGGCTTTTGAGGTAATTTAAATATTTAAATGGGCACTACATGATGCCACTCAATGGTGGTACTTTCATATAACCCTACTAATCAAAATGAGGATGTTGTGTTTATTTTAAGACAGTGGTTATAGTGTTCAGTCTATTTTTCAAACACTGGCTCTATGGAATAAAGCAAGGTCCTGTGTTTCATTGCTTGCCAGGCATTCCCTAACAACTGTTGAATGGTTTTTTTTTTACCCCCGAATGTTTCTTTGGAAGTCTGTTTAAAATTCAGATTGCATTTTCCCATGGACACAATATTCTTGGGGACCAGGTTCCCAGATCAGCTGGCAAAGCCCAGGAGTATTTAATCTGAAGTTGAGTGAAACTAGAGTCCCCCAGCCCCTAGCACGATTCCTAACAGTGTATTTAAGGGGGAAAAGGGGGATTTTAGACCTGTGAACTTAGGCATGCATCCCACCTTTACTCTCTGATCAGAATCATAGGGATTTATTGTTGGAGGGAATAATTCAAACTCCTGCACATGGCTTCCTAGGGCTTGCTTAGTGATCTCACTTCTGCTCAGCTCTCCAGCATCATCTCTTACCACGTTTCCCTGGGTACTCTACATTATCCAGGCTAAAGGAGCGACTCTGAGTTCCCTGAACGTGTCTTTATAACCTCTGGGCCACTGAAGCCTTCACTCATGCATGCTCTTCCCTCTGCCTGAAACCTCCCCCCGCCTACTGACCAATTGCTGGCTCTGTTACAAGCTTTCAAAACTGATCACTTTTTATTATAGTGTGATTTGCATGTTTTATGTCATTTCTCTTCCTTCCTGCCAGACTGCATACTGCACAAAAGCAAGGACCATGTCTCTGTGTTACTCACTGTGGTATCCCCAGCACTTCACATAGTGTCCAGTGGGTAGTAGCTTCTTAATAACTATATAGCAAGTGAATGAATGATCTGTTCCAGGGGTTCTCAACTTTTTTATAGCTGCTAGACACATGATGGATGGTCTTTGCATGCTCAGACTAGGCTGAGGGTTGTATCTATAGGGAGATAATTTAGGGGTTATACACAATTCCCAAGCACTGTTATCTATAACTCAATTTTGCTCTTCAACTCAAAAAAGTATATAGGAATGCAAGTGAGAAAGAGTGGATTGTCAGAGGGATAATGTACAAATGAATATACTTGTATATGTAGATAATTTGTAAACTTCTGTACTTTATCATTCATAATAAATCACTTGCCTCACCTCTCTCACCTGATGAGACATACCCCTGGGCTGCTAAACCGTGATGAAAAGCATGAATCTGGTCCAACCCTCTTTTACAGATGTGGGCGCCAACATTTACAGAGGGAAAGTTTTCTTGTCCAAGTCCATACTTTAGTTAGCAGCTGTTCTGGGATTAGATTCTAGGCTTCTGACTTGCAGGCCATTGTATTTTCTTCCAGAGGTATACATTTAATAATAAAGTCTGCATGCATTGAAACAGCTTATCTTTCTGTGGATATTTGAGGCAATCTCAAATCACTTGATCCGGGTCACTACTGGTGATGGATTGGGGGAAACAGGAGAGTGAATTAATGCAGAAAGTGCACAGTGTAATTTAGGTTTGGGTCATTAATGCTGGGCCTGGAGGAGAGCAAAGGAAGTACAGCTTACCCAAGGCACTGCTTACAGAATTGAAACATAACAGATGGCTTTTCATTATTCTAGGATTCCACCTCTGTAGAGAGTGTAGAACATGACTGAATGCTCAGTGGGTATTTTTTGATTATGCAATTTGCTGAAATCACTCTGCTGGTATGATTTTTTTTTTATATACCATTGAGCACTTCATTGGTAAGCATGTGGTTTGATAAGTGATGTTGTTGTTATTATTATTTTATGTAGTTCCTAAAGAGCTAGGAGGAGCCTTAGGCCATTTGGTTTTGGGACCCTGCCTCAGCTATTAAAAACTGCATGTTATCTTAAATACCTGTTGCTTAATGTTATTTGCACTTCTTGTTTTGACTCCTGTGGGTCTCTTCTGCTCAGAGTAGAATCTGCCATAGGACTGAATTACGGACATAACGTATGGGGTCACCTAAGTAAAGTTCAAAGGCATTTAGGAGAAAGATTTGTAAGGCCCTGGAGGGGAAGGGAAAGTAGTGCTTTTGCAGGTGTAAGTCTGTGACGCAGATTTGGAGCTTGTGGAAGGAATGTGGCTGGCTGGAGAGGATGGCATAGCTCATTTTCCCACCTGCATTCCAGTAGAACACACTCCAGGAGGCCCACTTCAGGCTGGTGATTTCTCCCTGTGGTGAAGGAAACAACTGGCAGGGGGCTAATTAAAAAGATCATAAGCCTAAAAGCCAACCTCAAAGCCTTAGGAGAGCCAAACGTCCTTCGACCAGGCCACCCAAAGTTCTCAGAGATGGGTGGGCCAATATCGTACTGAATAATAAAGGAAAACACCATTGTGGGGACAGCGTCCCAGAGATCAGTTTCCAGGCTCTCGGCCTCACATGGAGAGGTGATGGCTCGGGGAGTATATGGCCGTCAGGTGTGGCTAATTGACCATCAGCTGTTACCAGTTTGCCAGTTAGCCCCTGATATAGCTGCCAAGGCTGCGCTGATTGAAGAGTCGGGAGTCCAGTCGAGAGTCCAGTCGAGAGTCCAGTCGAGAGTCAGTTGGTTGGTTGGCAGGCAGAGAAACAGACAGCAGGTTGCAGGTCGTGTGACTCCAGCCACCAGTGAGACTATAGTGGTATGACTCACCTACCTATGGATCCGTGGGTGTTCCTTTTTGGCCACACCATGTCCTGTGTTCTTATATGGGGAGCGGGACCACAGACCCCGCAGGCTGCCCCGCATGACAACCATTCATTGAGTTCCTTTAAGAAAAGATTGTGGAACGGAGGAAAAATGGCAGCGTGAGGTGAGCCTCTGTAAAGCTCCCCTGGAATTTACAATGAATCGAACAACAAAAACTCCACAAAGGACTCCCTGCACAGCAGACAGGCAAGACGAAGAGGCCCACTACCGAAATCACCTACAGGTGGGAGATTCGCGCGAGCGGGGGAGGCGGGAAGGGAGAAGGTCGGAGACGGAGATGCCCGGGCACAGGACGCAGGCCTAGCTCAGTGCTCCAAGCTTGCTGCTTCCCGGAACTACTGCAGCTGCGGGAAAGGGAAGAACTCGGACTGCTAGGGCTCCGCTTATGGCCCACAGGGCTGAGGGGGCAGCATATAACACGGCTGAACCCAAACCTCACGGCAGAGACCTCAGAGAAAAGACTGAGGGAAGAAGGCTGAAAACGGTGGTTTAAGCCCTCACTGCCGAGCAGAGAACAGAAGCCTTAGGCACTGAGACTAGCCGCCCCCTCCAGACCCTCCCAGAGCTCGCCCCGCCCCCACCTGCCTGGTGCTAGAAGCAGAACAGTAGCCATGTCAGATCAAAAGAACAGAATATTTGCTGTTCTGAGAACTGTGGAGCACAGACACAAATGCACAGCCCAACTAGTTCCGGCAAAGGGGAGGGAGCTGTGGAAGCAGGACCGGCTGTGGTGGTGGTTGCCGCCATTGCTCTGGGCCACCTCTCACAACTCACCCCGCCCGTGGCCCCACCTATCTGGGAGGATCCCTGCAGGAGTAAACAGAACTGCTGAAACACACGGGCTCTGAATCTGGAGCTGGTAGAGCTTTGGAACATCAAAAGCTCTCTGCATACCCACCGGGACACTGCGCCCTGTGACCTAGACGAACTATTAACAGAGGAGAAGCCCGTCTCCCAGGGAATCCCCCCATTGTGTGAGAAGCTGGAATAGTGCAGAGAAAATGTAGCACTACCGTGTGGGAGAAGAAAATTAAGCTGCAGTTGGAGAAAAAATAAAACATTCTACCAACAAGTACTGGAAAACAAAAGAAAGAGCGCTTCCTATCAACCTGTTGAAGAAGCCACTCCTGTAGATGTTTACGAAGAGAAATAGTAAACCAGTAATTGCCATGAATAACCAAGGCAACAAGATAGCTCAGAAAGAAAGTGAAAAATCTCCAGAGAAGGCACTGAAAGATACAGAAATATGTGACTTAAATGACAGAGACTTCAAGATTGCAGTTCTGAAAAAACTCAACGAGATGCAAGAAAACACAGATAGGCAGTTAAATGAACTCAGAAACTCAATCAAAGAACAGCATGAGCATTTTACGAAAGAGATTGAAATTTTAAAAAAGAACCAAACAGAATTTCTGGAGATTAAGAACTCAATAGAAGAAATTAAGAATGAAATAACCAGCTTAGGTAGTAGAGTTGACCAGATGGAGGAAAGAATCAGTGACATCGAAGATAGAAACATGGAAATGATGCAGATAGAAGAAGAAAGAGACTTGACACGTAAAAGAAATGAAAGAACTCTACAAGAACTTTCTGACTCCATCAGAAAGAGCAATATAAGAATAATTGGCAGACCAGAAGGAGAAGAAAGAGAGAAGGGAACAGAGAATATATTCAAACAAATTGTTGATGAGAACTTCCCAAACTTGTGGACAGAACTGGACCGTCGAATCCAAGAAGCAAATAGAACACCTAATTACCTCAATCCTAACAGGTTTTCTCCAAGGCACATTGTATTGAAGCTGTCTAAAATCAACGACAAAGAAAGAATCCTCAAGGCAGCCAGGGAAAACAAGACGGTAACTTATAAAGGAAAGCCCATTAGATTATCATCAGATTTTTCAGCAGAAACTCTACAAGCCAGGAGGGAGTGGAACCAAATATTCAAACTGTTGAAAGAGAGAAATCATGAGCCAAGAATAATATATCCAGCAAAGATATCCTTTAGATATGAAAGAGGAATAAAGACCTTTCCAGACATACAGAAGCTGAGGGAATTTTCTAATACACGACCTGCAATACAAGAAATTCTAAATGAGGCTATTCGACTACCATCAAGAGGGACAATTTGTGGTAACCAAAACTCAAAAAGGGGGAGAGTAAAGGCCTGAACCGGAATACGGGAATGGAGAAAGTAAGCGTGCTGAAGAAAATGGAATAACCTAATATCAAACTTTCTTTTACATAAACTTAAGGGTAGCCACTCAAAAAAAATCCAGAACTGAAATATATACTGTAATAAAAGAAGAAACAGAGGGAAACATCATAGAATACCACCACACAGAAATAATAGACAACAACAAAAAGGCAAAGAAACAATGGAGACACAGCCTTACCAGAAAACTAAAGATAGAATGAAAGAAAATCCTCACATATCAATAATCACCCTAAATGTAAATGGACTGAACTCACCAATAAAAAGGGACATAGTAGCAGATTGGATCAAAAAACTAATCCCAACCATATGCTGTCTCCAAGAGACACATCTCAGCTACAAGGACAAGCATAGACTCCAAGTGAAAGGGTGGAAATTGACACTCCAAGCAAATGGTACCCAGAGAAAATCAGGTGTAGCCATAATGATATCGGACAAAACAGACTTCAAGGTGAAAAAGATACCAAGAGACAAAGATGGACATTTCATAATGGTGAAGGGGACTGTACAACAAGAAGACATAACAGTCATCAATATTTATGCCCCCAATCAGGGAGCACCGAAATATACCAAGCAACTGCTAACAGAACTAAAGGGAGAAATTAACCAAAACACAGTCATACTTGGGGACTTAAATACATCATTGACAGCTATGGATAGATCATCCCAACAGAAAATAAACAACGAAATAGCAACCCTAAATGACACATTAGATGAAATGTACATAATTGACATTTATAGAGCACTTCATCCTAAAACATCAGACTATACATTCTTTTCTAGTGTACACGGAACATTCTCAAGGCTAGAACATATACTGGGACATAAAATCAGTCTCAGCAAATTTAAGAAGTTTGAAATCATACCAAGCATATTCTCTGATCACAAGGCTTTGAAATTAGATATCAACTGCAAAAAGAAAGCGGGAAAATCACAAATATATGGAGATTAAACAACATACTTTTAAAGAAAGACTGGGTCAAAGAAGAAGTTAGAGGAGAGATCAAAAGATACATAGAAACAAATGACAATGAAAATACATCTTACCAAAATTTTTGGGATGCAGCGAAAGCAGTTTTAAGAGGGAAATTTATCTCATTAGAGGCCTATCTCAAGAAACAAGAAAACTCCCAAATAAATAACCTCATGTTACACCTTAAAGAACTAGAAAAAGAAGAACAAGTTAAACCCAAGGTCAGCAGAAGAAAGGCAATAACAAAAATTAGAGCAGAACTAAATGAAATAGAGAACAAAAAGACAATAGAAAAAATTAATGTGACAAAGAGCTGGTTCTTTGAAAAGATTAACTAAATTGACAAACCCTTGGCTAGACTCACTAAGATAAAAAGAGACAAGACACTAATTAACAAAATCAGAAACGAAAAAGGGGAAATTATCACGGACACCACAGAAATACAAAGGATCACCCATGAATACTATGAAGGAGTATATGCCACCAAATTCAATAACCTAGAAGAAATGGACAAGTTCTTAGAAACATATAGCCTTCCAAGGCTGAACCATGAAGAACTGGAAAATCTAAACAGACCGATCACCAGTAACGAAATTGAATCAGTCACCCAAAACCTTCCCAAAAGCAAAAGTCTGGGACCAGATGGCTTCACTAGTGAATTCTACCAAACCTTCAAAGAAGATCTCATACCAATCCTACTCAAACTCTTCCAAGAAATTGAAGAAGAGACAGTACTCCCTAACTCATTTATGAGGCCAACATTACCCTGATACCAAAACCTGGTAAGGACAACACAAAAAAAGAAAACTACAGACCAATATCTCTGATGAATACGGATGCAAAAATCCTAAATAAAATTCTAGCAAATCGAATACAACAATGCATTAAAAAGATTATTCATCACGACCAAGTGGGGTTCATCCCCGGGGCAGAAGGGTGGTTCAACGTCCGCAAATCCATCAATGTGATACATCACATAAACAAAACAAAGGACAAAAATCATATGATTATATCAATTGATGCAGAAAAAGCATTTGACAAGATACAATATTTATGATTAAAACACCTAATAAAATAGGTATAGAAGGAACATACCTTAACATAATAAAGGCCATATATGACAAGCCCTCTGCTAATCTCATAATTAATGGTGAAAAACTGAAGCCCTTTGCTCTACGTTCAGGAACACGACAGGGCTGTCCCCTATCACCTCTGCTTTTCAACATAGTATTGGAAGTCCTTGCCAGAGCAATCAGGCAAGAGAAAGAAATAAAAGGCATCTAAATTGGGAATGAAGAAGTTAAATTATCACTCTTTGCAGATGACATGATTCTATATATAGAAAACCCTAAAGACTCCACTAAAAAGCTATTAGAAACAATCAACAAATACAGTAAAGTTGGTGGCTACAAAATCAACGTACAGAAGTCCATTGCTTGCCTGTATACTAACAATGAAATCTCAGAAAAGTACAAAAAACAGTTCCTTTTGCAATTGCAGCAAAAATAATAAAATTCCTAGGAATAAAGTTAACGAAGGATGTGAAAGACCTATATACTGAAAATTATAAGACATTTTTGAAAGAAATTGAAGAAGACACAAAGAAATGGAAAGACACTCCGTGCTCATGGATTGGAAAAATGAACATAGTTAAAATGGCCATATTACCCAAAGCAATATACAGATTCAATGCAATCCCCATCAAAATCTCAATGGCATATTTTAAAGAAATAGAACAAAAAATCATCAGATTTGTTTGGAACCACAAAAGACCCCGAATAGCCAATGCAATCTTAAGAAAAAAGAACAATACTGGAAGTATCACACTCCCTGACTTTAGCTTGTACTACAGGGCGAAAATAATCCAAACAGCATGGTATTTGCAGAAAAACAGACACATAGACCAATGGAATAGAATTGAGAACCCAGAAATAATACCACATAAATATGGACAGATAATTTTTGACAAAGAAGCTAAAAACATACAATGGAGCAAAGACAGCCTCTTCAATAAATGGTGCTGGGAGAATTGGATAGCCACGTGCAAAAGAATGAAACTGGACTGCTATCTGTCACCATGTACCAAAGTTAATTCAAAATGGATCAAAGACCTAAGCATAAGACCTGACACAATAAGCTGCATAGAAGAAAACATAGGTACTAAACTTATGGACGTTGGGTTCAAAGAGCATTTTATGAACTTGACTCCAAAGGCAATGGAAGTAAAAGCTGAAATAAATGAATGGGACTATATGAAACTTAAAAGCTTCTGCACAGCAAAAGAAACCATCGACAAAATAAAGAGGCCACCAACTGATTGGGAGAAGATTTTTGCAAACAGTGTCTCCGATAAGGTGCTAGTATCCGGAATATACAAGGAACTCATGCAACTCAACAACAAAAAAACAACCCAATTGAAAAATTGGCAGAGGAGTTGAAGAGACATTTCTCCAAAGAGGACATTCAAATTGCAAATAGACATATGAAAAAATGCTCAACATCCCTAATCATCAGAGAAATGCAAATGAAAACCACAATGAGACATCCCGTCACCCCAGTCAGAATGGCTATCATCAACAAGACAAATAGTAACAAGTGTTGGAGAGGCTGTGGAGAAAAAGGAACCCTCATACACTGTTGGTGGGAATGCAGACTGGTGCAGCCGTTATGGAAGGCAGTGTGGGGGTTCCTCAAAAAATTACGAATAGAATTGCCATATGACCCAGCAATCCCTCTCCTGGGTATCTTCCCAAAAAATCTGAAAACATTTATCCATAAGGACACGTGTGCTCCAATGTTCATTGCAGCTTTTTTACGGTGGCCAAGACATGATAACAACCAAAATGTCCTTCGATAGATGAATGGATAAAGAAGTTGTGGTATATATACACAATGGAATACTATTCGGCAGTAAGAAAAGATGATATAGGAACATTTGTGACAGCATGGATGGATCTTGAGAGTGTAATGCTGAGTGAAATAAGTCTGACAGAAAAAGCAGAGAACCATGTGATTTCACTGATGTGTGGTATATAAACCCAAAAGAAGAAAAGAACAAGACAAACAAATGAGAAACAAAAACTCATAGACACAGACAATAGTTGAATGGTTACCAGAGGGTTAGGGGGGTGGGGGGGTGGGAGATGAGGGTAAGGGAGCCAAATATATGGTGATGGAAGGAAAACTGACTCTGGGTGGTGAACACACAATGGGATTTACAGATGATGTAATACAGAATTGTACAGCTGAAATCCATGTAATTTTACTAACAATTGTCACCCCAATAAATTAAAAAAAAAAAAAAAAAGATTATTGTAATGCAGGGTCTCTGGTCCCACACCCCACACCAGAACGCAGGATATGGTGAGGCCAAAAAGCAACACCAATGGAACCACAGATAAGGGAGTCATACCACTGTGAGGGACGACCTTGACCTAACTCTCATCTCCCACGGAGGACTCAGCAAGCGTTTCCTCCTGGGACTACAAGTCCTGCATCCGGGCTGCCTCAGCAAGCACTTCCCAGCCCACAAGGCCGCAACGACCTTCGCTTTCTCCGGCCTGTGCTGGTTGGAGTACCATCCATGTTTTCCCACCCCTCCATGGGGGTCCAGCTCTCCGGCATATGGTCCTCACAGGCTTCCTGAGACTGGGTGTTCACATGCACAAACTGCTCCACCGCCCTTCGGAGAGCTTTGGCCGGTACCATACTCTGCTTGCTGAACTGAGCTTTCATAAGTATAAACTGCTCCATTACCCCCTTGGGGATTCTGGCCGCCGCCGAACACTGCTCGCTGTGCCCTGTGTAATGCAGGGTCTTTGTTCCAGCTCCCCGCACCAGAACGCAGGATATTGTGAGGCCAAAAAGGAACTCCCCCGGAGCCATAGATAGGGGAGTCATACCACTATAGTCTCGCTGGCGGCTGGGTTGGAGACACAGGAAACAGGAGTTACATGATGCGCAATCCCCCGTTCGCTTGTCTGCTAACCAACCAACCTGCGTAGCCACGGCAGTTCTATCAGTGTCCAATGGCTAACTGGTAACAGCTGATGGCCAACTAATCACAGCTGATGGCCATCTACTACCCAAGCCAGCACCTTTCCCCATGAGGCTGAGAGCCAGGAAACTGCTCTCTGGGACTCTGTCCCCACAATAATACATGTTGTTATAGTCCCTCAAACTATCTATGGTTGGCTCCATCGCAGTTTTGTTTGTATGCCCCTTCTTTAATGTCCCTGTCAATAAACTTTTGGCTGTCTGTCTAGACTGAGGGAAATAGAATAAGCCCAGATGGGCTGTTCTTGAAGTCCTGTGTTTCCTTCCCTCTCTCCCTTGTGACTACCAAGGCACCAAATCCTGGACCATTTGCATCTGCCTCAATTTCTCCTCATCACATATGGCAAAATCATTTTGATTCTAGATACAGTGCAAAGCTTCCTGGAGTGAAGTGAATATGTAAAGTGCTGTAATTTGAAGCAGTTTTCAGAAAAGAACCCCTCTGGTAATGAAAGGCCCATTTTCCTCTTTTATTTTCTTTTTTCCCCCATTTATGCCTCATCACATTTTGTCCAATTTCAGCTCATCACAGGCTGAATTTTTCTTTTGATGTCTGCCTTCCAGAATAGCCCCTGCCTGAAAAAAAAGGACAAAAGGCCAACTCCATGGCCTTCAGTTTGCAGCATCCCCAGCCCTTTCATCCATCCATCTCAGTGCTTCCCAGGTTGGGAACAGAGCTCAAGCTCCAGGGTCAGAGCACATACGGAGGGAGAGTGCTTTTTAAAAATCCAAGCACATGCCGATTTCATGCATGTTATTCTTTTTTTTTCTTCTTCTTCTTTACTGTACAGTCAGGTGGAAGTGGGAAGTGAGAGAGGACTTGGAGGAAAAAAAATTGGTCTTTAACTTCAGCAACAACAAACGCTCCCATTTTTAACCCCCAGAAATTTGATTGGGAAGAAACCATGTATTTAAGGGTTTAATTTGCTCGTTCAGGGTTGCCTTCCATCTTTAGGGCATCTGTGTCAGAGTGCCCAGTTTAGAAGATGGAACCAGGAATTTGATGTACTGACACCCAGGCGCTCTCTCTGCCTTCTTTTGTTCTCTAGTTTCCTCTCTGTTTTTCAGTGCCAGACTTCTCTACTTTTCCTCTTCTGCCTCCTTTGGTTTCAAATCACAGAGACCTGTTATCTCTTTGTGCTCCCAGCTTGTTGTCTTGGTTACAGACTTCTTTGGCCTGCCTTTTTTTGAGGGGAATTGTCATGCAGGAGACCCTGCTCGCTGCACCATGTATCGTGTGGGGAAGCCTGCGGGGTCTCTGTTCCTGGTCCCCACATAAGAACGCAGGATATGGTGAGGCCAAAAAGGAACACCCACGGAGCCATAAGTAGGGGAGTCATATCACTATATTCTCGCTGGCGGCATCCGCCTCTCTGCAACCCACTCTTGCTCGCTCAGCCACCATCTTCTTGCCAGCCCCCATTTGCTGCTAGTGTAGCCACGGCAGTTATAGTAGTGGCCCATGGCTCACTGGTTACAGCTGACGGCCATCCAATCACAGTTGATGGCCATTTACTACCTGAGCCAGCACCTTTCCACGTGAGGCCGAGAGCCTGGAAACTGCTTTCTGGGGCTCTGTCCTCACAGGAATATACTGCTGAAAGAAGAGTTTCAAAAATAGGGACCAAGCACTCTTTCTCTACAATGCTGGGGTATTCAGCAGTGGGTAAAAGTGTGGGTTTTGAACCTGGCTATATATTGACATCACCTGGAACATTCTAAAATAGTATGGCCCAGGCCACAGGCCTGACAAGTTGAGTCAGGATCTTGAGGGGTGGGCCCCAGGAATTAGTATTTTACTTTAAATAAACTACCTAGGTGATTCTAACGTGCATTCAGCATTTAAAACCATTGAGTTTTAGCAGCTGAGCCAAGCAGCTGGATTTTGGACTGTTTGAGACAGGTGATGGGAGATATGGTCAACTTTTCTGTACCTCTTTCCTGCCTGGAAGATGGGACCAGTAAAGCCTGAGGAGTTAAAGAGGCCCACTGTCACCGCCCTGTCATTGCTGTCACAGAAAAGAGAGGCACCTTCCCTTCAAAAAAAAAAAAAAATCCAGTTATCCAGCTGGCTTGATATCTGGGCTATAATAGTGGTTTGAGGCAGTTTCAGGGATTAAAATAAATCTTTCCAGTTGCTTGAAGAAAGAGCTTATCTGTGGGGAGGAATAGTAGTTTCACTTTCTTTTGCCCAATACCATTTGGACAGAGCTTTCTGGGTTTTTGAACCTTTTCCAACTCCTAGCTGATCCCATTCTCATACTCCAGGTGGTTAGCAAAGTCAGGCACCATATTTTTATTCTTTGCGAAATTGCCTTTTTATCGTGTCGTTTTCTATCATAAACGCAACATACGTTTATGATCTAAACCTGAAACATTACAAGTATATGACACATAGCAAATAAAAGTCCCCTAGAAGTTGCTCTCCCAGAGATAACCACTGTAAGCATGTTTTGCCTTCAGATTTTATGTTCGATTGGTTATTTAAAAACTAAAACAATTAGAGAGGAATAAAATAGCATGTATGAGTCCCTCCAACATGATTCCTACTTCACTGTCTTTTTCCCCAGAAACAAATCACCGCTATGAGTTTCTTGGAAATCTTGAGAGATACTCTATCCATAAACAAGGCTCAAATATTTCAAGGTGCTTTTGGTTAGGTAACCAAGTCTTTCCATATACCATAGAGACATCTGTTTGTTTCATTTATTCATTCAGTAAGTCTCTGATGAGCATCTTGTATATTCTAGGCACTGTGTTACCTTCTGGATCTTCAACAAGAACCAGCACACAGCTACTGCCCTCCAAGAGCTTACAGTCTAGCAGGGAAGATTGACATTTAACAGAAGCACAACTACTAGAAAATGAGAAATGTGATGAGTGTTCTGAAGGAAAAAAAAACAGAGTTTACATGCCATCACTTCCAAAGATAGTGGTTGATAGAGTCCCCTTCCCAAGTTTTCTAATACAAAGGTGTGGATGGGAGATTGGAAGCAAAAACATAACCCTCAACCTCTATTCTTGCCAGCGGTATTCTTCTTTTCCACCAGAATTTTCATCTGACAAAATGGCCTGCTGAGAGTGAGAGTAACCTACCAGCCAGCTTTATCACTGGTTGACAGAGTGCTAGCAGTACTCTACATCAGAAGACCTTTATCAGACAGACTGAGCTTCTCGCAGACAGGAAACAGGTCCTGTATCTCTGTGTGCCCAGAACTCCAGCGAGGACAAACTGATGCAGGCACTGGGTGATAGGTACTTTTATTACATTCTTATTTTATGTCTTAGCAGAACTGCAAGTGGTAGGTATTCTTAATTCCTATTTTTTGAAGATGAGAAAGCTGAGGCTTAAAGAGGCCTTAAAAAGAAAGAGAAAAAAAAAGCTCCCTTCTTTGAAAATACTCCTATTTCCTCCCATCCCCCTCCCCAAATTCTTGACCATAGTCACATAGCTTCTGGGTGGCAGAGAGCTACAAACATTTGCTGACCCACATGGCTGTGCCCCTGACACAGTTGGTCCCTTTCCTGCAGGGAACTGGATAATATTCATCTCTCCCATTGGTTGGCCTAGGTTCTGTTCCTTAAGAGCTGTCTGGAATAGTTTTAAGACAACCAGGTCATCCTGTTCTAAATATTTTTCTGGGATTGAGGTCAAGGCCGCAGCTTGATCCTCTTGTAAATGGGTCATAGGAAGAGGACCCATGTGGCTCTGTGAAAGGTGAAGCCTCTTTGTACTCACTGCCCTTCTTCCCTTCTCTTCCCACTTGTATCCTAGGCTGGGCTCTGGCACATGTTTTCTGGGAAACTTATGTGTCTGACACTGTGTTAGGCCCTACAGGGAGTGGAGGCAGAGGAGACTCCTCAAAAGTCCAAGTATCGTATGGGGGAGATAAAAGGCAGTATTGGCTGCATACACGATCTCTGGGATCAGTTCTGGGTTCAAGTCCCGACTTGCACTTACGTATTACTTGTGTGATCTTAGGCCAATTACTTAACCTTTCCTTAGTTTGGTTTCCTCCTGTGTAAACAGGGAAGGGGTGAGGTGGGGAAATAGTACCTACCTCATAGGATTGCTGTAAGGAATATATGAAATAATATGTGAAATATGTGATGTCAGGCACATAGTAATGTACTCAATAAAGAATAGTTGCTGCTATTAGTACTACTACTACTACTACTACTACTGTTATTATTACTAACAACAGTAGGAGACTAATGGAGTAATAAGTGCATAGTACCACTGAGTACAAATGGAATTCAGAAAAGGAATGATCGATTTGGCTGGTTTATCCAGGAAATCTCTAGAGGAGGTGGAAGAAGTGGAATGAAATATTCCAGGTAGAGCAAATATGAAAGTGGGAGACTGAACTGAACTGGAGTGGAGACGAAAAGAAGTAACAAACTCAACATCTGGTATGCTCGGTCTCTGCTATGTGCTCACCCATCCTCACAGCCAATATCTCCAGTCCTTTATGACTCCCCATTTTGGAGGGTCCTGTATTAGTACTTACAGTTTAGAGGTAGTAGTCGGAGGTGGGTAGAGGGCTTGTTGGATGGCTGCCCTGGCTGAACTTTAGAGGGTATCTGCCTTGGTGGAGTTGACATGAGTCCTAATTCTACAACTTGGCTTATGGGTTCAAAGCCTGATTTTTATCACCTTATCCAGGGGTGTTGGTTTCACACTCTCCAACCTCACAGAAGACTTCTTGATAAACCATAAAGCAGATGAATGGATTGATGATGGGAGAAAAACCTATATAGAGACATAACAATTGTGTCTATCAGCCAGGTCATACCCTTCCTGATAGCAAGGTTCCCGAAGCCAAATTAAATAGGGGCTTCTTTGATAACCTAAAATCAGAACCTAATGGAGTTCAAGGGTCTCATGAGAGTGACCATGTAGATATATTACACCTCTGTATAGACCAGAATGTGAATCCTTTCCTCTCCACTGCTGGAACAACCTCAGTGAAAATTTTTTCTCTTGGATGCTCCTGGTTTCTAATTCCATACAAACACTGTGTGAGTGCTGTGACCATGTTATTCTCCTGAGTTTCTTTCTGATCTTGATAAGATTTGGGAAATACTCACTTCTCAACAGCAATATAGTTATTCTTTCTCTCAGTGCTCTTTTGGGCTTTGTTCCCAAATGCTACTGATGTTTCCAAGCAGGGCTGCCACGAACGGCTGTGTACTGCACAACCCTAGGAAAGCGTGCCATTCACATAGACTAAAATTGAATGGCGCCACTAGGGTTGTGCAGTGTACAACCTACACAGCTATACTCGGCAGCCCTGGCATAATGTAATGTCAGTGCTTTGTTTATCAAGGATGGGGTTTGGGGAGAGGTAGAGAGTAGCAGTTTGGAATCATTCTCAGGGACTTTGTAAGGGGCTAAAGCAGTGAGCTGCTGCTGTGACCAGGAAAGGAAGGGAGAAGTGCAGCTGTGCGGCTTTGAAAAGAGTATCCTCTGGCTGTGGCAACCATCATATGGGGGGACTACTTTCATTTTTTCAGTAAATAATTTTTTGAGGGTCTACTATGTGAGGGTTGAAGAACAGGGAAGGGTTTGCCATGGAGGGAGCATTTGAACTGAGCCTTGTGAGAGCAACAGGATATAAAAATGTAAAGGTGAGTTGTGAGGAGAGAGTTCCAGGGAAAAGAAATAGCGAGAGGAAAGACAAAGATGGGAAACTGGATGGGGTATATGGGTAATTATAAATAATTCGTTTTGGTTTGATAGAAAGGCAGGTGAAAAAGAGTAGTAAGCAGTAATGCTGGCTGAAGGCATCAAATGATGATGGGTGAGGAGAGGGACTTGGATGGCAAATTAAGGAGTTTGGACTTTATTCAACAAGCAATAAGGAGCCATTTGACGTTTTAAAAAATAGTTTATTGAGATATAATTCACTTATTGTACAATTCACCCCTGTAAAGTGTTCAATCAGTGGTTTTTAATATATTCACAGGTATGTGCAGCTCTCACCATAGTCAATTTAGAACATTTTCATCATGTCAAAAAGAAGCTCCATACCATTTAGTTATCACTCCCCCATCTCCCCTTTCCCTATCTTCCTAGCTCTAAGCAATGAATAATCTACTTTCTAGCTCTATAGATTTGCCTATAGAGATGAAGTCATATAATATAAGGTCTATTTTGACTGGCTTCTTTTACTAAGTGTAATGTTTTTAACACTGACCCATGTTATAGCATGTATCATTACTTCATTCATTTTTTGTGGCCAAATGATATTCCACTATATGGATACACCACATTTTGTTTATCAATTCATCCATTGATGAGTATTTGGGTTGTTTCCACCTTCTGGCTATTACAAATAATGCTGCTACATATAAGTTTTTATGTGGACATTTCTCTTGGAGATGCACACACACACACAACACGCAGACACAGACACACACGGAATTGCTGGGTCATATGATAACTCTATGTTGAACTTTTTGAGGAACTGCCATATTGTTTTCCAATGTCACAGCATCATTTTACATCCCTACCAGCAGTCTATGAGTTTTCCAATTTCTCTGTATCATCACGAACACTTTTGTCTTTTAGTTTCACCTTGCTTGTGGGTGTGAAGTGGTACTTCATTGTGGATTTGATTTGCATTTCCCTAACGACCAATGATGTTGAGCATCTTTTCATGTGCCTATTGGCCATTTGTATGTTTTCTTTAGAGAAATGTCTATTCAGATCCTTAGCCCACTTTTTAATTGGGTTATTTGTCTTTTTATTGTTGATTTTTTAAAAAAGATTTTATTGGGGGAGGGGAACAGGACTTTATTGGGGAACAGTGTGTACTTCCAGGCCTTTTTTCTAAGTCAAGTTCTTTTCCTTTCAATCTTAGTTGTGGAGAGTGCCGTTCAGCTTCAAGTTGTTGTCCTTTCAGTCTTAGTTGTGGAGGGCGCAGCTCAGCTCCAGGTCCAGTTTCTAGTTGCATGGGGCACAGCCCACCATCGCTTGTGGGACCGAACCAGCAACCTTGTGACTGAGAAGATGCACTCCAACCAACCGAGCCATCCCGGAGCTCAGCAACAGCTCAACTCAAGGTGCCGTGTTCAATCCTAGTTGCAGGGGGCGCTGCCCACCATCCCTTGCGGGACTCGAGGAATTGAACTGGCAACCTTGTGGTTGAGAGCCTGTGCTCCAACCAACTGAGCCATCTGGGAGGCAGCTCAGCTCAAGGTGCTGTGGTGCTGTGTTCAATCTTAGTTGCAGGGGGCAGAGCCCACCATCCCTTGCGGGACTCGAGGAGTTGAACCAGCAACCCTGTGGTTGAGAGCCCACTGGCCCATGTGGGAATCGAACCGGCAGCCTTCGGAGTTAGGAGCATGGAGCTCTAACCGCCTGAGCCACCCGGCGGGCCCTATTGTTGAATTTTAAGAACAATTTATGTATTCTGGATACTAGATCCTTATCAAAGATAGGATTTGCAAAAATTTTCTCCGATTCTTTGAGTTGTCTTTTTTACTTTCTTGATAGTGTCGTTCGAAGCACAAAAGATTTTAATTTCTGTGAAGTCCAGTTTACCTATTTTTTCTTTTGTTGCTTGTTCCTTTGATGTCACATCTAAGAATCCATTGCTAAATCTGGGGTCATGAAAATTTACCATTATGTTTGCTTTTAAGAGTTTTATGCTTTTTGCTTTTACATTTAGGTCTTTGATTTTGAGTTAATTTTTATATAGGGTTGTGAGGTACAGGTCCAAACTTCATTCTTAGGTACGTGGAAATTGAGTTGTCCCAGCACCTTTTGTTAAAGAGACTATTTCCCCATTGAATGGTCTTGGCACTCTTGTTGAAAATCAGTTGTGAGCCTTATTTTTGGACGTTCAATTCTATTCCATTAGCTTGTATGTCTGTCATGATACCAGTACCATCTTGTCTTTATTACTGTTGCTTTGTGGTAAGTTTTGAAATCAGGTAATGTGGGTCCTCCTACTTGTTCTTCTTTTCAAGATTGTTTTGGGGTGCCTTACAGTTCCATATGAATTTTAGGATTAGCTTGTCACTTTCTACAAAGAAGTCAGCTGAGATTCTGATAGGGATTGTGATGCATCTGTCATCCAAAATTTTTAAGGAGGAGCATAACATGGTCAGGACTCTATTTTAAGAATAGGAACCTGACAATACTGTATGAACTAGCGTGAAGAAGGGGAGATGCTGGAGACCTGGAGATTAGATAGGAAACTGTCATAGTAGTTTAAGAAGATGATAAGTATTGAACTAGGAAAAGATAACAAAGATGGATTTGAGATACATTGAAAAGGTAAAAGTTTCTAGATGACAGGGCTTGGGGACTGGCTACAGGACTTGGGCTGAGAAAGAGAGGTGTCATTAAAGATAGCTTGGAGGTTTGAAGATAGGCTAATGATTGGATAACAGTTCTTGTTCAACTTACAGAAGAGTTGTGAAGCTATAACAAATAATTTCCATATACCCTCCACTCAGCTTTCCCTAACGTTAACATCTTCCATAACCATGGTGAAATTACTAAAACTGAGAAATGAGCATTAGTGCTGTGAACTAAACTATATCGAGATTTCACCAGTTTTTCCACAAATGTCTTTTTTCTGTTCCGGGATCCAATCTAGGGTCCCATATTGCATTTAGTTGTCATGTCTTCTAGTTTTTTCCATCCATGACAGTTCCTCAGTCTCTGTCTTTCATTACCTTGACAATTTTTGAAAGGAACTTGTCAGTTACTTTATAAAATGTTTCTCATTTGGACTTATCTGATGTTTTCTCCTGATTAGATTTTGGCAACTTGGGCAACAATACCACAGAAGAGATTTTGTACCCTTCTTGGTACATCATATCAGGGGGTACATGATGGTATGCTTTCTTACTGGTGATGTTAACCTTGGTCACTTGGTTCAGGTGGTGTCTGCCAGATTTCTCCACTGTAAAATTACTACGAGGTGTGATCAAACAATACAGTGAATATTTAAATTAAAAGAAAATATTGCAGTAAAAGACACATTGCCCTTAATCCTCCTCAAAATACTCCCCCTCACTTCGAACACACTTACCCCATCATTCTTGCCAGTTTCTGAAGCAGTTCTGGACGTCTTCTTCCATGAGTGTCTTTAGTAGCACTGTTGCGACTGCCTCGATATCCTGAATTGATTCAAAACGTTTTCCTTTCATGGTCATTTTGACTTTGGGGAAGAGCCAGAAGTCACACAGTGCCAGATCTGGTGAATAAGTTGGATGAAGACACACTGTAATGTTTTTATTTTACAGAAATTGCCATACCAGAAGCGATGTGTGACACAGAGCCTTTCCGTTATGATCACAAAATATGGTGAATGCTGCTGCTGAGTGCCATCCAATGGAAAGACAGGGATCTTCAGTATGGGAAGTGGTGCATTGAGCCTTAGTAACAGTGTGTGACACGTTTCAACTTGTTTGGTGCACTCAGTTGGGTGTGAGCTATGGTTGAGAGAAGGTGTGGTTTAAAGTGTGCCCTAAATCATCCTCCATCATGACAATGCTCCATGTCACACATCACTTCTGGTACAGCAATTTCTGTCAAATAAAAACATTACAGTGTGTCCTCATCTACCTTATTTACCGGATCTGGAACCCTGTGACTTCTGGCTCTTCCTTAAAGTCAAAATGATTCAGGACATCGAGGTAGCCACACAGCGCAACTAAAGACACCCCTGAAAGAGGACTTCCAGAGCTGCTTCAAAAAGTGGCAACAATGATGGGATAAGTGTGTCCAAAGTGAGGGAGAGTATTTTGGTAGTGATTCATGGCAATGTGTCTTTTACTGTAATACTTTATTTTATTTAAACATTCACCATATTGTTTGATCATACCTTATATTTACCATTGTAATTAATACGTATCTTGCATGCAAAAATAATAACACTTTCATTACTAATCAGGGCATCTATCAATGGTTCTTGCCCACAGCAGTTATTGTTGCAGTGTTTGCCTACTGTTGATTTTCTGTTTCCCTCATTCCTCCTACCTTTATCAGTTGGAATTCTATTATTCGAAGAGCTGTCCCTTTGCTCCCATTTTCTCAGAGAGCAGTTAGAGAGGAAAGATGTTAGGGAAAGAACATGGCAAATTCAGATTTAGGCATGTTTGGTCTGAGATTTCTCTGTGACGTCCAGATGTTAATATCCAGAAAGTATTTGGTATCTGCATAGGAACAACATTTGAGGTTAAGATATTGGAGGCAAGCACTATTGTTCTTTTCCATTTTAGAATGTGAAAAGTGAGGCTCAGGGTGAAAACCTGAGACATAGTAGGCAATAAAAGTGGTGTGGCAGAAGGGGGTTGGCAGGCACATTGTTGAGAGCCCTGATGACCCTACAAACAACTTTGAACTTTGTTCAATGGCTCACCAGTGCCATTTTAAGATTTGTCATGAGGGAAAGATTGATAATCAAATCCTAGCTCTGCATTTACTACAGCACTGTGTGCAAAATCAGAGAGCTATTTAATATCCCAAATTAAATAAAATCTAAGTACCTAATGAGTTGTACAGGCCATTGGAAAAAAGGAGAGGTGTTATCTGGAGTTAATGGAGGCTTTTTGGAGGAAATAGAACTTGCTGTGGCTTTGGATGGAATTATCAGTGAGAGAAGAGAAAGGACACCAAAGAAGGATGATGCTTTCCATAACTTATACTTATTTTATTCCTTACGATGTGCCAGGTACTGGACTAAGTGCTTCAAGCATTTAATCCTCACATCTATCCTATGAGATAGTACTGTTACAGTCCCCATTTGATATATGAGGAAACTGGGCCTAGAGTGGTTAAGTTTTCTCTCCTGGTAGGCAACTGGACGAGGGAAACCAAATAATATATCACAATGTTGTTATGCAAGCATGGAATTAAAACAAGTGAAGTTCAATGAACTGGACGTTTAATATGAGCTGTTTTTGATGTAGCTCATGGTAGGGATGGATTTTCTATTGAGGTTAAAATAACGATAGCTACTATGTATTGACTGCTAGCTATGTGCTAAGCGTTGTGCAAGTGCTTCACATGCTTTATCTCATTCAATCCTCTCCCAAACCTTGTCAGACATAGATACTATTCTTATTCCTATTTTAGAGATGAAAATTACTCCAATCTCTTGCTTGAGATTACAGTATTGGTGAGTGGCAAAGCCAGCATGTGGACCCAAGTCTGTCTTGACTCTAAAGCCCATAATCTTAACCACTTAGCAATACTAACTATCCTGCTTCCATCCTCTAGGGGATGAACTTGCCAATGGGACTAGAAAACTTAGTGTTTGTGAGCTTGTTCTTTGGACTGTTGACATAAGAATGGCCAAATCTAAAGAGAATTTCTATAAAACTTTATTTGAGCCAAACAGAGGGTAAGCTTGGAAGCAAGATCTCAAAATACTGAGATAAATGGTTCCAGGAAATGACAGTTTGCAGCTTCTTTTTTGCCTTTGGAATTAAGGAGGGAATTAAGGAAGATCTGATTACAGGTAAAGGTGGTCATGCATTAGAAGGAGGGGTCTGACAGACAATAGTTTAGTGGTTACCAGAGGGTAAGGGGGGTGGGGGGTGGGAGATGAGGGTAAGGGGGATTGTGGGGGCAGAGCCCCAGAAAGTAGTTTACAGGCTCTCGGCCTCACTTGGAGGGGTGCTGGCTCGGGTAGTAGATGGCCATCAGCTGTGGCTGATTGGCCGTCAGCTGTAGCCATTGAGCCATTGGCCACAAATATAACTGCTGCGGCTATGAAGGAGAGCCGAGGAGAGTGGAAGAGAGTGGAGAGTCGTCAGTCGGTTGCAGAGAAAACGGACAGCAGGTCACACGTCCAGTGAACCTAGCCTCCAGTGAGACCGTAGTGGTATGACTCCCCTACCTATGGCTCCGTGGGTGTTCCTTTTTGGCCTCACCATATCCTGCGTTCTTGTATGGGGAGCGGGAGCAGAGACCCCGCAGGCTGCCCCCCCCCCCCCCCCCCCGCACGACAGGGATCAAATATGTGGTGATGGAAGGAGAACTGACTCTGGGTGGTGAAACACAATGGGACTTACAGATGATGTAATACAGAATTGTACACCTGAAATCTATGGAATTTTACTAACAATTGTCACCCCAATAAATTTAAAAAAAAGGATTATAAAGAAGGAGGGGTCTGAAAAGAGGCATTTCAAAGGGTGTTAACCTAGATGCACAGAAACAATGGACAGGGCTTGCTTAAGACTAAGTAAGATAAGCCTTTTAGTAAGGAAGTTATATGCCTGGGTGTTGTCACACAACAGCCTAGCAGACTGTTCCCCCCATGTCTTTCCTGTGGAAAGAAGAGTCTGTGAGACTGTATATCCCTGGGACTGTATATTTCTATTTAGTCTCCAAAAGAGGGTTTGCAGCCAATGACGAGTAAGATTCCCCACGGGGGGCGGGGGAGGGCAACTCAAGCCAGGCAGAACCCTGTGGAGACCCCCAATGAGCTGTCTTAGAAAGATTTGGGAAGGGACCTTGTCTCCCCTTCCCCCTGCCTGGGAGAAACCACTGCTGACTCTGGTTTTTCCCCTCTCACCTAATTGTGAGAAAAGTCTTTAGAGCGATAAGATCAAGCTCTCTCTGCTCAGCTCTATAAAACAGTCTCGACATGTGATATACGTCCTTTAGGGAGTCACATGCCTCACCTCAGTCATCATAGGACTTTTGCTTCGGCTGTTTGGGGCCAACATAATTGGTTTGGGTTGTTTCTATAACGTGATGGATGAATCTCACAGACTGTGTCAGAAACAATAACACTCCCTTGTATAGTTATCAATAAATACCACCAGTCGCCTTTATTCTGGGCTCCAGTCTTTCAGAACTGAGTCCCCTGGCCTTCTGAGATTTAACTGCATTAAGTCTCTGTTTGTTTCTTTCTTAAAAACTTAACCCAAAGCCACCCCTTCTTGCACCCTCACTGCCCGTGTTGCGCTGGATATGACACCTGGGGTGTGACTACCCACCATGACCTTCCCAGTTAGGAATTTATGATCAGGTCACCCTGTGAGGTTACTTTCTGTAGAACCCCTTTTTCATCCACAGGCCCCTGAATAGTGCTTGGGTGTGGACACTGCCAAATATGCTTTGTGACTGTGACTCTCCTTATTCTATACCTCAGTGGTTGACCAGCTCCATTCTTTCCTTAGGTATAATTCAAGCAGGTTACAATCTGGTCTTTCAAGTCTGGGAACCATTCTGGCTTTAAGATGATCATACAACCTTTTAAATCCCTTGTATGTTGATTTTAAAGCCCAGCTCTTAGTAGGTACATTTATTTATTTATTTATTTATTTATTTATTTATTTATTTATTTTTTGGTCTAAATTCTTGAGGAAAGGCTCCTTTGTAAGCTCCTTATACTGACAAAAATGATAATTTCTTAGCAAGAGGTAAGAGAAGGAGTTAATGGCAGGACAGAGGATGGGCATTTAACCAAAGGCTCCCTGGAGAAAATAATGCTCGATTTTGTATTTGAAGGGCAAGTAGGAGTTAGTCAGAAGAAGAAAGGTGAGAAGGCCATTCTGAAAGTGAACAGGATTAACAGTGGTACAATTCTTGATATTGGAGATTGAAATTTTTAAAATAAAATTATGAAAATATTAGGAAAACAATAGATGACTCTATAATCTTAGGGTTGTAAAAGACTTTCAAAACATAACACTAAAGACAGGAAATGACCGATACATCTGATTACATAAAAATAAAAAAAAAGCTTCTATACATCGAAAACTACTGAAAGCAGAGCTATAATAACAACCTGGGAAAAATATTTGCAATAAATGTCAATTAGTCTGTGTGAAATGTCATTAAAACATAAATAGCTCTTACACTCAATAACATACCAGTTGAAAAATAGGCAAAGGGCACTGTGGGGACCAAGCCCCAGAAAGCAGTTTCCAGGCTCTCGGCCTCACATAGAAAGCTGCTGGCTCGGGTAGTAAATGGCCATCAGCTGTGATTGGATGGCCATCAGCTGTGGCTAGTTGGCCGTCAGCTGTGACCAGTGAGTCATTGGCCACTAATATAATTGCTGTGGCTAAGCTAGCAGAAAAATGGGGGCTAGCAAGAAGATGGTGGCTGAGCCAGCAAGCAGCGGAGTGAGGGTTGCAGATCGTGTGGCTCCTGCTTCCTGTGTCTCCAACTCAGCCGCCAGCGAGACTATAGTAGTAAGAGTCCCCTACATATGGCTCCGTGGGTGTTCCTTTTTGGCCTCACCATATCCTACGTTTTTATGTGGGGAGCGGGACCAGAGACCCTGCATGACACCCTGCACGACAGGCACAGATGGTCACATCCCCAAAGAAGAAATACAACTGGGCAAAAAACATGTTAGAAAATAGTTATACAAATTAAAGCAATAAAGAGTGTGTGTGTGTGTGTGTGTGTGGGTGGGTGTGGGTGTGGGTGTGTGGTAGGGGAGGGAAAATAATTTTCCCTCTACCCTTCCCGGTACTTGGTTGAGACCCCTCTGTAATAAAAGACAGATTAACAGTAGAAAAACAAACAGACATTTAATAAAATGTATACCTCCTATATACATGGGAGAGACCCAGGAAAACAGTAACTCCCTGAAATGTCCCAAGACACCATCTTAACTACCATCTCCAGGTAAAGACAAAAGGAGTTTGGTATACGAGTTGGGCAGGGGGAGGCCAGGAAAAGCACAGTAAACAAGGATAAGGCTGTTAAGCAGATTTAAGCATTTGCCTTCTCCACTGATGATTTTCTAGAGATTTAGTCATCCTGTTCTTCCTGGTACATTGAGGGAAACACCCTTACAAGTGGAAATTTACCTTGTAAATAAATGTATTTTTTCAAAGAGTAACTTTGAAAACTTCTACTCAGTTTTCAGAGCTTCTCCCATGTCTGTTGTTTCTTAAAATTAATCAGCCTAAGATCATTACTATCCCAAAGAGACATATTTTGGGGTGGCAAACTCTGCTCCCCTTCAGGAGTTTGAGCTATTTCTGTAGGTACTGGTAAGCCACTAACGGATTTTAAATGGCAGGTCAGAGCTGCATTTCAGATAGATCCCTCTTGCAGTAGTGTGCCTGGAGGCTGGAAGTCAGTGAAGAGATTATTGCAGTGGTACTGGGAGAGGATTAGGGCCCAAGAGTATGAACATAGTGAATTCATAGAGCCTAGGACAGACTTTGGGAAGTCCCAGGAATGTGTCTTTCCTATGGTAGTGTAAACCTAAATCAATTTTAGACTGAAATAAAGAATAAAAAGCATTTATTTGAGCAAAAAGAACTGTAGCCTGGGAGACACAGATTCAGGTAACAACTTAAATTGTGTTCCACCGAGACAAAGGGGAGGCCACCTTTTATAATGAAAGATCCTGCCCAGGTTCCCAATTAGGTTCATTTTAGGTAATGAGGTATCCAAATTGTGCAGTTCTGATTGGACTGGGCAGGTCTCAGTCTGTTGGTAGAAAGATGAAACCAGGGTTTTCCTGCAGTGGTTGACTCAGACATCATAAATAAGTGGGGCATAGTGCAGGGAGCCGAGAGTTCAGGCTGAGGGTCTTCCTGATATGCAGAGTTCATGAGGAGCCCCCGTCAGCAAATGGCCGCTAGGCTCTTATTATTTATAAAATTTGGATACTCTGTTTACCACGGGGGCGGGGGTCCATCTTAGCAGATAAATTTATTCTTGGAGTTCACATCAAATGAATCTTGTTGGGGTCCACGGTGGGTAATGGTTATAAACAGTAGTCCTTGGGAATTCTCAAATAGCTGCGTGTCATCATATGAGGTGGAGCCAGGAGAACTGGAGCCGGAGGGCTGGGCCTGAGAAGATTATGTGCAGGGCAAACACCACTCTCCTGTCCCTCTCTCTGTTTCCCTTTCATTTACTTTTCCCATCCCCCTTCACTGCTTAACCTGGCTAGTCTCTCATTTAGAATGGTCTGTGGTAACTGGCCCTCCTTCCAAATTACATTTCTCATAGTACTGACACTTCTTCCTGTGAACAAAAATTACAATTTTTAGGCATTATGAAAATGGGGTTTATTGAATCTAATGTTGGGGTAGAGCAGAAATTAATCGGAGACTGGACAATGATACCAATGAAGTTGGAGCTGATGTGACTGTGGCACGGGAACAGGAACAGGGCAGTGGTACAGGGGATGGCTTGGCTGGGAGGTTGGGTAGGGAAGGTGGGAACCTGGAACCAACCAGGGAGGTTCAGGGGTAGAGGGTGAACTGGTACAGTTGCTGGTGCCTAGAGTGGGTATTAAACAATATTTTTTGTCTGAAAGCTTTTCTGAAAGGGAGGATTTATTGAGCTAGCCAGAAAAAGGATCAGGTTTGGGGACATACAGTCTAAACCACCACCAACAGTGGAGAAGACAAATATGTCCACTTTCCTGGAGCTAACGGGAATTTTTTACGCAATGAATTTGGGGAAGAAAGACAAAGAAAGGCGTAACTTGTTTTGAAAGAATTTACACTGGCTATAGATAAAGTTGGGCGGAGAAGGGGAAGGGAGGGCAGTTCTAGGATAGGTGCATAGTCTGTAAGGGAAAGAATTTTACTACTTCTTGATTTGTTGTGGGCAACAATCCAGAAAGTTCATGCATGACCCATATGCAGTGGGGTCTGGTATCTGGTGGTCAACTATTTTTTTTCCTTTTTCTTTTTTTTCTCTCAAATAGCCACCTGGAAGTTGATTCCAAGTTTAAACCTACATTGAAGAATGTGAGCAGTCTTTTGTTAGTTTCAGCCCGTAGCTGTTAACTGATTAACTACTCTTGTCTCTTCTACCCTCCAGCCCTGTTGTAATTTAATTTAGGACATCTTAGAATTTTTCTCTTATCAGGAGCTTAGGAAAGACCTGGATTTACAAGTTTCTGAGGAGGAGAACCTTGGACTAGTATAGGGAACTTTTCTGAGGAAGCTGAAAGAAAGTGATTTTGAATAAAACCTTGGGGGTTTTCCTGGAAAAACCAGCCAAGAAAGACCTTTGTTTTGTAAGGATGCAAGAATTGCAAGCACCCAACAGACCTGGGAATGAGGCAAGTTGGAGCTAAGATGAGCCTGTCTTAGGTAATGCTGAAGTCTGAAACCCATTTGTGTCAGTGTGATTTGCTTCCCAGTTAGGTTTGTATTTTGAGATGTCTCACATTATAGAGAGCAGAATTTGTGAGCTGTGTGGTGGCATAAGTGTGGGGCCATTGGGCTGACTGTGTGATTTGGGTCAAGGGGCAGGGCTGGAGTCTAGAGAACGAAAGCCCCCGTGAGGCCGGGAATTGCTTGGACATGAGGTGGAAAGTGTGTTGATCTGGGTTCTTGTCAGAAAGTGTGTCAGAACTTCTTCCCTTGGGTTTCTTCATCTGTAAAGTGGGATTTAACAAGGTCCTGCTTACCTCCCAAGAGATGGGAAAATGGAAGGCTCTGTCACATTTCTCTCTGTGCTACCTGCTCATGCACTTTTGTTCAGATGCTGAGGTGGGCAACTTGGGCATGAATACTAAGTGCCAAGTCAGTGCTGGGATATGCTCAGATGCATTTTCACTTTCCTGCTATCCTTATTTGCACTCCCAAGTGTCTTCTCTTCCTACTCTTTTTGCAGCTGAAGGGAAATTTAGCTTTCTGTCTGCTAGTCCAAAACGCATACTACCAGAGTTTGTAGGTGGTTTGCAGTCAACCAAGAAAGAAAGCAGGGCTGGGGGCCTGTGGACCTCCGAATGAAAACGTTTTCACGTGACTCATTTGGTTAATCACGATTATGTATGTGGCTCCAGCATGACAGAGCAGAGGGGTTCAAAGTTACAAGTCTTTGAAGTTGCTAAAGGAGGCTATTGTTAAACAAAAACCTTCCAGGCCAAAAGTTTTTCTGGAAGAAAGGGTGTATTGAGCCATTTGCTAGCCAAAGAAAGGACCAGGTCCTGGGACATGCAGTCTAACCACCAGCAGCAGGGTTAGGTGGAAAAGACAAACATGACAGTCATCCTGGAGTTGGCAGACTCCTTTATACCTCAAGTTTTCAGAAGAAAGAAGTTGTTTCAACAGAATTTACATAGGCTACAGCTAAAGGGGGTGCGAGAAGGTGAACTGGGGCTAGTTCTGGGACAGGTGTACAGTCCCTAGGAAAAAACATATGCTCATTACGATTGGTTGTGGCAACAGTCTGGAAAGTTCACGTATAAGCAAGATGTGGTGGCATCTGGTGGTCAGCTATTCAGCTATTCTCTCTAGATAATCATGGAAAGTAGTCACCTAGAAGTTAATTCAAAGTTTCAATATACATTCAGGAATGCGAGCAGTCTTTCGCTGGTTCTGTTAACAGATTACTTTTCCTTGTGTCTTCCTTCCACCCTCCAGCCTGCTGTAATTTAATTTAGGACATCTCAGAATTTTTCTTTGTCATGATGAGTTTACTGGAAATGCAATATGATGAATTTAGGGTTCTTTTTCAAATCTGCTGGTTTGATATGTCTACATGTGTCTGATTTAAAGATTTCTTGAGAAAGATACCCTCTATCCTGGTTTTGGGAATAGACAGGCAAGGTGAGAAAGGCCAAAGCACTGGTTGCAATGACGTTGCCACATGAAAGTAACTGTTGGAAAACTCAAGACTAGATTAGTTGCCTCAAAAGAAGTTAGATCCATGATTTAATTGAGGATAATATGACACCTTACAGGGTTGGAACTGGAAGCTTGCTTCCTTTAGTAGGTTTCTTCTGGGCTTCTGGCATAGGGTTGTCATGGATCAGAGCCAGCCAAATGGAGCAGTTACAGGGAAATCTGCCCCCAAGAATCTGCTCACCTCTTCTTGGCTGTGGGTATAGAAAGACTTAACTGTGGGGCTCAGTGGCAAACTTTTGCTTCTCTGTTTAGCATGTTGGAAGTATCCTGCATATTCCAGAATCTCAGGAAGGCTGCTGGTATAGTTCTTAGGAGACTGAGAAGTGCTGAGGACCTTTGCAAGGTGGGGGTCCCTCTTTGCTCTCTGTGTACTGTAGCTTCTGAGTGTAGCCTGTGATGGGCCAGATGCTGGGTAACTATGTGCAGCCTCCAACTTGGTTCCTTGCCTAAGGTGAGTAACTCTACTGCTGGGTCAATGGTAAAGAATACCAGCTCTGTTTCTTTCCTTCTTGGACTGTTCCTGAGGGGTAGAGTGGGGAGTGGGGATAAGTTCATTTTTGGATGATAGAAATTCTAAGTCAACAATCCTTATTGTAAACCATTAAGGTTATATGTATTTCAGAAATCAAAAAGTTTCTTAGTTATGGGGTGCTTCCCCAGACCCCACTGATAGTATGTGTGTTGCAGAATCCAAGACCGGAAAGAACCCAAGTGGCAATGAGAGAGTTGGGAGAGTCAGCTTTATTACGCCGGCGGGCTCAGCGGGACCCTTCCCAAAAGATTGAGCCCCTAGCAAGGGTTTGAGCAGGTTTTTATGGGTTGGGGACTTCCTTGAGTTGGGGAAGGGGTAGGTGTCGTCTGGTGATTGGTTCAAGGTGTGGCGTGGAGGGGGTTATGCGGAAGTGGGCTGGGGCTTAGGCTGGGGATTTCTCTCTCCGCTCGGGCCACCATTTTAGCTCAGTTCCACGTGGCAGGGAACCATTTTAAGGTCAGTTTCCCCATCATGTGTAAAATACCCTACATGCACTGTATTGCACCCCATAATCAAAATACATTATTTTTATGGAAAGTGTATGACTATGCACCATAAGCATAATAGACAAAATCTGTGAAGTGCCTCAGCTCACTTCAAATCATGTTTTGTTAACAAATTAGCTTTGAAAAAAACAGACTTTTAGAGCTTTTTAGATTAGGCAATTGCTGATAAAGGAGTGTGGACCTGTAATTGTCATTGGTTTTGCACTTTTAATCAAATGGATCCGCTGGGGAAAGGCACATTCTTGATAGATATTTCCGTGGAGGTGTTCTCTGATGAGGTGTTCTGCAGGTGATGGGTTCCTGCCTGTGTTCTTTTCAAGATCATTTCTTTTCCATTCTTTCTCTTCCTCTTGGCAGGGATTCAAACGGGTGTTTTATAGTGTTTTTCCTGATAGTACCCTATCCTTCTAAATGTAGGCTTTGAGAGAACTGAAGAACCAAATGCTAGAGAATATACACATGACAAAGCTAAACAAGTCTATAATATATAATGTAGATAATCTATATTAATAAATGCTCACAAGAAGGACACATATTGATGATCTTATAAGCCACACCATTAAATCACTGTAAGTGAAGGACCTCCAGAAACATGCTTTTTTTTTTTTTTTTTTTTTAAATCAGTCCTTAGTCCTTCTGAATGTCTCTGATTCTGGGCCAAGGTCAAACATTCAGCATATGTGGCTTCCAGGAGTGGTTGAATGTCCTGGGTGTTTGTTAAATATGCAGATTCCTGAAGTCCCAGACTTCTGGAATGGGCATTCCTAATGGAGGAACCTAGGAATTCGCATGTTTAATAAGCGACCTGCAAGGGTTTCTTTGTCCCTCTGGAGAACCAGTCCTTGGGTGAAGGTCAAATTGCCACAGCTTTGAAGGCTGTAACCCAAGCTTAGGTCAAACGAAGTAACATGGAACTGATTTGTCTCTTAGAACAAGGTTCATTTTGTTTGGTTTGACCTGGGAGGAAAATTGAAGAGTAAAACAACTTAGTCATGCTTAGAAATGAACCATTCCAATGTGGGGGAGGAAAAATAATTTTCCCTCTACCCTTCTAGGTTCTTAGCTGAGATCCTCCTGTTATAAAAGACATATTAACAGGAGAAAAATGAACAGCTTTTTCATAAAATGTATACCTCCAATGTACATGGTAGATAGCTAGGAAAACAGTAATTTTCTGAAACGATCAAAGCTATCACCTTAAATACCATCTCCAATTAAAGATAAAAGAAGATGTGGGGGTGGGAGAGTTATGGGAGGTGATCAGGAAAAACACAATAAACCAGAAGAGTAAGCTTGTTATGCAGATTTAAGACCTTGTCTTCTCCATGGAAGAGAGTTTCTAGTGATTCAGTCATTCTTCTCTTCCTGGTAAGCAAAGGGAGACACCCTTGCAAGTGGAGATTTCCTTACCAATGTGAACATCTCTTATAAAAGGGTAACTGTCTACTCAGTTTTCAGAGCTTTTCCAGTGTCTGCTGTTTTTTTAAAAATAATCAGCCTAATATAATCTTTGGGCCAAAGAGAGATTTGGGGGAGGCAAATTCTGCTCCCATTCAAAATAAAAGGGAAGTATAGATAGAGCCTGGGGTTTGCAATACTGATAGTGTTGCCAGTTAAAGTACAGGACGCCCAGTTAAATTTGAGTTTCAGATAAACATTGACTAATGTTTTGATATAATTATATCCTAAATATTGCATGGAATATACTTGTACTAAAACATTGTTCATTGTTTATCTGAAAGTGACATTTAACTGGTCATCCTGTATTTTCATTTGTTGAATTTGACAGTGCTGGGTATTGATTAACACACCTTCCACCATAGGAGGAAAATCAGATGGTATGTGTGTACTTGTTCTATGCTTGGAATCTTATTTGTACTTGTCTTGGGTTGAAAGCTCCTAGACTGGCTTCTTGTGTTGTATTGAAGTTGAAGTATTGAAAAATTGAGTCTTGTTCTAGAAGTTAAGAGGAAGTATCCCAGAGGTTGAAAGGGCCTAAGAAAAACTTTCTCCATCTCCTACCTCCCCCACAAAAAACTCTTACTCCCTCACTCTCCATCTCTTTCCATCTCCCTCCCATCATACACACACACATTCAGTCATACACACACGTAGATGTATGTGCAAACACAAACATATTTGGAAAATCACCTGCTTGCCTTTTTAATTTTTTATATTACATTTTCCGTGTTAAAGTTTGGTTTTTTTATTATTGTTGTTGTTATCATCATCATCATCATCATTATTATTATTATTATTATTATTAAAGCAACATTGTCTCACTGCATCCAGCATTTCTCTTGATAACCATACTTAATTCTTTTCCATTGCAGATCTTTCTCCTGGCCTGCCCTCCATGTCCGGGAGCTATTGTCGTCTTCAAGTAAGGGAAAATTGTTTTTTGCTTTGTTGCCATTGCTATTCAGACTCTTTTGTCTGATTGCCTAGGAAGATGAGTGCTTTGCTGTGAACACCTTGGGCCTGCACCACTTTCTTTCTGGGCAACCCAAAGGACAAAGTCTGTGAGGGCCTCGTGAAACAGGGAAATGTTCTATATGTAGATGTGGCTTTTGTGAAGCCCTGACAAATCATTTTTAGCTCTTCCTTATGATGGTGGTTTATGGCCAACGTATGCTCCCTGGGAAGGTTGCTGCCTTCCTAACGTTCCTCTTGAGAGCATGCGGGGGTCAGACATCTTTCCTCATCTGAAGAATTTTTTTTTTTTTTTTTAAGCAGGACTTTATTGGGGAACAGTGTGTATTTTTCTAGGACTTTTTCCAAGTCCAGTTGTTGTCCTTTCAATCTTAGTTGTGGAGGGTGCCGTTCAGCTTCAAGTTGTTGTCCTTTCAGTCTTAGTTGTGGAGGGCGCAGCTCAGCTCCAGGTCCAGTTGCCATTTTTAGTTGCCAGGGGCACAGCCCACCATCCCTTGCGGGAGTCAAACGGGCAACCTTATGGTTGAGAGGACGCGCTCGAACCAACTGAGCCATCTGGGAGCTCAGCGGCAGCTCAGCTCAAGGTGCCGTGTTCAATCTTAGTTGCAGGGGGCTCTGCCCACCATCCCTTGCCAGACTCGAGGAGCTGAACCGGCAACCTTGTGGTTGAGAGCCCACTGGCCCATGTGGGAATCGAACCGGCAGCCTTCGGAGTTAGGAGCATGGAGCTCTAACTGCCTCAGCCACCGGGCCGGCCCAAGAATTTTTTCATTTTGGTCCTGCTGCTCCATCGAGGAGACGATTCTTCATTTTGAAGACCTTTTTCTTGTGTTTATATGGTTTTGTTTTTCTTAAAATTAAAGTGAGAAGAGGAACCTATCACCTGTATTACAAGTCCTGTCTTTCTGAAAAATAGCAAGCATCAAATCCATTAAAGTGTATTTCAGGCAAATCGTGTTTATCTGAAGGCAAGGTTGCTTAAATGAAATTCTCAAGAGCCCTGGAACCCTCATTTTTAACTGTGAATTCTGACCATCTCACTTATCAGGCCTTTTATTAGAGTTGCTAACGGGAAGCTCAATTGACCAAATTAATTTCATCTCTTTCCTTCTTTCCTGGCCCCCATTTTGAAGCTGTTCCTGAGCAGTGAAATGGCCATATGCCAGAGGGAAGGGACAGGAAGTAAAGAGCCCAGCAGATCCTTGGATAATTGAGAGTGGTATAGATGGCTTACTGATTGACTTAAGTCATTAAAGTATTAGGTAGAGGAAAATATACCCTATTTGCTGCTTTAAATACCTTCTTGGAATACCCAATTAGTCTCATGCCTTAGATGAGTAACCTGTTGGATGAGGGATAATGGATCCTGATTTCATATATCTTGTACTTAGACAGCTCCTAAGCAGAAGGGGTACTTAACCCTGTTTCCTTCCCTTGATTTCCCAAAATGAGCTCAATTTTTCAGTGTAATGTTTATAAAGTAACATTTATTAGTTTTATTTCATTATTATGAAACTAACAGTTCTCACTATAGAAAATAGAGACACATAAAGAGGAAAATAAACATCTCCCTTAATCCTACCATCAAGAGATAATTTTGGTTATTTTCTTTCTTGTTTTAGTAAGCAGAGATTATGTTTAGGTTTTTTATTGTATCTTTTCTAAACTTAATTCCTTTTATATATACAGTTTTTATACATAAAAATACATACGTATGATTGCTGGATTTTTAAATAGTGATTCTTTTGATTTTTTCCTTCTTTTATTTGGCTCTTACCTCTATCTTTCCATGCCATACCTGTATATTGCCAAACCAGTATCCTTCCACATTTTTCTCCATGCTCATAGATGTATACACACACACACGCACACACACACACGGGTTTTCAAATGTTTTTTAAAGCTTTTTGTTAAAAATATAGTTAATATACAATATTATATTAGTTTCAAGGGTACAGCATAGTTATTCAACATTTATATACATAAAGAAGTGATTACCATCATAAGTCTCGTAACCATCTCACACCCTACCATGCTATCACAATATTATTGACTATATTCCTTATGCTGTATATTACATCCCCATGACTTACTTGTTTTATACCTGGAAATTTAGATCTCTTACTTCCCTTCACCTTTACCCCCTTTTTAAATTTCTCAATTACAGTTGACGTTTTATATTAATTTCAGGTGTACAGCATAGTGGTTAGACCTTTATATAATTTAAGAAGTGATCCCCCTGACTAGTCTAATACCCATCTGGCACTATGCATGGTTATTACCATATCATTGAGTATATTACCTATACTTTACATCCCCATGACTATTTTGTAACTACCAATTTGTACTTCTTAATGTCTTCATTTTTTCACCCTGCTCCCAATCCCCCTCCCATCTATCACACCAATAAAACTAGTACCAATCTGACACCATATGTAGTTATTACAATATTATTGACTATATTCCTAATACTATACCTTACATCCCCATAACTACTTTGGAACAACCAATTTGTAGTTCTTAATCCCTCCCCTTTTTTCACCCATATCCCCAACCCCCCTCCCCTGTGGCAATCATCAAAATGTTTTCTGCATCTGTGAATTCGCTTCTGTTTTGTTTGTTTCTTTCTTTTGTTCTTTAGATTCTATACACAAGAAAAATCACATTGCATCTGTTTTTCTCTGACATACTTCACTCAGCACAATACCTTCCAGGTCCATCCATCCCCCCGCCAATGGCAAGAACCCATCCTTTTCGTGGCCAACCAATATTCCATTGTATATATCCACCACCTCTTCTTTATCTATTCTTCCATCGACGGACACCCAGACTGCCTCCACATCTTGGCCATTGTATACAATGCTGCAGTGAACATATGGATGCACACGTCCCTCGAAGTAGCATTTTGGTTTCTTCGGATAAATACCCTGAAGTGGGACTACTGGGTCCTTCTTTGTCTCTTGTTATAAAGTCTATTTTGCCTTTGTTTTGAAGTCTATTTTGTCTGGTATAAGTATTGCTACTTCAGTTTTTTTGCTTGTTTCCATTTTCATGAAATATCTTTTTCCATCCCTTTACTTTCTGTCTGTGTGTGTCTTTTAATCTGAAGTGATTCTCTTGTAGGCAGCATATTTAATGGTTTTGTTTTCTTATCCATTCAGCCCTCCTATGTCTTTTGTGTGGAACATTTAACCCATTTACATCGAAGGTAATTATTGATAGATATGTAGTTATTGCCATTTTATAATTCATAATTTTGATTTTTTTTCCATCTTAAAGAAGTCCTTCTAACATTCTTTGTAATACTGGTTTGGTCGTGGTGAACTCCTTTAGCTTTATCTTGTCTGGGAAGCTCTTTAATCTGTCCTTTGATTCTAAATGATATCTTTGCTGGGTAGAATAATCTTGGTTGCAGATCCTCGCTTTTCATCACATTGAACATTTGTGCCAATCCCTTCTGGCCTGCAAAGTTTCTGTTGAGAATTCAGCTGAAAATCTTATGAGAGCTCATTTTTTTTTTTTTTAATTTTATTTTATTAAATTTATTGGGGTGACAATTGTTAGTAAAATTACATAGATTTCAGGTGCACAATTCTGTTTTTTTTGGATTCTTTTTTCCTTTTGCTGTTTTGATTGGGTGTTTTATGCTACCTTGTCTTCCAAATCACTGATTTGATCCTCTGCTTCATCCGGTCTGCTAGTGATTCCTTCTAGTGCATTCTTCATTTCAGTTATTGTAGTCTTCACTTCTGACTTTTTTTTATGGTTTCCATATATATTTTTTTTAATGTTTACTGTCTTTTTGTTGAAGTTCTCACTAAGTTCCTTGAGCATCCTTATAACCATTGTTTTGAACTCTGTCTCTGGTAGGTTGCTTGCCTCCATTTTTTTTTCGTTTTTTGGTTCTTTTTCTTTAGTTTTCTCCTGTGTTCTTTCACTGGGGACATACTTCTTTGTTTCCTCATATTGGCTGCCTCTCTGTGTTTGTTTCTATGTATTAGGTAGATCTGCTACATCACCCAGTCTTGGCCAGGTAGCCTTATGTATAGGTGCCCTGTGTGGTCCTGGCACAGTCTCCCTGGTCAACTCTTCCGAGTTCTCCAGGAATGTCCCTTGTGTGGGTTGTGTGTGTCCTCCTTTTACAGTTGAGCCTTGATTGCTATTGGTACGTCAGTGGGTGGTATTGATCTTGGGGCTGATTGGCTGTGGGGTTTGGCCATGTCCACAGCTTATGGGCTGCTGTGCGGGAGGCTTACCCCACTGTGTGGGATTTGCCCCAGCAGTCTCTGGTGCTTGTTGAGACTGCGCTTTGTGTGTGCTTCTTGTGGGGCTAATTGGGCAGTGCTTGCTGTGGTCTGAAGCCAACCTCCAAGTATGTTGGTTCTGGGCCTTTTGGGAAGGCATTCTGGTGCAGGCCCAGCTCACCAATTGCCTATGACTGGCTAGGGACTCGTTGGTAGGAGTTACAAAAGGATCCATGGTTGTTTCCTGCCTATGCTGGACCTGGAGGCATGTGGGAGAGGCCATGCTGCGAATGAAGGAAGGTTCCCACCAGTACTAGGCCTGGAGTAGCTCCACAAAAAGCCAGGATACTCCAAGGGCTGCTGCCACCTGCCAGCTCCCTTAAGGTTCAGCCATTGATAAAGCCTCATGAGGTATAGAAGTTGAGTGAGGCAGGGTCTCAGGGAGTCACTAGAGTGGGAAGAATTGTGTTCACCAGGTTAATGTAGATTCTGGTTTGGTTCCAGTGCTGAGACTGGAGCTACTCAGCAAAAGTCTCAAAGCACAGCGAAGCCAATTGCTTACTGCCTGGGGCTCATGGACCTGGATAGTTTTCTAAGAATGAGTGCAATGCAGGCAGGGCTGGCTGCTCACTGAGAAAGTGCGTCTGGCATTAGGTGAATTGCGTGGGGTGGGGTCCTAGCAGAGCTCATCAGACCAATTCAGATTCAGATTTGGGCATGGGCTTGGGAGGAGGGCTCAACACAGGAAAGATGACACCCACCCACTGGCTGTATGGGAAAAGGACCCCACACAGGGAAAATGGCGAATTTTCTCCAGCCCTCGCCCTAAGCCTCACACCTCAGTCTTCCTCCCTTATGCCTTCTAACACCCCCTGAGTCACCGTCCCTCGCCAGAGCGCAGGGTGAGTGCCTGTGAGTGACTGAGTCGTGCGCGGGCCCCTTAATAGGACTTCTGGGTTTCCCACAGCCTTCCGTCCCACCTGGATTGTCAGAATCTCCACTTTTTTTCACAGCCAGATATTGTGGGGGCTCCTTTTCCTGGCACCACTACTTTGGGCTGGGGAGCCTAGTGTGGGGCTGGGGTATTTGGCTACTCCCAGGGAAACCTCTGTGGCCAAGATATCCCTCCTGATTCTCAACTGCCACATGGAGGTTTGGGTCCCACCTGTTCCATGTCTCTGTCCCTCCTACCAGACTCAATGTGTCTTCTTCTTTTTATCCTTAGTTATAAAACTTCTGTTCAGGTAGACTTCAGATGGTTCTCCTGGTTGATTGTTCTGTAATTTAATTGTACTTTTAATGAGTTCACGGAAGGAAGCAGGCACGATGTTTATCTACTCTGCCATCTTTGAGCTCTAGAATGTTGTATTGTTCATTATTTTACAAAAATAGAATCTTATGCATACTTTAATACGTCTTGCTTTTTTCACTCAATAATATCTCATGGAAATCTATCAAAATCTGTTGGTATAGCTCTTATTCTTTTAAAACAAGGCTGTGAAATAGTTCATAGATGCGCAACAATTCATTTCCCTACCACTGTAAGGTGTTAGAGTTCTTTTATAATTTTGGAAACTTAATGGATAAATTTCCTTGGCTACTAATGAATTTCAGTATCGTCTCATATTTTTTGTCCATTTACATTTGCTCTTTGAGTTGTCTGTTCATATTATCTGTCCAATTCCCATGAGTTGTTTATATTTTTCTTAATTTGTAAGACCTCTTTGTGTATTTTGGTTATTGGCCCGTTGTCTGTCATCATTGTTACAGATAATTTTTCCCAAATCTCTAAGTATTGAATTTGCTGATGGTACATTTTCCCACATATATGTGTTGTTTTTTTTCTGTTTTCCTTTTTCATATCCAAATATGACTGTTACCGTGTTTCCCTGAAAATAAGACCGAGTCTTATATTAATTTTTGTTCTAAGAGATGCATTAGGGTTTATGTTCAGGGAATGTCATCCTGAAAGTTCTCTGAAAAATCATGCTAGGGCTTATTTTCCGCTTAGGTCTTATTTTCGGGGAAACGTGGTATTATAAAGCTTCCTGTTTCCAGTCTTGGTTAAGGCTGTTTTCCTAAAGGTGAATAGAATAGCTGTTGGAGTAGCAAAATATATATTAAATAATCCCTACTTTTCCCTAGTAGGTATTTATGAATTCTGTATTCTGTTTCATCCATTTGTCTATTTGTGTGCCTAAATCATATTGGTGACATTAGCTTAAAAATTATTTCTCTTGGCTATTCTTTGGCATTCTTTCTTACATACAAATTTTAAGATCACTTTTATTGAACCCTTCTCCCCATTGGGATTCTAATTAGAAGTGCATTAAATGCACATTTCAGTTTGTGAGAATTGATTTTTTTAGTTATATAGCTCTTTAAGAAATGGTAATTTTCCCATCTGTTTAAATCTTGTTGTACGTCTTTCAATTAGATTTAACCTTTTTAAAATATATGCTCAGTGCCTTTCTTAATATATTTATTCTTAAAAATATTGGTAACTTTTTTGTTGTTTTTCATGAGTGGAATATTTTCTCCTTTCCATTCCCAAGTGCTTCTTTCTAGAATAGAAAAAGTTTATTGAATTTTAAAATAGTTCTTATCTCTAGCTATCTTACCAAATTCTCTTGTTAGTTTTGGTAAATTTTATTTCAGTTTTATCACTTCTTTCTATTGGTTATTACAGCTATTTCATTTTCTTTTTTAAAAATAACTAGGTGTGTTTAGAGATTCTTTTTTGTTTGTTTGTTTGTTTAAAAACAACTTTTATTTATTTTTAACTGTGTTTTTCCAGGACCCATCAGCTCCAAGTCAAGTAGTTGTTTCAATCTAGTTGTGGAGGGCACAGCTCACAGTGGCCCATGTGGGGATTTTGTTGTTAAGAGCACTGCGCTCTAACCAACTGAGCTAACTGGCCACACCTAGTTATTTCATTTTCTTAGGTTTTTGCATTTGTTACAAACTCAAACACACAGTTAAATAATATTGCTGATAGACCACTCTGTCTAAAAACAATTTTAAATTGAAATGTTTTCTGTGTTCCTCAATATTTGCTGGTTGTATTTGTTAAATAGTCTATTATATTTAAACAGTTTCCTCGTTTACTTTAGAGTAATTTTAAAAAGGAATGGTTGCTGTATTTTATCAAATACTTTCTCAGTGTTTGTTGATCACGCTATTTTTTTCATTTAAGTTTTTGATACAGTGAATTATATCAGTAGGTACATTATTAAAATAATCCCTGCCAATCATAGAATATTATTATTTTGATACATTGCTGGATTCTATTTGTCAGTCTTTTATTTAGAACTTGGTCTCACTATTCATAAGATTGTAGCCTGTTTTTGGATTCTTTTCATCAGGGTTAAGTACTAAAATTACGGTGACTATGTAAAATGAACTGCAAAATGTTCCTTCTTTTTCTCTGGCCAGGAATATTTTAGTTACCCTAGAAATCACGTGTTTTTTAAAGGTGAGATAAAACTTAACTGTGAAGCCCACTTGGTCTTAGTGCCTATTTCAGTGGGTATGCCCTCAATCATCTTTCTAACATTTTGTATGTCAATTAGTCTATTCAAATCTTTTTTGGTCAATTTTGCTCATATGTATTTTGCTGGAAAATTATCCATTTCTTATAAGCTCTCAGTTTTGTGTCCATGAATTTAGTTGAGCATGTAGTACTCCCTTATTTTATAATTTTTTTAAAAAAAATTTATTTGGGAAGGGGAATAGGACTTTATTGGGGAACAGTGTGTATTTCCAGGACTTTTTTTTTTTTAATTGGGGAACAGTAGTGTGTTTTTCCCAGGACTCATCAGCTCCATCCAAGTCAAGTTGTTGTCCTTTCAATCTTAGTTGTGGAGGGCACAGCTCAGCTCCAGGTCCAGTTGACATTGTTAGTTTTAGAGGGCGCAACCCACCATATCTTGCAGGAGTTGAACCGGCAACCCTGTGGTTGAGAGCACAAGCTCCAAACAACTGAGCCATCCCAGAGCTCAGTGGCAGCTCAGCTTAAGGTGCCGTGTTCAATCTTAGTTGCAGGGGGCGCTGCCCACCATCCCTTGTGGGAGTCGAACTGTCAACCTTGTGGCTGAGAGCCCGTGTTCCAACCAACTGAGCCACCTGGGTGCTCAGCGGCAGATCATTGACTTCATTCTAGTTGCGGGGGGCGCACCTCGCTCGCCCATGTGGGAATTGAACTGGCAGCTCTGTTGCCCAGAGCTCCAGCTATAACGAACTGAGCCACCCATCCACCCCTTATTTTATAATTTTAAAAACAATCGTCTCATCTGTAGTCGTGTGTTCTTTCTTCGGCTTAATCTTGTCTGTTTTTATGTTTTCTTACATATTTTAGACAGTTGTGAGCACTTTATCTATTTCTGCTTGATTTATAGAACTTGGTTTTGGATACATTTATCCTTTTTACCTTTATGTGTGTGTGTACGTAATTCTTTTTAACTTAATGTTCAGTTTTTTATCTATATTGATGATATTCTCTTGTTTTTTCTTATCTCTCAAGACATATATATACATATATTCCTTTACATTTGTCCTCTTTAATTATAATTCTTTATTCTGCTTTGTTCACTTAATGATAACTTCTCCCCAACTTTTTTTTAAAAAAGATTTTATTGGGGAAGGGGAACAGGACTTTATTGGGGAACAGTGTGTACTTCCATGCCCTTCCTCCAAGTCAAGTTGTCGTCCCCTCAATCCTAGTCGCGGAGGGTGGTGCCCAGCTTCAAGTTGTTGTCCTTTCAGTCTTAGCTGTGGAGGGCGCAGCTCAGCTCCAGGTCCAGTTGCCATTGCTAGTTGCAGGGGGCACAGCCCACCATCCCTTGTGGGAGTCGAACCGGCAACCTTGTGGTTGAGAGGACGCACTCCAAACAACTGAGCCATCCAGGAGCACAGCGGCAGCTCAGCACAAGGTGCCGTGTTCAATCTTAGTTGCAGGGGGCACTGCCCACCATCCCCTGCGGGAGTCGAGGAATTGAACTGGCAACCTTGTACCTTGTGGTTGAGAGCCCACTGGCCCATGTGGGAATCGAACCGGCAGCCTTCGGAGTTAGGAGCTCGGAGCTCTAACCACCTGAGCCACCGGGCCGGCCCTAATATGGCCATTTTACCTATGTAGATTCTTCCAATCCATGGACGTGGAATGTCTTTCCATTTCTTTGTGTCTTCTTCAATTTCTTTTAAAAATGTCTCATAGTTTTCAGTATATAGGTCTTTTACATCCTTGGTTAAGCTTATTCTTAGGTATTTTATTCTTTTTGTTGCAATTGCAAAAGGAGTTATTTTTTAATTTCTTTTTCTGAGGTTTTATTGTTAGTAGATAGGAATGCAATGGACTTTTGTACGTTGATTTTGTAGCCAGCAACTTTACTGTATTCGTTGATTGTTTCTAATAGCTTTTTGGTGAAGTCTTTAGGGTTTTCTGTATATAGCATCATGTCATCTGCAAAGAGTGCCAATTTAACTTCTTCATTCCCAATTTGGATGCCTTTTATTTCTTTCTCTTGCCTGATTGCTCTGGCTAGGTCTTCCAATATACCATGTTGAAAAGCAGAGGTGATAGATGAGAGCCCTGTTGTGTTCCTGAATTTAGAGCAAAGGCTTCAAGTTTTCACCATTAATTATGGTATTAGCTGAGGGTTTGTCATATATGGCCTTTATTATGTTAAGGTATTTTCCTTCTATACCTATTTTATTAAGTGTTTTAATTGTAAATGGATGTTGTATCTTGTCAAATGTTTTTTTCTCCATCAATTGATATAATCGTATTTTTGTCCTTTATTTTGTTTATGTGGTGTATCACATTGATCGATTTGTGTTTGTTGAACCATCCTTGTACCCGTATGATGAACCCCACTTGGGCGTGATGTATAACCTTTTTAATGCATTGTTGCATTCGATTTGTTAGCATTTTGTTTAGGATTTTTGCATCTGTGTTCATGACAGATAATGGTCTGCAGTTCTCTTCTTTTGTGTTATCCTTCCCAGGTTTGGTATCAGAGTAATGTTGGCCTCATAAAATGAGTTAGGGAGTATTGTCTCTTCTTCAATTTTTTGGAAGAGTTTGAGTAGGATTGGTATTAGATCCTCTTTGAAGGTTTGGTAGAATTCACTAGTGAAGCTGTCTTGTCCCGGACTTTTGCTTTTGGGAAGGTTTGGGATGACTTATTCAATCTCCTTACTGTTGATTGGTCTATTTAGATTTTCCAGTTCTTCATGATTCAGCCTAGGAAGGCTATATGTTTCTAAGATCATGTCCATTTCTGCTAGGTTATTGAATTTGGTGGCACATAGTCCTTCATAGTGTTCTTGGATGATCCTTTGTATTTCTGTGGCAGCTGTGATAACTTCCTCTTTTTCATTTCTGATTTTGTTTATTTGTGTCTTTTTATATCTTAGTGGGTCTATCCAATGGTTTTTCAATTTTATTAATATTTTCAAAGAACCATCAGTGTGTTGCATTAATTTTTGCTATGGTCTTTTTGTTTTTTATTTTATTTAGTTCTGCTCTGAGTTTTATTATTTTCTTCCTTCTGCTGACTTTGGGTTTCATTTGTTCCTCTTTTTCTAGTTCTTTAAGGTATAATGTGAGGTTATTTAGCTGAAGTTTTTGTTCTTTCTTGAGATAGACTTGGAATAATATAAATTTCCCTCTTAAAACTGCTTTTGCTGCATCCCCCAAATTTTGGTAGGATGTATTTTCATTTTCATTTTTTTCTATATAAAAACTTTATATTTTGAAATAATAATATGTAATAAATGTCATCATATTATCTCATCTAATATAATATCATATGTCATATAATAATATAGATTCAGGTTGTATGGAAAAAACAGAGTAATCCATTGTGTCCTTTACCTAATTTCCTGCAGTGGTAACCTCTTAAAAACTACAGTACAATATCAGAACTGAGATATTGAAATTTGTACATTCAGGAAACGAAGAGCTCCACTCCCATGTGGATCTCTTCTAATGCTCATTTATAACCACACCCAGTATCCTCCTACCTGTACCCCACCCCTGAGCCCTGGCAACTATTCTGTTTTCCATGTCTATAAGTTTGCCATTTCAAGAATTTATTTGAATAGAACTATACAGTATGTCACCTTTGAAATAGGCCTTTTTTTCTTTTTCTTTTTTTATTAGTTTCAAGTGTACTAAACATTGTAATAGACATTTACACCTCTCACAAAGTGATAAGCTCTTCCCCCGATCTACAGTATCTGATGGCCTTTTTTTATTTTTTAAGGCAGCATAATTCCTTGGAGAGTCATCCAAATTTTTATCATACACATCATTTTCATGGATGTATATTATTCCACTGGGTAGAAATACCACATGCAATGTGAAGTTAAAAATCAGTATTTTAGAAAACAGACAACTCTTGAAAGACTAACTCCACCTTGTATTAGTATAGCTCGTTAGTGTTTACAAAGTGCTTTGTCTGAAATGATCTCATCAAATCCTTCAAATAATGCTGTGACATAGGAAATACATTATCCACATTACAAAAAAGCTGTTGGGGCCAAGAGATATTAAAAAACTTGGCTAAAATTACATTGTGGCAAAGTCAGGATTCTCATTCTTATTTTCCTTCTAATGCTCATAATCAGCTTTACTGTGTTCCTAGGCATGGTGGGAAATTCATAACATGTATTATCTAATTTAATCCACCCAACAAACCTATGTGGGAGGGACAAATAGTATCCCCTGTTAGATCAAGAAAACAGAGGTTCTCAAAGTTTTATTGACTTACATGGCTGCTAAGTAGTGCAGGTGGGATTTGATCCAATGTTTTTCTGACTCCTGAGCCAGTGCTCCTAATCATTATCTTATGTTGCTTAAGTGAATATTTTCTGCTATTCCATTATTATTTAAGAGGTTAAAAGCATGAAAGCATCCTGTTTAGCATTTCCTAAATCTTTCTGTACAGAAGTTGGCACCGCTGTGGTCTTAATGCCAGTGTGTTCTGTGGGCTCATTGTCTCTATCACTGTATACACATCTCTTGTTTTTTTTTTCTTTCTTTTTTTGTGGTTTTTTTTTTCTTGGCCTTTTGCTGTACCAGCCACACATGAGTTTGTCTGCTTCCCAGCTAAGCAGGGGCAGGCATGTTCTTCATGGAAGCATGCCCAGTCACTGCAGGAAAGGTATATGGTGTGCCCAGTGGGCCATATGCCCCATGCTGTGCAGGGGCTGGCAATTCTCCTTGGGATGTGGAAGGGGCAGGATTCTCCACAGGGTTCTTTGGTGCTCTTGACAAGAGTCAATGACCATTCCCCAGCATTCTGGCTGGTTCCCAGAGTGTTTCGTTTATATGCCCCTCAGTTGACATGTGACTTGCAAAGTGTGCTGCTAGAAAGGTTGCCTCCGTGGAAAACATACACCCAGAACGTGGAGCTACGATTGGAAGGGGTTTCTACCTGGCCCACCACCACAGCAACCTCGGGCATGGTGCTCTGTAGATCTATAAGAGCTGTAACTCTTATAATTTGAGCCTGTCTGCATTCATTCTTTGAAGGCCTCTTACACTCTCTGTTATTGGTTCCTTGTCTCTATAGATGCTCATATAGCAATACCAGAATTACTTGTTTTGTTGTGTCTGTACATCTGAGCCATTTTCTTTTTACTCGTTTGTGTGTTTGAGTGGTTCTTTCCTGAACAGCTACCTACAAACACCTTCAATAGCCAAGCCACAGATTTATTTTCGTCACTTAGGTTTGAGTAAAACCAATACATCCTTAGAAACAATTCTGTGGTTTTACTAATCTTGTTATTAACTTTGAAAAAAGTTAACCTGTCTCAGTTACCTTTAAGAAACATACACAGTCCCATAATATGAAGCAGTCTGCCTCATAGGTTCCTAATAAATAAGATTCCCTTTTGCAAATCTAAGGGAGAGGAAAGAGAGAGGTGTTGCAGTATAGCTACCGTGTTTCCGCAAAAATAAGACCTAGGTGGACCATCAGCTCTAATGCGTATTTGGAGCAAAAATTAATATAAGACCCAGTATTATATTATATTATATTAGTTATATTATACTATGTTATATTGGTTACATTATTTTATCTTATATAATATTATTATATGAGACCCGGTATTATTTTACTATAATATAAGACCGGGTCTTAAATAATAATATAATATAATATAATATAATATAATATAATATAATTAATATAACATAGTATAATATAATATAATATAGTACCAGTCTTATATTAATTTTTGCTCCAAAAGACACATTAGAGTTGATGGTCTGGCTAGGTCTTATTTTCTGGGAACCGCGGTAGGTACTTCTTAGTTCCCTCCACATCTCACTGGTGGATTCTTTTTTTCTCTCCTTGCCTTTTTTCCTCGGTTTTTATTTCCCCTTCAAATTTCATTATAGAAAATTTCAAACATGTATGTGCCCTGCTGATTACTCACATATTTTAATCTGTGAATTGTCATGTTCTCTGCTCAGTTTACATATATAGATATATGTGTGTGTGTGTGTGTGTGTGTGTGTGTGTGTGTGTGTGTGTGTATGGTTGTTTCTCTTGTTGATCTTCATGAGTTGTCCATATATAAAGAATATTAATCCTTTATCACCTTTACAGTAAATGTTTTCTCCAGAATGCCTTCTGACTTGTTGACAGTCCTTTTAATGTGTATTTTTCTTCTATCGGTCAAACTGATTGGTTTCCAAACTGCCTTTAGACCATGGTAATTTCTTCCAGTGCTTTTATGCTTTTATGCTTGAAGACTTTTCCCATTCTAAGAACAGATAAGTAATCTAGTTTTTTAATCATTTAAAAAATATTCAGCTGTCAGTTCATCTAAAGTTCATTTTATGACTAGTATGAGGTAGGCACATAACCTATTTTCTCCCAAATCATCATTTATTTAAGCACCATTTATTGAATAACTGTTTCCCTCTGATTATTACTGTTATGATTTTGTCATATATAAATTCTTATATATGGTTGTGTTTATTTGGGGGACTTGTACTATTCCATTGATGTCTCTGTTGGGTTCTCCACCAGTGTCATACTCTTGCATTTGCAACAACAAATGCTATTAGGTTGGTGCAAAAGTAATTGAGTCTTAAAAGTTTAAAAATAATTGCAAAAACTGCAGTTACTTTTGCACTAACCTAATAGATTTCTTTTTGCCATTCTCCCCAGCCTATTACTTTACTCACACTTTTTTTTTTAACTTCTCTGAACCATTTTTCCCTTTCAAACGAACTTAGAATGTTTTCATCTGATTCCCCCTCCCCAAATCCTATTCGTTTTGATCAGAATTATTTAAACCTAAAATCTCATTAACGTCATTACAATATTGAGTCTCTCCATCCAGGAAAAAACATAGTATATTTCTTAATTTATTCAGGTTTTCTTTTATGTTCTTTAGGTGTGTGTGTGTGTGTGTGTCACATATTTCTCAGCAGTCATTGGACAGTTTATAGTTTATGATCCCATTTTATTTATTATATTTTCAAACGAATTATTACTAGTACATAGGATAGATTTTAATTTTATATGTTTATTTCATATTTGGCCACCATGCTTCACACTCCTAATAGTTTTTCAGTTGCTTCACTTTGATTATATTGGAAATTAATGGTATCAACTTATCTCCTTCTAAACAGCAAAATATTTTCCTCTCTATTTCAAGTCTGATCGTATTGACTACAACTTCCAGGACCATGTTAAATAATAGTGGTACTAGCAGGAATTCTTCCCTTGCTTCTGCTTTTAATGGAAATGTTCCTAGTGTTTCACTGTTGACTCTGATGTTGGTTTAGATTAGATAATGTTGAGGAATTATTCTTAAATTCCACATCTTAAAACAACAACAACAGCAGCAACAACAAAGAACAGGAATGGTTGTTGAATTTCCTTAATGCTTTTTGAGAATCTTGAGAGGTTCATTTGGGTTTTTTCCTTTAACCTCCCCATTTAGGATGTTATATTAATAGAATTCCTAATAAACAGTCTTTGTTGAATTTCTAAGGCCAGCTTTCCTTTTCTTTTGCATGCTTGGGAGAGATTCAGATTTGGCTTATATACTATAAATTTGATTGATTTTTCTCTTTGTCATCTCCATTGTAAATTTTAATCCTGCTTCAATATTAATTTCTTTGTAATTCTTCCTTGCTTTTCTGAGATTTATTGTCATTCTTTGTCAATATATTTTATTCTAATGACTTTCTATAGCTGTTTTTATAGAGTCCATGTTTTCTTGCATTCCATTGAAGATGCAGTTTTGTAAAATATTTCTTCTGGTTACACACTAAATTCAGATTTGTGTGCAAATTCAGATTTGTGTGCTTCCTCCAACTCTTCAGAATGATAACGCATTTTCTTTCTGCAGCCAGAGGTTTTAATAGGAACCATACTGGTTTGGGGGTATGTTTATGCATATTCGAATAAGAATTTATTTCTTATTTGTCAAAGAAAGGGTATGTGGATTGCCTGTGATTCTTCTCTTGTTCTGGTATTGGTTAGAACCGCTTTTCAGTTCCACTCTTGCCTGACAAGTTGATGCTCATAGCTTCTAGTCCGTTTCGCAGTGTCTAGTGCCTTTATCTTGTGGATTCTGCTGGATTCATATGGAATCGCTTACTTCTATTACAGTATTATGTTCTCTAATGCTCTGAACAGATAAAGTATGTGAAAAACCACAACCTCCACATGAATTGGTACCTCAATTTTACTTTTGAAGACTCCCACTGCCAGGATGCAGTGTGCTGGCATCAATGCCATCACATCAGACCTACTGATTTGTGGGAGTCGGTGTCTCCGAGTGGATGGAGATCAGTTTGGGGAATTGCTGGTTTCCTGTGCAAGCAAAGCAGTAAGTCTGTAGTGGAGATATGGCTATCCAGTTTGCTGCTTACTAGATGAACTTTTGATTTCTAAGCCATGAGACTGACAGTAGCCAAAGGACTCAGTGTCTTCCTATCTTGTTCAGGTTTCTCCTGTATGAATTGGCCACAGATTGCTTTTTTCTCATTTTAACATTAGCCTTATTGTTCGTGGAGATTTCTCCTAGATTCTCATAATAGAATGAATGTCAGTCTGTTTTCAGTGATTTGGGTAGCTTTATCTTTTTCTGTGTCTTTATAGAAATTTACTGGAAAGCTGGGAGAGGATGTGTTAGTGGCTATTAGCTAAGTGCTCTATTAAACTAGGAATCCAGTATATATTTTGGTTTAGAGCAGAGATAGGTAACCTTTTTCTGTAAAGGGCCAGACAGTAAACATTTTGGGTGGTGTGGATCATATGACCTCTGTTTTAACTAAGTAACTGTTGTTTAACATGAAAGCAGCATAGACAATATGTAAACAAATGAGTCTGGCTGTGTTCTAACTAAACTTTTATTTACAAAAACTGGAAGACCAGATGAAAAAGTTCTGGAGATGGATGATGGCGATTGTTGTACAACAATGTGAATGTACTTAATGCTAGTGAACTATATACTTAAAAACTGTTAAGATGGTAAGTTTTGTGTCATGTACAGAGGGTGCCAAAAAATGTATACATATTTTAAGGAAGGAAAACTGTATTAAACTTGTAATACTCAGTATATACCTATAACAAATGATGAATACAAGTGACATTTGACTTCTGCAATTACAGGAGGTGCTCAAAGTGGTTACCATCAGTGTCCAGGCACTTCTGATTACAGTGAACTACTGCTTGAGCAATGCTGACCAAAGTGTCCACTTGTATACATTGTTTTTGGCACCCCCGGTATATTTTACCACACCAAAACAAAAACAAAACATAACACATAACAGGAGGACCATATTTTGATGACCCTGAGTTTAGAGCAATTAAATCTAGCACAGAATGAGAGAGAGAGAGGGAGGAAAAAAGGAGGAGGAAATTACATGACTACAGCACAGTGACTTTGTTTATAAGCTCAAAGACAGTGGGACAGTTTTCTCGAGTTTTTAAAGGAATACCTTAGTGGGAGCGGGGTAGAGTTCTGGGAAGCTGCAATTCATCCTGCTGATATCACCCCATGGTCTTTAGTGGTAGAGATACTCAGAGTTCATAGTCACACTTTTTTTAAAAAATATTTTATTGGGGAAGGGGGACCAGACTTTACTGGGGAACAGTGTGTGCTTCCAGGCCTTTTTTCCAAGTCAAGTTGTTGTCCTTTCAATCTTAGTTGTGGAGGGTGCCATTCAACTTCAAGTTGTTGTTCTTTCAGTCTTAGTTGTGGAGGGCGCCGCTCAGCTCCAGGTCCAGTTGCCATTGGTAGTTACAGGGGGCACAGCCCACCATCCCTTGCGGGAGTCGAACCAGCAACCTTGTGGTTGAGAGGATGCGCTCCAACCAACTGAGCCATCCGGGAGCTCAGCGGCAGCTCAGCTCAAGGTGCCGTGTTCAATTCTAGTTGCAGGGGGCACTGCCCACCATCCCTTGCAGGAGTCGAGGAATTGAACCGGCAACCTTGTGGTTGAGAGGACAGGCTCCAACCAACTGAGCCATCCGGGAGGCAGCTCAGCTCAAGGTGCCGTGTTCAATCTTAGTTGCAGGGGGCATAGCCCACCATCCCTTGTGGGACTCGAGGAATTGAACTGGCAACCTTGTGGTTGAGAGCCCACTGGCCCATTTGGGAATCGAACCGGCAGCCTTCGGAGTTAGGAACATGGAGCTCTAACCACCTGAGCCACCGGGCCGGCCCCATACTTTTTGGCATGAAGATCAGAGCAGGGATTTTCTACTCCCCAGGCTGGGGAAACCTCTGCAGGTGTCAGAAGTGTTCATATCAGATGCAACTTAAAAGCTAGCCAGTCCTTCTTTCTCAGTGACTGCAGATGATCTGGTCTCTTCCCAAGGCTAGAAAATCCTAGCTTTTTACTTAGTCACCATAGCAGACTCACTGGATAAAAAGAAGCAGCCATTAGTCTGAGTCAGCTGTTTTTGTACCTCCTTGCCAAGATTCTTGTGCCATCAGGACTCACTTGCTAACTGGAGACCCGGGCCCTTCACATCTGGAAACAGTGCTGCTGTTAGGACTCTAAGCCATTTCTTACTGTGATGTGGAGAGGATACTCCTACTTCCCAGCTCTAGCCTTGGAAGCCCTCAGCTTGACCAAGATCTTTAAAGAGCCTAAATTCTAAATTCTATCTACTCGGAGGAGCGGGTCTCTGGTGTGTTTAATGCTATTTTTGGAGCACAATTAGCATATCAAGGTCCATTTATACTATCTGTGCCCCCCATCCAAAGTTGAAATTGAAAGAAAGTTAACACATCTGTGCCACAGCTGATAGGTGGGGCTGGGGCTGAAGGTGCCACCAGTCAGCTGGACTGTAGGCCTGTGTCTACTGTGTCTGGGAGCAGCTTTGGGCAGCTCAGGGTGGTTCGGAGTATCAAGGTCTCTGTTGGGTCTGTTACTCAGGCTGCAGGAGGGTGTCATCATCATGGTGGCAAGTACTCACTCCCCCTTTCTGGTCTCCATGGATCCCACCACCACAAAGGGCTCTGAGTACAGTCAACCTCTTAATTTTCAGCTTGCTCTTTGGCATCCTGGCTGCTGTTTTTAAAAGAGGGTGAAATTCTTGGTTTCACAAGGGTCCAGGAGCCTCTTATAGAAGCCAGCCTTTTGGGACTCTCCTCTGTCTGAGCTGGGATATTTTGAAGGACTAGGTGAAGGAGAAGTGTTTGGCTGTTAAGGTTTCCCCAGCTTTGGGTTGTGATCAGACAGTTTAGTTGTCTGGCGAACACCCACTGCTTAGTGTGCTTGGTTATCCAAGTGTATGCTGCCAGGGTAGGGGAACTCATGGAGTGAGTCACTGATCTGTGCTGTTTGAATAGCAAAGAACTCTTTCTCTACCCTACGCTGTTAAGACAAGTGCATAGCAGAGAGCTGTCAGACATCCTCTGTCTCAGGGAATTGCATGGTCCTTCCTCCCCACCGATACTGAAAGCCTGAAATCAGCCCATTTTCAAGTACACATGGAAAGTAGTGGGTTTGTGGTGCAAGTTGGATTATTCGGTCATTAGTATCTGCTGACTCAGTCTGGAGAGGCTTTTGAAGGAGATGAGATGAAATTTCATCTGCGCTGCAGGCAGCAGGGGGTGCAATGCCGGATGGAGAGAGGACTCTAGGCTGTTATAAGCCAAGGTAGGTGTGGGAAGCATGGGGGTGGGTGACGGAAATTAGGACAGCCTGACATGTGATCTAGACATTGCAAGATTGATACCCTGTAAGCCTTTGGGGTATGATATTACAAGAGTTCAGTAACCCTATGACCCTCTCTTTCTCTAGATCCCATTTAGTATTATAACTGTCAAATTTTTAAACAGCAGCACTTTCCCCAGAGAGACTCATAGCTCTGGGACCATCCTGAGTTCATGAGATGGGCTCTGGTTGAACCAGTTGTGTCTTAATGTCTCAGAATGGTTTTACCATCTCAGCACCCCCTTTCCCAGTGCTCAACGGATCCGCTGCTCTGGAATTTAAAAACGAGCAGCTTTGTGGGGACAGAATCCCAGAGAGTAGTTTCCAGACTCTTGGCCTCATGTGGAAAGGTGCTGGCTCGGGTAGTAGATGGCTGTTGGCTGTGGCTAGTTGGCCGTCAGCTATAGCCAGTTAGCCAATTGGCCACTGATATAACTCGAGCGGCTGCGCTGGTTGATGAGTCGAGGGGAGTCGGTCGGTTGTCAGGCAGAGAAGCGGACAGCAGGTCGCAGGTCGTGTGAATCCAGCCTCCAGTGAGACTATAGTGGTATGACTCCCCTACCTATGGCTCCGTGGGTGTTCCTTTTTGGCCTCACCATATCCTGCATTCTTATGTGGGGAGCGGGACTAGAGGCCCCGCAGGCCTCCACGCACGACAAGCTGGTTGGCTTGGCTTGGATGCATTACTGAAAAATGTGTTTGGGAGACTGCCTCTGACTTCTATTAAGACTGTTCTTGTAGGAGAAAGTCCTACAAATGAATGCTGCAGATTTAAAAGGGTTAGAGACCAGGAAATTAGAACATCCACAGTATGTAAGCAGCAATTCAAGAAGACCAATTTCCTTTCTTAGGTGGAATGCTGCTCAGGTGTCTGCTTCCCTAGGAGCGATCTAATTGTCTAGTTGCTACCTTGCATCCATACATATTCTTTCCTTAATGCTTGAAAGAGGGAAGAAGCTTTCAGATCGTTCACAGATCTCCCCTGCCGCACAGACTGGCAGCTGCCTTCCACCCCAGGTGTATATATTCAATTTTGTTCTCTTCTACCTTCTTGGCCCACATTTTCTGATTTAGAGTTTTCATCTCCCCAAATCTTCTGGAAGTCTCTCTGAAGGTTCCCAGAGCAGGGACTGCTTTTTATCTTCCTCTTGGTCTGCTCTGCTTTAACATGTGTTTGGATGTATCTCATCTCTGGGTAAAAGGAATGGTATAGATTCGTATAACTTTTCCAATCTAGGCAAACATGGAAACAGTACAGAGCACAGGAATGGGGACTGATCATTTTTGGCCTCTTTTTTACTTTATCAGCCCACCCAGTCCTTGAGGAAGCCAAGTGAGGAATCTACTATGCTATATATTGGGCATAAGCAGTTCCAGGAAAAAAAAAAAGCAGTGCAGCATAATAGATCAGGTTTGGGCAAGATATGCAGGAACTGTGCAGTAGACAACAAGAAGTAGAAATGTTTTGTTCTCATAAAAGTAGTCTGTGATCACTGTAAGGAAAACATTGAACATTACAGAAGGCAATAAAGAAGAAAATAAAAATAACTGATAATTCCTTTGTTAATATGTTGCTATAATTTCTTCCCACTTTTCTGTGTGTATATTCATGTTTAAGAACAAAATTGGTATTATTCTATATATGCTACTTTGTAATATATCAAAAGTTGATAGACCATGATTGTCTACCCCATGTCATTAAGTATTCTTCTAAACATGATTTCTAATGACTGCATAGTATTTCATCATTTGGATGAACATAATATGATGTATTCAAACAGTGCCCTGTTCGACATTTGGTTTGTTGGAGAGATACGTGCTGAATGAATCTTGAATAGCGTAGTGGAAGTAAATGGCTTAGGTTATAGTTGTGGTTCTGCCACTTCTTAAGCCTCTGAAAAAGTTTTAAGGTCTCAGCCTCCATTTCCTCATTTGTAAAATAATGCCTTGAATAGTAACTACTTCCTTGAGTGGTGGTGACTATTATATGAGATGATCCATGTTAATTTCTTAGCATGGGACCTAATATAGATTTAAGTAATCCATAAATGTTAATAATGTATAGCTATATCCTTGTCTTGATGTTTTACCATCTCTGTACTTACCTCACTGTTAGAATTAGGGTCCCAGGGAATGAAAATTGCTTTCATTTAGATACATAGAATTTCAGAATAAAAACTGCATTTAGTTAAGCAGCCCCTTTTATTAGCTGAGTACCTTCCAAATGAGGGCTTTGACCAACCTCCTGAACTTCACCAGAATAAAAGTTCTGTAGCCTCTGCAGTTGTAGTGCCCCATGTGGTCCAGAACATGGAAGTGGGAAACCTCCAGTGGCAACCAGAGAATTATCTTTGTGCCCACAAGCCAAGGCAACCAAACCCTCCTATTATATTTGTTTGTTTTTCTTTACTTGATTTTTATTTTTCAACTTTTATCCTGCCAACCTGCATGTTTATACAGAAAAGTGAGCAGGGCAGTACACTGAAAACATGTATGACCTTCACATAGATGCAGCAGTTTTTGTCATGCTTTCTGATGTGTGAGTTAAAAAATGGAAGATCCTAACTGCATTCTCTGCTACATGGCTGGCTTGTGCCACAGGGCCTCACACAGTGGGCACAACGTGTACACTCTCAGACCATGGGCTTATGGCAATAGAAGGTCAGAGTAGAAGGACCCTGGGCTCTGGGATGGTGGAAATATATCTGTTGTTTTTATAATACAAATCACAGAAAGTCATTTTAGTGGCTGGCTGAAGGAAAAAAGTAGATTCAGACACCCATCAACATGACAATAAATAAATAACTTCTGATATAGTTGTATAATTGAGTAATATTTAGCAGTGAAAAACAGATGAAGTAGTTACATGTATCAACATGGATAATTAAAAGAATCCATGTTGAGTTAAAATGTAATTTACAGAAGTATATAGTGTATCATTTATTTAAGGGGGTAGACATGAAACAACAATGTATGTGATTCTGGATACATACAAATGTAATAAACATAAAAACAGAGAAAGGAAGGAATCCCACTACTTCAGAAAAAAGTTTCCTTCTGATTAGGGAGTTCAGGAGATGAACGATATTCAGGAAGGGTACACAGGGCTTCAACTGAATCAGTAACATTCAAATTTATTAAAGCAGGGTGGTGGGTACAGAGGTTCTTAATATTTTTATACTTTTCTGTATACTGGAAAATTTTAATGAGAAAAATACTAGAGTGAAAAAAGCATTGTTTAAAAGGCTTAAAATCTTGTATCACTTATTTTATAGGTGTGAGAACTGAGGCTGGGGGATTTCAGTTCTTTGCTTCCTGTGAATGTTTTTGAATTTTATTTAATTATCATACAATAAAATTGGACTTTTTTTTGTTGTACAGTTCTATGAGATTTTACCCCATTTTTTATTATGGTAAAATAACTTAACACAAAATATAACATCTTAACCATTTTCAAGTGTACAGTTTAGTGGTACATTCACATTGTTTTGCAACCATCACCACCATTCATCTCCAGAACTTCTTTCATCTTCTAAAAATTGAAATTCTGTATCCATTAAACACTAAATCCCAATTCCCCCTCACTCCAGCCCCTGGCAACCACTTTTCTACTTTCTGTTTCTATGATTTTTACTACTCTATGTGGGTACCTCATATAAGTGTAATCATACAGTATTTGTCTTTTGTGACTGGCGTATTTCACTTAGAATGATGTCCTCAAGTTCATCCATGTTGTAGTATGTGTAAGTATTTCCTTTTTAAGGCAGAATAATATTCGTGTGTGTGTGTGTGTATGTGTGTGTGTACCACATTTTGCTTATCCATTCATCCACCAATGGACACTCGGGTGGCTTCCATATTTCAGCTATTGTGAATAATGCTGCTATGGACATGGGTGTACAAGTATCTTTTAGAGACCTTGCTTTCAATTGTTTTGGGTATACACCCAGAAGTGGAATTGCTGGACCATATGGTAATTCTATTTTTAATTTTTTGAAGAACTGTCACACTGTTTTACATAGCAGCTGTACCATTTTACAGTCCCACCAACAGTGTACAAGCGTTCCAATTTCTCTGTATCTTTGTCAACATTTATTTTCTGTTTTGAAATAGTAGCCATTCTAATGGTGTGAGATAGTATCTTGTGATTTTGATTTACATTTCATTGTCTAATTTCCCTTGTGATTTCTTCTTTGTTTAAGAGTGTTAGTTTTCACAAATTTGTGAATTTCCCCATTTTACTTCGGTTATTGATTTCTAACTTCATCCTGTTGTGGATAAAGGTGATACTTTGTATATCTATCTTTTAAAATCCATTGAGACTTAATTTGTGGCCTAACATAGGGTTGATCTATCCTGGAAAATATCCCTTGTGCACTTGAGACGAGTGTGAATTCTGTTGTTGTTGGGTAGAGTTTTCTATTTATGTCTGTTAGATCTAGATAGTTTATTTTGTCGAGTAAGTCTTCTACTTACTTGCTTTTATTCTGTGAGGCTGTTTTATCATTGAGAGTGGAGTATTGAAGCCTCCAACTATTATTGTCTATTCCTCCCTTAAATTCTGTCAGTTTTGCTGATCTCCATATTTTGATGGTCTGTTATTAGATCTGTAAATGTTTATAATTGGTATATTTTCTTGCTGTATTAAACCTTTTATTAGTACATAATGTCCTTTGTCTCTTGTAAACTTTTTTTTATTTACAGACATACCTAATTTTATTGCACTTCATAGTTATGGTGTTTTTACATTGAAAGTTTGTGGCAACCCTGTGTCAAGCAAGTCTATCAGTGCCATTTTCCCAACAACATTTGCTCACTTCATATCTCTGTGTCACATTTTGGTAATTCTCGCAATATTTCAAACTTTTTCTTTATTGTTATATTTGTTATGTTGATCTGTGATCAGTGATCATTGATGTTACTTTGTAATTGTTTTGGGGCTCCATGAACACCCAAATGAAACAGATAACTGAATCGATAAATGTTGTGCGTGTTCTGACTTCTCCATGCACTGGCTGTTTCTCCATCTTAAAGTCCTCCCCTTGGGTCTCCTTATTCCCTGAGACACAACAATTTTGAAATTAGGCCAATTAATAACCCTACAATGGACATTAAGTGTTCAAGTGAAAGGAAGTGTTGTATATCTCACTTTAAATGAAAAGCTAGATAGAAATGGTTAAGTTTAGTGAGGAGGGCAAAGATAATGCTGAAAGCTAGGCCTCTTACGCCAAACTGTCAAGTTGTGAATGCAAAGGAAACGTTGAAGGAAATTAAAAGTGCTACTCTACTGAACACACAAACGATACGAATGGGTTTAGTTTTTTTATCCAATCTGCTACTCTGTGACTTTTTATTGGTGAGTTCAGTCCATTTACAAATTAGGGTGATTATTGATATGTGAGGATTTCCTGTCATTCTATTTTTAGTTTTCTGGTAAGGCTGTGTCTCCATTGTTTCTTTGCCTTTCTGTTGTTGTCTATTATTTCTGTGTGGTGGTATTCTATGATGTTTCCCTCTGTTTCTTCTTTTGTTACACTATATATTTCAGATCTGTGTGTGTTTTTTTGAGTGGTTACCCTTAAGTTTAAGGGTAAAAGAAAGTTTGATATTTAGAGTATTCCATTTTCTTCAGCACGCTTACTTTCTCCATTCCCATACTCTGGTTCAGGCCTTTACTCTCCCCCTTTTTATGTTTTGGTTGCCACAAATTGTCCCTGTTGATGGTCGTCGAATGGCCTCCTTTAGTATTTCTTGTAGTGCAGGTCATGTATTAGAAAATTCCCTCGGCTTCTGTAAGTCTGGAAAGGTGTTTATTCCTCCTTCATATCTAAAGGATATCTTTGCTGGATATATTATTCTTGGCTCATAATTTCTCTGTTTCAATAGTTTGAATATTTGGTTCCACTCCCTCCTGGCTTGTAGAGCTTCTGCTGAAAAATCTGATGGTAATCTAATGGGCTTTCCTTTGTAGGTTACCGTCTTCTTTTCCCTGGCTGCCTTGAGGATTCTTTCCTTGTCGTTGATTTTAGACAGCTTCAATGCAATGTGCCTTGGAGAAGGCCTGTTGGGATTGAGGTAATTAGGTGTTCTATTTGCTTCTTGGATTCGAGGGTCCAGTTCTGTCCACAAGTTTGGGAAGTCCTCATCAACAATTTGTTTAAATATATTCTCTGTTCCCTTCTGTTTTTCTTCTCCTTCTGGTATGCCCATTATTCTTATATTGCTCTTTCTGACGGAGTCAGAAAGTTCTTGTAGAGTTCTTCATTTCTTTCAAGTCTCAAGTCTCTTTCTTCTTCCATCTGTGTAATTTCCAGGTTTCTATCTTCGATGTCACCGATTCTTTCCTCCGTCTGGTCAACTCTACTACTTAAGCTGGCTATTTCATTCTTAATTTCTTCTATTGAGTTCTTAATCTCCAGAAATTCTATTTGGTTCTTTTTTAAAATTTCAGTCTCTTTCGTAAAATGCTCAACAGTTCTTTGATTGTGTTTCTGAGTTCATTAAACTGCCTTTCTGTGTTTTCTTGCATCTCATTGAGTTTTTTCAGAACTGCAATCTTGAATGCTCTGTCATTTAAGTCACATATTTCCATATCTTTAAGTTCCTTTTCTGGAGACTGTTCACTTTCTTTCTGAGCTGTCTTGTTGACTTGGTTATTCATGGCAATTACTCATTTATTGTTTCTCTTCCTAGTCATCTACAGGAGTGGCTTCTGCAACAGGTTGATAGGAAGAGGTCTTTCTTTTGTTTTCCAGCACTTGTTGGTAGAAGGTTTTATTTTCTCTCCGACTGCAGCCTTTTTTCCTCTCTCACAAGGTCATGATGTGTTTTCTCTGCACTCTTCCAGCTTTTCACACAGTGGGGGGGGGGGATTCCCTGGGAGACGGGCTTCTCCTCTGTTAATATTTCGCCTGGGTCACAGGGCGCAGAGTCCATGTGGGTATGTGGAGAACTTTTGATGTTCCAAAGCTCTTCCTGCACCTGTATGTTTAAGCAGTTCTGTTTACTCTTGCACGGATCCGCCCAGATAGGTGGGGCCAGGGGCTGGGTGAGTTGTGAGAGGTGGCCCAGAGCAATGGTGTCGACCACCACCACAGCCGGTCCTGCTTCCACAGCTCCCTCCCCTTTGCCGGAACTAGTTGAGCTGCGAATCTCTGTCTGCGGTCCACAATTCTCAGAACAACAAATATTCTCTTCTTTTGATCTGACACTGGTACTGTTCCGCTTCTAGCACCGGGCAGGTGGGGGCAGGGCGAGCTCTGGGAGGGTAGGGAGGGGGTGGCTAGTCTCAGTGCCTAAGGCTTCCATTTTCTGCTCTGCAGTGAGGGCTTAAACCACCGTTTTCAGCCTTCTTCCCTCAGTCTTTTCTCCGAGGTCTCTGCCATGAGCGTTGGATTCAGCCGTGTTATATGCTACCCCCTCAGCCCTGTGGGCCATAAGCGGAGCCCTAGCAGTCCGAGTTCTTCCCTCTCCCATTGCTTCGGTAGTTCCAGGATGCAGTGAGCTGGGAGCACTGAGCTAGGTCTGCGTCCTTCGCCTGCACCTGCGCTCCTCCGTCTCTGCACTTCTTCCTTCCCTCCTCCCCCGCTCCTGTGATTCGCCCACCTTTAGGTGAATTCAGTAGTGGGCCTCTTCATCTTGCCTGTCTGCTGTGCAGGGAGTCCTTTGTGGAGTTATAGTTGTTGGATTAGTTGTAAATTCCGGGGGAGATTTACAGAGGCTCACCTCACACCGCCATTTTGGTGATGTCTAGAAATACATTTTAAAGGTATAAATACCACACATTGTGATTTCTCTGATGGATCTAGGCAAAACCAATTGATACCCTTCTTGAAAGGATTCACAATTCTAAATGCTATTAAGAACATTCATGACTCATGGAAAGAGGTAAAAATATTAGCATTAACAGGAATTTGGAAGAAGTTGACAACCTCATGGATGAATTTGAGGGGTTCAAGACTTCAGTGGAGGAAGTAACTGCAGATGTGGTGGAAATAGCAAGAGAAGTAGAATTAGAAGTGGAGCCTGAACATGTGACTGAATTGCTTCAATGTTATGATAAAACTTTAACAGATGAAGAGTTGCTCCTTAAGGATGTGAGCAAAGAAAGTGGTTTCTTGAGGCTGAATCTACTCCTGATGAAGATGCTGTGAAGATTGTTGAAATGACAACAAAGGATTTAAAATATTATGTAAACTTAGTTGATAAAACAGTAGCAGGGTTTGAGAGGATTGACTTCAATTTTGACCGAAGTACTACTGAAAGTAAAATGCTATCAAACAGCATCACGTACTCCAGATAAATTATTTGTAAAGGGAATTGTCAATTGATGTGGTATACTTCATTTTTGTGTTTTTAAAAGAAATTGCCACAGCCAGTCCAACCTTCAGCTACCACCACCTGATCAGTCAGAAATGGTGAACACTGAGGTAATACCCTCCACCAGCAAAAAATTATGAACTCATTGAAGACTTAGATGATGATTAGTATTTGTTAGCCATAAAGTATTTTTAAATTAAGGTATGTACAGTTTTTAGATGCTATTGCACAGTTAAAAGACTACAGTATAGTGTAAACATTTTTATATGCACTGGGAAAGCAAAAAATTCATGTGACTCAATTTATTGTGATATTTGCTTTATTGTGGTGGTCTGGAACTGAATACACAGTATCTTCAAGGTATGCCTGTATAGTCTATTTTGTCTGATATTACTATACCCATTCCTGCTCTCTTTTGGTTACCATTTGCGTGGAATATCTTTCTCCATCCTTTTACTTTCAACCTATTTGTGTCTTTGGATCTCATGTGGGTCTGATGTAGACAGGACATAGTTAGATAGATGGATCATGTTTATTTTTTTTAATCCATTCCGCTAATCTTTGTCTTCCAATTGGAGAAATTAATCCATTTACATTTAAAGTACTAAAAAGAAAGGACTTCTGTCAGTTTGCTACATGTTTTCTATATGCTTTATAACTTTTTTGTCCCTCGTTTCCTGCATTACTCTCTTTTGTGTTTGTTGATGTTCTTGTAGTGTAACAACTTAATTATCATTTACTTTTGTGTATATTCTATAACTATTTCCTTTGAATTTGTATTAGCTTAATTTCAATAACATGCAAAAACTGCTCATTTACAGTTTCATTTCCACCCCTTTCAGTTGTTAATGTTACAAAATTATATCTTTATATATTGTGTGCCCCCAAATTTAAAATAATCATTTTTAAATGCATTAGTCTCTTAAATTACGTAAAAAACAAAATGTGGAGTTACAAACCAAAGTTACAATAATACTAGGTTTTAGATTAATAATTGTGTTTTTCAAAATGTGTTCATCTCTTCTCCCCCATCCCCATGTGAAACTGATAAAAAAATGTGTTAATCTCTTAAATCATGTAGAAAACAAGGAGTTACAAACTATGTTACAGTAATACTAGGTTTTATAATTGCCCATGTATTTCTTATTACTGATATCTTTATTCATATGGTTTTGTGTTCCTTTCTAGTATCCTTTCATTTCTGCCTGCAGGACTCCCTTTAGCGTTTCTTGTAGGGCAGATCGAGTTGTTAACAAACTCCTCAGTTTTTGTTTTCTGGAAATATCTTAATTTTTCTCTCAATCTTGAAGGACAGTTTTGCTGGATATGAAATTCTTGGTTGACTTTTTCTTTTCTTTAAGCACTTTGAATGTATCAGCCCACTGCCTCTGGCCTCCAAAGTTTCTGATGAGAAATATGCTGATAATCTTATTTGTATGTGATGACTTATTTGTATGTGATGACTTACTTCTCTCTTGCTGTTTCAAGAACTTTCTCTTTAGCTTTCAATAATTTGATTATAATGTATTGCAGTGTAGATCTCTGAGTTCATCATACTTGGGATTCATTACATTTCTTGTATGTTTATATTCATGTCTTCCATCAAATTTGGGAAGTTTTTGGTCATTCTTTTTTCAAATAAACTCTCTCTCCTTTCTCTGGGACTCCTACAATGCATATGTTGGTACTTTTAAAGGTGTCACACAGGTCCCTTTGGCTCTATTCACTTTCCCCTCAATATTTTCTATCTGTTTCTCAGTCTCTTTCAATTGTTCTATCTTGAAGTTCACTGACTGTTTCTGCTGCCTACTCAGATCTGCCTTTGAATTCCTCTAGTGAATTTTTAAAATTTCTGTTATTGGGCTTTTCAGTTCTAGAGTTTCTTTTTGGCTTCGTTTTAGATTATTTTGTCTCTTTATTTATATTTCCATTTTGTTCATATGTCATTTACTTGATTTTTCTCCATTTGTTCCTTTAGTTCTTTGAGCATTTCTCAGTCAGTTGTTTTAAAATATTTGTCTAAGTTTGATATAGTCCCATTGATTTATTTTAGCTTTTACTTCCCTTGCCTTTGGAGTCAAATTCATAAAATACTCATTGAACCCAAGGTCCATAAGTTTAACACCTGTCTTTTCTTCTATGCAGTTTATTGTTTCAGATCTTATGCTTAAGTCTTTGATTCATTTTGAATTAATTTCGGTACATGGTGACATATAGCAGTCCAGTTTCATTCTTTTGCACGTAGATTTCTAATTCTGCCAGCACCATTTATTGAAGAGGCTGTTTTTTCTCCATTGCATGTTTTTTGCTTCTTTGTCAAAAATTGTCCATATTTGTGTGGTTTTCTTTCTGGGTTCTCAGTTCTATTCAATTGGTCTATGTGTCTGTTTTTCTGCCAATACCATGCTGTTTTATTGTTGCCCTGTAGTACAAGCTAAAGTCAGAGAGTGTGTTACCTCCAGCATTGTTCTTTTTTCTTAGGATTGCTTTGGCTATTCGGGGTCTTTTGTGGTTCCAAACAAATCTGATGATTTTTTGTTCTATTTCTTTAGAAAACGCCATTGGGATTTTGATGGGGATTGCATTAAATTTGTATATTGCTTTGGGTAATATGGCCATTTTAACAGTGTTGATGCTTCCAATCTGTGAGCATGGAATGTCTTTCCATTTCTTTGTGTCTTTTTCAATTTCTTTGCAAATGTCTTGTAATTTTCATTGTACAGGTCTTTCACATCTCTGGTTAAGTTTATTCCCAGGTATTTTATTCTTTTTGTTTCAATTGCAAGAGGAATTGCTTTTTTTATTTCTTTTTGTCAGGTTTCCTTGTTAGTATATAGGAATGCAGTGGACATTTGCACATTGATTTTGTACCCAGGAACTTTACTGTATTCGTTTTTAGTTTTTAATAGCTTTTTTTGTGGTGTCTTTAGGATTTTCTATATATAGCATCATGACATCTGCAAAAACTGACAGTTTAACTTCTTTATTCCCTATGTGGATGCCTTTTATTCCTTGCTCTCGCCTGATTGCTCTGGGTAGGACTTCCAGTACTATGGTGAAAAGCAGAGGCGACATTGGACAGCTGTGTTGTGGTCCTGAACGTAGAGCAAAGGGTTTGAGTTTTTCACGATTAATTATGATGTTAGCTGAGGGACTGTCATGTGTGGCATTTATTACGTTAAGATATTTTCCTTCTATACCCATTTTATTAAGTGTTTTAATCATAAATGGATGTTGTGTCTTGTCAAACACTTTTTCCACATTTATTGATATAATCATATGATTTTTGTCCTTTATTTTGTTTAGGTGGTGTATCACATTGATCAATTTGCATATGTTGAACCATCGTTGTGCCCCTGGGATGAGCCCCACTTGGTTGTGATGTATGACTTTTTTTTTTTAAATTTATTGGGGTGACAATTGTTAGTAAAATTACATAGTTTTCAGGGGTGCAATTCTGTATTACATCATCTATAAATCCTATGGTGTGTTCACCACCCAGAGTCAGTTCTCCTTCCATCACCATGTATTTGATCCCCCTTACCCTCATCTCCCACCCCCACCCCACTTACCCTCTGGTAACCACTAAACTATTCTCTGTGTCTATCAGTTTTTGTTTCTCATTTGTTTGTCTTGTTCTTTTGTTGTTTTTGGTTTATATACCACATATCAGTGAAATCACATGGTTCTCTGCTTTTCCTGTCTGACTTATTTCGCTCAGCATTACACTCTCAAGATCCACCCATGTTGTCACAAATGTTCCTATATCATCTTGTCTTAACGCCAAATAGTATTCCATTGTGTATATATACCACAACTTCTTTATCCATTCATCTATCGAAGGACATTTTGGTTGTTTCCATGTCTTGGCCACCGTAAACAAAGCTGCAATGAATATTGGAGCACACATGTCTTTATGTATAAACCTTTTTCAGATTTTTTGGGTAGATACCCAGGAGAGGGATTGCTGGGTCATATCTCAGCAATTCTATTCGTAAGTTTTTGAGGAACCTCCACACTGCCTTCCGTAACGGCTGCACCAGTCTGCATTCCCACCAACAATGTATGAGGGTTCCTTTTTCTCCACAGCCTCTCCAACACTTGTCACTGTTTGTCTTGTTGATACCCATTCTGACTGGGGTGAGGTGATATCTCATTGTGGTTTTTATCTGCATTTCTCTGGTGATTAGTGATGTTGAGCATTTTTTCATATGTCTATTTGCCATGTGTATGTCCTCTTTGGAGAAATGTCTCTTCAGGTCCTCTGCCCATTTTTCAATTGGGTTGTTTGTTTTTTGTTGTTGAGTTGCATGAGTTCCTTGTATATTTTGGATATTAGCCCTTTATCAGTGGCACTGTTTGCAAAAATCTTCTCCCATTCAGTTGGTGGCCTCTTTATTTTGTTGATGGTTTCTTTTGCTGTGCAGAAGCTTTTAAGTTTCATATAGTCTGATTAGTTTATTTGAGCTTTTACTTCCATTGCCTTTGGAGTCAAGTTCATAAAATGCTCTTTGAACCCAAGGTCCATAAGTTTAGTACCTATGTTTTCTTCTATGCAGTTTATTGTGTCAGGTCTTATGCTTAAGTCTTTGATCCATTTTGAATTAATTTTGATACATGGTGACAGATAGCAGTCTAGTTTCATTCTTTTGCATGTGGCTATCCAATTTTCCCAGCACCATTTATTGAAGACGCTGTCTTTCCTCCATTGTATGTTTTTAGCTTCTTTGTCAAAAATGATCTGTCCATATTTATGTGGTTTTATTTCTGGGTTCTCAATTCTATTCCATTGGTCTATATGTCTGTTTTTCTGCCAACACCAGGCTGTTTTGATTATTATTGCCCTGTAGTACAAGCTAAAGTCAGGGAGTGTGATACCTCCAGTATTGTTCTTTTTCTTAAGATTGCTTTGGCTATTCGGGGTCTTTTGTAGTTCCAAACAAATCTGATGATTTTTTTGTTCTATTTATCTAAAAAATGTCATTGGGATTTTGATGGGGATTGCGTTAAATCTGTATATTGCTTTGGGTAATATGGCCATTTTAACTATGTTGATTCTTCCAATCCATGAGCACGGAATATCTTTCCATTTCTTTGTGTCTTGTTCAGTTTCTTTCAAAAATGTCTTATAATTTTCAGCACATAGGTCTTTCACATGTTTGGTTTTGTTTATTCCTAGGTTTTTTATGATGTATGACTTTTTCAATGCATTGTTGCCCTTGATTTGCTAGAATTTTTAAAGGATTTTTGCATCTGTATTCACATAGATATTGGTCTATAATTTCCTTTTTTGTGTTGTCCTTACCAGGTTTTGTTATCAGGGTGATGTTGACCTCATAAAATGAGTTAGGGAATATTTTCTCCTCTTCTAGTTTTTTCAAGAGTTTGAGTAGGACAGGTATTAGATCCTCTTTGAATGTTTGGTGGAATTCTCTAGTGAAGCCATCTTGTCCTGGACTTTTGCTTTTGGGCAGGTTTGGGATGACTGATTCAATTTCCTTACTGTTTATTTGTCAATTTAGATTTTCTAAATTTTTCAATTTAGATTCAGCCTAGGAAATGTATATGTTTCTAAGAACTTGTCCATTTCTTCTAGGTTATTGAATTTGGTGGCATATAGTCCTTCACAGAATTCTTGGATGATCCTTTGTGTTTCTGGAGCATCCGTGGTGATGTCCCCTCTTCCATTCCTGATTTTGTTTATTTGTGTTTTTTCTTCTTTTATCTTAGTGAATCTAGCTAAGGGTTTGTCAATTTTATTGGACTTTTCAAAGAACCAGCTCTTTTTCGCCTTAATTTTTTCTGTGTTCCTTTTTTCCTCTATTTCATTTAATTCTGTTCTGATATTTACTATATCCTTCCTTCTGCTGATTTTGGGTTTCGTTTGTTTTTCTCTTTCTAATTCTTTAAGGTGTAATGTGAGGTTATTAATCTGGGATTTCTCTTGTTTCTTTTTCTTTTTTTTATTGGGGAGGGGGAACAGGACTCTATTGGGGAACAGTGTGTACTTCCAGGGCTTTTTTCCAAGTCAAGCTGTTGTCATTTCAGTCTTAGTTGTGGAGGGTGCAGCTCAGCTCCAGGTCCAGTTGCCGTTACTAGTTGCAGGGGGCGCATCCCACCATCCTTTGCGGTACTCGAGGAACTGAACTGGGAACCTTGTGGTTGAGAGCCCACTGGTCCATGTGGGAATCAGACTGGCAGCCTTCAGAGTTAGGAGCATGGAGCTCTAACCGCCTGATCCACCGGGCAGGCCCCTCTCTTGTTTCTTGAGATAGGCCTGTAATGATATAAATTTCCCTCTTAAAACTGGTTTCGCTGCATCCCAAAAATTTTGGTAGGATGTATTTTCATTCTCATTTGTTTCTATGTATCTTTTGATCTCTCCTCTTATTTCTTCTTTGACCCTGTTGTTCTTTAAATGTATGTTGTTTAATCTCCACATTTTCATGGTTTTTCCCACTTTCTTTTTGCAGTTGATATCCAATTTCAAAGCCTTGTGATCAGAGAATATGGTTGGTATGATTTCAATCTTCTTAAATTTGATGAGGCTAGTTTTATGTCCCAATAAATGGTCTATCCTTGAGAATATTCCGTATACACTGGAAAAGAATGTATAATCTGATATTCTAGGAGGAAGTACTCTATAAATGTCTATTATGTCCAGTTCACCTAATGTGTCATTTAGGGCTTGTATTTCTTTATTTATTTTCTGTTTGGATGATCTATCCATAGTTGTCAATGATGTGTTTAGGTCCCTTACTATAATTGTGTTTTGATCAATTCTTTTTTTTAGTTATGTTCGTGGTTGCTTTGTATATTTCAATGCTCCCTGATTGGGGGAATAAATATTTATAGCTGTTATGTCTTCTTGTGGTATAGTCCCCTTTATCATTATGAAATGTCCATGTTTGTCTCTTGTTACCTTTTTCATCCTGAAGTCTGTTTCATCTGATACCAATCAGTGTAGCTCACCTGATTTTCTCTGAATACCATTTGCTTTGCGTATCAATTTCCACCCTTTCACTTTGAGTCTATATTTGTCCTTGTAGCTGAGATGTGTCACTTGGAGGCTGCATATGGTTGGGTTTAGTTTTTTATCTAATCTGCTACTCTGTGTCTTTTTATTGGTGAGTTCAGTCCATTTGCATTTAGGGGGATTATTGATATATGAGGATTTCCTATCATTCTATATTTGGTTTTCTGGTGGCACTGTGTCTCCATTGTTTTTTACCTTTTTGTTGCTGTCTATTTTTTCACTGTGGTGGTATTCTATGATTTTACCCTGTTTCTTTATTTTTTATGTTGTATATTTCAGGTGTGGATTTTTTTTTTTTGAGTGGTTACCATTAAGTTTATGTAAAAGAAAGTTTCATATTTAGAGTATTACATTTTCTTCATCATGCTTACTTTCTCCGTTCCCTTCTGCCAGTTCAGCTCTTTACTCTTTCCCCTTTTGTGTTTTTGTTGACACAAATTATCCCCATTTATGCTGTGCATTAATTTCTGCACTGCAGTAGCAAGTTGTGTTATTCCTCTTGTTTTGTAAGTGTTGTTTTTCTTCTTTACCTTTATGTTGTGCTTAAGTGTATTTGGTGTAGGGGTTGCCATTTCCTGCTGTTGTCTGTCTTTGTGTAATACTACTCATGGTTTTGTATTCTCTTGCTTTTTTGTTTCAGGTTGAATAGCCTCCTTCAGTATTTCTTGTAGTGCAGGTTATGTGTTAGAAAATTCCCTCAGCTTCTGTATGTCTGGAAAGATCTTTATTCCTCCTTCATATCTAGAGGATATCTTTGCTGGATATATTATTCTTGGCTCATAATTTTACTCTTTCAATAATTGGAGTATTTGAGTCCACTCCTTCCTGGCTTGTAGAGTTTCTCCTAAAAAAGCTCATGATAATCTAATTGGATTTCCTTTTTAGGTTACCATTATTTTCCCCTGGCTTTCAGGATTCTTTCTTTGTTGTCAATTTTTGACAGCTTCAATAGAATGTGCCTTGGAGAAGTTCTGTTGGGATTGAGGTAATTTTGTGTTCTGTTTCCTTCTTGGATTCGAGGATCCTGTTCTTTCTGCTTGTTTGAGAAGTTCTCATTGACTGTTTGTGTTTGAGTATACTGTCTGTTCCCTTCTGCCTTTCTTCTCCTTCTGGTATGACCATTATTCTTATATTGCTCTTTCTGATGGACTCAGAAAGTTCTTGTAGAGTTCTTTCATTTCTTTTAACTCTCAAATCTCTCTCTTCTCCCATCTGTGTGATTTCCAGATTTCTATCTCTATGTCATTGATTCCTTCTTACATCTGGTCAGCTCTGTTACGTAACCTGGCTATTTCATTCTTCATATCTTTTACTGAGTTCTTCATCTCTAGAAATTCAATTTTGTTCATTTTTAAAATTTTAATCTCTGGTAAAATGTTCATTTTGTTCTTTGTTTGTGTTTCTGAGTTCATTAAACTACCTGTCTGTTTTCTTGCATCTTGTTGAGTTTTCTCAGAACTGCAATCTTGAGTTCTCTGTCATTTAAGTCACATATTTCCATGTCTTTAAGTTCATTTTCTGGAGACTTTTCATTTTCTTTCTGAGCTGCCTTGTTGCCTTGGTTGTTCATGGCAATTAATTAATTATTATTTCTCTTCCTAGGCATCTGCAGGAGTGGGTTTTGTAACAGGTTGATAGGAAGTGGTCTTTCTTTTGCTTTCTATTAGGTGTTAGTAGAATGCTTTATTTTCTATCTGGCTACAGGCTTTTATTGTCTCCCACGCTGTAATGTTGTACTTTCTCTGCACTGTTCTGGCTTCTCACACAATGTGGGGATACCCTGGAACGTGGGCTTGTCCTCTGTGAACAGTTCGTCTACGTCACAGGGCATCTCCTCCATGGGGAGATGTGGAGAGCTCTGAAGTTCTGAAGTTCTTCCTGCCCCAGATTCAGGGCTTGTGTATTTCAGGAGCTCTGTTTACTCCTGCAGTAATGCACTGAGAGGTTGGGACAGGGACAGGGTCGGTTGTGAGAGGTGGCCCAGAGTAATGGCGGCCACCATCAGCACAGCAAGTCCTGCACCCAAGGCTCCTTCCCCTTCACTGGAACTAGTTGGGACACTGTGGCTCAGGGTAGCAGTTCTCAGAACTGCAAGTAAGTATGTTGTTCTTTTGATCTGACACTGCTACCGTTCTGCTGCTGGCAATGGGCAGGTGGGGTGGGGTGAGCTTTGGGAGGGTGAGGAAGGGGTAGCTAGGCTCTGTTCCTATGCCTTCAGTCCTGTGTTTCACAGTGAGGGCTTAAACCACCGTTTTCAGCCTTCTTCCCTCAGTCTTTGCTCTGAGCTCTCTGCCATGAGCATTGGGTTCAACCGTGTTATGTGCTAATCCCTCGGGCAGGACTGTTGGCCATAAGCAGAGCACTAGTAGTCCAAATTCTTCCCTCTCCTGCAACTGCAGAGCTCCAGAATGCAGGGAGCTCTGAGCTGTCTGCTGCGTAGGAAGTCCTTTGTGGAATTATGCCTGTCCATTTTGTTGTAAATTCCAGGGTAAATTTCAAGAGGCTCTCCTCTCACCGCCATTTCTATGACATCATGTCTCCTTTTTTCTAATATAAGAATTTCACATTATAAGCAACTCACAGATTTTGATGTGTTATAATTTTATTTTTGTCCAGTTCAAAATATTAAAATATTATATAATTAATGTCCTTTTAGAATTCTTCTCTATGAATTTGTTTTTCCAGCCACTCATAGAGTTTGTCATCTGTTCCTTATGTTTTGGTTCTTAGCTGTAATCAAATGCTAAATTGAAATATAAATAATTTTGTGAGTTTATAATAGCTTCATTTATTGTTATGAGTAATAATGTGATATCCATTTATATTTCTTTATTAAGTGTAATAATAGCTATCATGCAATAACAATTTCATCTAGGTACTGTTATTAGGCCCATTTTAAGATTGAGGAAACTGACACACACATTTTTTTTTAAGTTTATTGGGGTGACAATTGTTAGTAAAGTTACGTAGGTTTCAAATGTACAATTCTGTAACACATCATCTGGCACACATTTTAAGTGACTTGTCCAGAGTTGCTCAGCCAGTAAATTGTAGAGCTGGAATTTGAATGAAGGTTTGAATTCAGAGTTCTTAATCATTTTAGTATATAACATTTCCTCTAGTTATTTGATTTCTTGCCTTCCCAGTAAGATTGTTAGCTTCCTGAAGGCAGATACTATGTCTTATTTATACTGATATCCTTTTTCCTATAGCACCTGGAAAAAATGTTATACACACAATGATGGACTGATTAGTGTTTGTGGAACTAAATTTAATGAAATTAGCTGACCTGGAAGAGAATCAAACCCATGACACTTGCCATATTGCCCCAGGTTCTTACCAACTAAGATAATTTAGCATAATATCCTGTCCAACAACATAAACGGTAATAAAGTGTTTGTGAGAATGGTATCTGCCAAGACTTGAAGCCAGCAAGATTTATAAGTATGACTAACTGAACAGGAGTCCATCTCCAAGCTCTAATTTTTGGTTCTGGTCTTCAGGCTGTCCTTTTGCTTTCTCTGGGCCTCTTTTTCATACTTTGAATTTTTAAACAGTTCAACTCTTTCACATGATTTACTTTTTTTCCCTCCCTTTCCCTCTTTTTAATCTTGAGGTTTCTAGGTGAGATCTTCACTATTTATTTAAGGAACATGTATATGTGTCTTACTATGAACCATGTACTTTTCTAAGCACTTTATACACATTGACACTTTATAACAATCTTATGAGTTGGTACTATTATTGTTTCCATTGTACAGATGAAGGAACTCTCACAGCACTTCCTAGTGGTCCATTATCCATTTCCCATACTCAGTAGAAATCTGGGTGGCAGGCTGGAGGTAGGTATAAAGTGGAATCAATCAAGTGGAATCAAAGCCTTTGCCTCTGATATGGTCAGTTGCTTACCTGTTGGGCTGTGTCCTGTGTCTATAGAGGTCAGTGCAGCTGTATAATTAGGATAGTTTTGCCACAAACACAAGGGATTCTGTTGCCCTTCGTCATGAACCCTCCCTACCCAACCAGCATCTCAGGTGGATACACACACACACACACACACACACACACACACACACACACAGTTCATGTCATGGATTTGAAGCAGGATACAGAGGCAAAAACATAGGCTTGAAACTTGGTGAGACTTGAATGTGACTTCTCTCTCTATCTTGGACAAGTCAGTCAATTAGTGCTTTGGTTTTCTCAGCTATAAAATTGAAGAAGATGATAATGATTATAATAAAAACTGTGAGGGTTAAATGAGATAATGTGTTTGAATACTTAGCCCAGTGATTGGCACATAGAAATGCTTAATACATGTTAGGTATTTTTGTAATTATTGATATGCATGGCATTTTTTTTTTTGCATGGCATTTTATTATAGTATGGATATTTCACCCTTTGGCGTATATGTAGCTTGTGAAGGTGAATTTGAGAACCAAGAGTAAGGTCAACCTTTATCTAGGAAATTTATCAGTCATTTTGAATCTTGATGTTGGTTTTATCTTATTTATCTTTGGCCTTCCACAGGCCCTTGGGATCAATTCCATTATCTTCAAGATTTAACTTTCCTTGTCCCAATTTCTAATTTGCTTTGTGTAAATACCAGCATTCCTTTAAGGCAAATGGCAAAGCCTGACACCACAGTCCCTTATCCTGAGTGCATTTTGCAGAGTGTTTATGCTGTGGCTGCCACATAGGAGAACCCAGGGGCAGAGTAGTTCACCTGAGGCCTGGAGCAGCTGTCAGTGACCCTTTTTCTAGGCACTGGGGCTTGAGCCACAGTTTTCAGCAGTCAGTTTCCCAGACCATGGAGTGTCCCCTTGAGTGATCCTGTTGTAAAAGCATGGTGACTTGGCCAGTCTGGGGAGGTAGGAGTGACATTGCATTGGTGTGCCTCCTTCCTTTTCTGGATCAGAGCAATCCTTGTTAAACCATAGGGCTGTGATGGCCTGCTGTGACCTAAGAGCATTCTCACCTTGGTCATGCCCTGAAAGCATATTAAGCCTAGGGCAGGGGATGAAGGGGGAGGTAGAGAGACCCCTGAAACTAAAAGGAAGTCAAAAGGGGCATCCCTGACTCTCTACCTGAGGTCATATTTGCAAGGGAGGTTGGGAGGGAGGCTCTGATATAAGGCAGCGAGAGGGATATATGAGTTTGCGGTCTGGAGTCAGATAAACCTGGGTTTGAATCTTGGATCTACTGTCTTATGTGTGGTGTTGATCAGGTCACTTTGCTTCTTTGACCTGGTTTCGTCATCAACAAAATGGGAAACATAATTGTATCTATCCCATAAGATTGCTGTAAAAATTAAACGGGAGTTTATGTAAAGCAGTTAGTTAGATACTTGCCTTGAATATGTTAAGTATACATTATCATGTCATCATGGCATTGGTAACAAGAGCAGCAGTAAGAAACACACTTGGAGAATTGAAAAGCAGCCTTGGGGCTTTTGTGCTGACCCCTAGGGTCTGGTACCTTATCTCAGTCTTATGCACACATCTGTGAGCTCTAAGAGAAGAGCTAAAGTCCTAGGGGTCTTCAAGGTGTGGACTGCTTTCCTATTTGGGGCATAGGAGAAATCCTGGTGTCAGGGCTGCTGTGTGAGTGTGTGTGTAAGAGGGAGATGGAGAGGGAGAGACTGAGACTTGAGGTGTAGGAGGCACGTTGACTCAGTGGTAGTTGTACATGACCCATCAAATCAGCTTTTCTTCAGGAGGAAGAGACTGCCTTTGTTTGCTTCTCTCTTAGCAGTAAAGGACCATTAGCCTTTAATGATCAAGAAAACTGCTTAAATCCATCCTCAGAGCCCTCACAAGTGGAGTTTGTTTCTGACTTGGTTCTTGACTTATAAAGGGTTTCTAGTGTGCGTTTTAACAAGTCTGGTATTGGGAAACAGTATCATTATGCAATGCTAATGTTGTAGTGGTTTTCTTTTCCTCCTTTTCCTTCTCCTCCTATTTTATTTATTTATTTATTTATTTATTTATTTATTTATGTATTTATGTATTTATTTATTTATTTATTTGTGCTGTTAAGTCACAGCCCAATATGCAAAATAGATCAAAGGAAGCCTGGATGCCTGCCACTTCTGCCCTTTCCACCTCCACAGCTGCCCTGAGGCAATTATAAGAAAATGGGGAAGGATTTGCAAAGCACTGCCTTTGGCTCTCTGGGTTGTACTAGCTTTTCTCTGCCCACATCGCCCTTTGGGGAAAAGGATTGGATATGACCTCGTAAATAAGCAGCCATGTTGTAAGGAATTGGTTTCTACTGTAATAATAACACTTAGCCACTGCAGTCCCCCTTTTCTAATGCTGCCTAAGCTGCAGCCGTTGAAGCCGTTGATTGGGACTGACTGGATGTTTACGGAGCTCGGAGCTCATTATATAATAAAGTGTTGTAACCAAAGTGTGTTCCGGCAGTGTTTGGGGAATTTTGAGGCAGTGGTGGTGCTCTTTGGAACATTTCAGTTAATACAAATTATGCAGCTTTTCATTTATAATGCATGTATGCCAACTCCAGGCCTGTTTTACACAGATAGCCACTTGTTTCCATGCTCTCCCGTATGGCATGACATAACCAGACATATTTTTGTGTGCCTTTCCATCAGAGTCTGAGTGTCACCTAAACTTGATCCTTTTTCCTCTTCAGGCTACAGATGCACATGTTGAATGGTGCTCTTCTGGCCTTGCTATTCCCTGTGGTAAATACCCGGCTGGTAAGTAGCCTCTTCTGGGAACGTACCAGCAACGTACAGAATTTTGCTCATTACATTATGCAGTGCTCATCTTCGTGCTTAGCTCGTGTGCCCATATGAGTGTTAAAATAGCTATATACACTTTACTCTTGAACAACAGGGGCTTGAACTGTGCAGGTCCAGTTATATGCAGGTTTTTTTCCAATAAATACATACAATACTGTAAATGTATTTTCTCTTCTTTATGATTTTCTTAAAAATATTTTCTTTTCTCTAGCTTACTTTACTGTAAGAATACAGTATATAATACGTATAACATATAACATTATCTATTAATCGGTGGTTTATGCTATTGGTAAGGCTTCCAGTCAACAGTTGGCTATTAGTAGTTTAAGTTTTGGGTGAGTCAAGAATTACACGTGGATTTTTTTTTTTAATTTATTTTTTAAATTTATTGGGGTGACAATTGTTAGTAAAATTACATAGATTTCAGGTGTACAATTCTGTATTACATCATCTATAAATCCCATTGTGTGTTCACCACCCAGAGTCAGTTCTCCTTCCATCACCATATATTTGATCCCCTTTACCCTCATCTCCCACCCCCCACCCCCCGCCCCCCTTACCCTCTGGTAACCACTAAACTATTGTCTGTGTCTATGAGTTTCTGTTTCTCATTTGTTTGTCTTGTTCTTTTGTTGTTTTTGGTTTATATACCACATATCAGTGAAAACACATGGTTTTGCACAGGAGGTTTGCATCACTAACCCCCATGTTGTTCAAGAGTCAAGTGTGTTTAATGTTGAGGTGAGATGCAGCCCTGTTTAGATGCAGTGGAGTGTGATGGGGTTGGGAATATTTTGGAATTCTGAGGCTGCAGTAACAGTTTAGGCCAGAGCCAGGACAGACCAAAAAACCTGCAGAAACTCTTGAAGATGTTTGGTGGCGAGAAGGGGGTTAGGGGCCCAACCCATTGCACAGAGGCTTCCAGGGGTCCCTAAAGGGCTCCATGTGGACTCAGGCACATTGGACAAGGATAATCTGCTCGGGAGCCTCAAAGCCAATCTGCTGTGCCAGGGACCCCCTTGGGTAAGAATTAGATTCCTTCCCCATTCATCCAAACCCACAGGGCAGTCTGGGCCACACATACCCCTTGTGGCTAGCACGGAGAATTCCACTATGGTAGGAGGCTGACTAATAAACCAACATATAGAGAAACAGGAGCTACAGGGCTGGGTGGTAGGGCTCTGTCCTCAAATTCCCACCTGTAGGACTGCAGAAGCATTAACAGGACATATTTGAAAGCTCCGGGAAAGAAATCACCGGGAAAATCCTACCTTCCACTTTCTATTTTCATGATTTAAATTCGCCTTATGAATTAAGATCATAGTTTCAATCTCAAAATGATAATTCTTCCTCTTCTGATAACGTTTTATAGTTTACAAGGTCTTTTCACATAACAGTTGTGTGAGGTAGATGGGGCAGGTATTACAGCCTCTTGTTACAGAGGAAGAAACTGATGTACAGGGAGTCACACACATTCTACCGTGTTTCCCAGAAAATAAGACCCAGCCAGACCATCAGCTGTAAAGCGTCTTTTGGAGCAAAAATTAATATAAGACCTGGTCTCATTTTAATATAATATAAGACTGGGTCATAATATAACATAACATAACATAACATAACATAACATAACATAACAATGTAATACTGGGTCTTATTTTACTATAAGACTGGGTTTTATATGATATAATAAAATATAATACGGGTCTTATATTAATTTTTGCTCCAAAAGACGCATTAGAGCTGATGGTCTGGCTAGGTCTTATTTTCGGGGAAACTTGGTAAGTGACAGAGTTAGGAGAGGAGCCCAAGCCTCCAGGTCCTAGACCCATAGCTCTACTTCACTCTCTCTGAGAAGTTAATTACTCCCTCCCCACAAATACTCATATATCCTTGTGATTGTCATACTTTTTTAGGTGCATATTATGCATCAATAGAAACATTTTTAAAAGCATTCCTCTAAAGCAGTGATTTTGAAAAATCAGTATGTTTCAGGCTCACTTAGGGGTACTTTAAAAAATAAGCTGATGAGAACCATATGATTTCACTGATACGTGGTGTATAAACCAAAAACAAAAAAAGAACAAGACAAACAAATGAGAAACAGAAACTCATAGACACAGATAATAGTTTAGTGGTTGCCAGAGGGTAAGAGGGTAAGGGGGGCGGGGGGTGGGGGGTGGGAGATGAGGGTAAGGGGGATCGAATATATGGTGATGGAAGGAGAACTGACTCTGGGTGATGAACACACAATGGGATTTATAGATGATGTAATACAGAATTGTACACCTGAAATCTATGTAATTTTACTAACAATTGTCACCCCAATAAATTTAATAAAAAACAAAAAAAACAAAAACAAAACAAGACAGACAAATGAGAAACAAAAACTCATAGACACAGACAATAGTTTAGTGCAGGGGTGTCCAAACTTTTTTCAACGTTTTTTACCAAGGGCCATATGCGGTAAAATATACAAACAGCCAGGCCACTCACTCGAGGTGAAGTACGTATTGCCTCACCTGGTTTATTTAAGTAAACTAAATATATTTTTGGAATTTGCTGCGGGCCAATTAAAAATGGATTGCGTGCCGCAGTTGGCCCGCGGGCCGCAGTTTGGACACCCCTGGTTTAGTGGTTACCAGAGGGTAAGGGGGAAGAAGAGTGGTAGATGAGGGTAAGGGGGATCAAATATATGGTGATGGAAGAAGAACTGACTCTGGGTGGTGAACACACAATAGAATTTATAGATGATGTAATACAGAATTGTACACCTGAAATCTATGTAACTTTACTAACAATTGTCACCCCAATGAACTTTAATTAAAACATTTGGAAAAAATAAGCTGATGAACAAAAATTCAAACAGAAACACTGATGCCCTGGCCCCACCCTTGGAGGGTGTGAGTTCTTGACCTGTGATGCAGCCATGGCATAGTATTTTTAAAGGCCCTGCTAACATGGAGCTGCAGTTGAGAGCTAATGATTTGTGCAATGGTTCTGAAACTTACTGTGTGCAGCAATCACCTGAGGGATTGGCTAAAAAAATGAGGCCTGCCAGACTCCATCCCCAGAAGGTCTGATTGAGAGGATCTGGGGTGATGCCAAGGCATGCCGACTACATGGGTCCTCAGACCACTCTTGGATAATCAGTGTCCTAATCTCTCAAAATTCAAAGTTACTCCAATTGTGTAACTCAAAGTGCGGTCCAAGGATCAGCATCAGGTGCGTGCTGCTTGTTAGAAATACAGGATTTCAGGTCACTCCTCAGACCTACCGCATCAGAATTGGAATTTTAACAGGGTCCCAAGTGTCTCATATGGCCTACCTCCTTTCTTCCAAAAAGCACAAAGTGCCTTATAGATAACCGTTCAACCTCCTGAAGAGGGAACACCAAGGTGAAGGAGGGTTGGCAGTACAACAGGTCCTCGAATAACATCGTTTAGTTACAATGAGATGCTGTAGGAACTTAACCCTTGTTTGTATCAATTAGCCTGTGGTAACATTGGTTTCCTTATACATCGTTTTGCTTCTAGTTGCAGAACCTATCAATGATGTTAAGTGAAGACTTACTGTATTGTGTCAGTCATAATAGACCTGGCACGTTAAGTTCCATGTTCCCCAGTTAGCTGGCATCAGCAGGCACGGGCTGCTGACGCAGGTACCTTTGCCCTCCCTTCTACATTTTCCCATACTATATGACTTGGTTGACTTTATATGGGGAACTGTAGAATCTAAACTCCTGCCCTGGTCTAGAGCTATAGAAGATGATACCCAAGAATGGTGTAAATCATTCAAATAAATTGAAAGCATATTTCTTACTGACTCAGGGATGTGGAGCAGTGCTGGAACCAAAGTTACTCTCTGCCTGTGTAACCTGCTAAGGCAGTGATGTGGATCAAGTGCTGTCTTATTCCATCTCTTTGGCCACCTATAAGTTTTCTCAGGAAATTGACAGGTCAGGGAGAGAGAAATCTGCTCTCTTTCTCCATTTTTTTAGCAATTCCGTGAGATTCGCGGAAGGAGTAGCATACCAGAAAATTTCCCCCTGGGCTCATAGGGTTGGTGATCCTGAATTTGAATGCTTCTAGCCTATAACTTTGACCAAACAGTCTCTGCCATCAGTTGAGGTGGATATGGTTCTTCTAAACAAGTCACCGTCATCTTTTTTCCTAGTGAGACCTTTCCCCCGAGGAAAGCTGAACAGTCTTCTTGCAGAACCACTGAGCATAAACCTGTATTATGATTCCCATTGTGCAAACTTGAAAGTAAAGGTCCTAAAAGGCCCATTTCACATACCTGAAGTCAGAAAGCAAGTGTTGAAGTTTCCATTCAACCAATATTGTGTTACACCAAAGGTATATATATCTTCACTAGGCCTGTTCTTGTTTCCTTAGCCCTTTTAACAACAACATCAGCAGGAACAGCAGCTGACACTTCTTAAGTGCTTACTGTGTGCCTGGTACTGTTCTAAGTGCTTTCTATGAACTAATTTATTTAATCCTCACAATATACGTATGAGGCAAGATACTATTATTATCCCCAAGATCAAGGTGCCAGCAGGGTTGGTTTCTTCTGAAACCTCTCTCCTTGGCTTGCAGATGGATACCCTCTTGCTGCCTCTTCACATGGTTTTTTCTCTGTGTACACACATCCCTGGTATCTCTCTGTGTATTGAAATTTCCTCTTATTATAAGGGTACACATCAGATAGGATTAAGGCCTACCCTGATGGCCACGTTTGAAATTAATCACCTCTTTAAAGGCCCTCTCTCCAAATATAGTCACATTCTGAGGTACCTCGAATTAGGGCTTCAACATATGAATTGAGGAGGGGGACACAAGTCAGCCCTTAACAGCTTTACCACACTATTCAGAGGTCCCTCACTGCCTACCTTTTCCCCTCTCGCTTTCTTCCCCTTTCTTATGGCAGATTTGCTATTGTATTTGTTATAGCACCTAATACTTTTCAAATAAATGTCAAGCTATAGCCAACCAGCTTATCAAGATGTTCAAGTAACTTCCTTAACATTGAAATTTCTTTGATGAGCTTTCTCTTAACTAACAATGGCCCATATTACAAATAAGTGCTCTTTGCCTCAATCACTCTGGTAAATAATCCCGGTGCTCTTTTTCTAAAATGAAGCTGAGAAAAGCTCACGGTGGTGGGCATGTATCTTGTCAGTTGGCTTTGGCCTTGTTGTTTTAAACAGTAGGACCCCTCCTGGGATACTTCTGGCCTTAAATACTTTTATTTTGCAACCCCTTAGTTGAGCTCAGGTTGACTTAAAATAAGACACAGGAAGTTAGGCAACTCTTTCTTAAGCCTGATGACCCAATTAGGCAGGAAGCCAGCTTTTGACTTTCCTTTTGCCCTTCCTTCTTGGCCCTTTATAGTTTTAATCTTTTTTTTTCTTTTTCTTTTTTTTTTTTTTTGCTCATTAGCAGTAATGAGGAAGCAAGGAAAATAAAATGAACTAATTAGTGTGTGTGCCAGTAACACAGACAAACATACACTCACATATATAACGACAGAGGGGGAGTTGGAGGAAGTTGCCACAGTCAGCTACAGGATTGGGGGTCATCAGTGAGTTTCCATATGCTGCACTCTGTCCTCGGACTCATTGGCACCAGGATTTGCAGACCAGCTAGAGAATACCCAGGTCCCGTTTCCTCTTGGTTCTCCATCTTAGAAGCTGAAACCTTAGAAGAAGGATTGTGTATCCCAATGGCCTATATTACAAGTAAGTGCTCGTTGCCTCAACAATTCTGGAGGTCTCTTTCTGGCTTCAGGTGAAGTATCTTAAGGGCGATTTTTCTTTTGCTTCTTAGAGGGAATGAGGGGAAATACATCATGGGACTGTTGATGATTAGATTAGCAGAAAGCTGAAAGCTTGTCTGGTCAAATCTTATCTTGTAGAGGGGGAATTTAGGAGGATAAAATGACTTGCCTAAGAAGCCAAAGTGGGTACTTCTAGAACCCAGGTCTTCTGACTCAGACTTCAGAGTTCTTTTTGTGTTGTCTGACTGATATTCAGGGTGAAGTTGAATGCTAGTGAGTCAAGGTGCTGGGGACACTTCTCATCTTCCCTCCCTTTCTTTTAAAAGAGTTAGGCCATGGGCTTCTTTGAGAAGCTGAAGAGGACTGTAGCGACCCTTCCTAGATAAATACACAAACATAACTTTGCGTACAGTTTCACTAGGGACACATAGACTGCCATCTCCCACTCCTGTCCCCACAAGGCCATCTGTGGATCTCATATCTAGATCCTAATGCCCAAGCTGTCAGTAGTTCAGGGCTTGGAGAATATATGTGCTGCCTCCTTTGTAAGCTCCTTGTTATAGCCAGTGGCTTTGTGGCCTGATGGTGATGCTGGCTTCCTTATCTATGCCTGTGACTTTGCAAAGAATGTCACCTATTCCAGGCTAAACCACCTTCTAGAAAGTGAAAGCCAAGAGGTGGGAGCTGAGTAGGGTGCCCTGGAACCTGGTTACATATTAGCTTTTCAATTACTTCTCTTACCTTGCCAAGTGGCCCTCAGAATGAGGCACTGTGCCCAAGTTGCATCCCCAGCCCCGTGCCTTTTGCCTTCTAAGGCCCATCAGAGTTCCTTCCGAATGGAGTGTTCTGAGCAAGGAGCACTGGAAACAGCAAAGAAACTAAGACACTGTATCAGCCCTCCTCCCAGACCAAAGACTCTAGCGTGGCCTATTTGCAGCTGTCTGTCTTTTACGAGAATAATAATAAGAATGATAATGATTTTTTTTTCATCAAGCTCTTCTAAAAGGCTCAAAGCCTTGAGTATCTCATTATCAAAATTTCCCATTATTGTGTTTCTATATTGATCCTTTATGTTAGTTCTTTTTTCCCTCCTTTACCACCCCTTCCCTTTTGCCCAGTACTTCTTCTCTGTTAGGTGGTTCTTTTGAATGTTTTGAACTCTCAGATTGAATAGAAGAGGTTAGTAATGATTTTCTTCATTACTGGGGCAGCTGCCCACCACCCACAATCACCTCAGTGTTCTTGAGATACAACTTAGCCGGTGGCATACCTTGTACCCATGTGTACTGCTTAGGAAACTGCTGTCACCAATGCAAATAGGCTTGAGAATCTCACTCTTTACTAATTGGCACATTGAAATGTGCTAATTGACCTAGAAAAGTTATTTCTGTGACTGGCAAATTGAGCTATTTTAAAAAGTTATAGCTTGGATTTTGAACCTGAACTAAGGACAGAATGTCCTTTTGCTTTCCTGAGAGTACTTAAAACATTGGCTTCAAAACAGTCCTTAGCAAAAAACAAAAACAACAAAACCCCCCAGTCTTTAGCTTTCTGATGAATTGATTTGGGCAAAATTGTGCTTCAGCCTACAAAGGCCAGTGTGTTTTTGATCAGACGACTGCAAAGTGTGAGGATGTGGAGGGTTGAGAAGAGTCTGGGGTTCCTGGTCCAAACTGAATTATAGAGACTACCTTAGAATATGTCTTGTTACTACCTTTATTTTAAGATTGATCTTTGAGAGTCTTACATCCTCCAGTAAACACATAGATTTTTGTTGAGTACTTTTCTGTGTCAAGTATTGTGGTATATGCTACAGGGAATGCAGAAGCAGCCAGGGCATATTCCTGGCCTTCAAGGAACTTGCAGATAGAAATATAAGGCATAAATGCCTGAAAAGTTATGGCAATATTAGAGTCAAAATCGTGAAAAAGGAAAATCATAAGGCAGTGCAGGTTTAATTGCTAAATTGCAGTTGTTCCAGAGTTCTAAAAAATGGGAAGAGGATTAATAGCATTTATAGAGCACCCACTATGTGCTAGGTAATTTACATATGTTATTATTTATTTCTCACAAGGACCCTATTTTCCCTATGAGGAGAGGTTAAATGACTTGTTCAGAGTTCCATGGTTTGTAGGTGCTAAAGCTAAACCTGTGCACTTAGCACTCTAACACACTACTTCCTACAGTGATCAGTAAGTGGTCCATGGAGAAATGAGCCTTGAAAGATAATTAGAATGTACATGAAGTTGCAGAGGAAGGAGACACTTTGAATTAAGGGAATGCCATGTCCAGAGGGATGGAGGTAGGAAACAGTCAACTCATCACTGAAATTCTGAAGAGCAGGATGGAGAATCATGAATTCCAGTTGTATACGACTTTGCCACTTTTGTACATCCTGAGACGCTGTCTCAGTCACGTCTTTTAGCCCTTATAGTGTTTAGATTTTATGTGTATTTCTTATTTTTTCCATCTCTACTGATAAGAATTCCTCAAAGGTAGATGGGACTTTGGAACCAGAAAGGCTCTTTTACAAATATTTCACCCCAGTGTAGTTAGGATTATGGATTCGAGGATCAGATTCTCCAGGTTTCTATCCTGGCTGTGCTACGTGTGTGTGTGTGTGTGTGTGTGTGTGTGTGACAGAGAGAGAGAGAGAGAGAGAGAGAGAGAGAGAGAGAGAGAGAGAGAGAGAGAGAGAGAGAGAGAGAATGGGAGGGGGAGAGGGGAAGATGGGGAGAGGGGGAGAGAGGGAGAGAGAGTGACATAGGGAGAGACACGGAGAGACGGAGCAGGGAGCCTAGACAAGTTAACTTCTGTTGGCTTCAGTTCTCTCATCTATAAAATTCAGGTGGACTAGTGCCTGCCTCCTAAGGTGGTTCTGAGGAGTAAATTAGTTAATATGTGCAAGGCACATAGCACAGCACCTGGCAAATAGGAAGCCCTCAGTCCGTGTTAGATATTAATTCTTAGCCTTTGATCCTCACAAAACCCTGTAAGGAGGTTTAGCGTCTCCATTTCACAGAATGAGACTTAGAAAATTCAAATAACTTGCGCAGGGCCACACAAGAATCAGCAGAACTGGTCTGAGAACTTCGGTCTTCCTGATATGAAAACTCACGGTTTTCCTTCTTCCTTTTTCTTAATTATTTAGATTTATTTTCAAGTATTAAGCCAAATCAATTCTTTGTGATAAAAATATATATATAGTATCCATTAGATATTCAGGGGGACTGATTACACTTTTAGGATTTTTTTTTTTACAAAAATAATGCATGCTCATTGGAAAACCATTCAATCAGAGGAGTATAAAGAGAAAGCTAATCATACCCCATCAACTTTCAATCCTATCCCCCCAGGGTAAGTTATTTTAAAGGTTTCTGTATCTTTCCACATTTTTATTTTGCTCACAAATGGGAGTTTCATACTTCTAGGGTTGTCGGTTTGTTTGGGTTTAGGTTTCCTACACAATTGGCATTACACTGTAAACAGTACTCCACTATATTTTCCTTTAATATAACAGGAGGTAATCAGTGATCTTTTCAGGTATGGACATAACTCATTCTTTTCTAACAGCTACTTAGCACTCCATAGTTTAATTGTACTATACGAAATTGGACAATCAAGTTTGTGAACTCATCCTAGAAAAAGTGCTATATACCTCATTGCTGAATATCACTGTGGTCACCTTTGAAGTACTCCCCTTGGGAAGCTATGCACTGATGCCAGTGCCTAGTCCACCCTTCAAAGCAATTTTGGAACTCTTTTTCTGGAATTGCCATCAGAGCAGTCGTCGTATTACCCTTGATGTCCTGAATGTCATCAAAATGTCTTCCTTTTAATATTTCCTTTATCTTTGGGTAAAGAAAGAAGTCATTGGGGGCCAGATGAGGTGAGTAGGGAGGGTGTTTGTTTACTGGCTATAAACTCCCTCACAAACAGTGCCATGGGAGCTGGTGCATTGTCATGATGCAAGAACCATTAATTGTGGGCGAAAAGTTCAGGGCGCCTAACTTTTTCACACAGCCTTTTCAGCACTTCCAAATAGTAAACTTGGTTAACTGTTTGTCCAGTTGGTACAAGTTCATAATGAATAATCCCACTGATATCAAAAAAGGTTAGCAACATCGTTGCAACAATTTCGCAAACTTCACTGTCAGAACTGTCCCTAGGTTCCCAGCACTGCATTATAACTATTGTCTGTGGGCAAGGATAGTGTCTTTTGTGATGTCTGTGCCCTGCAGGGCCTCTCACCTACCACTTGGTAGGTATCCACAGATAGAATAAGTGAATTAATCAACCAGCCTGAACCTCTGTATTGCTCAGAGAAATTCCCAGGATCTCTCTCACATACCTGAGATCTTGGGTGTGAAGATAGAGAGATGATAGATTATATTTTTCCCAGGAAAATTCTCTCTTGAACCATTTAAAATAATATTCTCCTGATTAAAACAAAAGACATATTTACTGTTGAACATTTGTGAAATACAGAAAAGTATGAAAAAAGCCTGTGCTTTTTTTTTTTTTTTTTTTAGAATTAAATGACAAGGTTTTATTCAAGGGTCTTAAGATTTGCAAATTGTGGGACACTACCAGGTAACACCCAGAGTGTTCCAAAGAAAAGAGGAAAGCTTAGAGTTCTTATAGTAAAATGTACATTCTTGGGAAGATAAGTCCTACATTCTCAGTCTCTGGATTGGTCTGAGATGGTAATCTTCCAGATGTCTGATGGTCTGGATAATGGATGTCAGGTAGTCTGGACTTGTGAACATTATTTCCTAAGTTCTTCAGAGGGTTAGCTATAGGATGTATATCTCCAGGTATTGATGCACAACTGAAAAATTCAAAAGTGTAAGTCCTCAGGCTAGTTAAAGTAATATAAAATATATTCCTCATGTTTCAGCACATTCTGATTTAAGTAATTGTGTTTGCTTGGGGATTCCATTTTGTTTCTTCACTCTTTCATCAGATAGGATGGTGCATGTTGTAAGGCTTGCGGCGAGATAATGAAGCTAAGAGTCAGGCGGGTTGAGAAAGGTGAGTGCTTTATTCTGTGCCCCCGGGCGAGGTTCACTGGTCTGCAGACGGGGCCGATGAAGTCGCGTCCAGGGCAGAGCGAGGGAGGCATATATGCGATTTTGGGGGTGGGGGTTGGCTGAGTGAGGTGGCAGATGAGCAGGACCCCCCAGTGCAGATCGGGCGCGAGCGGCTGTATCCGGAGTTGTTTATCGCACCAGCGGTCTGCTGCCTTTTCTGGGAAACACCAGGGGCCCCAGTTTCCATCATGCGAGGAGGGGTCTGACTTGGCAGAGGGGTATGACTTGGCTCCTGGCCTCTTTGACCATGCCCGTGGCTGACCTAACATTCCAGCCTTTTTGGTTATAAAGGGGCGGCGAGGTCAATCTTACTGCTTCCTGCTGATAACAGGGCTGAGAGGGGTACTAGGCCTGGTCAGTGACGGGAGGGCTCGTGGGCAGCCAGGAGTATGGGTGGAGTAGAAGCTGGTTCACTGTAACTCTGGACATCTCGTGGAGGTGGTTCTGTAGAAATTTTAAAAAATGGGGCCATTAGAAACAGGAGACTGATTAGGACGAGTGGGCCTATTAGTGGCAATACCCATGTAGTCAGTGGTGATTGCCACCAATCTGAGAGAGGGTTGGTAGACCCTCTCCGGCGCTGGAGCTCCTCTTGTAACTTATTCAGGGTCTGCACGTTTTCCTCGACCAATCTGGACTCATTGATGTAGTAACAGCATTCTTCCTGGAGGAAGAGGCAGGTTCCTCCTTTCTCAGCTGTTAGCAGGTCCAGAGCCCGTCGGTTCTGCAAGGCAGCTTGGGCTACAGAGGTTAATTGTCGCTGGAGCGATGCGATGGAGGTTGTGGAGGCCTCTATGACAATCTGTAGGCGTGTCTCCAAGTCCTGGACAGAGTGGACGCTGTGCCCGAGAGCACCAGCGCCTAAACCGGCAGCTACAAAGGAGGAGGCTAGGGAGACCCCTAGGATAAGGGGTAGGAAAGCAGCCCTCTTTTGAACAGGATTGGAAATTTTCTCATAGTGAGGCTGCAGTTCTGTGAATTCAGCCTGGCTGTAGAGCATTAGTTGGGGGGCTACGGTTCTCGGAATGCAGGGGGTAGGGGAAGAGGTATTTATACACTTGGTGAGTGTCTTGTTGCACCAGAAGAATGTGCCAGAGGGAGCCTGAAGAGTGGTCGAGAGTGGTCGGGTTGTATTGCATAAGGACTGGTTAGAACCCCCGTAGCATATGGGTAAGATGAGGTTAGGTGGGGGAAGGTATAGTGGTATCTTGGCAATGAGGGAAGGGCACTGTCCTGAGTTGTCACTAGGAGCGAACTGTGTTAAAGGTACTGCCGCTAAAAGGGGGAGTTGCAGAGACGCACAGAGAAAACAATCAGTTATGTTAGGAAATCCAGAGATGTTAAGGAGGGAGGCAGCTTCTTGTATTATTTTTAGCCAGGCGAACGGGGTGGGCGGATCTGCGCTCTTGATCTGTCCTGCAGGCTGTAGTTGGGTTTTTATAGCCTGTTCCTGCTGGAGGATGGTTTGGGACATGTCTCTTAATTGTTGAAGTTGTGGAGGGATAACTCGGATGTACACCCAGTAAATATAGAGTGTTGCTACGGGCTTTGGAGAGAGCTGATGGGTAGAGCTTTCCTTTAACTCCTGATGCCTACCTTTAATGCCAGGTGTCTTTAATCCTGAATGTGTATTGGCCTTTGCTGTTCCCAAAAAAGAACCCCGATTTCTGGTTGATGGTATTTATGTAACAAGAAGTGTAGGGGCATCCACCATATGTGTTCTCCCAACGGTGGCAATAGTCGAGGATTTGGTTATGGGGAAAGCAAACAGCCAGGTCAGAAGACCAACGATTGATAGATTTGAAGGTGTTGGGTGGAATGATAATGGATACGTGTTGCTGGCATCCTTCAGGCTTGCAATCCCCGGTTCCCAGAATGTGGGTGGAGGCCTTATTATTGCTATGGTATGATTCTGTTATATAAAACCGCCACACATATGGGTTAATGGGGGAATGGGGCTCTTGGGAGGAGGGTAGGGTTAGGGTGACTAAGGCGAACCTTAGTGGGGCCCAGCATCTTACAGGTGTAGAGGTCATACTGCTCCGGGGTCCTCTTTAGTCTGGATAAGTGGTGCCACGAGGGATCGCCGAGCAACTTGGCTGCAGTGGGAGTTGTAAGGATGACTGTATGGAGCCCTGTCCACCGAGGCTGTAAGGTCTTGGGGTGTACATTCTTGAGGAGGACCGAGTCGCCTAGTTGTAGAGTTGGTCCTTGGGCTCTGTGTTGTGTTGTTCCTTGCTTGGGTAAATACCTGTCAGCGTGTTCCCGGAGAAGATGCCTGAGCAGTGACATGTAAGGGAGGTAGTCGGCCAACGGTGGAGGATCTGTAGGAAGATGGTGATTAAGCAGAAAGAGTCTCCCATATAACAGTTCAAAGGGACTTAGGAAGGTAAGGCTTCTGGGGGTGGCCCGAATCCTAGCCAGGGTGATGGGCAGGAGCTCAGGCCATGATTTCCGGATTTCTAAGGACAATTTAGTTAAGTCATCTTTGAGGAGGCTGTTAGCTCTCTCAACCTTACCGGAAGATTGGGGGCGGTAGGGAATAGGGAGTTTCCAGGCGAGGCCTAGGGAAGAGCTAACTTGTTGGACAATATTAGAGATAAAAGCAGGACCATTGTCTGATTGTAGCGAGTTGGGGAGTCTGAACCGGGGAAGAATGTGCGTCAGTAGGACCTCAGCTACTACCGCTGCGGTCTCATAGCGGGTTGGCAAAGCTTCAACCCACCCTGTCAGTGTGTCGACCAAGGTAAGCAGATATCTGGTCTTTTTGTGGGGAGGCATGTGAGTAAAGTCCATTTGCCAGTCTTGGCCAGGGAGATGGCCTCTCATCTGATGGGTAGGGAAGGTGGGGCGTAGTCCCCCTTGGGGTGAGATGGCAGCACAGATAGGGCAGGAAGAGCAGACGGCTTTGACCATTTCTCGCAAAGCTGCTGAGGTAAAGAGCCGGTTGAGAAACCTGTAAAGAGGAAGCGCTCCGATATGGAGTGACTGATGGACCTGTTGTACTATCGTTCTGACCTGAATTTGAGGCAGAACGATTTTGTTATATAGGAAAATCCATCCGTCAGGGCCTGGGGTACTACCAAGCTGTAATAACTCGTTCTTTTCAGCTTCAGTGTATTGGGGTTTGAGGGAGGGAATAGACAAGAAGAGGACTGGGGCTGGGGAATTAGTATCTCGGGTTAGGCTTCTGGCTACTGCATCAGCCTTGATGTTCCCTTGCATGATAAGGGAGGAATCAGTTTGGTGACCCCTGCAATGTATGATGGCTACCTGGGATGGGAGCCGTAGAGCTTCGAGTAAGCGAGTGATGAAGGTTGCGTTGATGATAGGGGAGCCCTTGGTAGAGCGAAAGCCTCTCTCTCTCCAAATGGCTGCATGGCAGTGTGCGATAAGGAAGGAGTATTTGCAGTCTGTGTAGATGTTTACCCCTTTTCCCTGTGCTAAGTGTAAGGCACGGGTAAGGGCGATGAGCTCAGCCTTTTGGGAGGTGGTCCCTTCTGGGAGTTCTTGCAGCTTCTAGAGTCTGCTCGGGGGCAACTACTTCATAGGAGGCTCTCCGGCGGCCTTGGGGATCAAGGTAAGAACTTCCATCGACAAAGAGTGTTAGGTCTGGCACTGAAAGGGGTTGGTCTGAGAGTCCTTCTCGGGGCTGAGTGAAGGCTTCAACTGTTTCAGTGCAAGAGTGCAAGGGAAGCGTAGTTGCAGGGGTGGTGGGAAGGAGGGTAGCCGGATTAAGAGAGGGAGATTGGGTGAGGGTAATATCAGGGTTCTCCAGAAATAGGAGGTGAAACTCTTGTGTCTGGGAGGAGGCAATGAGAGAGAGAGAGAGAGAGAGAGTGGTGGGAGAGCAAGTGCTGTAGCTGATGGGTGGAAAATACCTGCAATGGTTGTCGGAAGCAAATTTTTTGGGCCTCCTTGGTAAGAACAACTGCCGCAGCCAGGGCACAGAGGCAAGGCTGCCACCCCCGGACCGTGGGATCTAGTTGTTTGGACAGGTAAGCTACTGGGGTTAAGGTAGGGCCTAAGGGTTGGGTAAGGACCCCCGAAGCGATACCTTGTTTTTCATCAGTATATAAATGAAAAGGTTTGTTGATGTTGGGCAGAGAGGGGGGGGGTGAATTTAGGAGGGTGTCCCGGAGTCGGGAAAACGCTTTAGAGACAGTAGAGGGGGACGAAAGAGGGCCGACAGGCGTCTCTTTAGCGGCTTGGTAAAGAGGCTTTGCCAGTAGGGCAAAATTTGGAATCCAATGCCGAAAAAATCCAACGAGTCCTAAAAAGGACAGTATCTGTTCGGCACAGGTGGGAGGCTGTAGGTCCCTTAATGTCTGCCCGGTCTACTGTTAGACCTCGGGAATGGGGAGTGAGACAGATTCCTAAATAGGTGACAGTGGGCTTGGACAGTTGTGCCTTGGCAGGGGAAATGCGGTACCCTTTGTCCCCTAGGAAATTAAGGAGGGCTGCTGTGTGCCTTTTGGATATGTCCAGCGAAGGGCTACAAAGGAGGAGATCATCTACGTATTGCAGGAGGGTGCTGGGGGCTAGGGGGCATTGCAGAAGATCTTTTGCTAGGGCCTGGCCAAATAGGTGAGGGCTGTCTCTAAAGCCTTGAGGCAAAACTGTCCAGGCCAGTTGTTGGGAAGTCTGCATGTCAGGGTCTTCCCAGGTCAAGGCAAAAAGGTGGTAGGAGTCTGAATCGAGAGGGATGGTGAAGAAGGCGTCCTTGACATCTAACACCGTGAAGTGGGTGGTACCAGGTGGGACACACGAAAGGAGAGTGTAGGGGTTTGGAACCACTGGGTGGATAGGAATGACGGCCTCATTGATTAGTCGGAGGTCTTGAACTAGCCTATAGGTCCCGTCTGGTTTCTTGACTGGGAGGATTGGGGTGTTGCAGGGGGAGTTAATGGGTATTAGGAGTCCTTGACTAAGTATCTGGGTAATGGGGGGCTTGAGCCCTTGGTGGTGTGTAAGAGACATGGGGAACTGAGGACGAGAGGGGAAGGAAGTTGGGTCTTTAAGAGTAACTTTTACAGGGACGTGATGTCTTGCTACTATAGGAGTAGAGGTGTCCCAGACTGCCGGGGCGACTAAAGGTGGAGAGAGAGGGGCGTCAAGATTTCTGTGGGGAGAAGGGGAAGGGTGGAGAGTAAGGAGTAGGGAAGTCGAGGGGCTGTGGGGAAACTGCAGCGTGGCCCCAACCTTGGTAAGGAGGTCTCGGCCTAAGAGAGGGACTGGGCATGAAGGGAGAACTAGGAATGAGTGGGTTAAGGACTTGCCTTCTGGGAGACAAGGAAGGGGTGCAGTGGCTAGCGGGCAGCTGGGCTTGCCGTCAATACCCATGACCTAGATTGTGGAAGGGGAAAGGGGGCCCAAAAAGGAGGGCAGGACAGAGTAGTTAGCCCCCGTGTCAACCAGGAAGGAGATTGACTTACCTGCTACCTGGAGCGTTACCCTGGGCTCAGTGAGGGTGATGGGGGTCGTTGAGTCCGGGTACCGTCAGTCTTCGGCCAATCCCAGCAGGTCCAGCGGCGGGTCGTTCCCTGGAAGAATGGTCCCTCCGCGTTGAGGCGCCGAGAGTCCATCGTTCTTCCAGGGGCAGTCACTTTTCCAGTGACCGCTCTGACCGCACGCCAGGCAGGGCCTCATGGGGGCCCGAGACTGGGGGCATTGCCTTGCCCAGTGACCATCTTTTCCACATTTGAAGCAGGCTCCTGGTGGTGTTCATCTCTCCGGCGAACCCCCACCGTGCGCAGGTCCACTGGGGTTGCGCACGCTGCCGTGGGCCGCAGGGCTGCTACCAAGGCTTGGGTTTGTAAATTTACCTTCTGTCACAGGCGCGCTTCTCGAGCCAACTCTGCCAGCTCTTCCTGAGCATTAAAAACTTTAAAGGCCATATTCACTAGATCTCGGACTGGGGTCTGAGGGACATCTTCTGCCTTTTTAAATTTCTTTTGGATGTCAGGGGCTGACTGCGTTATGAAATGGGTGGCCAGTACTGTGGCGCCTGCAGGGGACCCAGGGTCCAGATGGGTACACTGAATAAGGGCCTCAGTCTGCTGATTAAGGAAGACTGCAGGATTCCCGTCTGGACTCTGGGTAATCTCCCTAAGCTTCTCAAAATTGACAAAATTGTGGGATACTGCCTGTAGGCCAGCCAGGAGACATTGGACCATCTGATCCCTGCGATGACGCCCATCTTGACCTTCAGGGGTTCCTATTTTGACCTTCAGGTCCAGCCCGGCTGTTGGCGGGGGACTGCCTGGGCCCCAACAGGCATGGTTGCATCTGTGAGATGGACCTGGTCTGCATAATGGGCGGCTGCCTCAAAGACTCTTTCTCTCTCATCTGCGGTTAGGGTAGAGGAGCAGATGATGGGTATATCATGCCAGGGAAGATCATATGCCTGGGTTAGATATCGGTCCTTTGGTGAAGGCAGTGGGGTTTGAGGAAAAGGACCCCAAGCGCTTTTCGATTTGTGACAGGTCGGTGAGGGAGAAGGGGACACGGACTCGGACCACCCCTTTAGCCCCTGCAACTTCACGGAGAACGGGTGTGGCTACTGACAGGCCCGCGAGCTGGGAAGGAGGTGGAGATGGAGTAGGACAGGGAGGTAAGGGGAACGCAGGAGGAGTGGGGGGTGGAGGTGTTGGGGGCCCTGGGTATGGCCGAGGATGGGAAGGGGGGCAAGACAGGTTTTCGGGAGGCTCAGAGAGAGGAGAGGGGAGAGGAGGTGCGATAGAGACAGTGGGTTTGAGCTTTTCGCCGGCTATGAGGATTTGGATTGCGGAACAGGTGGAATAGAAGGAGGGACTGGAGCGCAGGTCCCAGAAAGCCTGAACACAGGGGACTTCGGACCACTTCCCGTTTAGTCGGCAGAAATTATCGAGGTCGGTGAGAATATTGAAATCGAAAAGTCCCGGTTTTAGGCCACTTTGACCTGTTGTCCAAATCATATTGGGGCCAAGCAACAGTACAATAAAAGATCAGGCGCCGAGGGCGAAGATCCTAATCAAGGCCCAATTTTTCAAAATTGAGGAGGTGGTGTCTGAGGGTCAGGTTTAGAATTTTGGTTTCCCATGTCTGTTCTCAGGGATCAATAGTCAAGACCAAAGACCAGCGTCCCGGTAGTTTGGTCTAGGCTATGGACAGGCAGAGGACCCGAGGAACAACTGGGACGTCTCCACAGCTATCCTGGTTCTAGGGCAGAACGGGGGACAATCTCCGACGCGGCTGCGAATTTACGGACGGAGACGCCGGCGGATGATCGCTGGAGACAGATACCAGGTGGGACTTACCTCTCACATAGCCAGAATCGCGTGGAAGGTCGATAGGTCCTGAGCCGCAAGGGAGGAGAGGAGGGCAGTCCCAGCGCGCCAGTAAGCGGGGACCGGCGTTCCTCCCAGGTTTCAGCACCAAATGTAAGGCTTGCGGCGAGATAATGAAGCTAAGAGTCAGGCGGGTTGAGAAAGGAGAGTGCTTTATTCTGCGCCCCCGGTGAGGTTCACGGGTCTGCAGACGGGGCCGGTGAAGTCGCGCCCAGGGCAGAGCGAAGGAGGCATATATGCGATTTTTGGGGTGGGGGTTGGCTGAGTGAGGTGGCAGATGAGCAGGACCCCCCAGTGCAGATCGGGCGCGAGCTGCTGCTTCCGGAGTTGTTTATCGCACCAGCGGTCTGCTGCCTTTTCTGGGAAACACCAGGGGCCCCAGTTTCCATCATGCGAGGAGGGGTCTGACTTGGCAGAGGGGTATGACTTGGCTCCTGGCCTCTTTGACCATGCCTGTAGCTGACCTAACACATGTAAAAAGGCCTAGCACAGCTAATGGTATGTGTTAAGCAGGAGCTTATGGCCCGTGAGAACCTGACACTTAAACCACCTCAGCATAAAAAGAGATGGATAAAGACTAAGACCTTCAAACATAGACTGTTCTTTTTTGTGTTCTGTGGGTAATTCTTAATCATATTATTATAATGCTAGCCTACGCAATAATCTTGTATTCAGTTGTATTTACCAGTTTAATTACTTTATGCCTCTTTGGTCAGTTTTGAGAAATCCAGAAGTTGCTTTTAATTGGGAAATGAATTCTCTCTCTGAAGTACTAGTTCATGAAGTTGGGATAGAAAACAGTCAAATTAGTTTTTCTCCATAGAAGCTATCTAGGGTGGAGGCGGCAGGGGGGCTTTGTTTTTTAATGCTCTAAAGTTTCACATGAAGAGTAAGTGAAATGAAGGGAATTAATATGCTGAGTGCCCACTGCATTCCACGCATGTACTGGGTGCATTAATACAAGGCTTCACAAACCATCTGAGATGAAGGACCAATTTTATTTTTCAATTTTATTTTTATTCCCAATTGGCCATGGACCAGTATGTTTGTATTGCTGCATTTGGATATTATAGCAAGGTCAAAATGCTGTAAACATTTCTAAATCCTCCTGTCAATTTAGGTGCATATTGCATCACATATCAGTAATACTCCATTGACCATACTAAGTACACTTTATCTCCCTTATTCCTGATAGCGTCTGGACAGGGAGAACAGGGACAACACAGCCCCCACATCCAGGGAGCTGAATACCATGGAAGGGTTGTAGTCTGATTTTTGTTTTATGATTAGCTGTACAAAGAGAGAACAAGTTAAAGAGAAAATAATTTTGGAATGATGGGTTGATCTTTAATTATAAAGATCAGAGAAAGTAATGTGTCAGGATCAAGTTTAAATATTAATCAGTGTTCCATGCAGATATTTCTTGAGATTTTGCTCTTTGAGGCAATGTATTATACCCTAGGTCAGGGGTGTCCAAACTTTTTTCAACGTTTTTCACCAAGGGCCATATGCAGTAAAATACACAAACAGCCGGGCCACTCACTCGAGGTGAAGTACATATTGCCTCACCTGGTTTATTTAAGTAAACTAAATATATTTTTGGAATTTGCTGTGGGCCAATAAAAAATGGATTGCGGGCTACAGTTGGCCCGTGGGCTGCAGTTTGGACAACCCTGCTCTAGAGCAAAAGAATTGCTTTGAACCTGTACTATTTTTTTAAAGTAATTTAATTATATATCTGTAGTACAACATATTCAAAATGTCTCCTTCCTTGCATATACACTGTACTGTTAAGATTTGGGGGTGCAAAGGGGATTGTAGAAAGAGGGGGCCTTGAACACTGGCAACCCAAGTGGTCTTGAGCATCACGTCTCTCCCTGGTTAGTTTTGCCACCAGCTGACAGAGCCAGCAGCTTCTAGAAGATCAAATTAAAGCGTCCTGATAGGCTTTAAGGAGCAGCATTTACTCAGTGAGGAAATGCAAAGCCTGTGCTTTTTGATGTTAGTCTTCAGAGCTACTGGGTGATAGTGAAGTGAAGAGGGCTTTGTTTCTGAATTAGCCTTGCTGAGGGAGATTAAAATTCCCTGGCAGGCTTTCTTTTCCACATTGGCTAACAGCAAGCACCTTTGTTTTTTGCATGTTTCCAAGACGGTTTGATTAGGGAACTGGCCAGCCCTCTCTCCTCCCTTCTGACAGGTGAATTAGGCCCACTCCTGGTTTATCTTCCCATTTGAATAAAATGTCCGGACCTTTAGGTTTGTCAGGAGGCCCAAGCCCCTGAACCCATGGAGGGTGTGGCATCAGGCTTTTCCTCTCCAGAGCTTGCTCCTTTTTTTGTCTTAGTTCTGTTTTCCTAAAATGAGATAAGAAGGAACAGCCTCCAGCCATTGTAATCAATACTTTTTCCCCAACCTTGAAACACTACCCCAAGCAGTGTTTCTTCATCAATAAAAGCTTTATCTAGCTGGTGATTTCACTCTCCAGTCTATGGACCTATGGTTCTTAACCCTGGTTGCACGATTGGAATCTCCAGAGCTGGTTTCAAAACATACCCATTTTAAGAAAGCACTCCATGCAGTCCCACCCTTCTGGAACCTGGAGCTTTGAACAGTTATCTTTACCTCATCAAGCCTTAGTTTCCCCATTCGTGCACTGGGATTAGTAATATCTGTTCTCTCAACCTCACAGATAGGTTAGAAAGAAAACATAACAGATAACAAAAGATAATAAAAGATAACAGAACTTTGAAAAATTTTTAAAAAGTACTACACACATGAGTACTTGCCTTGTTTTTCCTCCTTTCAGTCATTTTTTGAAAGGGGATTTAATTGAGATATAGTTTATATACCATAACTTTATCCTTTTAAAGTGTACAGTTCGGTGTTTTTTAAGTATATTCAGAGTGGTGCAACCACCACCACTGTTTAATTTTAGAATATTTTCATCCCCCAAAGAAGCATTGTACCCATTAGCGATGTCTCCCTATTCTCCCCTCCCCAGGCCCTGGCAACCACTAATGTACTTTCTGTCTCTGTGTATTTGCCTACTCTGGACATTTCATGTAAATGGAATCATATAATATGTGGCCTTTCCTAACAGACTTTTTCACTTAGCATAAAATGTTGAAGTTCACTCGTGTTTTTGCACATGTCAGTACTTCATTCCTTTTAATGGCCGAATAATACTTCTTTGTAGATGTTAACCTAAAAATAAACGGCCAAAGTGAAGGGCAACAAACATTTATTTGAGATCCAAGAGAATAGCTATTCAGGAAGCGCTGATTCAGGCAGAGACCCAAACAGTGTTCTGATTAGGAGGTGAAGGCGAGGGGTATTTATGAGAAAGGGAAGGGGAAGAATTACAGGAATAGAAGGAAGAAATTTCTAAAGATGCACATAAGCTAACATAATGATGATAATTCTAAAAAATGTTTTGAATTTTCAGTCCCATAGTCAAGTTGTCTGCTTTCTTGTTATCTTTGCAAACAGTTGTTTGGAATACAGTGCCGCTTCAGGCCCATTCCGAAGGGTATTTTGCCGAGTTTTAACATCCCAAAGGTCTGAGGAGGAAGATGTGCAAGGCAGTTCCTCTGGGATGGAAGCTCCGATTCTATATTGAAGTGGCTCCATTTATATTATTTTTCACAGATATAACACATTTTGTTCATTCATCCATCCATTGGTGGACCTTTGAGTTGTTTCTACCTTTTGGCTATTGTGAATAATGTTGCTATGAACATTCATGTAAAAGTATTAATTTGAATGTCTGCTTTTAGGTAGGTACCTACAAGTGGAATTACTGCATCATATGGTAATTCCATGTTTAACCTTTTGAGGAACTGCCGGATTACTTTCCAAAGTGGCTCTCCCATTTTATATTTCCATCAGCAGTGTATGAGGATTCCAGTTTCTCTGTATCCTCACCAACACTTAAAAAAAAATTTTGGTGGGGGAAATATTGGGGAACAGTGTGTTTTTCCAAGACCCATCAGCTCCTGGAAAGTCGAGTCGTTGTTTTCAATCTAGTTGTGAAGGGCACAGGTCACTGGCCCATGTGGGAATCGAACTGGCGACCTTGGTGTTATGAGCACTGCAGTCTAACCAACGGAGCCAACCGGCTGCCCCCAGTCACCAACACTTTTTATTGCCTGACTTTATTATAACCATCCTGGTAGGTGTATGTAGTACTGACTCACTGTGATTTTGACTCTTGATTTGGACTGACGGAACTTTTTTGGTCATGGAGAATTGGCTGACTTCCATTGTACACTTTGACGCTTTGTTTCAGGGTCGTATTGGTACACCCACGTTTCATAACTGGTGATAACACAGCCCAAAACAGCATCTTGCCTCTCCAAAAGGTCTTGGCAAACTTTGACTCTCCTTTGCTTTTGTTCATTGGTGAGCTTCTTCGGGACCATTTTTGCACACACCTTTCTCATACCAAGATTTTCAGTTGAGATTTTCCAAACTGTTTCTTTATTGATGTATTATTGGTGTTCTATGCTTCTCATAGTCAGCTGAAAATTTTGACACAATTTGACGGGTTTTTGCAATGTTTTCATCAGTTCTGCTTGTTACTAGTTGCCCTGACCTCTCTTCATCAGTGATGTATTCTCTCCCCTCTGAAAAACATTTAATCCATTTGTATACTGCCGTTTTCTTCATGGCATTATCCCTATACACTTGGACTAACATGTCCTTGATTTCATTTCCACCCTTGCCAAGTTTAACAAGAAATTTAATGTTTGTTTGTTGCTCTAATTCAAGTTCAGACATTCTGCAATGGCACACAGAAACATACAACAACAATAATGAACGCCACTCAGCAAGACACCGCCACACGTCAACATGAACACAGCTGTGAGACGCTGATATACCAAGTGTATGAAACCTTACTGAGCTTTTTGTACAATGCTGCCAACGTAAGCACCCGGTGGCAAGTTTGCGAACTTTATTGTCAGAACTTGTCTTCCTGGATGATTTTGAAAGAAATCTCATTTAATTTTAAGTGTCAACATTGCATTATACATCTCTAAAATATATCTATATACTGTGTTTCCTCGAAAATAAGACCAGGTCTTATATTAATTTTTGTTTCAAAAGACGCATTAGGGCTTATGTTCAGGGGATGTCATCCTGAAAAATCATGCTACGGCTTATTTTCTGGTTAGATCTTATTTTTGGGGGAACACACTAATTGCAATGCCATTATCGTATCTACAATCATTATCAGTAGTTCCTTAATATTATCAAATACCCAGTCAGCAGAGCACAGGTTTCTAATCCAGCCAGATCACAGTTCCAGTCTTGCTTCTACAACATCAGTAGCCCTTCTCTGAGCCTGTTCCATATTGTAAAATGAGGACAATCACAATATTTTCTAAATCTTCAATAAAGTAACACTTGTAAAGTGCTTACCACGATGCCTGATAGTACTGTAAGTGCTCAGTAAAGATTAGGTAAAATTATTATTTACTAATACTATAAAACTATTTGAGTTGCTATTAAAGTACCTTAAATAATGGTTTTGACTTAGAATCAAGAGGCAGATTTGGAGCCCAGCAAAAATACTTTTGGGGGAGAAACAAAACAACTTTCAAAGTGGCCTAAAAAGCTACAAGAGAACACTGGTATGAATTGCAGCTAGAAATGATAGGGTCTTTCTAATTTCCCTCCACTGTATATAGTTTATTCCCCATGAGATTCCTGTTACTTGTCGTAGAAGCTTGTGCATGTTGAATAATCCCCTCCTCCCCTGGAAGAGAGAGGACAGCTAGCTGGGATGTGAGGTGAAAGTGAGGAACAGATTCAGGGCAGAGAGGGGCACTGCAAGTAAAACGGGGGCAGGGGCCTCAGAGTCCTTGCTCAAGAAGTGAAGCCTCAAGAGACCTGGGTAGTCTTGGGCTTAAAGCTCCACCTTGTGGGTACTAGCCCAAAGAAGTCCTGCATCTGTGCATGAGGTCTGGTGGCATGAGGCAGGTTCATCCTCTTGTGTTGCTCTAAGAATCATTTCCCTTCCTCTGAGATGGCCTCACTCTCCTGCTGCCTGTTCAGGCTTCAGCTGAAAGCTTTTTACTAAAAATGGAGCTCAAAGGAGGAATGATAAGGTATCCGATTTTAACCCGACGTGAGAAAACACCAGATGCTTCATTCTGTCTGAAGGATCGAGGGAGGAAAAGCAATTAGCAGCTGCTACTGATTTAGCAACAGACACCTGCTAAATGAAAATCTGTAAAACTGGGCAGGCTTGGCACCAAAAGTGAGTGTGCTATTTATCAGGCATTTCTGGGAATTGTAAATTATGTTGGATCAAAATAGGTGTTTGGGGGGGTGTCTGTGGGCTGCAGGAGTGGCAGGGGGACTCTAAAGAAGCTGAACATGTGCATACAGACCAGGAGTATGTTTTACTGAGATGACAGCAATTTAGAAATGGCTGTTTGGTGGGTGAATGGAGAGGAAGAGAAGAGACTGAATCTTCCAGAAGCTGCCTGGTTTCTCCCTGCTTCTGGCTTGACTCACAGGCTGCCTTCTGGGGGCCATCCCATAGGGGCAGAGGTAGGGCTGTCAGGACGGTAGCGGGAATCCTGCTTTCCTTCCCCTGCTGATCCAAGACCATACACTCTCCACCAAGGGCAGTGAGTCTCAAAGCAGGAGGAACCCTGAACTCTGGGCTCATGGCAGCTCCTGCCATGTGACGGTTACAGACTGTTGACTCGAGGAGCCATCTCAACATCTTTTGCTGAGCTTGTGCTTTGCATTGGCTGGGAAAGAGGCTTATGCTTATCTATAGCTTTCTGCTTTCCAGAATTCTTTTCCAAGTAGACATTGACTACTGCTGTCCACCTCCATTTTCCTGAGACACACCAAACCACAAAAATGGAAACAGGAATGTACAAACAGATAGATAGAGAGATAGAGAGAGAGAGAGAGAGAGAGAGAGATGGAGGCGTGGGAGGATGCAAGATTCTTTATGGAGTGGGTGTTCAACGTATGACTGATTAAAAAGAAGGCCCAATTTGTAGGTGATCTAGATGGTGTTGAAAGAATTGAGCCACTCTCATTTGTGCCTCATATCACGTTCCCTGTATGTAACTGCTGTTGCTCACTCTCCAAACTATGCCAGAGGTCAGCTGCAGCTTGTGCCAAAGGGATGGGCCCTGTTCTATTTCCAGTCTTGAGTAAAGGGATGGTTTCTTACTTTACGGAGCAGGTATCAGGGGGTGCTGTTAGCAGACACATGGTCAGAGCTGTCCTGAGAAAATACTGCCCAGAAATTTATCCTGTCAAGGTGCTTCAGTGTGGGTAAAGACTAAACTCCAAGTTGCAAAGGTGAAACCAAGCGAGCATTCTTTTTCCTTTGACCGAGTTGGCACTTAGGCAAGAATAGTCATTCCAGAGGTGTTTGAATTTCACTTCCTCTGCCCTTCAGTGCCAGTGCAGGAGGGAAGATGGGATAGTGAGAAAAGGGTAGAGGGAGTGCTAGGATCCCCGCTTTCCAGCCAGAATTGGGGGAGCTCCACCTTCTCTGGTCAGGGGATAGACAGCATTCCCATCAATCAGGACCAATTAGGAGGCATAACCACAGCGCAAATAGTGATAACAAGCTGCCCTGGAGAAAGACCGAGGGACCCTGTCTATGATGGTGTGTACTGGGTACACTCATTGCTCTTTTTTAAAATTATTTTTATTAAAATATAGCTAACATACAGTATTATATTAGTTTCAGGTGTATGCAATAGTTATTCAACATTTATATACCTAAAGAAGTGATCACCATGGTTAAGTCCACCAACCATATGACACTATACCACATTATCATAATATTATTGACTATATTCCCCATGCTGTACATTACATCCCCAAGACTTATACCTGGAAATTTGAACCCCTAATTCCCCTTTGCATTTCCCCCACACTTTAAAAATTTTTCAATTGCAGTTGACATTCAGTATTACTTTATATTAATTTCAGGTGTACAGCATAGTGGTTATACATTTATATAATTTAAGAATTGATCCCCCCTGACTAGTCTAGTACCCACCTGGCACTATACATAGTTATTACCATATCATTGACTATATTCCCTATGCTGTACTTTACATCTTTATGACTATTTTGTAACTACCAATTTGTACTTCTTAATCTCTTCCCCCGTTTTCATCAGGTTTATGAACATTCTCAGCTATTATACCTTCAACTATTGCCTCTGTCCCATTCTCTTTTCTCTTCTGGGATTACATTTACAGTTATGTTAGTCTGTCTTACTCTGTCTTTTGCATCTTTTCATCTTTATTTCATATTTCCCACTTCTTTGTCTTACTATGCTCCATTTTGGATAATTTCTTCAGCTCTGTATTCCAATTCATGGTTTCTTTAGTTGTGCCTTATCGGCAACTAACCCTATTAATTAAAACTATCAATAGAGTTTTAAATTTCACTTTTTCATGTTTTCAGACACATTCAGTATAGTCTGTAACTAATGATTATGTTCTGAGGTCCTTAAAGCTCACTCGTTCTTAACTTATTTCCTTATGTGTTGATGTTTTATTTTAAACATTACTGTTATTGTTATTGTTCTTTTACTGTACATTGTTTATTTTCTTTGAGATTTTGCGTTAATTTTTTGAGTCCTGGATTCCTCTAGAGAGGATTTGTTTTTGTTCTTACCAGGTACTTGAGAGCTACAGTACATTTTCCTGGGAACTGCCTGTCATTTCTATGAGAAAATATTCTGATTCCATACCTACCATTTAGACTTCTGGAGCCTGGCCTACTGTCATATTTCTCCAAGTATATCTTAAGCACTCTTGCATCCAGATTATGTTAGGGAGCTTTATTAAAATACAGAATGCTGGGCTCCATCCAAGTGGGTCCAAAGAAAATTCTATTTTTTTTTAACTCTGTGATGAAAATAAAGATTTTTCACATTCTCTCTGTGTTGGATTAGCCAGGAGTTGCTGTGAGCCTGAGTTTATCATCCTTCAGTGCTGACAGAAAACTTGCAAGCAGACTTGGAGCATTGGAAGAGATACAGAATGGGAGAGTTAAACAGAGAAGAAAAGAAAAGAAGTAGAAAAAAATAGGAGCAGAGTCTACTCATGTCAGGAGGTGGTCCAGTGCCATCTCTGGTGGCATGTGACATTTGCCTTCACTTGATTTAGGGATTCATGAACCTGGCTCTAGCTTGTAGCAGAGGTGATGAGCCTTGTTCAGGGGAGATGTTGGAGGAGGCAGGGTTGTGAAGCCTGCCTTACAAATGGCTGCCTAACCCACTGGTTGCCTTCAAGCAAGGGACCCTAAGGAGTACAAGATTAACCAGACTCCTTGTTCTTTTGGTGTGTGGGGGTAGTGGGCTGTGTGGTGAGTGCCCTTGAGCTATTTTGACTGGGCTGAGAGCCAAATCTCAAATGCTTTTGTCCCTTTCTTTGTTCTAGTGCTAGTGTGGGTTTGGCCTTATTTAAAGCCATCCGATGCTCATGTCCTTTGAAGGCACTAAAATATAGATGGATGGTACCACAGCCTGCTTCGCTGATGAGGAACTGGTAGTTTGGTACCTTTCCTCTCGTATCTCCCAGTCTACATGATTTACATTTTCTGGGTAGAATCTGTAGCCCAAGGCAGGGGAGAATGATGCCTTGGTGAAAAAGTCCCTCATGGATCACCTTGTCCTGCCACCTAACCCGGAAGGCTAACCCTGGGTAAGTCATTCTGCTGGCACAGTTTGTCCTCTGCACACAAGCTGATTGTCTTTTGACTTGCAGCTGCCTTTTGAACAATATCTGTCATTAGCCTTTCCCCTGAGTCCTGTGGAGAGAGCCATACAAATATTTGCTTTCCCTCCTTGAGTAAAAAGTCAAATAATATGTTCAGGGCTGAACTTCTAAGTCCTCAAGTACCTCCTTGTGTACTTAATGCTTCTCTCCTTTTTCCACATGAAATTCGAGCCTTTGGCCCAGTCTAAAGAAGTGGTAAATCTGGATTTAGTGACTTTAGAGAACCCTGGGTCCATTTTCATGGCTAGTGCCTATATCATGGTAGCTAGGTAGGGTAGGCCTTTAGATTTCACAGACCCTATTTCTTTTCCATCAGGGGAACAGCCTGAAGTATCAAACAGACCAGTCGTTAAGATCATGCATTCTGGAGCCAGGTTTCCTGGGTTCACATCCTAAATCAGCATTTAATAAGCCTGGAGACCTCAGACGAGTTATTTAAATGAACCCTCGTCCCTTTTTCTTTTTGAACAGACCTTGGGTGCACATAATTGGAGTGACCATATTTATAATCCTTGATTTTATAACAAACTCCATCATTGGTCCATGCATGGCCTGCTTCAATTTTATTCACGAGTGCATTTATTTCTTTATGGATAATATAATAAATGACTGTGATGAACTCAACCCAAGAACTAGCCACATTAATAATAACTTATGTCTGCCTATGTGCTTCCGCATCCTGCTTCCTGTTTCCTTACTATCCTGATGGAACCCCTAGCCTGAATTTTGGTTATTATGCCTTTTGAAAATAAGAATTTTATCTCTCTCTTTTCTCTCATGAGCACATGTGTGTATTCCTAAATAAGATATTTGTATTTTGGCCCTAATAAAAAGGGTATTATGTTGTATGTACTCCTCTGGGATTTGCTTGTTTTATTCATCATTATATTACTAATATTCATTGCTGTTACTGAGTATAACTGTAGTTCCATTTTAACTTGTGGTGTAATATTCTATCATGTAAATATACCACAATGTCTTTGTCCATTCTCCTTGAGGTGGGCATTTGCACTTTTCTAGTATTTACTATTACGCAAACCTCCATAACTCAGTTTTCTCATCTTAAAATTGGAGAACAACCATAGGAGCTACCTCATAAATGTTTTGAAGATGAAAGGAGTTAATAGTTGTAAAGTGCTTAGTACAGGGCCTGGCTCAATAATATATGGTTGGTTAGTGTATTAATTTGTTTGGGTTGTCATAACAGATACCACAGAGTGGGGTGGTTTAAGCAATAGAAACTTATTTTTTCACAATTTTGGAGGCTAGAAGTCTAAGATCAGTGTCACTAGTGTTAGTTTCCTCTGAGAGCTTCTTTCTTTGGCTTGTAGATGGTCTTCTGGTGTCTTCAAATGGTCTTTACTCTGTGTCTCTCTGTGTCCTTATCTCCTCTTCTTATATGATTAGGGCTTAGCCATAGGACCTCCAGTTGTTTTAGATTAGGGCTTAGCCATAGGACCTCATTTTGTCTTAATTTCCTCTTTAAAGTTCCTATACAGTCACATTCTGAGGTACTGTGGTTAGGGCTTCAACATACGAATTTTGGGGGGATATAATTCAGCTCATAAGAATCAGTAAGTATAAGCCATTATGATCATCATTATCTTCCTCTTCTCAATACAGCTCAGGGAAATGCAGCAGACTTAGTCATGACATATCCCCTGGAAACACTCAAATGTCAGTTATTATTATTATTATTATTATTATTATTATTATTAATAGGGGATCAGAACACCAGAGCTTGCTTTCTTGCCTTTTCAGAAATGACTTTTGTTATCAGCAGCAATACTGAAAAAATGGCACTTTGTGGTTTCCCAGGATGACAGGCAGCAACTCCTAGTCTGTTACAAGTGGGAGGAGAGGAGCTAGGAGGTTTCACTTTCATTGTGTTGGCTTGCCTGGCCAAGACAGGCAGGTCTGGACTGCTATATCTTTCACACCAGGAAACACTTGCACAAATAAGTGTACCACCAGAGCAAGCAGCACCTTTCATGGTCTTGAAATATTTTGTTCTGACATTAGGGAGCTGGCTGGGGGCAGCTACCTGACAACTACAATTCTTTCCTCCTGCTCTCTCGAGGGCTCTGAGCACCAAGGAGGAAGTCAGGAGTAGCCCTAATAGGGTTTGGAGTACAAAAGGAAGGATTTGTCTTCCTGCAGTCTGTCACTCACCACTCCCTCTCTCCACATCAGATCATGAGAATAAGATGGAATACCACGTGGGCATCTGTCCTTACTGCGGGTGGGGGTGGGGTCACAAGAAAAAATACAAAGAGAAAGGATTTGGGGGGTTTTATAAACTCCCCACTTTACATGCTATTTTCTTTACATGCTCAAATATTCTGAGAGGGGATTCTTAAAAACTAGAAAAAATCACATTAATCCTTAATAGTGATGGAGGAATATTTTTCCTGTGAGTCCCCTAAATGATGTAGATGATGTTGGATCTGCTGGCAGTTTCTGGGTGTAGGCCGGGATCGTGTCTTGTGAGACCGAAGAATGGAAACACGGACCCAGGAGAGGCAAAGAGTTTTAAAAAGAGGATAGTTTATTGAAAGCGAAGAGTCAGAGCTACCGAGCAGGAGGGAGTCCCGAATGGGGGGTTGCCTGGTGACTGAGGCAATAGCTCTTACTTTTATACCTTCCCTTCCCTGTTTGGGGAAAGGGAGCTGTTTGAAGAGAAGGGAACTGTTTGAAGAAGGGAACTGGTGCCTTCTGAAGCCTTCTAATGAAATTCATCTACCAGGTTTGTTCTGCTTGCCCATCCTGGAGGAATTAGCAAAGTAACCCACTCTTATCTATCAGATCTGTTCCGTTTGTCAGGTCATAAGGAATTTTATGATTAATCTCAAGGCCTTGTTACATTATGTCCTGGAGCAGAAGGAGTAATTTCAAAACCTGGAGTTTTAGGATATGATTGTCTTTTGTTTATTCCACCAGGGACCTCCCTGTCTACCTAGGGACATGCTAACTATCCTGTATCAATAGTTTCATACATCCTTTTGGTTAAGGATTCTTGCAATATAGACATATGAATAATATAATATGAAAGTTCTCCCCTCCCACTCCTGAAAGATAATTGCTGCTAACAGTTTGGTACATTCTTCTTTTGATTTTTTTTCTTCGACTTCTAGAAATTTTAGCTACATGATTAATAAATGAAAAAAATTATTTGTTGTGAAAATCCAACTATACACGTAGAGAATTCAAAGTCAAGCTTTCTCCTTCCCTAATCCAACCTCTCTTTCCGAATCCTGCTCCCCTGTCCAGATTGGTAAATATAATCCCAGTCCTTTTAATGCATTTTTATATATATTTAAAACTACAAATACTAACTTGTCCTTTTTCTTCTACAAAAAGGATCATGCTTTGTACAATATATTTGCTGAGTTTTGTCTACAAATGGTTATACCTCCGTTTTTGTAAATGGTTGCATACTTAGTCGTCCAGAGTATTTTTTGATGGTTCTCCTGCTAATGGACATTTAGTTTGCTTTTTTGTTATTACATATTTTTTGTTATTACAAGTAATGTTGCAGTGAACATCTTTATACACACAGCTTTGAGCATGTATGCAAGTATCTCTGTTAGTATAAATTTCTAGAAGTGACATTAGTGAGTCAAAATGAATGGGTATTTAAAATTTTTGGTAAATATTGACAAATTATTGTTCAAAATGAGTGCACCTTGTTTTTTCTTCAGTTAATGTATCTTAGGATTTTGCCATGTTCAGATTTACTTCATTTAAATTAATTTAAAATTTAAAAATATTCCAACTTTTTATTATAAAAATAGTTTTCTAACATACTGAAGAGTTGAAATAATAATACAGTGAACGACTATACGAGGTCAGACGATGAAGTTCACGAACTTATCCTAGACAAAGTGCTGCACACCTCATTGCTGACTATCACTATAGTCACCTTTGAAATACTTCCCTTGGGAAGCTACGCACTGACGCCTAGTCCACTCTTCAAAGCAATTTTGAAACTTTTTCTGGAATGGCCATCAGAGCGGTCGTTGTATTACGCTTGATGTCTTGAATGTCATCAAAATGTCTTCCTTTCAATACTTCCTTTATCTTTGGGTAAAGAAAGGTCATTTGGGGCCAGATCAGGGGAGTAGGGAGGGTGTTCCAATACAGTTATTTGTTTACTGGCTAAAAGCTCCCTCACTGGCAGTGGTATGTATTGTCCTGATGCAAGAGCCATGAATTGTTGGTGAAAACTTCAGATCGTCTAATTTTTTCACACAGCCTTTTCAGCACTTCCTAATAGTCAACTTGGTTAACTGTTTGTCCAGTTGGTACAAATTCATAATGAATAATCCCTCTGACATCAAAGAAGGTTAGCAACATTGTTGCAACAAGTTCCCAAACTTAATTGTCAGACCTGGTATATCTTCCAGCTAGAGTCAACAATTAACTTTTTTCCATATTCACTAACTCCATTTTTCTTTCTATGTAAGTTTGCTGAATCATTTCAAAAAAGTTGCAGACATCTTGACACTTCATTTCTAAATGCTTCAGCCAGAAACTCTTAAGAATAAGAGCACTGTCTTGTACAACCACAATACCATTATCACACTCAAGAAAATTACCAGTAATTCTATAATACTGTCTACTTTATCTAATAATCAGTTTATATTCAAATTTTCCCAGTTGTTCAAAAAATGTCTGTTTAACTTAATAAATAAATCAGAATCCAGTCAAGTTGCAAGATTGCTTTAGCTCTTCAGTTTTTTATTTTTATTTTTTTAAATCTAGGAACAATCCCTCCACCTCCTTCATTCAAGACCTTGAAATTTTTATGAAGTCTGTCCAGTTGTTTTGCAGAGGATTCCACATTCTGGATTTGTCTGAGTGTTTCCTCATGGCACCATGTTGTTTTTAATGGCAGCGTGGTATTCTGTTCCATGAATATATTGTGGTTGATATTAGCTTGTGGGCATTCCTTTTGTGTCTCCTCTAACAAGTGGTATTTAGTCCCAAGGAGTTTGTGGCACCAGTAGACCACAGTAAAAGTCAGTGGTCAGTTAATGAAGATGCAGTGTTTCAAAGCCAAACTTGGTTGGCAGGATCATTACCAAAAGCAGAAGTAACAGTGGGGTTGCATCTTTTCGCATCCTTTTCCCCTCTAAGGGAGATAGATTATTGTTTTAGTATATTCAGGTTGCTATAACAAAATGCCATAGACTAGGTGTCTTAAAAACAACAGAAATCTTTCTCACAGTTCTGGAGGCTAGAAGTCCAACACAAGGGTATCAGCATGATCCAGTGAGGGCCCTTTTCCAGGTTGCAAACTTCTCATTGTGTCCCCACAGGGCAGAAGGGGCTAGGGAGCTCTCTGGGGCCTCTTTTATAAGGGCACTGATCCCATTCCTGAGGACTCCGCTCCCATGAACTAATCACCTCCTAAAGGCCCCACTTTTTAAAAAAATTAAATTTATTGGGGTGACGTTGGTTAGTAAAATTATATAGGTTTCAAGTATACAATTCTATAATACTATATATTGCATTGTGTGTTCACCACCCAAAGTCAATTCTCCCTCCATCACCATATATTTGACCCCCTTTACCCTTTTCTACTCCTCCCCACCCCTTCCCTCTGGTAGCTACTAAATTGTTGTCTGAGTATATGAGTTTTTGTTTGTCTTGTTCATTTGTTGCTTTCAGTTTTATTTCCCACAGATGCGTGAAGTCCTATGGTTCTTGACTTCTTCTGTATGACTTATTTTGCTTAGCATTATAATCTCAGGATTCATCCATGTTGTTGGAAATGGCATTGTTTCATATTTTCTTATGGCTGACTAATATTTCATTGTATATACCACATCTTCTTTATCCAATCATCTATCAAAGAGCACTTCAATTGTTTTTATGACTTGGCCACCATGAATAATGGTGCAATGAACATCAGGGTATACACAGAGGGTGCCAAATAAATGTGTACACATCTTAAGAAAGGAAAAAAAAACTGTTAAAATTGTCAATATATACCGATAACAAAAGAATACAAGTCATGTTTGACTTCTGCAATTACAAGAGGTGCTCAAAGTGGTAACCGTCAGGGTAATTTTAATATAATTTTCTCCTTTCTTAAAATGTGTAAACATTTTTTTGTCACCGTCTGTATATCTTTGAGGATAAATATTTTCAGATTTTTTGGGTTAGATACCCAGAAGAGGGATTACTGGGTCGTATGGTAATTCTATTCTTAATTTTTTGGGAAAACTACATACTGTTTTACATATGGCTGTACCAATTTACATTCCTACCAGCAGTGTATGAGGATTCCTTTTTTTCCACAACCTCTCCAGCACTTGTTATTACTTGTCTTTTTGATAGCCATTTTAACAGGTGTGTAGCGGTATCTCACCATGGTTTTGATTTGCATTTCCCTAATAGCTAGTGAAGCCGAGTATTTTTTTATGTATCTGTTGGTTGTTTGTATGTCTTCTTGGCAGAAGTGTCTGTTGAGGTCCTCTGACCATTTTTTAATTGGAGTGTTTGGTGTTTTTTTTTTTGGCATTGAGTATATGAGTTCCTTATATATTTTGGATATTAGCCCCTTATCGGAGGCACTGTTTGCAAAAATTTTCTCCCATTCAGTTGGTAGCCTCTTGGTTTTGTCGATGGTTTCTTTTGCTGTGCAGAAGCCTTTTGGTTTGGTATACTCGCATTCATTTACTTTTTACTTCCCCTGCCTTTGAGGTCAAATTCATAAAATGCTCTTTGAACCCAAGGTCCATCAGTTTAGTACCTATGTTTTCTTCTATGCAGTTTATTGTGTCAGGTCTTATGCTTATGTGTTTGATCCATTTTGAGTTAATTTTCATAAAAGGTGACAGATAGTAGTCCAGTTTCATTCTTTTATCTGTAGGTTTCCAATTCTCCCAGCACCATTTATTTAAGAGGCTTTCTTTTCTTCATTGTATGTTTTTGGCTCCTTTCATGAAAATTATTTGCCCATATGTATGTGGGTTTATTTCTGGGTTCTCAATTCTATTCCATTGGTCTGTGTGTCTGTTTTTCTGCCAATATCATGCTTTTTTGATTACTGTCACTTTGTAGTATAAATTAAAGTCAGGGAATATGATACCTCTGGCTTTGTTTTTTTTCCTCCCGATTGCTTTGGTTATTCGGGGTCTTTTGTGATTCCATACAAATCTGATGTTTTTTTGTTTTATTTGTTTAAAAAATGCCATTAGGATTTTGATATGGATTGCATTAAATCTGTATATTGCTTTGGGTAATATGAAGGCCCCACATCTAAATACCATCACATCAGGCAAGAGTTTGTGGTGGGATGGGTCACAAACATTCAGACCATAGCAATTATCTTTTCCGATTCTCTGACTTTTGAGAGGCTGCAATGTGGGGCTGAGCTGACACCAAGGTCTTCTGTTTGTTGCCATCTATCCTCCCTTTGTACCTTGTCATCAATCACGGACTCTTTTAGTAATGCCAGATCTCCTGCCACACGGTGTCAGCTCTTGATTTGTGAGCTCCGTCAACTTCTGTCACACCACTCCCTCTTACAGTTATTCTTATTTCAGCTTGTCCTTCCCTCCTCATCTCCTGGAGCCCAAACCAATCCTTGTCTTTGTGCTCTGGGTTCCATCCCATGCCTGCTTCAGGACCTCTCACCATCCTATGCCTTCTGCCCCTCTTGCTTCTTCAGCCTCTCCCTCTCCACTGATTCCTTCCCTCAGTCTATTATAAATATGTTCAAATGTCTCCCATTGTTCAGTTATTTTTTTCTTCATCAATACTACCCTTGAGTTACAACTTCCATATTTCTCCACCCATTCACTCTTCTTGAAAGAGTACTGTAGAGCAGGTACCTGCAAGATGGGGTGCATAAGGTGTTCTATTGGGGTGAATAAAGAAAATGTTGGCATTTTTATGCATTTTAAAATTTCATCATTTTACTTTTTCATGTGTGTTTTATAATCTATGTGTGTATATACACACATACAGAGGATGCCAAAAGAATGTATACACATTTTAAGAAAGGAAAACTATTAAATTGTAATACTCAATATATACCAATAACAAAAGATGAATACAAGTCACATTTGACTTCTGCAATTACAAGAGGTGCTCCAAGCGGTTACCATCAGCGTCCAGACACTTCTGATTATGGCAAACTACTGATTGAACAACGTTGACCAAAGTATCCACTTGTATACATTTTTTGGCACCCCTGGTATATAGTATAGTATAGTTACACATGTATATTACTTGCCTTTCAACTCGTTTCATTCTCTCCAGACCCACATTCCCACTGACTTATGAGCATCCTGCCCAGCTATCACCCTAGCCTTGCAAACTCATAATCGTTCCAGCTTCTTTTCTTGTACCTTGCCTCCTCCAATCTGCTTCCTTGACTGTAGGCAGGCTCCAACTTAAGGAGAAACCCCAACATCCCTCCAGCCACCTAGGTCATCAGACTGGCAGTCATCTTTGACTTCTTTACTCCTCTTACTCCTATGTATCCCCAATCTAATCAATTACTTAGTCCTGCTGATTCAAATTCCTTACCTTCTCTCAAATATGCCTATCCTCTCTTCTCTTGCTGCCTCTGCCTTAAGCTTGATTTAGACATTGCTATTGCCAGTCCCTAAGTGATCTCCCTGCCTCCATTGGCATCACCTAAACCCAGCCACCAGCAGGAGCATTGCACAACTGTACATCATACAGAACTCTCCCTCACTTCTAAAGAAAAGTCAAATCAAATGCACTGCTTGATCTGCAGGTCATTCCATGATCTTTTGTTGCATCGGCATTATCCCTTTATCTGTTAGCCTCCTCAACTAGACTATGAACTCTTGTAGGGCAGGGACTGTGTCTTCATTATTGCAGTATACCCAGAGCCAGGCACATTACCTGACACCTAGTAGTGTGTCCATAAGTGTTTTGTTTCTTTTTTTAATTTTTTAGATGAGAGTAAGAATAGGATTGTCATGTGTCAGGAGAGCAGTGCTGTCATTCCTTTGACAAATAAATAGGGAAAAACTCAGCTACAGATGGACCGAAGGAATGGATTGAGTTGGGAAGCTAAAGTTATTCTGGTAGTCATCTGATGAAAATACTTATATGTGACTTAGGATTGTGGGGCAGGCCCAGGTGCTACCATCTCTTGCTGGAGGCTCTTGCTAAGGCAGAATGATGAGTTGAAAAGAGCTTTATACCCAGAGAGACCTGGCATTAAGTCTTGCTAGCAGCAATTGAAATCCTGGCTTTACCACACAGTGGCTGGATTGGTGTTAGAGAGGAGGATGGTAATGACAGCTAACGTTTATTGAGTATATATTATATGCCAGCACTGGGCCAAGAAGTCTACATGCATTGTTTCACCTAATTTCACCACTATTTGATGAGATAGGTAGTATTATAATTTCCGTTTTACAAGTGAGCCAACTGAAGCTCAGCAAGATTGATTTGCCCAAAGGTGCATAGCAACTAAATGATAGCACTAGAATTTCAATCTTAGCAGCCTGACTCTAAGCTAGAGATATTCACTAGGGAGTCATCTGTATATAGATGGTATTTAGAGCCAGGAGCCTAGATAAGATTATATAGTGAGTGAAAGTAGATAGAAAAAAGAGACACGGAATTGGCTCTGGGCCCCTCCAATATTTAAAGGTGAGGGACATAGAGGAGGTCCAGCAAAGGAGGTTGAGAAGGAGAGTCATTGAGATAGGAGAAGAACAGACAGTGATGCCCTACATGCCCGGTGTAGAAAGTGTTTTAAGGACGAGGCAGTGATCAACTGCATCAAATGCTGCTGATAGGTCAAGTAAGATGAAGCCCAAAATTGACCTGGACCAGCATTATAGTTAATTGCACAAGGGGGTAATTGTGCCCCAAATCTCCCTGACACCCTGGCATGAGGATGAAGGGGGCAGATATTTAAGATTCATACAAACATACCCTAGGGACTAGCTTCTATTCTCATTTCCCATTGGAATTAGGAACATGGAAGTCATTGGTAACCTCAATAAAAGCAATTTAGGGGGAATGGTGGGTGTGAAAATTTGATTGGAGTGGATAGAAGGATAATTCAGAAAACAGGAAATGATGGCAATGAGAGAGAAATGTTTTAAGGAGTTTTGTTATAAAGGGAAACAGAAATATGGGGATGATAGCTAGAATGGGAAGTGGGATCAAGAATGTTTGTCTCTTTAGATATTATAACTTGTTTGTTTTCTGATGGGAATGATCACGTGGGAAAAAAGGAACAATTGCAGGTGTGATGTTGAGTTGGCAAGAAAGTATAGAATCTAGTGCACGAATCGGGGGACTAGCCTTACCTAGCAGCATGGGTGGTTTCTACATAGCAACAGAAGGAAAGGCAGCTAACTGTGGGGAGTAGGTTCAGGGAGGAGAGTGATATGGAGGTGGGACTTTGTGCGTGTTCTCTTCCAATTGTTCCTTTCCCCCCCAATGAAATAGTAGGAAGCTGTATCACCAGCTGAGGGTCAGAAAGATGGGAAAAGTTTAAGGAAAGTGGGAGAAGTTATGAAATAGTTGTCTAGGAGAAAGGAGAGTGAATGGACTTGGGAATGCAGTCGGATCATGGATTGAATTAAGGGCCCACTCAAAATTTGCAGTCATGAATTTAAAGTGTTAATGGCATAGCTTTATATTTTTCTCCCACCATGATTACTTGCATGGCATATGGACATGAAAGCAGTGAGTTGGATTTAACTAGAAATGTGATTTTTTGAGGCAAGTAGGAAAAAGGGAGAGAGAGTTTCGGGTGAGTTGAGGGTGTACGGAAGGGAGTGATGGATAAGCATTGAAGTGAGGATATGAGATTGGTGAGGGGCAGTAAAAAGGTGGTAGGATCAATAGAATGTAGGATCCAGGAAATTTGAAAGATTGTTAGAGTTGGGATATGAGGGGTTGTGAGTTGGATAGATAGGAGGTGGTGGTTGGAGAGTGGGGTGTCTGACAGAGTTTAAGTAGGAGTCCCAGGCATTAGTATTGACAGGTACGACCATGGGAATAAAGGGCTGAGGTAAGATCTTGAGGGAAATGCAGGCCAAGGCATTGAGAGACCAGAGTATTGCTAAATATTGGAAACACAGGAATTTTGACAAAGACATGTCAGGAAAAAGTGACAGGGAGGCCAGAGGTAAAGTATTTCAAGGACTGAAGGGGAATATCCATGGGGAGCTTTCATAGATGACTGTAACAGGAAGAGTAGTAGGTCGTAGATAACAATGACATGAGATTCACATGGGGCGGGGTGGTTAGGAAGCAGGCAGAGAAATGGTCTGGAAGAGACAGCAATTTAGAAGTGGCAGTGAGGAACAGACATGACTACCGGCCCAGTGGGAAAAGGCAATATGGGTGGAAAATCACCCACCACTTGCTAGGGGTGTAGGAATAGCTGTGTGTGGGGTGTGGAGGAACCAGGTTTTCTATGAAGCAAAAAGGTGAAGGGGGCACTCAAAGAAGAGTGTGAGGATATAGGTGATTTTGTTAATGATATCATTGGGTTCCAGAGGATAGAGTGGAAGGGTTTCAGGAATTGGGGAGCAGTAGAAGATGGGGTCAGATTAGGGGATGTACAGAGCCATGCGGGGATTAGGGTTCAGGTGTTGCGCAGTGTCCAGGGAGGCTTGGGCTTCTTACAGTGATTGAAGTAACCAGGGATGTAGGGCACAATGGGATTGGTGGCCTGTGGCAGTGTGGTGGTGTGGCTGTCGGGGCTGTGGGCTGGAGGAAGGAGGTCAGGATATTGCCATGGACAGAGTCCATGCATCCATTGTTTCAGGCAGTCTGACTCCAGAGTCCTGGAGAGCTTTACCACTCTGCTCTAAAGAAGAAGTTGACTTGGATGTGAGAAGAAAGTTAATGACCTGTGCAGCTTAAAATGTTTTAATTGCTTTTGACTATCAATTGCATCGATATCGGACTTTCTGTCTCAAACCTTGGGAATCCTCCAGTTCAAAAGGAACTGGTATATGTACATTAGAGTGGAGCTTCAGATGTGAGTTCTGTAGGGTAGAAATGAATTATCCAAGTGGAACTTATTCTGAGGGAAGTGTGACATTTTACAGATAATGTTTGCAAAATGGGGGAAAGAAAGTGGGGAGGCTCTATGAGAAAGTTCCTGGGACTTGGCACAGATTCAGTGCTCAGTAAAGAAAACTGCCTTTTGTCTTCTCTGTTGCCAAATGCCCTTTACCCCCATCTGAGCCCTGCAGTTGCTTCTTTTGATGCTATTTAACATCTCTGTGCCTCAGTTTTCTTATCTGTCAAATGGGGGTGATCATAGTTCCTGCTTCACAGGAATCTTGTAATAATGAAACGAGATAACACAGGTGAAAGTATTTAACACAGTGCATGGTACATAAGTACTTAATAAATATGTTTTATTAAATGACCAGTGGGACGTTCTTGCTCCCATTCAGCTCCCTTCTTCCTGCCACTTGTGTGTTGTTTCTCATGTTGCCCTCCTCTTTCATCTCCTTTCTTTCCTCTCCCTATTTTCCTACACTTCCTCCTTTGCCTATAGCCTTTCTCCTCCCTGGCTCTGGCTGCCAGTGGTACCCACACCCAAATTTGACATGCTTTGTGGCCTTCCAAGGTAACGGACTGTTGGAACAGGGGGTGAGGCAGCCCTCAGAGGAAGGACGTGACTAATGGGAGCAGTCTTCTGACTGCCTCAACTGAGATCTGTGCCTGAGGTGTCTACACAACCTCAGTGGGCTGGTGACAGGAGCCTCAGGAGCTGGGATGCCTGTATTGCAGCCCAGGCTGGGCCACTGTGTGATGTGGGGCCCAGGGCCACAATGGGGCAGAACAGGCTATGAAGGGGAGGGTCATGTCAATAGGGAGGGGCTAGGTGCAGTCCCCATGTGAAGGGAGAGTGAGAACAAGCACTAATTTTGCTGCTGCTGACTTACCACCATTACTGCTTCCGTTGATGGTAACAACTCCTCTCCACTGCGTATCTCCTTGGTGTCAGACTTTTTTATGGGTGGGGGGTGGGGGGGTGGAGGGAGTGGCAGAGGATAGCAGAGTGTACCTGCTCAGTCTGCAGACTCTAGAACCAGACTGCCTGGATTTGAATCCTAACTCTGTTCACCAAATGAGTGTTGTGCCTTCAGAGAAGTTAGTATTTGACCTTTTTGTGCCTCATTTTCTCATCTCTAAATGGAGATAATTAGAACAGTACAGTAAATCCTCACTTTTTTTTTTTTTTTAATTAAATTTATTGGGGTGACAATTGTTAGTAAAATTACATAGATTTCAGGTGTACAATTCTGTATTACATCATCTATAAATCCCATTGTATGTTCATCACCCAGAGTCAGTTCTTCCATCACCATATATTCGATCCCCCTTACCCTCACCTCCCCCCCCACCACCCTTACCCTCTGGCAACCACTAAACTATTGTCCGTGTCTATGAGTTTCTGTTTCTCATTTGTTTGTCTTGTTCTTTTGTTGTTTTTGGTTTATATACCACATATCAGTGAAATCACATGGTTCTCTGCTTTTTCTGTCTGACTTGTTTCGCTCAGCATTACTCTCTCAAGATCCATCCATGTTGTCACAAATGTTCCTATATCATCTTTTCTCACTGCCGAATAGTATTCCATTGTGTATATGTACCACAACTTCTTTATCCATTCATCTATCGAAGGACATTTTGGTTGTTTCCATGTCTTGGCCACCGTAAACAAAGCTGCAATGAACATTGGAGCACACGTGTCTTTATCTCTAAATGTTTTCAGATTTTTTGGGTAGATACCCAGGAGAGGGATTGCTGGGTCATACGGCAATTCTATTCGTAATTCTTTGAGGAACCTCCACACTGCCTTCCATAACGGCTGCACCAGTCTGCATTCCCACCAACAGTGTATGAGGGTTCCTTTTTCTCCACAACCTCTCCAACATTTGTTACTATTTGTCTTATTGATGATAGCCATTCTGACTGGGGTGAGGTGATATCTCATTGTGGTTTTGATTTGCATTTCTCTGATGATTAGTGATGTTGAGCATTTTTTCATATGTTTATTTGCCATTTGTATGTCTTCTTTGGAGAAATGTCTCTTCAAGTCCTCTGCCCATTTTTCAATTGGGTTGTTTGTTTTTTTGTTGTTGAGTTGCAAGTGTTCCTTGTATATTCTGGATACTAGCCCCTTATCGGAGGCTCTGTTAGCAAAAATCTTCTCCCATTCAGTTGGTGGCCTCTTTATTTTGTCAATGGTTTCTTTTGCTGTGCAGAAGCTTTTAAGTTTCATATAGTCCCATTCGTTTATTTTAGCTTTTACTTCCATTGCCTTTGGAGTCAAGTTCATAAAATGCTCTTTGAACCCAAGGTCCATAAGTTTAGTACCTATGTTTTCTTCTATGCAGTTTATTGTGTCAGGTCTTATGCTTAAGTCTTTGATCCATTTTGAATTAACTTTGGTACATGGTGACAAATAGCAGTCCAGTTTCATTCTTTTGCACGTGGCTATCCAATTCTCCCAGCACCATTTATTGAAGAGGCTGTCTTTGCTCCATTGTATGTTTTTAGCTTCTTTGTCAAAAATTATCTGTCCATATTTATGTGGTTTTATTTCTGGGTTCTCAATTCTATTCCATTGGTCTATGTGTCTGTTTTTCTGCCAATACCATGCTGTTTTGATTATTGTGGCCCTGTAGTACAGGCCAAAGTCAGGAAGTGTGATACCTCCATTATAGTTCTTTTTTCTTAAGATTGCTTTGGCTATTCGGGGTCTTTTGTGGTTCCAAACAAATCTGATGATTTTTTGTTCTATTTCTTTAAAATATGCCATTGGGATTTTGATGGGGATTGCATTGAATCTGTATATTGCTTTGGGTAATATGGCCATTTTAACTATGTTGATTCTTCCAATCCATGAGCACGGAATGTCTTTCCATTTCTTTGTGTCTTCTTCAATTTCTTTCAAAAATGTCTTATAGTTTTCAGCATATAAGTTTTTCACATCCTTGGTTAAGTTTATTCCTAGGTATTTTATTCTTTTTGCTGCAATTGCAAAAGGAATTGTTTTTTGTATTTCTTTTTCTGAGATTTCATTGTTAGCATATAGGAAGGCAATGGACTTTTGTGCGTTGATTTTGTAGCCGGCAACTTTACTGCATTCGTTGATTGTTTCTAGTAGCTTTTTGGTGGAGTCTTTAGGGTTTTCTATATATAGCATCATGTCATCTGCAAAGAGTGATAATTTAACTTCTTCATTCCCAATTTGGATGCCTTTTATTTCTTTCTCTTGCCTGATTGCTCTGGCAAGGACTTCCAACACTATGTTGAAAAGCAGAGGTGATAGGGGACATCCCTGTCGTGTTCCTGAACGTAGAGCAAAGGGCTTCAGCTTTTCTCCATTAATTATGAGATTAGCAGAGGGCTTGTCATATATGGCCTTTATTATGTTAAGGTATTTTCCTTCTATACCCATTTTATTAAGTGTTTTAATCATAAATGGATGTTGTATCTTGTCAAATGCTTTTTCTGCATCAATTGATATAATCATATGATTTTTGTCCTTTATTTTGTTTATGTGATGTATCACATTGATGGATTTTCGTATGTTGAACCATCCTTGTGCCCCGGGGATGAACCCCACTTGGTCGTGATGAATAATCTTTTTAATGCATTGTTGTATTCGATTTGCTAGAATTTTATTTAGGATTTTTGCATCGGTATTCATTAGAGATATTGGTCTGTAGTTTTCTTTTTTTGTGCTGTCCTTACCAGGTTTTGGTATCAGGGTAATGTTGGCCTCATAAAATGAGTTAGGGAGTACTGTCTCTTCTTCAATTTTTTGGAAGAGTTTGTGCAGAATTGGTATTAGATCCTCTTTGAAGGTTTGGTAGAATTCACTAGTGAAGCCATCTGGTCCCGGACTTTTGCTTTTGGGAAGGTTTTGGATGACTGATTCAATTTCGTTACTGGTGATCGGTCTGTTTAGATTTTCCAGTTCTTCATGGTTCAGCCTTGGAAGGCTATATGTTTCTAAGAACTTGTCCATTTCTTCTAGGTTGTTGAATTTGGTGGCATATAGTCCTTCATAGTATTCTTGGATGATCCTTTGTATTTCTGTGGTGTCCGTGATAACTTCCCCTTTTACGTTTCTGATTTTGTTAATCAGTGTCTTCTCTCTTTTTATCTTAGTAAGTCTAGCCAGGGGTTTGTCAATTTTGTTAATCTTTTCAAAGAACCAGCTCTTTGTCACATTAATTTTTTCTATTGTCTTTTTGTTCTCTATTTCATTTATTTCTGCTTTAATTTTTATTATTTCCTTTCTTCTGCTGACCTTGGGTTTTACTTGTTCTTCTTTTTCTAGTTCTTTAAGGTGTAACATGAGGTTATTTATTTGGGAGTTTTCTTGTTTCTTGAGATAGGCCTGTAATGAGATAAATTTCCCTCTTAAAACTGCTTTCGCTGCATCCCAGAAATTTTGGTAGGATGTATTTTCATTGTCATTTGTTTCTATGTATCTTTTGATCTCTCCTCTAATTTCTTCTTTGACCCAGTCCTTCTTTAAAAGTATGTTGTTTAATCTCCATGTATTTGTGTTTTTTCCCGCTTTCTTTTTACAGTTGATATCCAATTTCAAAGCCTTGTGATCAGAGAATATGCATGGTATGATTTCAATCTTCTTAAATTTGTTGAGACTGATTTTATGTCCCAATATATGGTCTATCCTTGACAACGTTCCGTGTACACTAGAAAAGAATGTATAGTCTGATGTTTTAGGATGAAGTGCTCTATAAATGTCAATTATGTCCATTTCATCTAATGTGTCATTTAGGGCTACTATTTCGTTATTTATTTTCTGTTTGGATGATCTATCCATAGCTGTCAATGATGTATTTAAGTCCCCTAGTATAATTGTGTTTTGGTCAATTTCTCCCTTTAGTTCTGTTAGTAGTTGCTTGGTGTATTTCGGTGCTCCCTGATTGGGGGCATAAATATTGATGACTGTTATGTCTTCTTGTTGTACAGTCCCCTTCACCATTATGAAATGTCCATCTTTATCTCTTGTTATCTTTTCACCTTGAAGTCTGTTTCATCTGATATCATTATGGCTACACCTGATTTTCTCTGGGTACCATTTGCTTGGAGTGTCAATTTCCACCCTTTCACTTTGAGTCTATGTTTGTCCTTGTAGCTGAGATGTGTCTCTTGGAGACAGCATATGGTTGGGTTTAGTTTTTTGATCCAATCTGCTACTCTGTGCCTTTTTATTGGTGAGTTCAGTCCATTTACATTTAGGGTGATTATTGATATGTGAGGATTTCCTGTCATTCTATCTTTAGTTTTCTGGTAAGGCTGTGTCTCCATTGTTTCTTTGCCTTTTTGTTGTTGTCTATTATTTCTGTGTGGTGGTATTCTATGATGTTTCCCTCTGTTTCTTCTCTTATTTCAGTATATATTTCTGTTCTGGATTTTTTTTGAGTGGTTACCCTTAAGTTTATGTAAAAGAAAGTTTGATATTTAGAGTATTCCATTATCTTCAGCACGCTTACTCTCTCCATTCCCATATTCCGGTTCAGGCCTTTACTCTCCCCCTTTTTGAGTTTTGGTTGCCACAAATTGTCCCTGTTGATGGTGGTCGAATAGCCTCCTTTAGTATTTCTTGTAGTGCTGGTCGTGTATTAGAAAATTCCCTCAGCTTCTGTATGTCTGGAAAGGTCTTTATTCCTCCTTCATATCTAAAGGATATCTTTGCTGGATATATTCTTCTTGGCTTATGATTTCTCTCTTTCAATAGTTTGAATATTTGGTTGCACTCCCTCCTGGCTTGTAGAGTTTCTGCTGAAAAATCTGATGATAATCTAATGGGCTTTCCTTTGTAAGTTACCGTCTTCTTTTCCCTGGCTGCCTTGAGGATTCTTTCTTTGTCGTTGATTTTAGACAGCTTCAATACAATGTGCCTTGGAGAAGGCCTGTTGGGATTGAGGTAACTAGGTGTTCTATTTGCTTCTTGGATTCGAGGGTCCAGTTCTGTCCACAAATTTGGGAAGTTCTCATCGACAATTTGTTTGAATATATTCTCTGTTCCCTTCTCTCTTTCTTCTCCTTCTGGTATGCCCATTATTCTTATATTGCTCTTTCTGATGGAGTCAGAAAGTTCTTGTAGAGTTCTTTCATTTCTTTTAAGTCTCAAGTCTCTTTCTTCTTCTCTCTGTGTCATTTCCAGATTTCTATCTTCGATGTCACTGACTCTTTCCTCCATCTGGTCAACTCTACTACCTAAGCTGGTTATTTCATTCTTAATTTCTTCTATTGAGTTCTTAATCTCCAGAAATTCTATTTGGTTCTTTTTTAAGATTTCAATCTCTTTCGTAAAATGCTCATGCTGTTCTTTGATTGAGTTTCTGAGTTCCTTTAACTGCCTATCTGTGTTTTCTTGTATCTCGTTGAGTTTTTTCAGAACTGCAATCTTGAATTCTCTGTCATTTAAGTCACATATTTCTGTATCTTTAAGTGCCTTCTCTGGAGATTTTTCACTTTCTTTCTGAGTTATCTTGTTGCCTTGGTTATTCATGGCGATTACTGGTTTACTATTTCTCTTCCTAGACATCTACAGGAGTGACTTCTGCAACAGGTTGATAGAAAGCGGTCTTTCTTTTGTTTGCCAGTACTTGTTGGTAGAATGTTTTATTATTTCTCCAACTGCAACTTATTTTCCTTCTCCCACACAGTAGTGCTATGTTTTCTCTGCACTATTCCAGCTTCTCACACACTGGGGGGATTCCCTGGGAGACGGGCTTCTCCTCTGTTAATAGTTCGTCTAGGTCACAGGGCGCAGTGTCCCGGTGGGTATGCGGAGAGCTTTTGATGTTCCAAAGCTCTTCCAGCTCCTGATTCAGAGCCCGTATGTTTCAGCAGTTCTGTTTACTCCTGCAGGGATCCGCCCAGATAGGTGGGGTCAGAGGCGGGGTGAGTTGTGAGAGGTGGCCCAGAGCAATGGCGCGACCACCACCACAGCCGGTCCTGCTTCCACAGCTCTCTCCCCTTTGCTGGAACTAGTTGGGCTGTGAAATTGTGTTTGCAGTCCACAGTTCTCAAAACAGCAAATTTTCTGTTGTTTTGATCTGACACTGCTACTGTTTCGCTTTTAGCACCGGGCAGGTGGGGGCAGGGCGAGCTCTGGGAGGGGAGGGAGGGGGCGGCTAGTCTCAGTGCCTAAGGCTCCGTTCTCTGCTCGGCAGTGCGGGCTTAAACCACCGTTTTCAGCCTTTTTCCCTCAGTCTTTTCTCCGAGGTCTCTGCCGTGAGCGTTGGGTTCAGCCGTGTTATATGCTGTCCCCTCAGCCCTGTGGAGCCCTGGCGGAGCCCTAGCAGTCTGATCTCCCGCAGCTGCGGTAGCTCCGGGAAACAGCGAGCTTGGCGCACTGAGCGAGGTCTGCGTCCTGCGCCCGCGCGTCTCCGTCTCCGCGTACTTCTCCCTTTCCTCCTCCCTCCACTCGCGCAAATCTCCCACCTGTAGGTGATTTCAGTCGGTAGTGGGCCTCTTCGTGTTGCCTGTGTGCTGTGCAGGGAGTCCTTTGTGGAGTTTTTGTTGTTCGATTCGTTGTAAATTCCAGGGGAGCTTTACAGAGGCTCACCTCACGCCGCCATTTTTCCGGAAGAAATCCTCACTTAACGTAAACCCTTCCCCTGGATAGATTCTGTTACTGTAAGCAAAATGATGTCTAAGGAAACCAATTTTGCCATAAGCTAATGATATAAACAAGAATTAAGTTCCTACAGTATCTCATCAATGTTATAACAAAAGACACAATGTTTTTCGAGGACCTGCTATATAGTTGTTACAAGGATTGGGTGAAATCATAGTTAAGAAAGTGCTTATAATAGTTCCTGGCACATTATAAGTACTATATAAATGTTTATGTTATAAACATTAGACATCTTACAACAATCTTATAACAGCACAGTTATTTTCATTTTACTGGTGTGGAGAGGTTAAGTGACTTTCTGGAGGTCACAGGGTTGTTAAGTGGCAGAATCAAATCTAGAAACAGATTTGTCAGACTCCAAAGTCCTTGCTTGCAGCTGTGATGCTAAACTGCCTCCGTGGACATGCCAGTGGGGAGTTTGCCTTCTAGGGGGGCTGTCAGGGAGGGAGAAGCAAGTGCGCAATGTGAGTCCAGGGAAGTAAACAGTCTGAGAAGTCAGCAGAGGTACTACTTGAGGACCTGGCTGGGACCAGGGGCTGCAGGTCCTTGGCCTGGTTCTCTGCTCCCTTCTGTGGGAGGGAAGTCTGGGGTTCCCTTAGGTACCTGAAGATTTGGATTGTAGCCAGAGCACTGAACCTTCCTTGGTCCTTTTCTTCCTTGCCTGTTTTCCATGTAATCACAGTTAAGTCAGTTAACCCTTTTACACCTCATTTGTTTCCTCATCTGTCAAATGTGGATAATGACACTTTACCTGCCTACCTCATGGGATTTTTTTAAAGGATTGAGTCAATCATGGATCTGAAAACATTAGAAAAAGCATGAAGCAACACCCAAATTTAAGATAGTAGAGTGATCCCAGACCACATTACTGAGAGGGTGCAGTATGGGCCTCTCAGGCCTCTATAGTACCTCTTGCTGGTGATGCCCATTGGTAGACCTCACGACCTTTTTGAGCTTTTCCAGCATGGTCTGCAGAGATGCTTGGAATCTCATGTCTTTTTCTGGGATTTTGCATTCCTCTCTGTGGGCATAAAATAATAGTCAAGCATCATCTGTATCCATGGGAAATTTCCTTTCTGCATGGGTTTTTATTTTCAAGAGCCAGAGCCAGTGTCTGTCCAGGGTCCACAGTTACCTCAGCTCTCATTCCAAGAACTCTGCCATCTTTGGTTTCAGCTCTTGGCACAAGAGCTCCTTGGCCTGAGAGCCCGTAACTGCCCCTTCTTATTAGCATAGACTTGCTTCTGTGCATGCTCCGTAGGGAACAGGGAGGGAGCTGACCCTTCCCCTGGGTGTCCTCGTTTCTGGGCTTCACGCGCGCGCGCGCGCGTGTGTGTGTGTGTGTGTGTGTTGAGGGCTATGTAAGCCTAGAGGCCAGGCTTCTTGCCAGCTGCTGAAGTTCTTTCCTGGAATTGAGTTGGCCACCCAGCCATTTCCATTCTCTGCCCATTGCCAAGCTTTACAGCACGGTCCCTATGCCAGTTTCAAACTGCACTCTGCTTTGGTAATCCAGAGCTTCCATTTTGAGAGAAAGAGATGGGAAGCAGGAGTGAATGAGTGGGTGTGTTGAATGGAGGGAGGGTGGGGACTTTTTTTTTGGCAAGCCATGCCAGAATATATTGGCCCAGTTGTTTAGTCTTTACCCAAAAGTAGGGCTAACTCTGGACTGACCCCAAATATCCAATGAGGAAACTCTTTATTCTTGGATCTAGACCATATCAGATTAGCAATCTTTTTTTATTATTATTTTATTGGGGAATATTGGAGACCAGTGTGTTTCTCCAGGGCCCATCAGCTCCAAGTCATTTTACTTCAATCTAGTTGTAGACGGCGCAGCTCAGCTCCAAGTCCAGTTGCTGTTTTCAATCTTAGTTGCAGGGAGGGAGCGCAGCCCACCATCCCATGCGGGAACTGAACCGGCAACCTTGTTGCTGAGAGCTCCTGCTCTAACCAACTGAGCCATCTGGCCGCCCCTCCGGAAGCTCAGAGGCAGCTCATTGTCTTCAATCTACTTGTGGAGGGCACAGCTCACTGGCCCGTGTGGGAATCGAACCAGCAACCCTGTTGTTCAGAGCTCATGCTGTAACCAAGTGAGCCATCCAGCCGCCCAGTCATTTTTTTTCCATCTGGAAAATGGGAATAATAAATCCTACCACATATGTTCTTCATGACAAATGATAAATGAGCTTTTGAATAGTTCACCACCTACTCCACAGGAACAGGAAGTGACAAAGGTTGTGTTTCTTCGAGTATATGCTGCAGAATATTGAGTATTATTTTTAAAAGGATACTGGCGCATTAAGTTTGGGAAACACTGGATAAACCATGTGAAGCAGGTTTTGAGTTGTAGAGACCACCCAGGCCCTTCATGTACCACTAATATACATGGTGAATCTTGAAGATAATATATTTTATTCAACATTTCTTACATTTTTAACCAATTTCTTAGTGGAACATTTCTGAAGTATCATGTCTGAAAAATACACTTTGGAAGATGCTGGCCTAGGTCATAAGTATATTCATTTCACTTTTTTTTGGTCTGATTGTGAAGGGAGGTGAACTAGTGAAATGCCTGGGGTTGCTAAGATGTGGGTTGTGAAGAGCAAGGGCATTCAAGTTCAGAATCTGTTGACATGAGTGCTTCCTGGTCTAAAACACATTTCCCTCCTGTCCTTATAGCTCCCCTTTGAATTGGAGATTTACTACATTCAACATGTTATGCTCTACGTGGTGCCCATCTACCTGCTTTGGAAAGGAGGTAAGGCCAGTGAACTACACCCCTGTGCCACCCCTTCACCTAGCCACTCTCTTCTGTTTTGGGAAGTCACGACCTCTTGGGTGCTTATCAGGATCTTGAGCTGCTGCCTGGCTGGGTTTCTGCTGCCTGCTTTACGCCAGACACCAGGCAGTGAGAAATGGGCGTGGACAGGGCCTGCAAAGAGTCTAGGGGCTTTTCAGAACCAGCCTTCGTGGGTGAGCTTGGTGCCTCTGACTGCCTGTCCCAGGGCCTAGGCCTTGGGCTCTCCGTCTGGGGTAGTTTGGGTTTGCATGGGACCTCCTACACACACTCTGTCACTCACTTGTGCTTGTGCCTTCCATTTGCCTTAGTATGCAGTACAGGGCAGAAGGAGAGAAGGAAGCACTCAGCCCTCTCAGGAGAAGGACCTTGTGCTCTTACTTATATTCATCTTCTGAGAACCAGAGAAGATACTGAACGGGGCAAGAAATCCAGGGACTGTGAGGTTGAGGGATTGAGGGAAGAGGCAGGTGAAAGAGCAGCAATCTCCATGTAAAATAAGCCACTGAAAACCTTCCTTTGGTCATGAGGAAGAGACCAGGAACCTGGTAGAAACAGCCTAGAAAGGAAGTTGATTTATGACCTCACAATGCCCCTTACATGATCCATCCCCTCCCTCTGCTGTGTAGTAGACAAAAGGGAAGGGCAGTTCCTATCCTTCTAGACTAAGTGTGAAAGCAGCTCCTGCTCAGTTTTCTGACCTTCCTGAAAGTCCTATACCTGAAAGACACCCTTTTCTAGTCTTAGCCACTAGCCTCTCTATCTTGGTTGCTGAGACTTTTCTGGGAGACCAACCCTCCTTACCTTATCCCAAGCAGCAAGGGTTTCATTTCTATCACATTAAAAATGACATGAGGTGACATGGACCCTTGAGCCCACTGGAAGATGGTTTGAAAATGTGTTTCTTCTAACTCAGGAATTCTGGCAGACTTTAAGAGCTTCTGGTATGTGATACCCTCAAGGACTAGTCAACCCAGGGACATGTTGGAGAATGGGCACTATGGCATCTACTACCAGTGGAGGGATTTGTCCCCTGTCCCTGACTTCTATCAATTAGGACTCTTAGGAGTTGTCCAAATATTCTTTGAGACTGTTTTTACCCTGTGCAGCCACTTGGGGTCTCATACTGTCAAAGAGAACATAAACACACTATTTTCTCCTCTGAGCTTTAAGGGAAGTCTGAAGCTCCAGTAGCCAGGAGACCTGTGCCATTTCTCTTGTCTGTCCCCTGTGGCACAGCAAATAGCTTCCTAATAATGTTTAAGCCTCAGAGAGAGACTCATTCTGAAGGGAGCCAGGCAGGTAGCTGTGCCAGGGCTCAGACCCCCAGCACTCATAGTTGCTGGTTGCTGTGGTGTTCAGTGCGAGTTCTGGCCAAATGCGCATCGCTATTCGTTAAACCTATTAGTGCTCTGATGTGCCCGTAACAATCTGTCAGGTAGCTGAGCCTAGAGTAGTCTGCCATGGAAAATACCAGGTAGCTATGCCCTGCTCCACCCTCCACAACAAACCAACCAACCATAATCTGGGAAGCTGTACCTTCTAGAAGTGGTAGGTTCCATTGTGGCCTCCTACTGGATCTATTGCTGTACTGTTTGGGGGACTGAACTGAGGAAGTAGTGATTCCAAGTCTTAATTCCAATTTATTTCCTACTCTTAGTGATTCTCTCTCCTCTCCTCTGGTGCCTGACCCTGAAAAGAGGCTGTAGTAATAGTAACAACAGTAATACCAACCACAGTAAATATCAGTGCTTACTTACTTTTTATTGACTGTTTCCTGTGTGTGAGATACTGTGCTAGGCATGTTTTGTGTATTTTCTCATCACAACTCACCTGATGAAAAGTCTTCCTTCTACAGAGGAGAAAATCCAGGCTCAGAAATATTAGATACCTCACCCACAGCCTGGATCCAAAGCCTGGTTTAGATTCCCTCCCAAACTAGCGCTCTTTCCCATATATCATCTTGTCCTATAATACAGTTGTCTGTCTCCTAATGACATCAGGCTGCGAGTCTCACCTCCATCTGCCCCTATTCAGCTATTCACTCAACAAGTATTTGTTGAACACTTACAATGTGCGCAGCATTTGCACTAGGGAATCAGAGATGAACCAGTCAGGGAGTCCCCATCTATGAGGGAAGATAGTCAATTGCAATAAAGCATGGTAAGTGCAACAGAGGGCACTGTGGGATCATAATATGATTTCCAAAGCCTAGTTCACCTTCCCTTCTTCTCCATTTCTGGGCTCCTGTGTGGTCTCAGCGTCCTTTCTAGCTCTTTGCTGCTCTCTGCTGTCCACTTGGGGAAAATTATGAGCATTCAGAGAATAATCTGGATTTCCTCAGGCTGGTTTCACTTCCGGACTGAGCCTTGGCCCTAGGATTACAGAGGGGTAATGGATCTGGAATGGACAGTGGGAAGATTATTCCCTGTAAACAAAAAAAGCTGAGGATTTGGGCCTTCTCTTCCCTGGCAGTCTCTTGTAATTTTCCAAGAATAACTGACTCAGGGTTTTTACCCAAGGCAAGATAGCTCTCATATAGATATCTCCTGTGCCCAGAAACTCTGTTTTCCTACAAGGCACACTCCTGCTTCTCTGCGGTTTGGAGGTAGCTGGGTGGTGCTTACTGGGAGCCCCATTGCCCCCTTGGTCCTGCAGTCCTTTGGCACCACCATCTCTGTCCACACTGCTCTTTTCTTCTTCCAGCCTTGCTCTTTATTTCTGTTTCTTTTCCTCCCAACTCTTTGCCTTTGGACATCTGAAACTATATTTATATAACCCCCCTAGCCCCACCAGCTCTTCACAGAGCACAAAGTCCTATCTCTTGCCTGAAGTTCCCTCTAGTGGAGGCTGATCTTTCTGCTTGGCCCCACGTGACTGTGGTACACTTTATGTAGCACTGTGAGGCCACACAGTGTTTCAACCTCTTCACACACTGTCTCTTCCCGACCATTATTTCTTCTCTACCTTATGTGAAAATGCTTCTCCTTTTACCATTCTCGCGACCTCTTTTTTTGATAGCCACCACTACTTAACCTCTTGGTCACTTGCCCCACATTCCTAGATGTCGTTGGCCCATGGGCTCTCAGATTTCCCAGTACAACTCCAGCCAGCATCCTGAGAGACTTCCAGGGAGGAATGCTCATTCCACATCCAGCTTCTCAATGTTTGGGTTTCTTAATTCAGTGACTTCTGTATCCCCTTCTCTTTAGCCACTGGACCTTCCCTTATCCCTATCCTTTACTTCTTCCTCTAAAACTCCTCTATCTGAGATCATAAGCCTCTATGTCCCTTTCTTTGACCTAAACCTCCACTCCTTTCAGCTCCCTCCTTTCCCAAATTAGCTTATATTACTCTGACCAATTACTGGAATTTTTCTTTCACCAGCTCCTGAAAGTGTCTCACTCCCTTGTCCCTTCACTGGGATCAGTGTCTAATCCCAGAGCCCAGTCTTGGCTTATTGGAGAAAATCTCTCAAGTCATTCAGGTTTAGGCCACTAAAACTTACTGGTCTCTGTTATAATAGTTCTCTTAACATCATCGCTCAGTTATTTTCTGTTTGTGATCAGCTCTTCCCTGCATTGCCCTCAGAAATCATGTGCTAAACCTCTACCATCCTCCTGAAACTTCCTGTCCTCTCCACTCTCAATAGGGGTTCCTCCAACAAATAACTGAGAAAATAGTTATTTGTGCGTGGGAATTCCCTCAAACACTTCTCTCTACTCTACAAGCTTCCTTGTCCATACCCATCCTTACTTTCCTCCCTCCCATCCTGGAGGAAGTGGTATTCCTCCTGAATGAGACCAGTCACACCTCAGTGTGGTTACTGCCCATCACTGCCACCACCTCTGGAACCTCATTCCATCAATTAGTCACTTGTTTACCTAGAATTTCAACCCTTTCTTTACTACTGGCTTTTAGCCAATAAGGATGCCGAAGCCTTCCAATTCTGAAAAAACTCTCTTCAGCCCCACAGAACTCTGTCTTTCATCTTTCCTTCACAGCTAAGCATCTTTTAAAGATAGTCCAAACAATAGTCTCTAAATTTCAGTTCTTTGGGCATGACAATTTTTACCTTATCCATTTAACCACTTGTATTATTATGTATATATGTCCTTAAATCTACTGATTTTTTTCCCTAAAATATGTCCCTTTAAAGAGGAACTTAATATTATCCAGAACATCCTGTATTTACTGCACTGGGTATCTATTTTAATATACTTTAAATACAGAACTATTAAAAACAAAATGTTTATCTGTTTACCACCTGAAATCAACTCATGAACAGGACACTTGTCTACATTTGATGAGCCTGTCTTCTCAATCACCTTTCATTCCTCAGAACATTGCCATCTGACACCTACCCTCTGCCCACCTCTTCATAGAAACAGCACTTCTAAAGATTGCCCACGACGTCTATATGACCAAATGTAACGACCGTCTCTCAGGCTTTATCCTGCTGGAACTCTCTGCTCTGTTGAACATTGCTGAGCATTCTGTTTTGGAATGCTCTGCTCTTAGGGCTTCCAAAATCTCCCCCTCTCCTAGCTCGCCTACCTCGCCAACCATGCCCTCCTACGTCTCCTTTAGGAGTTCTTTTTCGTGTCCTCTGAGATGTTCATTTCCCCAGAGTTCTGTTCTGGGCTCACCTCTCACTTGCTACTCCAGGCATGGTCTCATGAGTTTAAATAGTTTAAGCAGCAGTCTGTCCAGTGATGGCCACCACATCCCTATCTGCAACCAATACTTAGGAGACTCAGTTTCATATTGTTTACTCAACATCTCCACCTGAATGTCCCAAGAACACCTCACAATCAGCCTGTCCATGATGCTCTCATTATCTTTCCCATCAACTCTCCTTCTCTTCCTGTGGTTTTGGACAGATGGCATTCCCAGCTAGAACCTGGAAATCATCCCTACTGCCATATCTATTTCATGAATTCATCTAATATGTGTGTCTTCATCTGTTTGGGCTGCTATAACAAAATGTCACAGACTGGGTGACTTATGAATAACAGAAATCTATTGCTCACAGTTCTGGAGCCTGGGAAGTCCAGATTAAGATGCCAACATAGTTGCCTTCTGGTGAGGGCCCTCTTCCTGGTTCATAGGTGTCCCCTTCTCACTGTGTCCTCACATGGAAGGGGAGAGGGATTCCTCTGGAGCCTCTTTTATAAGGCAGTAATTCCATTCGTGAGGACTCCACCCTCATAACCTAAGTACCTCCCAAAAAGACCCACCTCCTAATACCATCATCTTTGGGGGTTAGGATTGCACCATATGAATTTAGGGAGACACAAACATTCAGACCATAGCAACATATTTACACTGACCTTTTTTCTGCCAGGCTCTGCACTGGCCACTGGGGTGCCCTGATGAGTGAAAATCAGACACCAACCCTTCCCTGAGAATTTATAATGTAGCTGGGGGAAGACATATATGAATCAAATAATCACACAAATGAATGTATATAGTTATAAGAGAGCTTAGAAAAACACAAACTGACCTAGTTTGGAGGTTTGGGGGAGAGTTCCCTGAGGAAGTGACATTTCAACTGAGAACTGAAGGATGAGTAGAATTTACTAGACCAGTGTAGGATGAAAGGATGTGAACCCTTATAGCAACAGCACAGCAGCAGGAGGGGGAGCCAGGCAGTGGGTGGGTGACACTGGGTATGAGGGACAGGCAGGAGTCAGATATGGAGGACTTTGTAGTTCATGGTCAGGGCTTTGGCCTTTATTGTAAGAGCTGTGGAAAGTCAGTGAAAGTTTTAAGAAGAGGGCATAACATCAGCTTATTTTTCATATTGATTCTTTTCTTATGTAATTCACTGATATACTTGTACAGATGCTCCTTGACTTACAAAGGGGTTACGTCCAGATAAACATCATCATAAGTTGAAAATGCCTTAAGTAAAAAATGCATGTAACATACTTAACCTTCTGAGCATCATAGCTTGTCCTATCGTACCTTAATCGTGCTGAGAACACTTACATTACCCTACAGTTGGGCAATGTCTTCCAGCACAATGAACACACTGTAGAGTATCAGTTGTTTACTCTCTTGATCATGTGGCTGGCTGGGAGCTGCAGCTCACTGCACTGTCCAACATCATGAGAGAGTATTGTCGCATATTACTAGCCCATGAAAAGATCCAAATTCAAAATTTGAAGTATGCTTTCTACTGATTGTGTATTACTTTCCCACTATCGTAAAATTGAAAAATCTTAAGTCAACAACCATCTTAAGTAAGGGATCATCTGTAGTTCAAAACCTAAGATATAAAAAACCATTTTATGAAAAATCACCTTCCCACCCCTTCCTCCTATCTACACCTTCCCCCCTAGAACTCCCCAGGTTACCACCATTTTTGTTTTGTGCATATCCTCCCAGAGTTTCTTTTTGAATATGCAAGTAAAATTTTAAAATATTTCATTTTCCTCCTTCTTAAGATATACTTTCCAAAATATCATACTACTATACCACTGTTTTGTTGCTGTTACTGTTTTGCTTAGCAGTGTTTCTGAGAGAGCTTTTCTGTGTAAGCCCATAGGAAGCTTCCACATTCTTTTTCACAGCAGCATATGTTCCATTGTGTGGGTGATAAAATACAGTATAATAAAAATGGTACCACTTTTTGTAGCACTGTGAGGCCACACATTGTTTCAACCTCTTCACACACATTAACTCATCTAATCCCCACCCATCGTCTTAGGTAGGTGTTACTGTTATCTCTCCTTTATAAGGAAACTGACGCTCAAATACTAAGTGGCATACCCAGGATTTGATCCTACTGGTGTGCTTCTGGGGTTCTTACTCTTACACATAACACAAGGCTACAACCGTATACCTTAATTTGTTTATTCCGTCTCCTATTGATAGACATTTAGGTTGTTTGGAATCTTTTGCTAATATAAATAACACTGCACTGACTTTGTACCAATGCCATTTTGCATGTGTACAAGTGTATCTATAGGATAAATCCCCGTAAGTGGAATTGCTGAATCAGAGTATATGCATTTATAATTTTGATGGGTATTTCCCAATCCACAAAGGTATCACAATTTAAATGCTCACTAGCAGTGTGTAAGAGCTCCTGTTTTCCACACAGCCTCATCAAAAGAGTGTATTTCCAGCCTTTTCAATTGTTACCCATCTGTAAGATAAAAATAATGGTACATCAGTTCAGTTTTAATTTGAATTTCTCTTGAGTGTCACAGCTGCCTTGTGTAGGTGTTTATCTGTGTTTCACCACTAGGTGGGAGTAATTTCATATTTTCATCCTTCCAGGAGATGAGGTTATACAATTAAGATAATTTTTTATCATAAGTTAAATTAATAATAAGTAATTAAATCGATAGCATTTAGTATAATTAATATGCTGTGGGAATGAGGGCAAAGGCAAAGTCTGTGAGGTCCCAGGATTTGGCTTGGTTGGCTGGAGGTGGTTTGGATGCCACGAATGGAGAGGGGACCCAGAAGGAGCATGTTTTAGAGAGAAAGATGATTTTACTTGAGTTTGAGGCACTTCTAGGCCATCCAGGAGGATATGTCCAGGAGGCAGTTCAACGGAATATTCTGGAGCTGTTCAGGGGAGTCTGAGTTAGAGGCTGACTTGAGTTATAAAAGTGACTTTGCTATAAAAGTGGTGGGTACAGACATGGGAGTGGATGAGGTGGTCCAGGGTAACTATGTACGTGGGGGAAGAAATGGAACTTAGAAAAAGGCCTCGAGGAGTATCAGTCTATAAATAATGGACAGGGAGAAGAGTATGAAGAGATTGCAGGAGTGGTCAGAGGAATGGAAGGAATGGCTGGTTATCTTGGAAGCTAAGGCAGTAAAAATGTTCATTAAAATAGTGTTACTGCACTAAAGGCACTGCTGCTCATCACAGGAGTTACTTGAGAGGCAAGGTTGGTGGGAAGAAAAGTAGGTTTATTCAAGATACTGGCATTCTGGAAGGATGGCAGGCTCCTGCCCAAAAGCCAGCCACCACCCCACCCTCCCCGCCCCTCCCACTTCCAGCAGGGCCAAAAGGTTTTAGATGCAGGTAAGGGGAGGCAGGACAAAGGAAAGGGAAAGTTGGTCAGGCAAATCCTGGAAAAAAGGCGCTTCCCAGAGGCTGATATGTTGCAGGGATAGGAGTGGATCTTAAAAACTTCCTTTAAGTCAGTGTCCTGGAGGTTTCCTTGAGGAAACAGGGTCATTGAGCCTGATATGCATACGGTCTGCAGTAAGCAGAACCATAGAAACTGGTATGCACAGTAAATATATAGTAAACAGAGTCATTAAGGTTTGGTGGGAGGGAAGGGAAGCAAAGAAAAGAAAAACTTTCAGAAAGTCCCAAGCTAAACTACACTGTTAAATCGAATTACACTAGAGGTTTAAATCTCCAAACAGAAGATACAGTTTCACTGTTACAGTAGTGCTCAAGAGCACCGTGTTGTTTCACAGAGTTCCAGGAAAGTAAGGCCGTTGGAGAAGTGGGGATGGGCAGGAAGGAGTTAAGAGTGCTAAGGAAGGAGGGCTTAAGGATGTTGTAGAGCCAAGGGAGGGGTTTCTGTCTTCCTTTTCCCCTCATCCTGTTACCCGTCCTCCCCTTTCCTGTCTGCCCAAGGCTGGGCATGTTCAGGCACTAAGATGAAGGCCAGTAGTGAGAGGGAACATTAAAGATACTAGGGAGAAAGGGGAGTGGATGAATTACAAGGTGATGGCAGCTGCTGAGAATGGAAGTGCTTTGTGGTAGATTGAGAAGGGTGGTGACAAAAGGAGTAAGTGCTGCAGGAAATGGGAGAAGGAGCTAATTCTAGACTGTTTCAGTGCTGTTCAGTAGACGTCTCTGATGACAGAGATATTCTCTATCTTCTCTGTTCAACACGGTAGCCACTAGCTAGCTACGTGTGGCTCCCGAGCTGATGAAATGTGGTGATGCAACTGAGGAGCTAGGACTGAGGAATTTCTAATTTGGTTTAAGTTTAATGAAGTTGAATCGAAATGGAAATAGCTGCATAGCTTTCATAGCTACTACAGTTGACTCTTGAACCACACAGGTTTGAACCGTGCGAGTCCACTTATATGTGGATTTTTTCCCAATAAATATACTGTGTTTCCCCAAAAATAAGACCTAGCCAGACCATCAGCTCTAATGCGTCTTTTGGAGCAAAAGTTAATATAAGACCCGGTATTTTTTATATTATATTATATTATATTATATTATATTATATTATACCCGGTCTCATGTTATATAAGACCTGTTCTTATAGTAAAATAAGACCTGGTATTATATTATATTATATTATATTATATTATATTATATTATATTATATTATATTATACCCGGTATTATATTATATTATATTGACCTGGTCTTATAGTAAAATAAGACCGGGTCTTATATTAATTTCTGCTCCAAAAGACGCATTAGAACTGATGGTCTGGCTAGGTCTTATTTTCAGGGAAACACGGTACAGTCAGTCATCTAGATCCATGAATTTCATAGCCACAGATTCTAACTGTGGATTGAACAAAGTATTTTCAGTCCATGCTTGGGAATTTGAGGATGCGGAGGGCCAACTGTACGCATTGTCCCATACCATTTTATATACGGGACTTGAACATCTGTGGCTTTTAGTATCCATGCTGGTCCTGGAACTAATCACTTGCAGATACCAAATGACGATTGGGAGTCTAATGTTATACTCAGATTTTCCACTGTGCAGGTGTGTGAGTGTGAGTGTGTGTGTGTGTGTGTGTGTGTGTGTGTGTGTGTGTTGCTTGCTAACCCCCACGTTGTTCAAGGGTCAATCATATATTGGACAGTGCATCTCTAGAAGTTTGGTGAGTAGCACTGAGGGGGGTCTGCCTGAAACAAATTTCTGTGCATTTTTTTTGACACTGATCTGTCCAGTCACCCCATTTTCTCCAGGAAAGCATAGCAGCCTGAGTGAAGGAGCAGAACGTCTGGCTTGAGGGATCCATCTGAGGTTGGGGCTTTTTAAACAGCATCCGTGGTGTGGAAGATCCAGAAAGTGCGGGATGTTCAGGGTTTGGATCAGACTTTTGGTAATCCTGCCACCCACTTTTCTCCTTTCGGGTTTCTGCCCAAGGGCAAGTCACCAAGAACAGTAGTGGAATAGGAAACAGAATGCCACTTCATTCTTAACTGAGCAGGCACCCACTACCTCCAAATGCAGGCTGGGCTCCTCTGGCAGGCTGTACTAGAGCTTACAGCTTTGGTCTTGACACCTAGGTGAACTTCCTGCTCCATACCCTGAGAATCTAAGGTGGCCAGATCTGTAGAGTGGGCCTGGACTAATTTCCCACCAGTCAAAGGAACTGAGAAGTTAGAGAGGAAAGTGAACAGGCCTGGCTGCCCAGAGACCGATTCTTCTGAGATGTGTGTGATGAAGCTATACTACCTGGTTTCAAATCCTGGTTCTGTCATTTACTTGCTGTATGACCTTGATCAAGTTCCTTAACTTCTCTGTGCATCAATTTCCTCATCAGTAAAATAGGAATAATAGTACTTCCTCCAAGAGTTGTAATGTGCATTGAATGTATTCATGTATACAAAGCACTTTAGTGCCTGTCACTTAGTTTACACTATATAATTTTGTTCTTATTAATGTGGTGTCTGCTTGCTAATGTACCATGACTCTGTCTACTAATATAATAAAATGTAGTCTGAGCAGTTTCTTAGGTCCTCGCCTTTAGCAGGCCTTTAGCAGGCCACCGCTTGGGGATAAACTAGTGAGGGGGGAGGTAGAAATGTGGGGGTGGAGGGATGAAGAGGGTGCTAAGTACGAGAGTTCAAGTGATTGGTCATAGGGTCCAAGCTGATATGGAAGGCAGTAAGGCTAGGAGATGGCTGAAGACCAAGGAGGAACTCCTTGGGGAGAGTTAAGGGGTACCCAGGGGTCAGAAGTCTCAAGGAGCTCTACCAACATGTGCATGGTAGAACTGAGGTTATAAAAGCTGACATTCTGGGAGTTTGTGGTCAGATAATCCTAAGTGAGGCAGGGCAGTTGTAAGTGCTGACTGAAGCCAGTTGTGGGAGGGGGAGGTGGAATGGAGGTTGCAGATCTGTAGAGATGAGGAGGGTCAAGAGGCCATGAAGTGAGGGTCTTGGAAGTAGCGCCCTCATGGATGTTGAAATCACCCAGAATGCAGAGTAAAAGGCTTAATGTCAAAAGGAAGACTGTAAGCCAAGTGAGAATGATCTGGGATGAATCTGACAGTGACCTGGAGGACAATGGGTGGCAGTAATGAGGAAGAGAAGTCTGAACTTGACAGGAGAAAAGAGAAGTGGAAACATTTAGAAGCAGTAACAAGGAGCTAGAGGAATCTTCAACTCCCCTTCCCCCGCAAAAAGCTTGCTGTGAAAATAGAAAGATAAGAACAGCCTCTGCCCAGAGCAGCCAGAGGGAGAAGCAGTGTCCTCAGGGGAGAGCCAGGTCTCCTTAGGGTTAGGAGGTAGAAGGGCCATGTTGTGCAGAGGTGGCAGATACAGGATTTGTTGATGGTGCACCACGGTTTGGAAGGAAGTCAGCCATGGGCTGGGTATGGGAGAGCACCTGCACAGCTTTAGGACCTGTAGGGCTGCTGACACCCCCTTCATCCGTATAGGGGGTTTTATCAGTTGGTTGTGGTTCTTTTTATTTAGGCAGGGGTTCTTAACCTGGGGTCCACAAATAGAAATTAAGGGTGCATTAACTTGGATAGGGGAGAAAAATCACATCATTCTTTTCACCAACCTCTAGCAGAAATACAGCACATGAATGTAGGCAATGAGCAAACCTGTGTCTTTGTTGTTAGTAGCAATCACAGATGGCTTCCTATCACATTACAGTAGTTGCAGACAGCTCAGAATCCTGTTTAGGTCATCACTGCTTTGAAATTATGGTAGTAATTAGACTTGCCTGCTAGAGCTTATTATTAAATGTATTAATAAGGCACTACAGAAGGACAATATTTCAAATCTGTTTACATATTTTGATAACTTTTAATATCACTGGCTTATTTTACAACCCTTTGCCTTTTATTTCATGCATTTAAAACATTGTTCTGATAAGGGATTTGTTGGTGTCCTTACACTGCCAGAGGGGTCTCTGTGTGATGGGAGGGAGGTCATACCCTGCCTCCAGGCTGCCTGGAAACCGCTTTCTGTTTCACTAGAGGGAGCTCCTGTTTCAGAATTGGGGAGCAGTGGCCTCTCAAGCTTGCCACTGGGTAAGGTTATTTTGAAGTACAGACAAATTGATGGTCTTTGGGGGACATTTCTGGAAACGGGGGTATAAGAACCCCTATGTTATTTGATCCCAGCAAGCCACTTCTCTCTTGAGTGGGCTTTACTTGTCTCTTGGAGGATGAGGGTTGGGATACAGCCCCTCTGCTAGCTTCTAGGACAATTAAAGCCAGAACATTTTGGCCAATGATGACTTGAAAACTCACCCCACAGTCATACTAACCCCAGTTCCAGGTAGTGTTACCTGTTTTCTCCCCTCTCCCGATTAGCCTATTGCCCCTCCTGCCTAGCTAGCGTCAGGATGTTGGGAAAGGTCTCATCTTTCACTGGCTTGCCAGTTCCATATTTGCTGGTCAGGTGAGGGGTTGGGGAAAGGATAAGGGACTCAGGTAGATTCTGAAGGTTCTCAAGTGGGTGAGAGGAGAGCTGGGGAATTTGAAAAAAAAAAAGATGGCTAAGGCCTGAGCTTTGTCCAAGAGGGTAGGTAGATGAGTTTCTGAAGACCTCCCTGCAAAAGTGCAAGTAACTGGGGCTCAGAGCACTTTGTGGGAGCAGAGGATTAAGTATTTCCTGCCTTAATTGTATTAGTTTCCAGGAGACGCTGCTCCTTACACCTGGCTAGATTGTGGCCCATCTACTGCGAGCTGTCTCTAGGCCTCTTGGTGCCTCTTGCAACTCCAGGATTTCCCCCTAAGTCCGTGTTTTTCTTGTGTGGTTGGAAGACCTAGCATCAGAATCACCTGAGGTGCTTGTTGCTAAAATGAAAATTCCAGGGTCCACCCAGATCTCCTGGATTCAAGTCTCTGGGGCAGGGCACAGGAATCTGCATTTCTCACACATCCTCAAGGACAGGGGTTCTCAAAGTGTGGTCCCTGGACCAGCAGCAGCAGCTCAACTGGAGAACCTGTTAGAAATACAAATTCTCAGATTCCTAATTCTAGGCCCCGCCCCAGACCTACTGAATCAGAAACTCTGGGGTGGGGCCCAGCAAGCTGCCTTTTAACAAGCCTTCCAGGGGATTCTGCTGCCAGTTCAAGTTTGAGAGCCACCCTCCTAGGGGAACCTGATACAGACTGAAGGTTAAGCTTCATTGTCTTAGGTGATTCAAGAGTTGGACCCCCTTGCTGAAAGCTCACCAGAGACCCAGTTAATACAAAGTGCAGAATTGTGTGAGGCACAGTGGTTTGTTATGTTTAAGTAGTACTTTTCTGTAGTGTAGCTCCATACTCCTTTACCTTTTCTATTCCTACAGTGCTCCTGCAAGGTAGGTAGGGAGGACCTGGGATTCCCCTGTGAGAGGGACACTGATGCTTAGAGAGGTTTTGATCCAAACAGATGGTCACACAGCAACTTGGTAAGACTAGAATCTGGGACCTGGATCTCTGGACTCCAGTACTTATTCTGCTAGGCCAGGTCCATCTGATGAATTCTTTGACAGCCCAGCGTCCTTGCTCTATGTACTATTGGCAAAGGGCTGGCTCTCTCATGGATGAAGGTGGGTCTTTACGTTGACTTAGCCACAAGCTTGGTGGCTCTGTCAGTCCCCACTAGGCACTTTGACAGTGAAGCCTGACCTGAGTGGGCTCTCCAGTCCCACAGGATAGGGGGTCGACAAGATGGACCTTCCACATGGACACCAACTCTGGAGAGCCTACACTTTCTTATACATTAAACAGACAGTTCATCCAGTCAAATACCTGGATGAAAGGAAACCTAACTTGGACTTTTCACTTAATGGCTGGGAAAATGGGAAGTCACATATCCATGATCACCTTGGGGTTGTGCTACCCAGAGATATATCTTCTGGGCAACTGAGGCTTGCAAAAGTTAGAAATGGAGGTGCCTCATTTAGAGGGCACCAAAGATGGGATGGCATTGTTGTTGGGAACTAAAATCTCGTCATTCTCTTCCCTGTCCCCAAACCTGCATTCTCCGATGTTCTCCATCCCATTGAGTGATAAGACCACCCACGCCAGAAATCTAGAGAATCATTGGCCCTTCCCATTTCTCCCTCACCACCCCCCTGCCACATCCAATCAGTGACCAAATCCTGTCAATTTGACCTCCTGATCATTTCTCAAATTCATTTCCACTACTCCTATTTGTGTTCAGATCAGATCATCCCTGACTTGGTCTATTGCTACAGCCTCCACACTGGTTATCCCCCCTCTAGTCTCGCCCCATTTCAATCCACAGCCAGACTGCAGCTCTATCCTTTGTTATTCAAAGTATGGTCTGAGGATTAGCAGCATCTGGAAGCTAGTTAGAAATGCAGACTCACAGGCCCCAGCCGCACCTACTGCATCAGAACATAACTTTTAAAATCTCAAGGTGTTTTATAAAATCCAAAATATCTAATGTAGCAAACAGAATTCTTCATGAACTGGCCCTCATCTCCTGTTTATCTGCCTCTCCCACGTGATAGTTCAATGATACCGAGTTATATAAAGTTCTTGAACGTATTAGGCTGCTTGATTCATTCTTTCAACAAATATTTATTGAATCCCTACTTTGTGTCAGGCGCTGTTCTGGATGCTGGGGATAAAGCAGTGAGCAAAACAGACACATATCCTTGCTTTCGTGAAGCAAAGCTTACATTCTTGTGGGAGGAGACAGTAAAGAAATAAGTAAAATATATAGTAAGTCAGATGATGTTAAGTGCAATAGAGGAAGAACAAAAACAGAGTAAGGGGCGTAGTGCTGCCGAGTGGGTGCAGTTTTGAATGAGGTAGTTTCATTGAAAGGGTAGGGCTCACCAAGAGTGTGACATTTCACGAAAGGCTTGTAGGCGAGGAAGTTAGCCATCAGATATCTGGGGAAAGGATATGCCAAGCAAAGGAAATAACAAGTGTAAAGGCCCTGAGACAGGAGTGTTTCTAGAATATTTCAGCAACAGCAAGTAAGTCAGTGTGTCTCGAGCCATGTGAAGGAAGGGAAAAGTAGTAGGAAATGAGGTCAGAGAGGTGATATAGGTGAGGGGGCAGATCATATATATAGGGCTTCATAGACTGTAGTAAGGACTAGATATTTTGTTCTGAGGGTGATGGGTGGCTGTTGGAAGGTACTGAGCAGTGCACTAACGTGATCTGAATTAATTTTTCCAGGGATCACCCAGTTGCTATGCTGAACTTAGACTGTAGAGGGACAAGGATAGAAGTAGGGAAATCTGTGAGTGATATTTGTAATAATCCAGGGAGGACATGATAGAGGCTTGGGCTAGGGTACTATCAGTATAGGCAGAGAAGAGTCATTGGATTCTGGACACATACTGAAGGTACAACCAGCAGGATTTGCTGATGGGGCAGATGAGGGGTATGAGAGAAAGAGAGGGGTCAAGGATGACTCTAAGATTTTTGAGTAAGTTAGATAGATGGGCGCCTATTGAGAAAAGAAAGACGAGGAGAAGGGACTTTGTGCTTGTTTTTTGTTCCACCACCACCATCACCCCCGTAGTGGGGAGTGCTCTTTCAGTTATCTATTGTTATATAACAAACATTCCCAAAATTTAGTGGCTTAAATCAGTGGCTTATTATTTCTCACAACTGGGTTGACTGGGTTGTTGTTTGTTATGGACTGAATGTTTGTGTCCCCCAGATTTCATATATTGAAGTCTTCACCCTAATGTGATGATATTTGGATATGTGGCCTTTGGGAGGTAATTCAGGTTAGATGAGGTCATGAGAGTGGGACTTTCATGAATGGGATTAGAACCTTTATAAGAAGAGGCCAGAGAGCTCCCTAGTCTCTTCTGCCATGTGAGGACACAGCACAAAGATGGCCATCTGTGAACCAGGAAGTAAGCTCTCATCAGACCCTAAATCTGCTAGTGCCTTGATCTTGGACTTCTTAGCATCCAGAACTGTGAGGAGATAAGTTTCTGTTGTTTAAACCACCCAATCCATGATGTTTTGTTTTGGCAGTCCGAGCTGACTAAGACATTTTTCTACTGGTTTTGCCTGGGCTCAGCTAGGATGGCTGGGATGACTTGGCCTCTCTCTCCACATGGGCTTTCATGGTATGGGTTCTCAGGGCAGTATTCCAAGAGGGAATGTACAAGCGCTTAGCAAGCCTCAGATCACATCTTTTTGGATGATTCCCTATTGACCAAAGCAAGTTACGTGACTGAACTGTGTGAGCCACGGGGCCAAGTCAGTGTGGGAGGAGAATATATAAGGGTATGGATACTGTGATATGTGATGCAGTGAGAGCCAGTATTCAACAGTCTACCTCAGGAGCCAAGATTAGAAGTTGGCTTTAAGAGTGAGATGCCCTCTAGATATTCAAGTACAGTACTGAGTAGTCTGTGAGCTATGTGAACCTGGAGTTCAAGGCAGAGGTCCAGTCCAGGCTGAGATACAAAGGTTGGAGTCCTCAGCATGAAGATTGAATTAAAGCCGTGAGATTGCTTGAAATCACCTAGGGAATGAAAGTAAATAGAGAAGAGAAAAGCTCTGAGTTCTGCAGCCTGATCCTCTCCATCATTTAGAGGTCAGGGAGATGAGGCAGGAGGAGAACTAGGAGAGAAGTATCCCTGAAGCCAAGTGAAGAATGTTTCAAGAATGAAAGGGAATGTAAGATGAGGCCTGAGAATTGACCATTGGATTTAGCAATGAAAAGATTATTTGTGACCTTGATGGGAGCTGTTTTGGTGGAAGCCTAATAAGAGCAGGTTAAGAGAGAGTGAGAAGAGAAGAATTGTAGACAGGGAGTATAGACAGGCGCTGTCCAATAAAAACATGTGAGCCACATATGTAATTTCAAATGTCCTAGTAGTCACACTAAAAACAAGGTAAAAGAAACAGGTGAAATTAAGTTTCATAATATATTTCATTTAACGCAATATATCCAAAATATTATCATTCCTATATAATTAATATCAAGTTATTAACAGGATATTTTACATCCTTTGATACACAGTGTGTATTTTACCATAACAGTTCCTCTCAATTCAAACTAGCCACATCTCAAGGGCTCAATAGCCACATGTGACCAGTAGCTACCATATTGGACAGTGCGGGTATAGACAGTTCTTTCAAAGACTTTTGCTATAAAAGGGGAGCAGAGGAATGAGGTGGTTGCAGGTGGAAGTGAGGACAAGTGATTTTTTTAGAATGCGAACTATGACGGTATATTTAGTTTATATGATAATGGGAATAATCCAGTACAGGAGAAGAAATTGTTGATACAAGAGAAAGAGGGAAATTGCTGGAGTAGGTGAGGGGGGCAGGATCTGGATACAAATGGGAGGGCTAGCCTTGGCTAGGATCCTGGGCAGTTCAACCATGGTAATGGGTGAAGGCAGAGCACATTGGGCCCCAATGCAGATAGGTGGTTAGATGCGGTCATGAGAACTTATGGAAGATTTTATCTGATTTCTTTTTCCTCAGTAAAGTAGAAAGCAAGGTCACCATCTGAGATTGAGGATGGGGTAAAAGTATTGAAGGTCTGAGAAGAGAGGAGAAAATACTAAATTGTGACATGAGAGAGTGAATGGGCCGGGGAAGTGTAGTATATGATTGCCTGGCAACATGAAGGATGCACTTGAGGTTTGTGATCACAAATTTGCAGTGAGAACAGTCAGCATTATTGTTTTTCTCCAGCCACGTTCAACTATGTAGGGGCAAGCAAGGAGGAGAAGATTGGGGCTTAACCAGGGTTGAGTTTTTTTTTCAAGATGAGTATGATAATGAGAGGCACAATGGAGTCAAAGTAATTACCCCGAGACACCAGGGGTAATTAGAATGATGGGCCATGGAATTTAAGCGGGGAAGAGGGAGCCATGAGGGACAGCAAAAACATGGTAGAACTAATGGATTACAGATTCCGGTGGGGTCAAAGAAGTGTTGGGATCAAGGTTAGAGGGAGTAAACTGGGAAGAGAGAATGCTTGATTTATGGATGGGCTGCAGATATTCATAATTATAAGGTCTCAGGCATGACCATGAGAACGAGTGGCTGAGGTGCGATAGAGGACATGATCGTTGAGGAGAAGAAGCCAAGGAACTGAGAGGCCAGGATACTGGAAGGTTCATCTAGGCATATGTAGAAATAATCAAGAAATATGACAGGAATGGTTTTGGAGAGAGTGGTACCAAGCCAGGTACTAATATCCTCAAGGAATATTGAGGGCCATGATCCATACATTTGTAGACAACTCTAAAATGAATGGTGGGTGGTATGCAGTATGGTGGTTCTGAGGTTTTAGGAAGAAAGGAGCACAAGTGGTCTGGAAACAGCAATGAAAAGAAAGAAGTTACCTACTGTAGCTCCATGCGCCAAAGGAGAAAAAGCAATGACTACTTTAGAGGGCTAAGCATGCTCCTCATGGGGAGAGGTAGGTCCGGTAAGAGCAAAAGGATGGAGGGGACATTTAAAGAAGTGATTGAAATATTGGGAATTTGGCTAAAGATTTCTCTGTGACTTCGCATATTCTGTTGTCTTTTTCTGGAATTCACTTCCTCACGTTGTGCACCTAGAAAACTTTTCATCATTTACCAGCCAGTTCCTGTATCTCTACTTTCCTGAAATTGTTATAGTAAAGATTACCAGTGACCAGTATTTTGCCAAACCCAGTGGAAGTTATTTGTCTTTTCTGTACCTCTATAGAGAAGTGTGTTCCCTGTGGAATTTTATACAGTGACAGGAATGTTCTATCTCTGCACTGTCTGATATGGTAGCCACTAAGCCAATAAGCATGTGCTTATTGAGCACCTGAACTGTGGTGCGACTGAGGAATGAAATTTCTAATTTTTATTTTAATTCATTTAAATGTAAATTTCCACATGTGGCTAGTGGCAGCCTTTAATCTTCTCGGGGATCCTCTCCCTTCTGGTGACTATTGCTGTTTCCCAGGCTCTGTCCTTGGTCCTTCAATTTCATTCTGTGGACTCTTCCTCATTGATCTTATCCATACTCCAAGCTCTGTTTCCAGGCCACCTCCCTCTCCTGAGCACCAGACCTGGACATCCACAGCCTATTGGAGATGTCTGTTTGGATATCCTATTGGTATTCAGTGTCAGCATGCTCCAACTTGAACTCGTTTCTCTTCTCAATCAGCTCCTCTCAGTTACTGAATTCACAGGGAATCACCCTAGATGTCTCCTTAGTGTCAGACAAATTCCCAAGTCATCTGTATCTCTGCAGCAGAATCTGAACTGGCCTTCAATCTTGTCCCCCTCCAGTCCATCATCCACACCGTTGTCACAGCAGTCTAGCTGACTGAAACATAAATTGACCTTGTACTCCCACTTAAAACCTCTCAATGGCTTCTCATTGTGTATAGGATAAAGGCCAATTTTCCCGGCGTGGTGAACAAGGCTCTTTATGACCTGAATCCACTCGTCTGTCTCTCTAGCTTCATCTCCTGACACATGTCCCCTCCCACTTTATGCTCCAGCAACACAGACCTGCTTGTGATTACATGCAAACAGAATGCTGTTTCATGCCTCCACACCTTTTCTACCCGCTACTCAGAGTGTCCTTTCCTTCCTCCAAGCCTCTACCCCAAGTCCTTCTTGTTCTTCAAAACTCACCACAAGTGTTATCTTTTCCAGCTCCCCTTCCTTGATGTCCCCATTACTTACTGTGCTTACCTTATTGCACCTCATTGTTCACTTGTAAGCTGTAGGGTCACTCTCGAGGGAAGGGACTATGTTTGCTTCCTTATCCCCACTGCCTAGCATGGAATATGGTGCCCAGTATGCACTCATCAATGCTGAATGAATGGGTAACGTGTAGAAGTGAATGAGTTGAAGGTAGTAGGAAGGCGATTAGAGAAGGGGATGCCAATGTGTCCCATCTCATTTCCTTGGTGTAAATCCTTCCTGGATGGGATTATGAGAGAAAGGGCCCTTGGGAGACCTCTCTGGGGATAGGTCTTTGCTGCTGGTGGTGCAATTGACTTCTTTCCCAACACTCATAAAGCTTCTTTCTGGCAGAAATTGATTTCAGAAGAAAGCTGTTATCCAGGTTTTACCCTACCTTTAGAGCTGAAATACTTCTATCCTCCTGGGATAGAAGATGCTAGCAGAAAATGTCAAATTTTGTCCTAAAGTAGAAAAAAAATGTTTTATGTGTTTAATTTTTCTGGAAGTACTTAAATTTCCATTTTCCTTTAGAAGCAAACTGGTTTTTCACTGGGATTATCCCAAGGGCCACATCCAGGTATATAGAAAAAAGAATGATGTGTGTTTGTATACAATTTGTATATATCTATGTAGACTGGGTCATCTATTCCCAGGGTGCCTTTTCTTTTTTTCTTTTTTTTTCAAGGAAATTGAATATTTGATCATCTTTGCAATGAAAAGAACCAACAACAGTAAAAAGGCAGTGGAAACCATAAAGTCCCCCTTCCTAGAGATCACCTCTTACAAGATTCCCTGTCTTCTAATCTTTTATGAGATTTTGGATGCCTGTGGTTGGCGTGGTAAAAACAGCAGCTGCCACCTCTGTGCCAGGCCAGCTGCTTTGTTTACTTTTCCATATCTTATTCACTTAGCAGCCCCAAGAGATAGGTGTTACCTTCTGTCTACATATGGGAAAACTGGCTTAGATGGGCAGCACAATTTGCCCAAGGTCACCCCTTAGACAGTGGGAGAAGCAGGATTCAAACCCAAGGCTGTCTGACTCAAAGCCTTTGTTTTAAACACTAAGCTGTATTTTCCATCATCAACATACTGTTTGGTGTTCTTTTACTGTTGCCATTACTAGCCAGTGACTAAAGTTATGTGGTTGTTATTCGAATGGCAGTGGACTGTTGCACAACATTGAAGTACCAGAGTTTATTTAACTTATCTCCCCTTTTGGTTTGTTTCGTTTCTCAGTATTATAGGCAGTGCAGGTGTATATATCTTTTTGCAATTAAGGGCGGATTCTTGGTTTTTTAGGTATTCAATGGTAGCCCTCAAAGTAGGATTGTTGAGCCAAAGGGTTATAGTTTTATGATTCTCCAAAAACGCTGTGCCCTTCATTCGCCCATGCAGTGACAATTTTTTGAGTGCCTACTGTGTAACGGGTGCTGGAGGTGATGAGGTAATTCAGAAAGGGCCCTTCCCTCAGGGAACTAACAGTCTGGTGTGGGATGTTATGATGCAACACAGATGAAATGTGTGGGTTTGGGCAAGAGGCAGTGAGAGCTCTGAGAAACGTGACCCCACGCAATATCTGAGTGTTCCTTTTCCCCCATATCACAGCACAGAGCAGAGAGAAGCACGATGAGAGCAGGGCTGCCAAGCAGTTGAGGCCTTGCCCCAGCTTTCCCCAGGTCTGTGGCGAGCTGCACCCTGGCTGAAGACCCTTCTCCTTCTGTCCTTTTCCTGCACCCACGGAACCTGTCACTACTGCCCATCTGCCACTAGGGGGAGCCAAGCAGAGACTAAAGGGAAGGGATATTTGGGGGAAGTGGCTTGGGGCTTGAGGAGTGGTGTGAGCGGCAGCCTCAGCACCTGTAGGTCCTCCAGGTCCGCTCTTCTTCCCCTTAACGTCCCCAGCAGCCAGGGTGACAACACTGTGCTCAATTCTCACTCACTCAGCAGACAAGAAAGTGCACAAAGTGTAAGTGCGTAGTTCAATGCCTTTTTACAACTCAAGTGCTGTGCTAGATGCTAGGAACACAGAAATGAGTCCCACATGGTCATCGACCCCAAGGCGTTCTGGGTAGACAGACAAGGAAAGAGACTGTACAACTTGGCATGATGGAGATCTGGATAAGTGGCAACAAGGGCATTGAGCAGTGAGTCCCCTGGCAATGTCTGAGAGCCCAGTGCTCTGCTGTTGTGACTTTGGCTGTGGCACAGCCTCAGTTTCTTCATCTATAAAATGGAGGGATGAGTTTGATAACCTCAGAGGGCCTTATGCTGTGAGCCAGCCTCTTGTTCAGAGAACAAGGCTGAGCTGCTTCCCCAGAAGACCCACTTGGCTTCAGTCACCCCATCTCACTCCTCTACTCCCCTTCACACTCCATCCCCCACCCAACCCCATGGTGTTCTGCCTCCAGCCTTCTTCCTCTTTTGGTCTACATATGCTCCCCTGACTTTGGTTACCATCATGTGCTGATGACACTTATATCTGATGTTCAGCTCCGTCCTCTTCACTGGGTTTGTGACTCATATACAGGCATACTGAGCTTTACGGAGCTTTACAGATACTGTGTTTTCATCAACATCGAGGCAAGACCTTCCACCAGCAAAAAGATTATGACTCACTAAAGGCTCAGATGATGGTTAGCATTTTTTTTAGCAATAAAATGTTTTTAAATTAAGGTATGTACACTTTTAGGTATAATACACACTTAATAGACTAGAGTATAGTGTAAACATAACTTATATGTACTGGGAAACCAAATATGTGTGTGACTCATTTTATTGTGGCAGTCTGGAACCAAACCTGTAATATCTCTGAGGTATGCATGTAATAATAAAAAAAATCAGCATTTGTGAAATCCCAGATAGAGCACTACAATCATTACTTAAATTATCTCATCTATCCAACATCCTTGTAAAGTAGGCCGTGGCACCCCATTTTATAGATGAGTGAAACTGAGTTCAAGAGCTACTGAGGCTTTCTCATATTAATAAATGACAAGAGCCAGGATTTGAAAATCTTCGTCTGCTGGACTCCAGTGTCTATACTCTTACCCATCACACCATATTTCCCAGAGTGCATCCAGCTACATAAGAGATATTTCCACTTGGATATTCCACTGATACTTCAGTGTCAACATGTCTAAAATTGGCCTTATCATTTCCCTACCTTCTCCCCAATCTGCCTTTTCCTCTCCTCTATTGTAATAATTGGTACCATCAACCCAATGATGTCCAAGCTAGAACCCTGGGAGTCTTCCTATCCTTCCTCATCCTTCCTCCCAACATCCAGTCTTCTACCACATCCTGGTGATTTTTCCTCCACTTTTTTCCAGCCCCACTGCTGTTTTCTTCAAAGGCTATCCATCTTCCCTCTTCAGGTTCCTGCAGAAGTCTCCTTATCAGTCTCCCTGCCTTGACTCCCTCTGCTCGAATCCACCCCCATACACTAGTAGGCCAATGTGATCTTTCTCAAGCACAGGTATGATCACATCACTTTTCTTCTTCAAATCTTCCACTGCTTTCTGTGGCTCTGCAGCAGAGCTCAAAGCTGGCCATCCATGGGCAGAACCATCCAAGAAGACATGTTTTGTTTGGTCTGTTGAGCATTCTTAAAACATTTCGAATTACTTGCCAACATTTAAAACTCAGGAAATTCCATTTGAAAGTTCATATTTCTGGCTTCTCTTGCAAAAGTGAAAAAAATGGCCACTCTGGGCCCATGTCCTTGCAGGACCGTGATTGGATGGAGTTGAGTGGTGGCTCCCCTCTTTAGAAAGGGCATGGGCTTCCCAGTTGGCCAGTCTCCAGCATCCCTAATGGCTCTTTCTTTGTCCCTGGTCACTCCCCTGCTCCCAATGACCTGCCTGAGCCTTGAAATATTTGGGCTCATGACCCAGCAGCACGGGACGAAGGCCAAAGCCCTCACTCAGCCTGGCTCATAAGGTCCTACGTGGCCCAGTTATGAGAGGACTAGCTCTGCCAACTTCTTGAGTCTTACTTCTGCTTACTATTCCATCACACTCTCCTCTGTGGCCCCAAATCTTACCCATCGTTCTCTGAATTGCCTCATTCCTGCTCATGTCTGCCTTAGTGCAGGTTCCTGCTCTGGCATGCCTAGGCCCTTCCTGAAGTCCCATTTGTCTGTTCCCCCTCCACCAAGAAGCAGCCCTCATTCCCACACCTTCTACCCACCCCCTCACCCTCAAGCTGAGTTCTGTCCTCCCATAATATGTGGCACAGACCTTGATCATCGTGTTCATCATACTGGTTTCTAATTATTGACTGGCTTGTCTTCCTCACCTGCCTGACTGTGAGTCTGAGACTGCAGGGAGCCTGTCTCCTTTTTCTTCCTATCCTCAAAGCTTGGCATGGGGCTTGGAATATAACAGGTACCTTATAGATGGTGAATGAATGGATGAATCAGTGAAAGACTGACTTGGGAAAATACTACTCCAGGATGTAATGTTGCCACGTATTTGCTTGGGGTGGAGGGATCCAGGTTCCTTTCATGCGGGCACACCCCCCTTCAAGTCTCCATTCAGAGTGACACCCATAACATCCTATAAGCCACATCCCTGTTCTGCAAGCTCTGGAATACATCCAAGCCTACTGGGATGGTGGTTCTTATTGACTATAGAGGGGAAATATATCATTCTTGCTGTCTCAAGGGGAAGGAGTTATCTAACAGTTGGGACATGGCACAGCCATTGGATGGTTCTTTAGTTATTTGAATGATAATGGTGTGGTAATGATAGCATCTAACACACGTTACGCACTTATGTTATACCAGATCCCGTTCTAAGAGCTCTCAGTATATTATGTCCTTTACTTCTCACAACAACTTTAAGAAATAGATAGGACTACTATTCCAATTATATAGACAAGTCAACTGAGACTCGGGGACTTTAAACAGCATTTCCAGGGTCACACAGCCAATAAGTTGTAGAATTCAGATTTGAAACCAAATCTGTCTGACATAAAAGTTAACATTCTCAACCACCATGCAATACTTCCTCTATGACATTTCTCTTCTGAAATATGAGGGAGTGATTAAAATAAATGTGGAAATGAAGGATATACAGTTATATATACAATAAAATTCCAATTAGTAATTTAAAAAGAAAGAAAAGGAACTCCTAAAGCATAGAGAAAAGAACCAAGGAGACACACCCATGGGTTAGCAGTGGTTGCATTTGAGTAAGAGAGTGCTGGGGATGATTTTTTTCTTTTCCTCCATTTTTTTCCTACTTTTTAACATTTTATAAACTTCCTTTAATGAGCATGTATTACTTTTTAAATTAAATTTTAATGATATATCGTATTTAACTCAATATGTTCAAAATATCATTTCAACGTAATCATACACAAATTTAAGATATTTTACATTCTTTTCATATGTAAAATCAGTGTATATTTTGTACTTACAACATATTTCAATTCTAGTCACACTTTATTTTATTTCTTTTATAATACAGAAGACCCCATTCTTTGTAATGGTCCCAGCATTACATGGCAGAACAGAGGCTTATTGGAGTACCCAACTAATCAGTAGCACTGCCTCTTAGGTAGCTATTGCTGAGCAGTCAAAGGGGGTAATCAGCAGGCGGCAGCTGTGGCCCCAGCACCTGTACCCTCATGGGGCAAAGGAGCAGAAGTGGGTCAATAACTCTGCTGTCTCACTATCTCCCCTTTTCCTCCAGGTGCTTACACTCCAGAGCCCCTCAGCAGTTTCCGGTGGGCCCTTCTCTCAACTGGCCTCATGTTCTTTTATCACTTCAGCATCTTGCAGATCCTGGGCCTGGTAAGTTTGGTTCTATCCCCTTCTCTTCCCCTCTGTTTGGAGTTCTCCATAAATCTTGGTAATCCTGGTTGGCGCTGGTGTATCCTTTTGTTTTGAAAATACAAGATGCCAAGAGCTAGGACGTCAGATTGTTGTGTCTGGGTCGCTGATTTATGATCTACAGCCTTGGCCTCTTGAAAGAGTTTTCTGAATCCTCCAGTAATAACTGTTTCTTTCATCAATGAGGAGGCAAGGATGCCTTTCACTTATGGCCACTTGGGTCCGAAATAGTGAGCTGCAGTTGGAATGTGGTTTGCTATGGACCCCACGGGGAGGCAGGACCCTAACCCTCGCTCTGGGCCTGGGTAGGCTTCTGACCTTAGGTCCATTCTGGGCCTACTCCCAGGCCCTGAGCTGTGTGGCCAGTGGAAATGCAGTGTTGGGGGACCCCCGTGGCATTCTGGGGTGTTCAGACCTGGCTGGAGTGAGGATGATGGCTGGCCTTAGTAGTTGAGTTATCCAGAGCCCAAGATTGCTGAGTGCATGGGTGTCTAATGGTGGCAAAGTGAATAGGAAGAGCTCAGGGCTGGGACTGGAAGTCAGGAGACCCAAGTTCAAGTCCTGGCTCTTTCACTGTTCTGGGTGAGTCACCTTATCCTCGAGGGCAGAGAGCACTCCACCCATCTGCGACATGGTACAAAACTGCCAACCTCCCCGATAGGTGGTGACGACTTGTCTTTAATGTGAATGGGCTTGAAAGGCTTTGGAAGGCAAGTGGCATGGCCATCCTCAGGGCAGGAGTGGCATGTCTGGTTTTGTGTGCGAGCGGCATTGATGTAGCATCAGTTAGCCATGTGGAGCCTTGCGGGACCTTGCAGGCCTAGGGCATGTAAGTGATGTCACCAGTGCCTTTGCAGAAGCAGTCACCTTCTCTTCCCCACCCTGGCATATTGTTCTGCTCTGGTTTACCTTGAGGGGTGGTTTGAGGTCTTTGCCAAAGGCATGCCTGCTTTCTACACAATAGGGATGAAGCAGTATGACTTTCACACCTTTATTCTTATTGCGCTCTACTGGGTCTCCTTGATTCCAGAGGAGTCAGTGTCCTCATGTCACCATGCATACTATGCTCAGTCCTACCTCTGGGCCTGGCTCAGGTCCCACCTACAAGGAAGGCTCTGCTTGTTCCATTCCTCACTGTGTCTCCCCGTCCATCCTTCATGAGTCGTTTCAGGTGCTACTTCCCTCATGAAATCTTTCCTAAGGACTCAGCCCCCATTCTGCACACTCTTTATGTCTCCTGGTGGGGAAAACCCAGTGAGCACCATCTGGTCTGAGGTCAGATGTGGTAGATTGATCACCCCAACTTGATTGGTTGCCAGTTATGTGGAGGCAGGGACCATGCTGTTGACAGCTCTTTTCTCCCATAACACCTCTACGGTGACTAGGCACATAGTAGATGCTTAGAAATAGCAACGGGCTCTGGGCCCAACCCACAAAACCAGCTTTTCTACTAGACAGCCTCCCCGATTACCTGTAGCAGGCTCTAGCCTTGACTCATAAAACCTAGGGGAGAGAAATCCTGTTATGAACAGGTAGGGATTTGTCAATCCCTACTTGTCTAGTCCCCCATTAGGTAGAGATGGCTGAACTGGCAGAGCCAGAGAAAGCCTAAGGATGGTGAACGCTCACTCTACCTCCCTTGTCCCTGCAGGTCACCGAAGTGAATTTGAACAACATGCTGTGTCCGGCCATCTCAGACCCATTCTACGGCCCCTGGTATCGCATCTGGGCCTCGGGACACCAGACTCTCATGACCATGACCCACGGGAAGCTGGTCATCCTGTTCTCATACATGGTTGGGCCCTTGTGTAAATATCTGCTGGATTTGCTCCGGCTTCCAGCCAAGAAAATAGACTGAAGGTGCTTGGGTTTTTTTGGTGTTTTTTGTTTTGTTTGTTTTTTGTTTTGTTTTTTTGTTTTTTTTGTCTCCCTGAGGAAGTAAGTCCTGACGTGACTTGGAGAATTCCCAGTTCTTAATGAAATCATGGGAGAGGGCAGTAGAGGGTATTTCTTTATTTCCTTTTCTCTGTCCCTTTCCACAACTCTTCCTTCCCCAGCTCTTCCTCCCAGGACATTTCCTGGAGCCTGGGGTGTAGTGCTGAGGGCTGAATTTTTCCTCTTCCACTTTGCTCTTTCTCCCTGCTCCCAGTGGCCTTACATGGGGAGACAGTAGTCGGTAGGTTTCACTCTGCTTGTTGGGGCTTTAACAAACAGCTAATTGAGGAGAAAGGGAACAACAAGCAGTAGTTCTTTTGGCATCAAAGTGATGAGACTGGTTGTATTTCATTCCTCCACTGCCAGGGACCTCCAGACTTATGCTGGGGTCCCCCTTTTGTCTCCAGCATAGCCCCACTTTAAGGGGCTGAGGCCTTGTTTCTATACCAGCGGCAAGTGAAGAGCCAAGGGATTTCCCAGTTCATAGCCAAAATAGAACTGGTTAGATTCTTCCCACTGGTGTCTCATGACTCAAAGCAAGCAGCCAACCAGCCACTCCTTCCCAGAGGCTGCCTGCAATGGGAGGTGGGGCACTACTCGGCCCAAGATTCCATTGAGGGGCACAGAGAGCTGCTGCAATGGCAAATTGAAAGTGAACAAGGTTAAAATGTCCACAACTAATACTAGGCTACATTCTGCCTGTGAGAGCTAAGAACGGACTCATATCCCAATCAGAAGTAAGCACAGAAATGAATGAACAGAAGTGGTAACTTGAGAAAACAGTGATTTGAATCATATGCTCCATTTTAGGTTAATGTTGCTACTAGATGCCATTTTAATCTTGAGTACTCCTTAAATGTTCTCTCTTTTTTAAAGGCAGCTTCAGAGAAGGATGAGCTAGAGGGTTTTTTTTTTTTAATTTCTTTTGAGTTTTTCTTCATTTGTTTGCTCATTGATTTTTGGATGTTTGAGTTTGGAGAATCCTTACATCAGGGCCTGTCTCGGGAGGGGCTCTTGTTGATTTCATGGTTTTACAGGATATGTCAACATCTTGGGTTTGGGAAGATACAGGTCCTGCTGGCATTGTTTCCCTACGGCCAGATGTCACTGCTGCCAGACTCAGTGCTGAATTTAGTGTGGGGGGCACCACATGCTCCTTACCCCATCCACTCCCAAAGCCCATGTCCTGGGAGGAATCAGGTCCCCATGGGTGGAGATGCAAGTGTTCCCAAAGGAAAACCTTTTGTTGAAAGACTTGAGCTCAGTCATGCATGGATCTCAAGAAGGGAGGCAGTGGATGGGCTTTTTCTGACTTCTTGTTAGCTGGTACTAAGAACAGAGTTGCTTAAGAACAGAAAAGATGGTTGGTTCAATGACTTCCTCTGGTGGGCCTCCCCTCCCCTCTCCCACTCGAGGCAATCCAGTTGCCCTGGGCCAGTTCCAGTATTTCAGGTGGTACTGTGTGAGACGTAGATTGAGCTTTAGTGACTTTGTGATCATGCTTTTAGCAAACGGACCTATAAGAAGCAGCACAATGTAGGAGTCTCTGAGCAAGGTGATGCCCAGGGAACCGACCATGGAACCGCCCTTTTGCAGAGGCCTGCTGCCATTGAGACTGTCAATCTCTGGGATATGGGGGAACAGGAGGGAGAACACTGACTGCTCTTATTCCCCATGAGCTTCTCGTGATGCTTCACCTTCATTTTCTGCTATTTTTGAGTAATTGGCCAAGTTTTTCTTAATGCCTCTTGCCCTAGGGTTGTCCCCCAGAAGGGGCACCCTCTGAGTGGCTGTATTTGCTCTGCCCACCGTCAAATTGCTGCATGTAGGACAGACTGACAAGAAAATTTGTAAGGCCTCAGTGCCCTGCCTCCTCTTCACAAAAGGAAAGGTTGGAAGGAGGTCATGGGTGGAGCCCCTGGGGGCCTGTCCTGTCCCTACCACAACATGGAGTCTCTGTAGGCAGATGCTCTGTGCCTCAGCTGGGGGCCAGCAGCCTGGGTGGGGCAGACGCTCAGCTTCGGAATGCCACAGTGGCATAGTGACTCTGCAGGCGCTCTCTTTCTCCCTGTCTGTGTGGCATGGCACAAGTTGCCGGTCAGCCGGAGCTTTCCCTGCATTGGCATGCCTCTAAAAGCTTGACTTTGCCCTGGCTACAGCTCAGTGTCCCATTCAAGCTGGCATTTTCTGCTGCTTGGAAGGAAAAAAGAAAGTGAAAGCCATGCGCCTTGCCTAGCCAGGCCAGAGACAGATACACCTGTCAGGGGAAGGGGGAAATGAAAGGAAGGGGAGATGCAGAGCTTCTGGGGTCTAGGTTGGCTCAGAACCATGTACATGGAAGAGACAGAGAGTGAGCCTATTCCAGAGGCTCCACAGGGGTCATGGCCTGTATTTGAGGTTTTAGGGAGCAGCGTGCATCTGAATTGGTCTGTACCTCTCTGTTACCTTGGGCCAAGCCTTGGGCCAGAACTGTGGTAGCTTGCCTTGGAGGGCTGTGCCTGTACCAGCAGGCCTGGGCTTTCCAAGTCCTCCCCAGGGCTTTCCTGTCAGTGCCAAGGAGGTTCCCCAACCGCCCTGGCCAAGTTTCCACGTGCCATTTGCCAGCGTGTGTGGGTGTTTAGTGTGTGTCCCAGAGAATGTTTGTAGAAGTGGACAGTTTCCTTGAAAACAGCCCCGGGAAGGGAAAGGAATGCTCCCTCAAGCCCCCACATAGTCTTGGCCAAGGATGTGGGCCAGTGAGAATGGTCTATTCAGCTGCCCAACTTATGCCAGCAGCTCAGAGTAGCAGAAAGATGGTCATGCCTGCTTGCAGTCTCAGTATTTGATTTTGTACGCCAAAGATGATCTGGCTCATCTTCTTCCTGGAGGCCCAGTGACATACACCTCTGAGGAAGGCATGGACGCTGTCTCCCCAAGGCACTATTTTCTCTCCTTGGACTTTTCAGCATTTGCAGAAGCTGCTTGCATGGTGGTTGGGATAAGTGGGGCTGTCGATGCACTTTACTGTCTAGTACCTCAAGTCTAGCCATCAGATCATCCCTTTTGCTGCAGCCTCGGCCAGGGCTTTGCTATTTGTGTTCATTGATAATCCAGTGTTTTGGGGGAATGCCCACAACTCCCCACAGAAAACAAGTTGTCAGCAGGTCTCCATGCACTGGTGTTGGGGCTGGGCAGCGCCCCAGGAGTGAGCCAGGTGGCTAGGGGTGGTAGAAGGCCCTTCCTCCTGTTCCCTCGGCCAAAATGACTGCCCTAGACCTGTAGATGTTGGTACAGAATCATCTGTCCTCTTTGGAAGAATGAAGGGGAGGTGTGCGAGGAGACAAGAAGGGGTGACCCCGCAGGATAAGACACAGGGGTGGTGTTGCTTTTGGTCAGCCCGGAGCAGGCATAAGGGAGGAGTTCCTGCAGGCCCTCAAGTACTCTTTGGCAAGGCTCCAGATTGGGAAGGGGCCTCCCTGCTGCATACCCAGCCCTGCCCTGCCCTCTGGGAGGTGGTAGAGTCCCTGACAAAGAGTGAGCAGTGAGTCTTCCTCTTTTGTATATAGACGGAGCCAATCTGTGCTCAGGAAAAGGTAGTCGCTTGTTGCTCTTGTCTGTGACAATTTTGTACAGTGGTTTGCTACTCGGTGGCATAAAACAAAAGTCATTTCAAGCAAAGCTGTTTTGGAAACTTGCTTTCTTTCAGTGTCAGTTTTGTATTATATTTTAAAGAATTCTTCATTTATATTGGTGTTATTGTGGTGGAGAGGATAATGTAGTCTGATCTGTAATTAGTTCTGCCAGGAAATTGGCAAATGCCTCTGTCCCTCTTACCCCTACTCCCATTCCCAAGGCAGGATGGCTATACACTGGGCAGAACCCCTCCCCATTAGTGGCTCCCTTTAAGACCAGTCTTTGTAATCCCCCTAAACAGCAGCAGGGTGAGTATTTTTTCCAAGCTGGATCTTGAGTGCTCTGTGCCTCCACCAGTTTGCTCACACTTGGGGCATTTTGTAATGTGTTTTCCCTGTTTTCTAAAACTTTTTGATTGTACCAAAATGGTTTCTGCAGTCACCTTTGGAAATAAGTGGTCATTAATTTGTGAACTTAGCATTCTGAATTTTAGTCTCAGATGTTTCTGTTGTTGAAGATTCCTGAATGAATAGGAACCTTCACCATGGGACTTACCTGTTACAATGTTTTCTTCATTTACTGTTATTAAAAAAAAAAGTTATGAGAACCCAGGAGTCTTGGCCTTGCTTCCCAGAACCCTCTCAGAAGGCCCTCTGCTTTAAAGAGTAGACAAAGGGGCCGTTGGCTCCCCCACGCCGTGGAGAGGACCACCAACAGTTGGCTGGTGCTCTCAGCACAGCTCTGCCCTGAGAGCTGTGTGGCTGGACGTGTGGCCTTGAATTCTCATGTGCTGCCTGCTTCTGCCAGGGCTGCCAGGGACCCAGTGGGCCTTTTTCTCTTGGCACGGATTGTCTGCTGGGGATATCTGCTGAGCTCGCTGGGCCCACAGTGCGTGGGGCTAGGCTGGATTGCCTGAGCTAGGGAAGGCAACTTTGAAACCAAACGTATTCAGGCCCACTTGTCTCAAGTTCCTGGAGGACCAGCTGTGTGCCAGCACTGTTGACTCAGGCCTATGCCCAGGACAGATCAGACCATGCTATGGGGAGGAATGAACAAGATAACCCTGCACTTTGGGGACAGTCAGACCTGCCTTTCCAAGGCTACCCACTGAGCAGGCCACCGTGACCGTAATTAGCCTGGCCTGCCTTTATACCAGACAGAGGCGCTACTTGGTGTTTTGTTGATGCTGCGGCTTCTAGAAGGGCTACAGCTAGCCAGAGTGGCCCCAGTGCTGGTAGATCTCCTCATTGGCCAGTAGTTGGGCACCCAGGCAATCAATGAGGCAGGGCGCTGAGATCCTGGGCCACAAATCCACCAGCTAGAGCAAGTCATTTGTTCTCCTGCCGCCACAGGTTTTCCATCTGCAAAGCGATAGCTACAGCCGTGTGCCAGGTACAATGCTAAATCTTTCCACACACAGTACCTCCTGCGATCCCCACAAAAGCACAGTGAGCTGACTGGTAATGCTGTCTCCACCTGACAGGCAGAAACTGAGAACATTGATGCTCAGAGCTAATAAGTGGAGGAGCTGGAATGTGAAGCCAGTTGTTAAACTCCAAAGCCTATGTGCTTTACACTCACCCCCAGACTCCATGGCCTATCTGGGCTGCTGAGGTTACTGGGCAGACCTTGCCCAGGGCCCCCAGCCCTGAGAGAAATGGGAGGAGAGCTGGGCAGTGAGGTGGAAGGCAAGAGAGGAAGGTGAGATCTATGGCTGATGACACAGAGGAGTCAAGTGCATGTTATTTTCTGCTGCCAGCACGCCCGACACTGGCAAGCTTCAGAGCAGAGCTGAAAGGTGTAGGAGTCAGGGGGTGGGGATGCAAGGGGCCAGGCTAGATCTGGTCCAGGGGGAAGGATGGCAAGCGGATGCTGGAGGAAGGCGAGGAAAGTTGGGCCCGTCTCCTTTTTCAAGAAGAGCTAAATACCAATGACAGGCTATGGCTTCTGCCTTTGCCTCTGCTACAGTCGGGTCTCCCTACTGCAGGCAACGATCTTTCAAATGCAAATCTTTTTTTTTTTTTAATTTTATTTTATTAAATTTATTGGGGTGACAATTGTTAGTAAAATTACATAGATTTCAGGTGTACAATTCTGTATTACATCATCTATAAATCCCATTGTGTGAACAGAAACTCATAGACACAGACAATAGTTTAGTGGTTGTCAAATGCAAATCTGACTGCATCATTTCCCTGGGCTCTATGAACATCTAGGCTTCATCTCCTCACCCCCAAACCCCCAAGAACCATACACGGGGAGAGACCCTTTGCTCCAGGTGTATCGGACTCCATTTTATCATGCCATGAACTTTCTCTCCATTTCCTGCTACTTTGCCTTTCTCTTTGTGCTGTTTTCTCAGCTCCCCACTCTCCCTTCCTGTCCAAAGGCCTCAGCTCAAGTATCAGCTCCTGTGCGCAGTCTTCCCTGAGCCCCAGTTGCCTTAGGTTCCTCTTCACTTGGCTCCCAGAGCACCCGGTGCTCATTCCTGGGCCACCATTTGCCCCCTATTGTGTAATCCCTTAAGGTGTTCCCTCTGTAGACACTGAGATCCTTGAGGGCAAGGTGGGGTCTGGTCCATCCTCCAGCCCCTGGCACAGAACCTGCTTCATAGAAGGTGCTCAGTGAACAATGATCTGATCTTGGAGTGCTGAGAAATGGCGGGAGGCACCACTGTTGCCTGAGGGAGAATCCTTGGCCACATAGGTAGCTATCATCCATGCCGTGAGTTCTGAGTGGGCAGTGTGCCTTTGTTTGTGTAGGTACCTCCAGCTCCAGCCTCTGGGTCTCTCTGCTGAGGGGCCCATCCTACTTCTTTGCAGGACTCTCTATAGTTGGGATCCTGGATGAGGAGGCGGTGATGGGAGGGAAGAGAAGTGAGACAATGTGTTTCCCCTGACTCTTCCCCAGACCTCTGGGCAGGGGGTGAGCAAGGCATCCATCTGCTTTTCGAAATCCTTGCCTCATCCCAACCAGGTTCATCCCCACCAGGGTCACCCCTCCATTCCTCAGGGCACACAGATTTAGTGTTGGCATGGTAAAAGCCCCACTAGCCCATGAATGAATCGCATACCCCTTGAAGCGATAGGAAGCAGTTTGGGATGGTATGACCTGATCCCCCAGTGAGTCTTTCCCTTGTCCTGGTTTGCCAAGTCCAGTGGAGGAACAGAGATACACAGGTGTCAGTCTGACAAATGCAATGGCTTTTTCAAAGGATATGTGGTTTGCTAACCTTGGCAACAGGTAAGGCTGTCCTAGTCCAAAGTCAAGGACTTTGTTACTGCCTGTACTTGCCCTTCTCCCAGTCAGCATTTGCCCAGCATCTAGAATGTACATCTGAAATGTCTGAGCTGCTTGGCAAAAGGTCTTAAGTATCTCCCAGGGAAGCAGTAGGGACGGCTGCTCCTGTTGTTCATGGATAGCCCAAAGGGCTTCATCCTCCACAGCTGACTTCCTAACTTCTGTGCAGCTCCTCCTGTATCTCAGCCAGCCAGTAGCCTCAGTGTCTCCTAACGAGGCAGGTCTTAGCAAGGAGGGTGGATCCTTCCTTGACATGTCTCTGATAGGTGACAGGGCCCATAGCATAGCCGCATACGGTATTCTCCTTTCCAACAAACCCCGGCCCAGCTGCACCTCTGTTCCAACCACCAGTTCATCCTGGTCTCTTCTGCCTCTCTCCTCCCCATCAAAGGGGCCTGCAGAGGTGCTGCCTGCTTTTTCTGTCCCTTCAGCTGCCCCTTCCCCTTCCCTAGTTGCCAGGGGCACCAATCTCTTTGCTATTACCTTTTGAGAAAGACCCTGGGTTTTCTGGAATGTTGGAGCTGACAAGATACTGCTAATACAGGGGCTCATAAATTTACCTGCATATTAGAATCACCTGGGGAGCTTTAAAAACAGTTTCAGTGTCTAGGCCTCACCCAAGCTCATAATGCAAAGAAAACCTTGTTTTTTGTTTTTACTTTAAGTTTCCAGGTTGTGAATCATCTCTTTGACCTGACCATCTACACCAGTGCCTTTTTTCAATGAACATTTTAAGACATAACAAAAGGTACAAAGAGTAATATCTAAATCCAGCTTAAGAAAAAGAATATTACCAATACAGTTGAAGCCCCCTTATTTCACAGGTTTGGAAATTGTTCCCGGGAGCTTCAGGGAGCCTGGGGAAGTGCCTTAGGCACCACTTGGGATGAGGGGTGGGTGGAGGCGGTGTGGCTGGGGTTCTGGCCTTTACCCTTGCTTCACCCAAAACAAAACCAATTTTATTCTGTTTTGTACATTGAAGGTGTGTTAAATAATTTCCTTGGGAAAAGGGTTTAAAAGCCACTTCTATACAACCTTACCAGTTCTGTCTCCACCTTCTCCTAGCTAGTAGTTGTGGTGTAGTAATTGGAAAAGCATGGCAGTAGGACTGCAGATGAGGCCTGCAGTCCCAGTTCTCTGTTCCTTGCTGAAGTCCTCGGTGCCCTTGGCCAAGTCATAGCCCTCTGAACGCCAGGGCAGCCGTGAGACATCCGGTCAGATAAATGGGTATGACAGGGCTTCGTGAGCCATAGAGTCCTAAGGGAATCCTATTTCTAGGCAGTGTGGTTACTGTGTTTGTTCTGAGAGCCCAGAGGTTAGTTGGAGTTTTAAACTACACTTACCCACTGTGCCTTAATGTGCCCTGTGTGGTTGGAATCTGTGGGGTGTGGAGGATAGGTCATACCTCACTTTTAAGGATTTTTTTCTGTATTTCATTGACTCTAACACTTTTTTTTAACATCTCTAAATTTGGGATGCATCATACAAGCAATGACATAGTTTAATCAGCAACTTATTTTTCTTTTTCCCAGGTACATAAAGTAGTGGACATTGTACAGTCTGAGGCATCTTAGAGTCACTGAAATGCTATAATTGTTAACTTTGTTTCCTCCTCCTTTTCCCTATGAGAGTCACCCACCTGGTACAGAAAACCCCTTTGGAAAAACTTATAAACAAACTTTTAGTATATAGCTTCATTTTAATACTCCATCCTCTTTCTTCCCTGCCAGCATCTACCCGGGCCAGGCAAACTTTCTGCTTCCTGATCAGAGGGGGGCCCACTTTGTTGAATTGTGTCTTGGGACAGATAGTTTGTGGAACATGGGAGGAAGGAGGCAGAGTGCACCTGCATATGGAAGCCCACCATGCCATCTACAATGGAGGGAGGCAAGGAAGGAGGAAACCAGAAAGAGGGTTGGGGAGGGAGCCAGACAAGCCAGGCCAGCCATCTCCAACAGCTCTGGTTTCTTTATTTCCAAGCCACAGCCTGGCCAGACATTTCAGCCTGCTTCCCCAGAGAACTCCCAGGGCTAGTCATTGCCAGAGGTGAGCTGGCAAGGGAGCAGGGGAAGGGAGCCCAGCCTGACCTGAACTCCTTGGGTTGACATGAGTGGCTGTCTGGCCCACACAGGAAGACAATGATTTCCTCGCCTCTTCCAACAAGGTGAAAGGGGGTTAGGTAGTGGGCCTTTTAAGGAAAAGCAGCACCTTGGCCTATGGTAGCCTAAGCCATGGACATTCACCGCAGCTGGAAATTACTACCGACCTTCCCTCAGTCCTGGCAGCCACTCTGATTAAGCTTGGCCCTTGTAGCCTTTAGGCCAAGTTCTTCCAGAAGGGGAAAGAGTATCTACAGAGAGATCCAGGAATACTTGGGCACAGGAAGCAGTTTTTGGACATTCTCCAACCCCCCACCCCAGATTTTAGCAAGCCATGATCAGGCTGGATTACAGCTGCCCTCATGTAACTGGATTAAAGTGTTGGTCTACTTAGGCCCCTCCTGCAGTGTCCTCCTTCAAAGCTGTTGAGGCCGATTAGGGGGTTATTTCTGAGCCCTAGTTGTGTACCCAGAAGCCTGGGGGCAGTCCTCCTGTGACGAGAAAGACAGTAACTCAGGCTGGACAGCCAAGGGCAAAGTCTGTTGCCCTGGGAGTGGTGCTGTCAGATCTAATGTGTCCTTAAGAAAGAAAGAGTCAAATACTGACATGTTTATGTCTCTGAATTTTGAACTTCAAAAAGCAAACCAACCAATCAGTTTTCAGGTAAAGACCTTGTCCTATGTCTTTGCCATCTCCAACCCTACAGAGATGGTGGATGCTCAAAATGAAGTCTTCAGTGACAGTCACTAGCCTCCACTGAGTAGATTCTGTGCATTTGAAGGTGATTGTTTATTAACCTCCCTGAGCCTCAGTTTGCTCATCTATAAAGTGACAATAATAATAGCACCTACTTCATAGAGCTAGTGTGAGGGTTGAGTACATAAGGCACTTGGTATAGTGCTTGGCACATTGTAAGCACTGTTGACATAAATGTTAGATGCCACCACTACTGCCATTACAACTGCCACTGCCACCATCATCCTCATCCTATCAAGACCGTAGAGTGAATGATAGAAAGCTCAGTCTCTGGAGCCTGACAAACTTGGTTTGAATCGTGGCTCTACCACTTTGTAGCTAGGTGGCCTTTGATAACTGACAACCTCTTTGAACTTGATTCTTATTATATAAAATAGGAAATTCATAATGCTGTTGAAAAGTGTATAACATGGTACTTAACTTACATATGCACTCAGTAAATGTTTCAATTATAATTATTAAAAAGGTGTGATCAAGATCAGTGGTTGCCAAGGCTGGGGGTAGGGAGGGGTGAATAGGTAGAGCACAGATCATTTTTAGGGCAGTGAAACTACTCTGTATGATACTATAACAATAAGTACATTTCATTATACATTTGTCAAAATCCTTAGAATGTACAATATCAAGAATGGGCTCTAATATAAGCCATGGATGTTGGGTGACAATGATGTATCAATGTAGGTCAATCAATTATAACAAATATACCCCTGTGATGTGGGATGTTGATAGTAGTGGAGGCTGTTTGGGAGACACAGGGTGGGAAGACAGGGAATATACATAAACTGTACGTTCTGCTCAACTTTGCTGTGAATCTAAAACTGCTCTAAAATCAGTCTTTAAATTTAAAAGGAACAGAAAGAAGTAAAGCAAAAGGTGATTAAACTAGGCTGTTATAAATTTAGGAAGTTAATTACAATCCCCATGGTAACCACTAAGAAAATAAATAAAAGATACAGGAAAGGAAATAAAAAGAACTCAAAATGGTGCATTAGAAAAAAAAAATCCAGCAAACACAAAAGAAGGCAGTATTGGAGGAATTGAGGAACAAAACAGATGACATAGGAAACGAATATCACAATGGCAGAAAAACATCCTTCTTTATCAGTAACACTTTAAATGCAAATGGGTTAAACTCACGAATTAAACGACAGATACTCACAAAATGAGTTTTAAAAAGGCATGATTTAACTATATGCTGCTTACAAGAGACTCAATTTAGGCACAACACAACAAACAGGTTGAAAGTGAAAGGATGTGAGGAGATAGTCAATGGAAATAGTAACCAAAAGAGAGCTGAGGTGGCTAAAAAAAATACCAGGCAAAATGGATTTTAAGTGGAAAAATTATTATAGGAGACAAAGAAGGGCATATTTATTGATAAAATGATCAATTTATCCAGAAGATATAACAATTATAAACATACATATATAAACATACACAGCTCAAAAAAATAAGAAGGAAACACAGACAAATTGAAGGGAGATATAGACAGTTCTACCATAATAGGTGTGGAGACTTGTATATCCCACTTGAAATAATGGATAGAACATTTAGACAGTAGATCAACAAGGAATGGAAGACTTGAACAACACTATAAACTAATTAGACCTAAAAGACATAGACAGAATACTATATCCAACAAGAGCAGAGCACACATTCCTCTCAAGTGTGCATGGAACATTCTCCAGCATAGACCATATGTTAGACCATAAAACAATTCTCAGTAAGTTTTAAAAGATTCAGACCATATAAAAGTCTTCTCTGACCAAATGGAATGAAGGTAGAACTCAATAACAGAAGGAAAACTGAAAAAAAAAATAAAAGAAAAAAATTAAATATGTGAAAATTAAAGAACATGTTCTTAAACAACAAATGGGTTAAAGAAGAAAGCACTAGGGAAATTAGAAAATGCTTTGAGATGAATTAAAATGAAAATGTGATATACCAAAACGTCTGAGATACGTGAAAACAGTGTTCAAAGTTAAACTTATAGCTGTAAACACCTACATTAAAAAGGAAGCTCTGAATTCAACATCATAACTTTACACCTTGAGGAACTAGAAAAAGAAGAGCAAACTAAACCTCAAGCCAATAGAAGGAAGGAAACAATAAAGATTAGAGCAAAGAAAAATGAAAAGTTGGTTCTTTAAAAAGATCAACAAAATTGAAAGATCCTTAGACTCTTTAAGAAAAAAGAAGACACAAATAACTAAAATTGGAAATGAAAGCAGGGATGTTACCACCAACCTTAAAAATTAAAAGGATTACAAGAGAATAGTATAAGCAGTTGTATGCCAACAAATTAGATAGTCTTAATTAAATGGACAAGTTCCTAGAAACACACAAATTACCAAAACTGACTCTAGATAATAGAAAATCTGAACAGACTTATAACAAGTAAAGAGATTGAATCAGTAATCAAAAACCTCCCAACTAAGAAAAAACCAGGCTTCATTGGTGAATTCTACTAAATATGTAAAGATTTAACACTAGTCCTATTCAAACTCTTCTAAAAATTATAAGAGGCAGGAACACCTCCTAACACATTCTATAAAGCCGACAGTACCCTGATACCAAAGCCAGACTAAGGTGCCACAAGGTAAAAACACTGACCAGTATCCTTTATGAATACAGACACAAAAATCCTCAGTGAAATACCAGGATGCTGAATCAAACAGTACATTAAAAGGATTATATGACCAAGTGGGATTTATCTCAGAAATGTTAGGGTGATTCAACATAAGAAAATCACCAATGCAGTATATACACCACATTAATAGAAAAAAAGGGGGAAATGAGCCTTTCAATAGACACCGAAAAAACATTTGACAAAAGTCAACACCCTTTTCATGAGGAAAACAGTAATAGAAGTCAAGTTCCTTAACATGGTAAAGACCACATATATATATAAAATGCACAGCTAACATCATACTCAATGGTGAAAGACTGTAAGTTTTCCCCCTGAGATCAGAAACAAGACAAGGATGTCTGCTGTCACGTCTGCTATTCAACATTGGAAGTCCTTGCCAGAGCAGTTAGGCAAGAGAAAGAAATAAAAGGCATCCAAATTGGGAATGAAGAAGTAAAACTGTATTTGCAGATGATATGATTTACACACACACACACACACACACACACATACACACACACACACACACACACACACACACACACGGTGCCCAAAAAATGTATGCACTTTTTAAGAAAGGAAAAAACTGAATTAAAATTGTAATAATATATACCGATAACTAAAGATGAATACAAGTCGTGTACACACACACACACACACACAAACTACTACAGCTAATAAAGTTGTAGGGTATGAGATCAACACATAAAAATAAGTTGTGTTTCTACATACCTGTAATGAGTACTCTGAAAAGGAAGTTAAGAAAACAATTCCATTTAGAATAGCATCCAAAAGAATAAAATACCTAGAAATAAATTTAGCCTGGGAGGTAAAAAGGCTTATACACTGAAAACTAAAAAATATTTCTGAAAGAAATTAAAATCTTAAATAAGTGTAAAGGCATTTCGTGCTCATTGTTAGGAAGACTTAATATTGTTACGATGGCAATACAGTCATGTGCTGCATAACGCCTTTTTGGTCAATGACGGACTGCATATATGATAGTGGTATACCATTTAGCCTCGGTGTGTAGTAGGTCATAGCACCTAGATTTGTGTAAGTGTACTCTGTGATGTTCAAATAATGATGAAATGGTCTAACGATGTGTTTCTCAGACTGTATCCCTCTTGTTAAGTGGCACATGACTGTATTCCCTAAAGCGATCTATGGATTCAATGCAATCTCTATTAAAATTCCAATGGTATTATTTCACAGAAGTGGGAAAGTCAGTCATCAAATTTGTAAGGAATCTCAAGTATCCTTGAATAGCCCAAACAATAGTGAAAAAGAAAAGCAAGGCAGGGGGACTCGCACTTCCCAATTTCAAAACTTAACTACAAAGCTAGAGTAATCAAAACAGTGTGGTACTGGCAAAGGAAGAGAAATATGGAGCGATGAAATAGAATTCAGAGTCCAGAAATAAACCTAAACCTCTATGGTCAATTGAATGTCAACAAGGGTACCAAGATCATTCAGTGGGGGAAAGGATAGTTTTTTTCAATAAATGATATTGGGACAACTGAATAACCACATTCAAAAAAGTGAAGTTGGATTCCAACCTCACAGCGCATATAAAAATTAAAATAGATCAACAACCTTAATATAAGGTCTAAAACTATTAGAAGAAAACATAGGGGTAAATCTTCATGATCTAGGACTTGGCAATGGATTCTTAGATTTGACACCAAAAACATGAGCAACAAAAGAAAAATAGATAAATTGGACTTCATATAAATTAAATACTTTTGTCCATCAGAGAACATTATCCAGGATGTGAAAAAGACAAACTACAGAATGGGAGAAAATATTTTCAAGTCATTTACCTGATGAGGTTTTAATATCCTGAATATATAAAAACTCTTACAACTCAACAGCAAAAAGACAAACAACCCATTTAAAAACCAGGCAAAGGACTCGAATAGACATTTCTCTGAATAACCAATAAACACATAAGGTATTCAACATCACTGGTCATTAAGGAAATGCAATTCAAAGACCCAATGAGATTCTATTTCATACCCACTAAGATGACTATAATAAAAAAGACAGTTAAGAACAAGTATTGGTGAGGATGCGGAGAAATTGGAAACTTCATACATTACTGGTAAGAATGTAAAATGGTAGAGCCACTGTGGAAACAGGTTTATGGTTCATTAAAAAGTAAAACAATTAATATGAATTACCATATGACCCAGTAATTCCATGTGTACATATATACCTAAGAGAAATTAAAACATATATCCACACAGAAACTTAGACACATATGTTTATAGCAGCATTATTCATAAGAGCCAAATTGTTGAAACAGCCCAATCAATGTCCATCAATGGAGGAATGGATAAACAAATGGTGGTATACACATACAGTGAAATATTACTCAGCCATAAAAAGGAACGAAGTACTAAAACATGTTACAACTTGGATGAACGTTGAAAACACTGTGCTAAGTGAAAGAGGCCAGTGACAAAAGATCACATATCATAAGACTCCATTTGTATAATATATCCAGATTAAGCAAATTCGGAGAGACAGAAAGAGGTTACTTAAGGGATGGACGAGGGCAAAATGGGGAGTGACCTCTTCATGGGGATGGGGTGTTTTTATGGAGTGATGAAAAAGTTTTAAAACTAGAGAGAGCCAGTGGCTGCACAACATTGTGAATACATCAAACACCACTGAAATGTACACTTTAAAGTGGTTAATTGTATGTTATGTGAATTTCACCTCAATAAAAGAAGTTGGAGAAAAAAAGTAGGTGAAAAGAAAGGAGTTTCTTTTTAATTTTTAAGTGCCCTGTGCACCCTGCTTGCAGGATTCACATGTAACCCTTCCCTGGTACAAAGGGTGCCGCCTGCCCTGACTATTAACAAGTTCTATTTTGACCTTCTTTAAGGCCACAGATTCTTCTAGAGTGGCACAAACCCAAATGGGGGCTAGTTAGGCCCATCTACCCCACAGGAACAATCTCATCCTGATTGAATTACCAGAGTAACACCGTGTTCCCATTTTCAATTCTGTCATTCATGAGTACCATGGACCACATATACTAGGCAAGATAAACAAGAACCAAATCACCAAGGGGCAAGGCCTCATATACAGAGGTCACTATGGCTGCACACCACTGTCCTGGACCACAGTTCTGGGAAAGGGGCCATTACTGAGGCCTATTCCAGCATGGTGGCAATGTCTCCATGCAGAGTTCCTGGAATTCATTTGAATGTTTGAAGTAGAGAAAGTTTAGGGAAATGTTTGCATTACTCACACTAGTACTGTCCTTCAAAAAAGAAGGGGGGTTTCACACTCTTTCCAGTCTAAGACATCCTTTCTACTCTGCCAGGATATGTGGCAGTGGGGAATATGACTGCCTCATCCAGCTGTCTGGCCAACCCCTATTTCTTATGTTGATACACACAAATCCATTTACATATGTTATCACACACAGTAATCTTGGATCAATTCAGAATACCATTTAGATGGAAATGCCAGTTTGATGAAAAGTGACTATAGCAACTCATAGTTTCAAATCTGCCTGGTGTTCCAGCAGTGACTACAACTCTTAGAAGCTTCCTATCAGTTAAAATGTGATTTAAACATTGTATTGTGTACCAGTTGTGTTTCCTGTTTTACACTACCCAATTTTAATGTTGCCTTCCTGCCCTTTTTATGTAGCAGGTGATTCAGAAAGTTACTCTGATTTCCCTCTCTAGGTGGATTACCCTTACTATCCTCTCTCTTCTGAACCATGAATGGAATCTTTTTTTTCCCCTATGGAGTAATTTTTAAGCAGTAGGCATGCTATAAACTTTCTTCTCCTCAGGCCTCAAGGCTGTCTCTCAGAGCAAGGGGTCTAGTCTCTATCTGTGCTATTCTCTCTGTCCTGGTCATGGGAAGAGATTGATGACTTTCAGAGGGCAGCTTCGCAGTAAGAAACACAACTGGCAGTTGCCAAATGCCATTCTGCATGTACATAAATGTTTCTTATACAATCACATAAGTTCTCTCCTAACCACCTTGCACATTCCCTCTAGGTAAGGAGCAAGACAGCCACATTGTGGGACTAGAAACAATCTCCTCCACTCAACAAACCATGGCCATTCCCAGGGTGGAGTGGTTTCTGCTGCTGACATGTTGGAGGCCAAAGAAATGCCCCAACAGGGGCAGCCCCAACTCTGCTCTAACGACACTCTGAAGTGGAAGCCATTTTAAGGAAACCCTGTAAGACTAGCCCAATGTTACCTGGGCCCGTCTGAATGATTTCCTAACTAGACCAAACTTGTATGCCCCTCACAACTCTTGGCTCAGAGTGGCCTGTTAATTTGTCTTACAAAATTATACTATATTCATTTGGAAACCAAACACAGTGCCATGCCTCTCGGGGGACAGGCACTCAGTAAACACTGATGGATCACATTGAGCCTGACATTTAGGAGGAAAGGCGAAAATGGAAAAGGAGATGAAATGACAGCTTGCCAAAGACTCTTAAAATAACTGGGCATGTGGGGGTTCTAGCAGTGGTTTTCAGATTGACCTGTGGGAGCTGGCATTCTGTTGGAAGCGATCCAAGTTTCCACAAACATTTGATTCAAATAATGTGTGTATGTCTAAATGTAGAATATTTACAAACCGAGTAAAATATCCCCCACAAAAAAACCCACCTAACAAAAACACATGTGTTACATTCAGAATGGCAATCAAAGACCAGTGGGTTAGCAGGAGCCAGCAGGTTGACTCATTTCTGTTCAAACCTCAGGAGTGATGCTTTTCCTGCCTGAGCTTCTTATAGGCCTTCTCAGGCCTGGCCCAGGAGGCTGTGACTGTACCAGAATTTTACAAAGCACTCACTTTCATAAAACTATACAAGCAAGATAGTACCACTTCTTTGTGCAAATCAGGACCTTCTTGTGTTGTACAGCCAAAACAGAATAAATGGAGACTTAACTGCAATTGTCATCTGTCGCTCCAATTACAAATTTTTATAGTCATCAAAACAGCCTCGTCATTCTCATTAACTTTATAAGTAACTGGTATGCGTTTGTACTTATTATGAGATATGGTGCTTAATCTCATATTTTTAATACCTTGAGGGGCCAGCTAATATTTTGATTAAAAAGCGAAGAGTTTCTTCCACCATGGAGGGGGACTAAAGGCTGAACAAATTACCAGTCCCTTGTGACTGGGCTGTGTCCTTTTAGAATGGGAGTGTGAGCTCAAGGGTGTTGGGGCAGGCGGTGAACAGAAGCACGTAATGCAGTCACCACCTAGCTGCGTGCTCCAGACTTAGCACATCCTACATCTACACTCTGTTACAGTAATGCGATCATCTGTCATGATGAAAATCAGCAAGTGCAGGTCAGTGTTTGTTTATATAAAGTGCATGCCCTCCACCAGCCCTCTGGGTCACTCCATTTACACAATTTGAGATACACAGTCAATACTCTTGTTCACACTCTGAACGTAATATATTAAGAGTCCCTTTTAAACACAGTCATAATCAAGTTCTTGGGATGAGGAGATTGACTGGCTTCAGAACAGGGCTTAGGACCTAAGGCAGTTTCCTCCAGCTCTTGATAGATTGCTTTCAATAAGCTTGGGGTTTGGAATAGGAGATGGTACCATGGGCTACAGGATCAAGGAAGGTTTTTTAAAAGTAGGAGCCAAAGCAGTATGCCTGAGGCCTGCCTCAGTTGCGTCCCGCCCACTCAACTATTCCTCCTGCAAGTGAAAAGCCTGGGCAAACAATGGGAAGCCATCAGAGCTTAGCACCAACGCACACTTGTATCAGCTCACGCAGTCAGAGCTGCACAACATTGAAGAAGCATTCACTGACTCTCCTGACTGGCATCTCTAAATCCAGGTGTGATTTCCTCACAGGAGACTAACCCCCCAGCTCATGCTGATAGGACTCCTTGGCTATTATAGTATTTTCCATCATCAGAGAGGAACTATCTCCTCCCACACAACCGTGCTTGCCCTCAAAGCAGTGAAATATTTCAAAGGTGCCCAGTGGGGCATGAAGTCTAAAAAGGAAATGCGGAAACTCTGGGAAGAATTTAGGTAGGTGGAGTGTGATTACTGAAGTTGAAATCTGTCCAGACCATTGAGTTAACCACTAATGCTATGAAAATGAATGCTGTGGGCTCATTAAATTATTTCACTCTACCTGAACCTATTAATGATATCTAAATCATTAAAACAAAAACCCTATGTACCATTAAACGTGAATGTGGAACTGGGTAAACCTTGAGCAGATGGCTGCCTTAAGGGAGCATTGCTCAAACCACCATTGCGCTCTAGGATCCAAGATGGCTGTTTTTAGTCATTGTGATTGACATAAGCATGTGTCATCAGATTCACATGGGTAACCGGGCTTTGGGACAATGTAACAGAAAATTGTCCTGCACATACTCACTAGCAATTAATCCTGAAATATGCATGATGAAACTGAGACAGCATAGGATTTAGAAAAAGCCGGGGTATTTCAATAGAAAAAGCTGAGGTATTTCAACAATGTTCTTGGTAGCCTTTCCATAAAGAGATAATGCAACAGCTGATAGAGGTGGCGCAGCAAGAGATTCCTTTCTTGATGTAGACTCTGCTCTGGCCCTGGAAAGTCAGCGGCACCAGTTGCCCTGCCCAATACGCAGACGTTTTCCCCAAACCCAAGTGGGGAATAGAATTCATCTCATCTCACTCAGGAACTGGAAACGTAATGGGTAGTGTGGTACAACTAGTGTGTGCATGAGTGTGTACAAGTGCCAAGTGGCCACATCTTGGGCATTTTCAGATTCTGTCCTGTACTGAGAAAATGGCAATGGCCTGATGGCAAAAGAAAGGCTTCCCACCTCATCAGATGGTTTTACTGGATGGTACGACTACTGCCCTGAACCAATTCACAAAGGGAAAATACCCAGTAACACACCAATTTGGAAGAAACTTGGAGCAGGCGTAAGCATAGCTGAGCTGCCCCTGGAATTCAAGTTGATGCTTGTCTCAGATCCATGACCAGGGCAGATTGTCCAATAAAGTCTAGACTGTATCACCAGGCCAGAGCTCAGGGCGAGGCAGACGGATGACATAGGCCAATCACGTGGCAGGGAGCAGCTATAGGCCGCTGAGGCTTTCCAAGTGCTAGTTTGGAAAGAAATCAAGGCCAGTTCCTATATTCATTATTTCAACGTCTTCGACTGTGTTTTAGTAAGAAGCACGCATGGGACCAACATCCTATGATGAGGCAGGTTAAAGAAAGAAACAACAAATGGTAACTCAGTTTTACCATTTTATTGGGTAAATGATTTCAAAGGTAATAACAATAGTGTCAAAACTACTACAATATCTTTCCACAGCCATACCTTACAGGCCCACATAAATCTTCTCATTTTTCTTTTTGCTCATTTGTAATATTTTAAAGCCATATATGTCATATAAAATGCCCATTTCCAATAGTTTCCTCAAACTATTAAGCAATTAAATGTGGAAGGAAGGAGGATCTAGTTATACTTGAAGGGGTTTCAGGTAATCTGTGATGTCTTACTGTAATCAAAAAACAGGTTCCTAAGAAAGAAGGAAAAGAAAAGCTACTCCAGGTAGCTTTTGCTCATTACAAGTCTCACCATGGCATCACCAAGAACTCATTATGCTGGTGACCGATTCAGAGTGATTTCGGGGAACATATAAAACACTAAAATAACTTAGAAACTAGATCCAAATATTTCAAAAGTAATCAACTTTGATGTACAAAAACAGTCAGAGGTGGTTACAAAAGTGTTTTCTCAGTGCGTCTATGTGCCAGCGCAGTACTGGGTCCAGAGCAAAATAAAAGGTTTATTTTCTTCTGAAACAGTAATAAAAAACAAGGAAAACATATGTTTGATTATAAAGGATCAATGCTGGTCTTCAGAATAATGTAATCAGAAACCCTTAAATCGAGAGGCACAAAACAGGTTTCTGCTTTTAAAAAATAAAAGGAAAGTCACCAGTTTACGTAAATGGAGGAGGTGCTCTTACCCCTCAAATAAACTTAATTCAATTTAACATCACTAGCAAAAATTACTTAGAAACTGTACAAAAATAAAAAAGTTAACACATTTAATCCTGCAAGGTTTTTGTAAGGACTGGAAAGCAGGCTTTTGGAGCAGCATTTGGGCATGGCTGGGGCTTCTTTGGTTTGATCTAACACACGTAAGAGATGGAACCTATTCCAGATGAGTTTCTAATTTCCTGCACATTTGAAGACATGAAAAGAGGCCAGTATACAAGCGTCCAGTGTGCTGGGCGTTAGGACTGTATGCACTGGACTGAAAATCTCCTAACTGCTTTACGTGGGATGGGGGAAAAAGAGCAAGCCTTGCACTTCATCAATTACACCGACCTCTCCTGGTATGGGAGACTGGAGAGGGTAGTAGCACATTCTCGTGCAGTCAGAAGGCCACTTAATGAGGGGGAGAGGGACAGTTGTTCTTTTAGAATCTGGTACCTGGCTGACTTTAAGAACAAGAAAACCCTTCCAGAAATGGAAGGCTTTTGCTACATACTAAAGTAAAATACGTAGTATTTTCCAAGAGGAAAAATACCCAGTTGCATTTGAAAACAGAAAACATAAATGGAACTAATTAACATTTAAAAGGGGGCTATGTAAACTTTGTGCTACTGAAATGAAGTTCAAGTATTACTTCTGAGCTATTTAAAGATCACTGAACTTATACAATATTCTGGTGATGATGAGTGCAATTCACATTTGTGTTTCTGAACAAATAAACCACAACTGGCTAGAACACAACCTGTGCAATGAAAATCTCTGTTGGAGTTAAAAACACATGCTACATACTTCAACATGTTTAAAGTTAATTCAAACCACATATTTAACAACTTTGTAATATATGACAAAGGTGAAAGGGTCTAGCATTTGTTTGTTTGAAGCACACCATTACAGTTTGTATAACACCTTTTATACTACGAAGTCTTTTAGTCAACAGCTACTTAGAGACAACAATGCACTGTGCATTAATCTGAATACAAAAGGAGACAAAACTATCCTTTTCCCCCAAGCCATGGTGGGAAATAATTGCTGACCTCGTCCTCTGTAGCCTGCAGGATGGTTATTTCTTCAGTATAACATTATCACACTGGTAAGAAAACCTGTATAACATCTGCATATATCAAGAAATTTTAAAAATCTGATATGATTTTAGAGTCCGCATGACCAGTCACGTGACCTGCTCAAGATTGATTAGCACCGTTAAATACATAAATACACACATGTATGTATGTATGTATGTGTAAGTATATATGTATACACACACACATATGTATGTGATAGATCTTTTCTTTAAAAAAAACTTCTAACCATGAGCTCACCCAGGACAAGGAGCCTGTTGAACTGATGAGATGATGGATAAGATGGATCAACATTGGTCTTTTGTCTCTCTTTAGTTTATTTACTTTTTTTTTGCAGCAGACAATATCATTCAGCTTGTGCTCAGTTTCCCTATAAGGGCAAGAAAAAGTTTCCATCAGGTAGCCACTTGTTTTTTATATCGAAAGACTAATCTGCTCCAAAATGCTCCCAAATAGATATTAAAGGACTCAAAATCCCTTTGTAAAAGCCAACAGCTAGCTAGCTAGCTTTCACTGACTAATCTCTAGGTTCAATGGGACTGGCTACCGAGATTACATTTCAGGCTAGCAATTGGCTTCTTAGTTAAGGCATCACAACTGAAAATGGTTATTTCAACAAGGGATGCTGTGGAGGAAGGAATACCAACAAACTTCTAAGAACTCTCATTAAAAACTAAAGCAGTTTGCTTTGCCACAATGGCAAGCAGAAGGAATTCAGCCAATTATCTCACAAACTAGAAAATGGTTTTTTTGAATTCTGAACTAGCAGTCTGTCACTTGTCACAGCAACTATATGTATAAGCTATGCCATTTTGATACTCAGTGACATCTCCTACTTTAAACAATATATGTTCTGCACCATACTTATATTCATCACTCAATATATTGGTTTCCTGTTTGAAAAAATTATATATATGTATATGTGCGGTGTGTATATGCATATATACATATACACACCACACCTATACACACCACACCACACACACACACACAACACACACACACACACTCACTCGCTACCATAAAATGAAGGTAAATCTTTCTCCAGAATCTTCTGTCATTTTTCCTGGTGATAGACATACGGACCTCCTATTGAAATTAGGAAGTTCTCTTTGTATGCATCATGGGAAAGACCAGCCGTGCACATGAGCTCGGCTCTAATAACGTATATCATATCTAAATGCCAACTCCATTTCTACAGGTGTAACATAACATCAACATAGTAAATGTGTTTCTATCAAAAGTATGTAGTGCAGAAAGAGATTGAAGCTATTTTATAGTATTTCTAAAACTCCAGTATTGTCCCCATGACAAACATATCTGAAATCATGGCATATGTGAACTTTTGTTTCATTATATTATCTTTACCATGTCTGCAAATGGTACCTAAAATTGTCTCTGGCCAATTATGACGTATTGAAACCTAAAGCTAACAAATTTAAATTAGTATATAATAGACACATGTCTCTTTTTGGTTATTTGCTCAAAATAATTTCTCAGCTTAAAAAAATACTTAAGAGTAAGGAATTTGTCTAATCTGTTGTTTCACATACAGAGACAAAATTTTATAAGAATATTTCTCTAAATCGCCTTTTTTCTAACCTCTCTTAATTCCACTTAATTATATTATTCTTAAAGGCACTAAATTCTGTATCTGCTCTCTTCCTGATATTCTCTGCTTTTCAAAATGAGTTCTACAGCATATGAAAGGTAGCTTGTACTTTCTTAAAACAGTGTTTTAGTTTATAAGTTGGTTCTATAAAGTGATGAGGCAGTCTCTCTTATGATAACCAGCACAATAGGCACAAATGATTTCTCACTCTCTGTGACAAGCCCGATCATGGACCTTCAAATGTTATATATTAGAACTAAAGTTCATATATTTTGACCATGGGAAAAACATGTACTTAAGGAGTGAAGACCCACATACTAAGCTCTTGTAGCAAAATTAATTCTAGAAAATTCCAGAGTAATACACAAATACCTGAATTTCAAATGAATTCCTCCCAAACTCAGCTATGAAACATTATCTATCTCACTGAGGAAAACTAAAGAAAAACCTAAATAAAGTCCTTAAAAACTGCACAATTTCTTCCATCCACAGTCAACAGAAGGAAGAGAGGAAAGAAGACAGGAAAGTAAGGCAACATGGACAGAAAGATAGAAACCTGATTGAGATAGCAAAGCAAAATTCTATATAATATTGTAAGGAAAGAAACCCCCCCCCCCAAAGGTATATATGCTGCAAAAAAAAAAAAAAATCAATGATCTAAAATAATAAAACAGGATCTTCTTAACAAACTTCGTTTTCCTACCCGTTACCATGATGATCTTAATTGACGACATCGAAGCTTCACCATGGCAACGGAAACTATCATCATAAAATGGTACAATAAAAGAGATAGCTAGACCAAGAAGGGGCAGGGTCTCCTGGGAAGAGGTCTGCAGAGAGGCCCAGTGACTGGCTGTGCGGCTCAGTGTCAGGAATAATGGTTGTATGGAGGAAGGGGATGCCCAATGCCATTTTGGAAATGATGATGCTGGCGATGAGCAAGGTATTCAGCATAGCTCAGGGTCATCTTTTCACTACGGTACCTGAAAGAAAGGCAGGGAAGAGACAAAGTTAACATCAACAAATAGGTGACAGGCCAATGTCAGAGCTAGGAGGGACCTTAGAGATAATTTTATAGATCAGGCCCAGAGAGGAGCAGTGACTTGCTCGATGTCACACAGCTAATAAGTAGCAAAGCTGAGATCAGAACCCAGAGTCTGAGTCCAGTGCTCTTTCCACTCTACTACTCCTTGTTCAAATTCTTCTAGAAATTTTATTGCCCCCTCAGCCCCAGTTTGCTACGTAACAGGAAGGAACAGAGTGAAACCAACCTATTACCATCATGTACGCATCTTATTCACTTGACTACTTTTTCTTCTGGGATCTGCTGTCGCTCCTTCTTTTACCATATTCCTTTCCCGCTGTCTGCACATCCACTCAGGTCTTGCCATTGAGTAGAAACAGTAACAACAAAAACCTTTCCTTAATCCTGGTGTCCCAAACCCTCTTTTTTCCCATCTCTAGCTTTTTCATTGCCACATTTCTTAAGAGTAATATATATTTTCTCACCTCACACTACTCAGGGCATCTTGGTTGCTGCTGCCACTCTTCCGTGGACACTGCTTTTCCCGAAGCCTACCCCTCCTGCTTGACATCTCCTTATGGTACTGCTCACCACTCCCTTCTTGAAGCTCTCTTGTGCCATGGATTCCACAACTCCACACTCCCTGGGTTCTCCCCCTGCCTCCCAGACTGCTCTCTGACTTTTCATCCTACTCCTGCCTTGGAGGATTTTCCTACGTTTCTACCTTCAGTTCTTTTGACCCTATGCTCTGTCCCCGCTTAGTGAACCCTATCCTAATAGTTTCAACTATGTCCTCTTTACAGACAACCCCAAATCACCATGTCTGTCCATGAGCTCTACACATACACATTTTCAGTGATCTCCTGGACATTTCTATACAGATATCCCAGGAAGCACTTCGAATCTAGAATCAATGCGTAAACATGCCTGCCCTCCTGTGGTCCCTTCCGCGGCTGAAGGGATCACCTTGGTCCCGTTTATCTAGATAAAAGCCTTGACTTACTTTTCTTCCCTACTTCTGAATGATGACTTAGTCCTTTCCTTTCTTCCACAATATTTTCTTATCTGTTCCCTCCTTTCTTCCCATCCCTTGTGAAGGCTCCCATTTCACCCTCTTTGGATTGCTGCCAGATAGTCTCAGATAATAGCAATGTTTTCTAACTATTTTTCCTGTTTCCAATTCCAGACTTACACCTACCCAAAACCATTTGTTTAAAACCTTTCAATAGCTACCAACTGTCTATAGAATCAGGTCTCAATTTCTTAGTCTAGAACTCAAGACCCTCATATCTGACCCAACCTACCTTCTTTGCCATATTTTCCTCTAATGACCACCTTCTATGTGTACACTGAAAGAACAGCCAAATCAGACTATTGAACATTCCTCAGTACTCGCTCACAGAACTTTGCGACCTACATGTGTTGACTCACAAAGTTCTTTCAGTTAATCTCTTTCCTTCCCCACTCTCCACCTGTCAAATTCTATCTATTTTTCAAGCTCAGCCTTCAATCTACCTCCTCTTCGAAATTTTCTGTTATCCCCACCCTTCCCTGGAATCCCTCTTCTCCTACTTTATGATTGCACATCATCCATCACAGTCTGCCTCATATTAATAATCGTTTCTGTACATGCCCTTCCAGTCTCTGAGACCATGAACTTAGGGAGAGCAGAGATGGAGGCATTTTCAAATTTGTAACTCCTTAGAGCTGAGAAGAGTCCATTTTTAGACTTTTTTACACTATAGGCATTCAGTGTGGTTTTATGGAATTAAAATAAATGGAAACTACAACACATTTTCCTAAAATGTTCGATATTTTCCATTTTAAATAAGTATCCCTATTATCCCCATGCAGAAGTTTATTTAGCATTTGTGAGTCTAGCTCAATTGTATTTTTCAGCAAGCTTTCATGGGAGACTTCTATCACTGCCAGAATTCTAAGGTTAAATTCAAATTTGAGGACTGCTTTTCAGAATCCTGGGATTCTGCTAAGCAATGCCAAAAGCTAGCTAATAGTTAATTCAGATAACGTTCTTCAATAATGTCGTCTAAAGGCCCAGATGGTTTGCTCATATAAAGCCAGAGTAATCACACAGAGCTAAAGATGGGAAGGATGGGCTCATATATCATACAGGCTTTACTGCCAAGCAGAGTTCCATTGTATCCACCCTCAGTATGGCCCTGCCATTCATTTCCACTCTGTTTCAGAAAAGAGAAGCAAGTATAGTTAGAGAGACCAAAATAATCAAAGGATTATAAGCATATACATCAAAATGTACTGGCTGGCTTATACTAGAAAATGCCTTCAGTACCTGGTCAGTTTTATGGTTTTCCTGAATTCATTAGTAATCGGAGCTTTGTATCCTCCTTTCCTCAGTAAGGAGTCTATAGTCTGAATATGGTCCCATCCTGTGGAGAGTAGACCAGATAAAATATAATCAAGTACATGTAATAAGCACCTTTGGTTAAATACAAAGTGACTTTGTAGAGGTCAGCTATCACTGTCACCAAATGAGATCAACTCCTTTGGTCCTAAAAATCACACAGGAGAGCTAAGATTTCATCCTGCACAGAAACAGGTTCACCACCACACCCCTAATATTCTAGCTCTCCATGATGGTTAACAACAATGGCTTCTTACCTCAGCCAAATTTGAAGGTAAGAAGCTGAAGAGGCTGGCTATAACTGCTCAGTCATTTCTCAGTAACAAACCACAAACATTGTATTCTTCTCTAACAGTGACATCTTTTAAAAGGGAGGGAAGAGCCTATATGTCATTGTGCCAACTCAGTAGTACTTAGAACTCTCATACTAACTCATGGTAATTGCTGTTCCTAATGGTATCTTCTGTAGTCAATCAAGTGTATTTATGTGCAGTGTTCAAGGGACTTTTTATTGGTTCTGACTTGGGATGGTATACTAATATCTGAGGCCCTCTATCTCTTCTATACACTTTACGAAATCGATGGAACTGCAGGATTAAGACATTTTCTATAAGCAACCCAAACAAATTTTCAGCTAGCTGCCTTAAAGACTAACTCTTGTTTAGGGGTTTAATAATATTAAATTTTGCCATTATGCATCTCACATTTTTATTAGATAAACATGGGAAAACCAAATTACAAATGTTTTCCGATGAGAAGAAATGCTCTAGTAAAGTAAAGAAGAAATATTCACTTCAACGAAAAAATTTAGTAGTGGCTAGAAAGGACAAGATACTACAGAGTGAGAAGTTATTTTGAGTTACAGTAGTGGTTCATAAAGGTTTGTGGTTTATCTGCAAAACAGAAAAACGTTTGTTGATTAGGAAGTGCAGGCCAAATATATAAAACACTACTTCGTGTATTCTCAATGCCCCTAACCTTAATGGGAAACCAATAATCATAATAGTAGGAAAATGAGTAATGGCAACCACCTAAGAATGAAATTTTTGATACTGACAATGAAATGTGTGGCTGACTGTCAAACCAAAGGCTTGTTTATACTAAGCAAGGCTATAGCTATGGGAAACTGCCTCTTCAAATTCATAGCAAACTATTGCCTAAAATAATACCCAACTTTAACAAATATTTTCTTTTTCGAAAGTATACTTTTGTGTTTCTGCTGTCAAACTTTAGTGCACAGATTCAACTTCTGGGTGAGTGATTCACCAATTTCATACAGACACTGCAGTGGCAGGGATGGAAGAGTCATTTCTTATAATTTGACATTGATCAATTATCAGACATAACTGCAAGGTCAGATATTGCATTTCAATTTGTATATTTGTTTAAATTCGTCACCAGATCACATGAAATAAAGTACAACAATGACCTTGCTCCTTTGCAACCTCCGGTAGGTAGGTGGCGGTGCGTTTTGATCCTTTTTCATTGATGAATTCTATTCTAATGCCATGTACACCCACCTGAAAGAAATTGGCAGTTTTATTAGTACAGTCTTCTTCATAGAAACAGTAAGAAAAAGTTATAATTTAACTTTCAAGAGAATGCAACTCTTCCTTTCCTCTTGGTTTTGGAAGGGCATATCAGTTTTCTCTTTGCAAAGCATCGACTTTGGGTTTGAAGGCCATTATGATGGCCACGGAGACTGAAAACACTGATTTGCATGTGGCCAACAGGTGCTGGGCTTTTCTATTCTGTTTGGGACTGGGACAACCATTCTGGGGCTGTGTGTGGAATAAGACTGATGATGGTAAGAATCTTGTGCCCACTCCCAAATTGTGGCTCATGACAGTAAGGAACTAGACCAAGGGAACCAACTTTCAAGAGACAGCAACTACCCTGTTTTCAGGTGCAATCACCAATTCAGATTAAGTTCCGAAACTTCTGGAGCTGCTTGCTTCCTTCCCAAACTGTCTAAGTCTCTTTAAAACCTTGAATTATATGTACATAGGCAAACACAGATAAGACTGAAACAACCAAACAAACAACAACTAGATACAACATCATTACTAATAACAGATAGGATTTCTAAAACAATGTATCATAGCTTAAAGGGCACCAATGGCAAAGCCTGTCTAGCTGCCTCATTGCCCACACATTACTGCTACACTTCAGAGGAATAAAGATTTCAAATCCCTTTGGGGCAGAGCATTTTAAACATGTTTTATATACTAACCCAGAGACCACTGAAACTTGTTGACGTGAAACATTCAAAGTTTTGGTGATGCTCTAAAAAAGATAGTCTTCTAAGTAAAAGTAGGCAATTTCTTGCTAATGTTTCTAAAAAGTAGTGTACTTTGTCTTTGATTAGTATTCAATCATAAATAATCTGTCCTTTCCCCCTCCTATCTTACACACAGTATAGAGTCAGAGATCATGAAAAGTTCTTAACTTCTTTGTAAACATGGATAATAAAAATGAAATTTCAAAAGCATAACAACTCCATTCTGTTCTTCCAAATCTATGGTTGCTTTAGACCAGTGGCTTCCAAGTGGAGTGTATGGTTGTCCCAGGTACTGGAGGGAAGATGTCAGGCCAGGTAAACCTTTTTACCCAGAAAAGAGGCTTCTTTTCAGCAGATGAGAGAAGTCATAGACCTTTACTCTTTCCATGGATGTGAAGGTCTAGAAGAGGAAAAGGGGTCCATAAACAGGTTTTTTTTTTTGCTTCTTCTGCCCATAGGCTGAAGTTTTCAAGGGAATATAAAGTCCTCTGGAAAAAAACCACTTCATTCTTTCCCCAGGTCTTCATCCATTCATCCATCAGAGTCTGTCAGATATTCTGAGCAGTTTATGTTGTTTTATTAAAGCCTATCTCTGTGGCTATTTCTTCTATCTATTTAATATCAGCATTCTTATGAATCTCCTTTTGCTGAAAATGCAATCAGGGTAGCTGTTTAAAAGCTAACACAATCAGGCCTCCCATGCCCTGTGGGAAATGGCTGTGGACAGCTAAGAAGAAATATGAATGCTTAGCTATCAGGGATTTCCAGGATAAAGGACATCTACTAATCTCCCCAGTGCCTGACACAGTACTGAGACAATGACAAATTTGTAGCAGTTTCTGTATACTAACTTTCTGATCAGTGACTGAGATTTTTTTTCCTTTTACAATATCATATGCTTCATAATTTGTTTTTAAAGATATACAGCATAAATAATTTATGCCTCCATCATTCACTGAAGTGAATTTTGCATCTCCAACTCAGCTTATCAAAATCTGTCATGTTAAAATTGAAAAAGAATTTTGGTGCTTATTAAAGCTTCTACTCAAAACAATGAGAGGAAGAATGTTTCCCTATCTCTGGGATGAGCGTGTTAGACTAAATCAGTGGTGTTTAACTGGTATAGGGTGAGGATGGGGGCTGCAAACAATCAGAATTTCAGGAGGCTTCATGCTTCAGCAAGTATAGTTTGAAAAAAGAACAACTCCCTGGGTGATTTTTATTCTGGATTAACTAGATAACCTCTAATAATCAGTTGAGCTCTGACAAACTGTAGCTATGTATTAAAAAAAAAGTGACTTAGGCAAAGTGGAAGTGGTTTAGAAACATAAATTCTTTCTTCATAGGAATACATTCTGTGCTCCTCAACAAAAATTTCAGAGATTTTAAAACCTAGTAATTTAACAATTAAGAGGTTAAGACCAATTGTATGGTATGTGAATAATATCTCAGTAAGACCCAACTGAAAGGACATGTTGACCCAAATAAAAATTATTTCACAAATAAAACTGATTGACTCTTGTGTTTTGAGAAGGCCCCACCATCAAATTTTGATATGAAAAAACATACCAAAATTCTCATTTTGAATTAGTACCACATTTACAATTTTAAATTCTTTTCTGTGTTCCTATGATTTTGAACAATCAAAAGCCCCTGTAAATTGAACTGTAAGTATGGTGATTTATTTATTTATTTATTTATTTATTTATTTATTTATTTAATAAACTTTATTGGGGAATATTGGGGGACAGTGTGTTTCTCCAGGGCTCATCAGCTCCAAGTCGTTGTCCTTCAATCTAGTTGTGGAGTGCGCAGCTCAGCCCCAAGTCCAGTTGCCATTTTCAATCTTTAGTTGCAGGGGGTGCAGCCCACCATCCCATGTGGGAATCGAACCGGCAGCCCTGATTTTCAGAGCTCAAGCTCTCACCAACTGAGCCATCCGGCCACCCCAGGTACGGTGATTTTAAAGTGAATCCTTTGTGAGAAATAACTTACTTCATAGGTCAAAAATATATTCCACAAAGATATAAAGCCCAAACCAGAGTGACTCATTTTTTTCAACTAGTGGAATCAGGAGAATGGTAATAATGTTCTAAAGAGAATCAAAGCATAATAGCTTTTTGTCACCTGTTGAGCAACAGCATTTTCTTTACTCCCAGAACCACAGACACCACCAAATAGTCATACTGCACAGTCAAAACAGGAGAGTGGAAAATGGCTTGCTGTGAAGAAAGACTGAATCTGGCCAACCTACGGAAATCACTGGCTTTGCAAATTAAGTCATCTCTACTTGAAATGAACACCAAAACTAATTCCGTATTTTTTGAGGGAGGCATCTGTCACAGATGCAACTCCAAAATATAACCCTCATGTATAATAACTGAATCCTCCTTTAGATAGATTGGAGGATCCTTCAGCCCAGCAGCATCCCAAGAGACAAAGGCTAGTTGCAATTATCAGCTAGATAAGAGATCAGCTAACTAGGGACTTGGGATTCCCCTTGCTCTAAACTCTATTGCAGTAAATTTCCATTTCTAAGGATGGATAAGGAAGTAGCCTGTGGGAAAACTATGTCACCAAACATAACCCTAATACCACTGCTCAAAGTACAGCCAGGTGGGCAAAACTGGAGACTAGCAAAGCTAGCCTTATGGGAGTCTGCAGGTCATTTTCAAAATTATTAGAAGGTCTGAGAAAAAAATGCTTTCAAGGTCCATCAGCTGTGATAATCTTTTAATCAAGACTGTACTTTTGCTAAGCAAAGCTATAAATCAACTCAAATGGTAGTTAAATTAAATGTAGGACTTATAGATAAGAGGATATGGAATTAAACAGAGCTGTATCTGTGTTTGCTGAGGGAACATTAAGAGCAGTTCAACAGATTCCTATTTCATGCTAAAGAGAAAGCCATATTTATTTGGAATCATTCCATAGCAAGTGATTTTTATTAATGCTATTATACAACCTTTTGTTTTTAACATCACCCAGAATGATTAAGTATCAAGATTAATGTTAGGACTCGAAAATATTACGTTGGTACAAAAGTAATTGGGGTTTAAAAGGTTAAAAATAATTTCAAAAACTGCAATTACTTTTGCACCAACCTAATATATCTTGATTGTTCAGTTTGGGGATTGTGCATCCCCTAACTCCACCTGGCCTCGGCCCCATCCTCTTTCCTCTCTTGTCCATTTTGCTATTTGGTCACTGCTGTGTCAGAGAGCATGTGGGTACAGAGAGAAGACATACATGCAAATTAATCGATTTTGCTACATAATAAAAGGCTTGGTAGGAGAAGAGATTATAAATAATGGCTAAAATGAAGCTTCTAGACTGTCTGCAGATTTCATTTATCCTCGTTATCCGGTCCCTTGTGAGAAATGCGGCTTCATTTAAAACTATTATCCTCTAATGCAGTGACTCTTGACATAGGAGCATTGAAAAAAAGCACCAAAAAAACAAAAAACAGCTGCTCTGCTCCCACCCCATTATAATACCTGGTCCATATTATGCTCCTCACAATTGCGTTAGATAAAGTTTAATATACCCTAGTCTGTCTATAAGGCAAGTGTTAGTCCTATAATTCACTAGCAGCACTACAAAAGGGTCTCAGTTTTACTTGAGAGCCTAATAAGCAAGCCAATAATCTGGATATGCTGAAACAACATGAAAAAGTCATCTGGCTAAAAGCATCAGTGAGTATAAAATGTGCTCTGGCTAAGTCGAGTAGGCTCCATGCAAGCCTAGGGCCATTTGGGTCCACAATTACCCCCACAGTCCAGACCCTCAAAACTAAATCTGCCCCTGATCATATCCTGACCAAAATAAATCAATTTACTTCCTCAGGTTCATCCTGTCTTAGCAAATGCTACAGTTAGTAGCACTCTTCCCCACTTTCAAAACCAAGTATTGGGTTTCCCTGTAACAGGTTGGCCATAACTCACTCCACTGCTCCACTGATTTTCAGTGAGTTCATCTTGAATAAAACTTAAAAAAATATATCAGGGGCCTGCCCGGTGGCTCAGTTGGTTGGAGCGCCGTGCTCCTAACGGCGACATCGCTGGTTCGATTCCCAAATGGGCCAGTGAGCTGCGCCCTCTACAGCTAGGATTGTGTACAAGATCTGGGCTGCTGTGAGCTGCTGTGAGCTACCGTATGCTGCTACAAGCGGCCGGCGGCCGATGAGAGCTGTTGTGAGCAGCCGATCGCTGACCGACTGCCTCAGCCGGGGGGAGCACAAGGCTCATAATACCAGCATGGGCCAGGGAGCTGTGTCCTACACAACTAGACTGAGAAACAATGGCTTGGGGGGGTGGGGGGGGTGGAAGAAGAGGGGGGAAAAAAAGAAAAAAAATATACCAGGAGGTCAAAGAATTGAAAGTTGTTTGAGATGTCTTTGTTGATGATATCATTTGGCAAAATATGCTTTGCCATTAACAAAGCAGCCAATCATGGTCATTCACATAAGATGGACCTGCCAGGCTCAATATGCCAGTTCTATTCAGTTGAATGAAAGGACTCTGTTCCTCATGAGAGGAGCTCAGGATGTTTGGCACATCCCCTAACCTTTAGAGGCTGGCATCACAGAAGACACATGCTCTCTAACAAAACAGCCCATGGTACCAGACAGAAACAAACACTGCACTGGACAGCCCATGGGTCTGACCCAAAGTCTGGCATTTCTTATATTCTTAGGAGGAAAAAGCCCTATGTGGTATTTCTCTAAAAGCACAAAACCCACACTACAGCACTGCACTCTTTCACTCATAGTCCCACAGTACCTTCTGCCCCACCCCGGCTTGGCCTTCTGGAGACTTACTCTTTTCCCAGTGAAAGCAAATTCAACATAAAGGAGGAAAATACTCCAAACTTGGGCCTACTCCAGGTTTATCCTTCTGAATAATTCTTCTTTGGGCAAGAAAAACTAAGAAGTTAATCATAAAGGCTGATGACAATGTGTACAGATCCTAATGAATCACTTCCCCCATTCCTGATACAACCAAATTACAATGTAGACTACATATTGGCCAGATCTGCCCATCAAATCCTTAGAGTTGTGATTTTGCATCACTGTAACCCACCTACCAATTTCATAAGTAAGTCTGAAGTTTTGAAGGTGCCCACCTAATTAACAACTAACAACTGTTAACAGTGAACACTTCAGACTCTGGCCAAACAATAACTTTTAAAAACTGTTGCTACGATTTTTTTTTAACTCAGTAATTTTTACTTTTGTAACCCTTAACAATTGTAAGCATGGATAAGTTTTTGTTTATAAAAATAGTACATGCATATTATCAAAAAGATCCCCTCAGAAGAGTATAAAGGAGAAAATAAAGATGACCTGGAGTCCTAATACCACCTAGAGACAACTCTTGCTTTAGTGACTTAAAAAATGATATCTCCTGAACCAACTGAGATGCCACGAAGGACTATATATAATTTCCTAGGCTGTTTTTAATCTATTATCTAACTAGTTCCTGTAGCTGTCCTTGAATCTCCTTTATGTGAGATGAGTAGAAGCAGAAAGCAGAAGAAATACTAGACAATGAATTAAAAAGGATAATTAATCATGAAGCCATCATTTGGGCACAAGTAATCTTTTTAATATATTCTATTAAAACCATTTCATCATCTACCTCAGCTGAGATTTTTTTCCCGTTGTTAATTTTGTGAAAACAACAGCAAAGCTCTTGACCAAAATAAATATTTGTTGCTCTTCTCTAAAATCCCTGCAAATTAGTCACCTTCAGGTTGGAAATTAGTTCAGTCTCCATGGACCAATTCTTGACTTTTGCAGAACTTACCAAAGGACCAGTTAATGCCAAGTTTGATTCATAATAAGAGACACAGACATCTGTCTGTCAGAAACACAAGCTTGCCAATTTACTTTTCAAAGGCCACCGAATGATTCGATAACACTTACTTTAATAATAACAGTTACATAGCTCTAAAATACCTGAACTAGCTAATCATCACCCCATGAACTCTTAAAGAATTAGTTAAGATTTTAAATAAAGCATGGCTAATGAAGAGGTGCTTTGAAAAGCTATGAAGCCAAACATGTTTATTTCATTTGAAATGAAAGAAACTGTTCTTACTCTAGGGTTTTGCAGAGAACAAGTGACAGCTCAGTGTTCAATTAAGGGGAAAAAACCAATTCTCTGTAATGATTAATTATAATGAGCATTCCTTAAAAACTGAACATATGAAGATTTCCAAGGAAAGTTCAGGTAACACAGGTGACCTTTAAATAACAATGTCTGCTTTTATCAAAAGTAGAAAAATGCATTCCTGCCATAAAAACAAAAACAAAAACAAAACAAAAAACCCCAAAACCCCACAAAAACAACAAAAAACAATAATGAGGAAGGGCATGAATTTACAGACAGAAAACTAAAGTTATAAATTTTTCTTAAAATCTAGAGATGTGAATTAGTTTGCTTTTCAAAGTCTGGGGTGGGGGAGAAAGCTCTTAGCAAACATAACTAATATAAAATAATATTGTTTGCCTGATAAAAAACTAAGAAAAATCTTATACAAGTTAGAACTGTACATTGGATATCTGACTCAATATGGTTTTACTCAGTCTACAAGAGATTTGTTCCTTTAAAAAAAGTTACATATGAGTTGAATTTATGTAAATGAATTAATTTTAAAGTCATGAGGAAGACAATAAAGAAACCCTATAGTATGTCCTTCTGACAAGAAAATATCTATTTGTAAAGTGAATAATCACTCCCTAATATATTTGCTTAATTTAGATTTACACATATAATGTTGCCTTAAAGAAGGGTGATGATACAGTACCATATAAAATAGAGGCACTTATGGTTTACAATATTTTTCTAAAATTTCTAAGCATTCTCCTAAAGAGAATTTAGTGAAAAAGAAATCTAGAATGTACAATGTCAAAAACTGGACTATTTTTCTTTTTTTACTTTTGTTGCCTACATTTAAGTTAGCAATGGCCAATTTAAAAGTAAGGACCTTTTTATGACTTTTCAGAATGGTTAGTGGTGATTCATTCTCTGGAAGCAAAATAAAAGAGAAGACATTTTAAAAAAGGAGTCACAGCATCACACTCGACAGCATCCAGAGACCTTAGGTATTATGTAGTCCAACTTTTCCAGCTTCCCAGTGAGGAAACAGAGATCCAGAAAGGTCACTGAGCTGGGTAGTGGCAGTCAGGAAGAGAAACCAAATCTCCCCATTCCCAAAAATACAGAACTCTTTTTCATTAAGTGCTGGGGAACACACACGCACACACACGCAAACCGTATCGGAAAGAATAGACTATAATGGCACTACTAAGGAAAGGGATGGAGGAGTTTGCAGATTGGGGGGAAGCAGGAAAACATCCCCCTATAAAACAACACACAGAGAAAGCAGGAAGGAACTGGAGGAGTCCTAAGAATAGATGACACAGCCCATTTCACTAAGAGTACCAGTAGCTAATGGAAATTTTTATGCATTAAATCACCTTCTAGAAGTTACTTTACTTTGTTCAGCTTGCTTCCTCACTAGGCTTCTGATACATTGACTTGTTGATTCACAGCAAATTCTTTCTAGATGGCCAGGAAGCATGAAGCATTCCTTTCACAATGTTCCACAGCACTTGAAAAACATTAAGAGTACAGCATCAGGACAAAGACTAAATTATCATAAAGATAGTGACATCTTATATAAAAATCTCAAGGTTCCTAAGAAAATACTGAAAAGCATTTTCCTAGATATATAAAGCCTATATATATTTAAGGTGGGAATCAAGTTAGAAGAGAAGCAAAACATGGTGTATATCACAGTTGGGGAAAAATAAACAAGGGGGGTAGACAGAACATATACAATTAGAAGTCATTTCACTTGGTAACTTAGTGAGTCATGCTAACCATCTGTGTATGAATGGTACATTGAGACTGTTTTCAATGGTACTGTTTTCAGTGGTACATTGAGAGGAGCTAGAAAAAATGTGAACCTTTAAGGAAGGCGGATGAAAAGGAGAACATGAACTTAAAAAATATATGAGAGATGGTGACAGCTGATTTACTCATCTCATCTGTTTACTCTCATGAAGATTGTTACAAAAGTGCACTGTTATTAAATGCAACTGAGTATGTCAGAAACGGAGCTGTGATCGCTCAAGAGGTGTGCTTTGTTTGAGACTGCTTTTAAAGTGAAGCACAGCTCGCCGAGTACCAGGAGTCCAATAAGCTCATGTACAATGACAGATGCTTTGGTCCTTTAGGGACAGAGCAAGAGTAGGAGTGTAGAGTCTAGATCTAAAGTTCAGGGACATACTTTTGACACCAAACAAGAATCATGCTGACCAGCCCCACCAAGCACGAGTTGATTCTATGAAAGTGTTGGGTGCTAAAAAGGAACAGTCTGGCTGAAGACCACTGTGTTTTGCCCAAGTGATAGCAGTATATTCAGGTGAGATATCAGTGATCCAGGGAGCTAGCTATATCACAAATGCCTTATGGTTTGTGAAAATGTCACTAATTGATTGAAATATGATCTATTGGTCTACTGTAGAATACAGAAAACATTTCTTTTTCATGCCTTCAAAAATGCCTTGGCTCTAAACACCAAAATAAAAGATGCCTGACTAGAGTTTAGAATATATTTTGTCTTCTGTCAGCAAATTGCTACACAAGCTCCCGCAAGATCACTGGTAGGATACTTACTATACAAGTTCTTCCACAAACAAAAAGCTTATTCATTTATATCATCCTGAAAATGAGCAGCTATGAGATGACACACCTCCTATCACCCCTCAAATCAAACTCCAGCTATTGTAATGTCATTAGTTTTATATCCTTTCAGATCTTTAAAATTAGGAGAGATGGCTCTCAGGGTAACTATACAAGTGCTAGGATATATATAATTTTAGAGAACTCCAACATGCTGCATGAGCTTTTGTTTCTTTCTAAAGCGCCATGTCTGTCAATCATCCTGTCGTTCATAATTAAACGAGTGCTGTCAAAGGAAAAACACAAAACAATGGTATAAATGTTTGCTTTCAAACATAAGGCAGATCACTTCAGATTTCTCCTGAAGCAACTTTCAGGGAGCAATTTTCCTCATTTAATAACTACTTTAGTCTTACAGGTGTTTATCAATTAATGACTTTTTTTCCCCTAGCTCATTCATTTTTTATCCTTCTCATACCTACCATGGCAGTTAAGTAAATTATGACACGGGCATTCTCAGATCAGCCATTCTCAGAAGGGTGAGGCCACTGTTCCACTTTGTCTTATAGCCTTTTGTGAATGGTTTTGCTGTTTTAATGACTACCCAGGCTCCTTGAGAATCTACCTACAGATACTCGTTTTAAATATTATAATTACTATTCTGAGGAAATATATGGTAGCATTACTGATCATTCTGTTAATTCACATTGACTTGAAATTAATTACATCCACTTGTGAAACCATTGATCAGGAATTCCTCATACCACGTATCAAATACAAGCATCCTAGCCTCTAAACAAAGTCTGATGCAAATCCTACTTTCCTACTAAGTTCCATTATAAAATTAGAGATGTTCCAAAAGAGAGTTCCCAAATAGGCTGAGTTAAACACGTTGGATGAAGAAGAGAGTAAGGTAACCGGCCCTGTGACAGCTGACTTGTTTGCTGATCATTTGAAAATTAGGTGGCTATTACGGTCGGTCACATCCCTCAACCTCATAACTACAAGGCTGTCTATCTTGTTAGTGAAGTTACCTACTTCCATGCTTTGGGACTTTTAGACGTTGCCCTCTCTCTGCTTTGATTTGGGCATTTTCATCCTTTAATGAGGAATTCTACTGCAGTAACACTGCTTCACCAGTGGGGGGTCAACTCTCAAACTGCACTTCCACCAGAAAAGCCCCAGGTTAGAGCCTTCTGCTTATATAAAACATACTCATTACTGATCTTTGACTTCAAAATTCCCTATTAAAATTCTGTAATCATCTCCTGTTTTCCCCTCTGGCATAAACATATTATAGCACTTTGTATTCCAGGTTAAAATCAGATGCTTATGGTGAATATAGGATATTTCATTCTTGGAAGAAAAGTTGTAGCTATTTGACAGTGTGAAATTTCTCAAAGTGAAATGTATACTTAGATAATGTAGACAGACTCCTCATAAAGGAGACTTGCAATATAAATAATTAACTTATATACAAAGGTAAACCATAAATAAAGTCTTCCCTATAATCCTCTTTTTAACAGTGACTGTAGAATCAATATAATCTCAGTTACATAAACAAATATGAAGATTTATTGATAAAAAGACACAGGAAAATAATTGAAAGAGATATTCCAAAATGCTAACAGTGATTATCTCAGAATGGTGCAATTACGAATGGCTTACAGTTCTTTATATTTTTTGAAGTTTAAAAGTTTTCTTCTTCAATAAATTAGAATTCCTATACTATTATGAAAAATAGGTTTATGTCTATGTATATACATGTATACCTTTTTTACTGTGGTAAAACACACGTAGCATAAAGTCTGCCATTTTAACCATTTTAAACTGTACAATTCAGTGGCATCAAGTACATTCACAATGCTGTATAAGCATCACCACTATCCAGTTCCATGACTTTTACATCACCCCACATGGAAACCCTGTACCCATTAGGCAGGCACTTCCTATTCACCTCCTCCTTCCATCCCTGGCAACCACTAATATGCTGTCGATCTCTATAGATTTTCCCATTCTGGGTATTTCATATAAATAGAATTGTACAGTTATGTGGACTTTTGTGTCTGGCTTCCTTCACTTAGCATGTTTTCAAGGTTCATACATGTTGTAGCGTGTGTCAGTATGTTTTTTTCAGCTGAATAACATTCAATTGTATGGATACACCATATTTTGTTTATCCCTTCATCTGTTGATAGATATTTGGGTTGTTTCTACCTTTTGGCTATTGTGAATACTGCTGCTATGAACATTTGTGTAGAAGTTTTTGTTTCAACATATGTTTTCATTTATTTTGGGTGTATACCTAGGAGTGGAAATTGTACTAACATGTACTTTTTAAAAAAAAGATTTTAATGGGGAAGGGGAACAGGACTTTATTGGGGAACAGTGTGTACTTCCAGGACTTTTTTTTCCAAGTCAAGTTGTTGTCCTTTCAATCTTAGTTGTGGAGGGTGCCATTCAGCTTCAAGTTGTTGTCCTTTCAGTCTTAGCTGTGGAGGGCACAGCTCAGCTCCAGGGCCAGTTGCCGTTGCTAGTTGCTAGTTGCAGGGGGCGCAGCCCACCATCCCTTGCGGGACTCGAGGAGTTGAACCGGCAACCTTGTGGTTGAGAGCCCACTGGCCCATGTGGGAATCGAACCGGCAGCCTTCGGAGTTAGGAGCACGGAACTCCAACCGCCTGAGCCACCAGGCCAGCCCCTAACATGTACTTTTTAAAAAATGCCTTTAATTCTACTTTAGCATTCTGTGTTTAAAGTAGCAATGCTTTTCCAGAATTATTCAGGATAACCCTTATAACATCATTCCCACAATAAATACCATCCCATTTTCAATCACTGACCATGGTATAGTTTTTATTTATTTTTTTAAGTCCAAATCACATTCTTGTCCTTAAAATGGTAATTTTTATCCTTATTCTTTGGGAACAAATTTCTCTTATGATAAAATACTTTAAACTATGAAAACTAAATGAAAAGGACAGTCTTTTCCTCTTAGCACAGCCATTCTGGCATTACCTAATTCACTTTCAAATGCTTACATATTAAAAGTACAAAAATATATGTGTGTGTGTTTTGTTGGTACTTTAACAGGAAAGCTTCACTAAACAGACATCAATATTTAAGCCTTAAGGAATGTATTAAATATACAATACCAAGTAGAAGCAATATAGACTCTTCTAGAAATTCAAACTGGCAAATGGTGACCAGAGAGGACGAATATGCCCTGAAAGAGTACACAGTATCAATTCTTAAGTGTTTGACCTCCCACCCTCCCAGCAGAAAGCTGATACATCTCATGAACATAAAAGCCCAATAATATCAAGGTTAATTTTAGCTATGGACAGTGCTTGATGTGGGATAAAGAACATGATGTTGGACTCTGTGCTTACCCATACCTACTTAACAACTGTTGGATTCTCCCATTTTTCCTTCCCCCAAACACATGCACACACAGTTATGCAATACACATTCATGCACATGCACACACATGCACACCCGTGCACGTGCGCACACACACACCTGAACTATACATACTTCCAACTCGGTGGCTGCAATTAAGGGTAAAAGTGTTTTTGTAGCTTGGTCATCACCTAGATATCAGGTTCCCCCGTCCCCCCATTATCACTCCCACCCTCATCACTACACACACAGTACCTTGCAATTCAGAAATCTGCTATTTGCTAGAGAAGAAGGAGTAGCCTTAAAGCAGTGAAAGAACCACCCAAACTGTAATATTTGTTAATAAGGGATGATTTGGGATCATTTAAAAATAAAGTATTGGGGAATATTTCTATAATACTGGCAGACTTCTCTTTAAGGAAAATTCAAATAGGAATAGTAAATTTATACCAAACAATCAATTAGGAAAGTTTAATTCTATAAAACGCTTTATACATTCCAAGTTTGCTATGATCAACACTATCAATAATTTTATCTTTCCTTTATAAAAAAAAAATCTTAAGATGCTTTCATATTCTGATAATTCTCCAAAAATCCCTACCACAAAATCCAGAAGGAACTCTTTCATCCTACTCTCCGAAGAATTTTTAAAATAGCTCTGGCATAACAACAATATATCACAGAGGTTTTTTTCTCAAGATTAAGAACCTTATAAATGTCTTATTCCGTATGTGGAAAAACTGAATGGCAGTGGAGTAAGTTGTCCAAAGTCTCACAGGGAATCAGGGCAGAGATAAAAATAAAACTCAAATCCAATTAATTGTCAAGACAGTGATCTATCCACAAAGCCAAATATCTTAGTTACCACAGGGGATAGGTATTCTAAAAAGGCAGAATTAAAACATTCTATACCATAATTATACAATCATGTCATTTATGAGCGTGTGTGCAAGAGAATGCTATGTATATCACTGAATTCCCAATGCTTTCTTCTTCAAAGACTGTTTTATTCTTATCTACTTGTTTCTTCGTGGTTTGTGTATACTTCTTTTCTCTGCTATTAGACTACAAGATGCTTTATTTTGGGGACCAAATCTTAGTACTTTTGTACATGTAGCACAGTGCCTTAAATACAGTAGGCATTCAATAATATGACCGTGTTGGTGTGTAAAAGTTCATAGACATACACTTAACTATCTCCTCCTAAACATCAAAGCAAATCATGGTGAGAATCTCTGAACTTCCTTAAAAAGCCAACCCTACATGTTAAAGAATAAAAATATGATCCATATAGACTACTCTGATAATGGCAATTCACAGATACCCAAGATATAACCTTAATATTATTTGTTAATATGTTTAAGTGCATAAATCAAGGTGTCCAAGAAGGAATTAGCATGATTTAACTTTAATTAACCAACACCCGGTCATTATCCACAAGCTGATTTCCCCAATTGGTGTATTATCCTAACTCTTTGGTCCTTGTTTTCTTAGACATACCCTCCGACCACCTCACTGCTTGGTGGCAGTTACATAAGAGTGCACTGGGATGGATATCAGAGGAGAAATAAATTCCAATCAGTCCTTCTTACTATTTATTAACAACTTTTATGAGGTTCTCTAGTGAAGCAATAGGATAAAAATGAAGAGCAAATTCAGTTTGGGGATTAAAACAAAACATGGCACTTTGCCTTTAAAAAAAAAAAAAAACTCTGTCACTCATATCTCATTGATCAGTTCTGAGGTTTATTTTTCTGTTACTCTCTACTTTCACTATAATAGAGAGTGGGCTGAAAGAGTTATTTTCTGGGCCTAATTTTAAAAGATTACTCAGGAGTTACCTTCACTTTTCTTTAATAATGTTCTATAGTCTTACCTCCCAGTCCAAATAATCACAGACATCTTCAAAGTTAGTGAGCAGAGACACTGAGCAGAAGAGCCGAGGCAGCTCATCCCTTGTCATTGGGGGAAAACGGCTATCTTTAAGGGCACTGTTGAAAACAAAGCAAATATTAAAGCAATCGCTAGATATGAAAGTTCCTAATTTCAAATGCAGACAATCATTTAAAAACGGTAAGAAATAAAATTAAAAAAAAGTCTGTAAGGTGCCAAAGGTGCCAATAATCTTCAAATGTATTCAAAGGCCCCAAAGATTTTAGGAGTCTTCATTTTTTTTTCATTCAATAGATTGTATTTACTAGCCAATCCTGTGACCAATTCAATTGTAAAGAGTGAATGATCAATTATATTTCCTGTACAGTCATTTCCTGATGTACTTTCCTGTTACTTGTGGAATATGAGAATGTTTTATTTTACTTTTGAGGAGAATAAAAACCAGACTAGTGGAAACTTGTGGGAAGACTTCTGGATCTAGTGTTGGTGGGAAAAAAAATATATGTGCATTTCATGCTGTAAAAATATTCATACTAGGTTGGCTAGTTACCATAGAACAGCACTCAAAGAGTTCAAAAACAGGATCATAATTGCATTTTCTTTAAGCAAAAGAAATCAAAGAAAATGAAAATAATCATGCAAATAACAGACTAAAAATACTCACAAGGACTTCAGGCCCCCTATAAAGGGTAATTCAAGATATGACTCAAAAATTGTGAAACTACAGGAAATAAGACTAATCTAGGAAGTAAAAGTATGATTAGGAGACCATTAATCACATGAATGGATTTCTGAGTACATCAACTCTGACTGGATCCTGTAATCAAAAGTAGTACACCACAGTGCCAAACTCTAGGAAAAACCCACTTTATGAAAAGGACAAAAACGTTGGAAGACCATAGGTCTTCCTGCAACAGTAGAATAGACAGAAAATACACAGACACACAGACATACACACACAGACACTGTGTATTCCTTGTACTTTTAAAAGAAACCTCTTCCTGGTCAAGAAAAACAAACATCTCTCTGATTGCACACTATATTAATGGCACTGCTGGCATTTGCATCATTGATCCTCAAATGTCTTATGTAGCAGCTCAGCTTAGACTTGTTTTCACAGATTAATCCTTAGAGGTTACAAATTTAGAGACTACAAACTGCTTGGATCATAACCAAGTTCTAAGGCCTTTGGAAATAATTTAATTCCTTTTTCAGGACTTCCTCATTGCTGGATTTTCTTTTTTTCATTTTTCCATCCTTTCCTTTGCATTCTGAAACTCACCCACTGTACTGTACAAATATATGCCTATGTTTGTGTTTTCAGTGCATTTTGGGGCTCGCGCTATCCTGCTACACAAAGGAAAATGCTCCCAGAAAGATATAGAGGTGTTGTTTACACAGTAAAAATGTTTTTTTTCCCATCCAAGGAGCCAAGGTTAACCAAGATAATCTGAGATAATTCATACTATGAGAACAGCATTTCACTGTTTTATAATTTAACAACATAACTTTCCTCTGGTCTGGCTTCTTTTATTTTCCTATTGGCAAATAAAGTTTTAAAAAGTGTTTTGAAGTTCTCATTCAAAGCCAAGATACAGACGTGTGTGTGTGTAAACTCCCACTTTCCCCCAATGACACATATACACATACTGGAGAGTTCTAAAACACAGACTAGAAGAATCCCATGCATAAAAACCAAAAGGCCAATCACACTTTCAATTTTCCTGTTAAAAAGAAAAGCCTTATACATCAGAATATAAAATGTATTTTTTATGGTTATAGATTTTTTTATTGCGATAAAGTATACATAACATAACATTTACCATTTTAACCATTTTAGGTGTACAGTTATGTGGGATTAAGTACATTCACATTGTGCAACAATCACCACCATCCATCTCCAGAACTTTTTTCATCTTGCCCAACTGAAACACCATATCCATCAGACACTAACTCTCTATCCCCACCCCCCAATCTTCCCAATCCCTGGCAAAAATGTAATTTAAACACACTTTTATAATTTCAAGTAATTATAGTAATATAACCACTAACATTTTTGATATATAACAGCTTTATTGAGATATAATTCACATACCACAAAATTCACCCTTTTAATGTATACAATTCAATTCATAGAGTTGTATAATACAACTATCACCATTATCCAATTTTAAAACATTTTCATCAAAAAGAAACCCCATACCCATTAGAAGGTCACGCCACATTTTCCCCTCCCCCCAGCACCTAGAAACCAATAATCTACTTTCTATCTCTATGGATTTGCCTAAGTAGAATCATGTAATATGTGGCATTTTGTGTCTGAATTTTTTCACACAACATAATGTTTTGAGTGTTTCATCCATGTTGTAACATGTATCAGTACTTCATCCTCTTTATTGCCTAATAATATTCAATTATATGGATACATCACATTTTGTTATCCATTTATCTGCTGATAGACATTTGGCTCATTTCCACTTTTCGGCTATTATGAATAATGCTGCTATGAACACTCGTTATGAGTTTTGTGTGGGATTGCTAGGTCATGTGGTACTTCCATGTTTAACTTTTTTAGGAGCCAACAAACTGTTTCCCACAGCTGCTGTACCATTCAATGCTCCCACCAGCACTGTTTGAGGGTTCTAATTTCCCCATATCTTCACCAGCACTTGTTATTGACTGCCTTTTTAATTATTGTGCTAGACTTTCTTTAATGAAGAGTTTTTTTTGTATCTAGCTTTTACATTAAAACAATACACATATTGAAGTTGCAATATACTTAATTTCTTAATACTTTAAGGCAAGTTAGCATTTTGCTTACTTTATTTCCTAGCAAACCAATGAAAGGTAAATTGTAGCTCAGTGCAATTCAAAATATTTCAAATCAATGAAATTTTCAAGTACCTAAAATGTACTCAGGATCAGGCTAGCAAGCTTTCCTTGTGATACAAAGCCTGTGGCTCAATCATTTTGGGATTAAAAAAAAAAAGCAAAGAATATTTAGAACGAGTAAGTGGGAGAATGATATATGGCTAATAAGAGAAACTTACAATCATGCATCACCATACCAAGCCTCGAACGTATTAACTTCAAAATTCTGAAATAGGGAAGGTACACTAGTCATGATGGAAACAGTCTGATTTTACAGAGACCCTCATTCAAACAAGACTTAATTCCTGCACCAACTCCAAGTAACTTTTCATTAAATTTATGAGCATAGAAAAGTCCCCAAAAGCAGGAAGCCCTCAATATCTCCAAACACAAATTCCTAGGGAAAAGAACTAGCAATGAAAGCCTAGCAAGGATTTAAGGGATTATAAAAAAGATGAAAAATGCAGCTGGAGACTGACCTCAGAACTGCTAGACTGGTGTGGATAGCTGATAAACAAGAGGATTCAGCTTCCTCCAGCCCCACTCTCTTTAGTATACAGCACATGGAGTGTGGAAGGTGAGCCTTTAGAAAGGGTATGCAGTCCGGAGTTGGGCAGTGACTTAATTGAGGTGACCCAGCTAGTTAGTGACATGGGTGGGGATACAACCCAGATTCTTGACTCAAGTCCAAAATTCTTTCTAGTATTTACATTTTAGTTGCCACCTTTGAATGGATTATTTTTTCACTTTAAAATTAAATGGTTGCCTTACTTGGCAATTCTGATCTCAGTGCCTCTGCCTAAAGAAGATAAATAATAATTTAATAGCATTCATTAGTAGCCAAAGTGTAAATAGAGCTAGACTTCCTATCTACTGGAAATCTGCAGGAGCAAAAAAGGATTTTAAAACATTAATACTGTCCTCCATGGAAAGCATTTTATGCCAAAGTAGTGTTTGCCAATTTAAAATCTAGGCAGTCTAAGGAACTGACAAACGATGAGATCCTGTAAATTCGTCTGAAGTTCTCTTTGCTACAATAGAAAGCCATTTTCCAATGTTTGAATGTTGCTAGGGAAAAAAAAAAAAAACACTTATGTACAAAACCAGCCGGCTGCTCTATCACTCATGATGGATGGGTGAGGTTTAAACAACAGTTTAATTCACATACCAAATTCAAATATATTCAATTCAAATTGGCACTTTCCAAGAATATGATTCTCCTAATTGAGAAGCAGCATAAACATCTGTCAAAGTTAACATCTAATGTTAAATAGCACTGTAATGAAAATGAACATTTTTAAAAAGGAATTAAGAGTTTAGCTTATCAAAGAATCAAGGGGTTTGTGAAAAGTGCCTGGAAGTTACGAGGAAAAAAACAACAGCTAAAAAGAGACAAAAGCGTAGATATTACAAGGCTCATCATAAACAATACAGCATACAATAGAAATGATTTAACTGAATCTAGCTAGCTAGCCATTCATTCATTCATTCATTCCTTTGCTCTCTAATACCTAGGTGACCTTAATCAATTAACCAGTGGAAAGTTACCAAACTGAGAAGGGCTTCATATTACAGGCAATCATTTTTCAGGACAAGGAAGTAATTAAAACCAAAATTAAAAATCCCTGTTTGGATAGGCGAAGAAAAGCAAATCAAGCATACATCAGTCTAAAAAAAAACAAACAGTTTTTTCAAAAGGGGTTTCAATCGTCTAGAAATTCTACCATTCCTCATCAGAGTTTCTCGAACAGAATGGACATGTGGCACATATGTTGAACTCCAGAAACTTAGAATACTAGAATTATCCATAACCTTTCTTTCACATTAAATAGCAATTTTAGCTTCCCCATTATTAGAGAAAATAACAGGCATAAAACAATGCAAAAGAGTGACTATTCATCAAACATAAGGGTAGAGAGGAGTGACAAAGGACACGATTATGGTTAAGGAAGGAGTAAGGGAACCTTATTTTGGTGAGGGCTGTGACCCAAAGGGAAATTTTCAGTCATAAGACATATGTAAAGTGTTACTTGATTGGGGGATTTTTTTTTCCCTTTAGAATAATAAATACAACCTAGTTGCTGCTCAGTAAACATTAAGTTATTCTTTTTAATTATTAATTTTAATATACATTTTAATGTGATGTGATGGGTATTAATGGGGAATGGAGGAAAGAATTAAGGGAAGAGAAAGTAGAAAGGGGGAAATAAAAAGAATACATACAAAGAAATAAAGACGGAGAGGAAGAGAAAACAAGCAGAAAAGGAAGTAGGAGGCAAAGAAAGTAAACAAATAGAGACACAAACAAAGGGACAAAGCAATGAAGGGTAAGAAGGAAAGGTATGAGATAAAGTGTGATTGGTCCTGTAGGTTTCCCTATATATTATTTGTTCCTATCTTATAGGATTCACTTAGACTTCAGAGTATTATCACTTACTGATGAAAGTTCCTGAATTGCTCTGATCTCGAATTCTTAAAAGCCTCTACTCTGAGTTAGCCACAGCGGCCCACCAGGAGGGAAAAATACTCTTCTAGGTTGCATGCTGTGATGACCATAGCAATATTGTCAAGAACCTGCCTCCTAGCCACAGTTCCTCACCTCTAAATTAGGAGAAAAGAGTGTGAATTTGACTCGGTGGAGCAGAACGAAAACTGGAAAGTACAAGATACATAAAGAAACAGATGGCTGTTGAGAGTATATTGCGGGTATTCCTCATTTCTCCCCATATGATGTCCACATCATGCTCTTCTTGCAGAGTTTCTGGATTTACTCTATCCTGTTTTGAGAAATGAATTACTAGAAATTTTTTTTGTTTTAATTATCTTTCTGATGAAAATCTTTTAAAATATATTCTACCAGTGTAAAACGAACATAATTTTCTCTTTATGACAGGCTCATTTTTACGACTCAATAAGACTTTGGATCAGTCATTACTATACAGTATTAGAATAGTGCTCTCAATGGTGTTGGCAAGAAAAAAAAATCTGTGGGTCTGGAAAACAGAGTACAGAATGACCACCAACAATTTCCATGTTGGGAAATTTGAAAACGTGAGATGTCTCTACTTTCAAGAGAATGTAACACAAAAGTAACCTGAGGTAGACTTTCATGGTGTCCGTCCTTGTGTTCCCTGAGTTAGGATACTATAAAACTGAACTACCTCTCAAGTCAAATCGAATGTAAATGTTATTGCCTTTCTCTTAGAATTTAGAAACCTCTACAACCCTGACCAGGATTATTTCCCCAGGGCCATCAACAGCATGTCTCCAAGGTATTAACAACAATTCCCTATGACTTACTGCCAATAAATATAGCTCTTAAAATGCAAGATTGGAGTCATCATTAATATATGAGCAAAACTATATCACAGTCCTATGGAACATAGCACAGTAGTAGAATGGTCAACAGCTTAAATTCTGGAGTCCAACATACCTGCATTTGGATCCTGGCTTCACCGCATACTAGTTGTGTGATATCTGGATAAGTCTCTTAACCTGTGCCAGCCTCCATTTCCTCATGTATAAAATGGGAATAATAATAGTACCTACCTCAGAGCTACTATGCCAAATAAATAATAAAACCTGCATAAGCATCTTGCATACACTAGGTGCCTAATAAGTAGTGGCCATCAAAGAGCTTAGATTGCTCATCAATGTCTGTTAAGTTTATGCCCATGGGGCTGCCCCCACATTATGGCTGTGGTGAAAGGAAGGGAACCCCAGGACTAAGACGGACCCTTCAACCTTGATATGGGAGGATCTAAACAAATTCTCATTTCTAGGAATTAAATGTGGCCATCCCTGTGAATAATGGCTACTTTCCAGGTTGTTTTTATTTTTTGAGAAGTCTACACTTCATTTTCTTTAACTTTCAAAATATTTATTAAGCACCTGCCATATGCCCTTTATTATGTGAAGAGTAATGGAGGATGTAAGAATAGATTATAAAATAATATATGGATATATGTAAAAAACTTGTTAAAATAGCATACGATAGGAATGCTGAGAGGAATGATCAGACAAGGTTAACTTCTCTTCCAGAAGGATCTGTTTTATACTCTCTGCCACTGGTTTACAAGTTACCAAGTGACCCAGAATCGTAGGAAAGTTTACAGAAATGAAATGTATACACATTTTTTTTCTAGTAACAAATCTACTACATCAAGTGAGGTGCTTCTTCATCAAGAAGTTCCATTATCTTGCAGGCATGTATTCGTATGTTGCTTTGTAACTTTCTTCGTTTTCCTGAACTAGATTTTTAAAAATCTCCATTGGCAGAGACGGGTGTTTTTTTGTTTGTTTGTTTGTTTGTTTTTAATTGAAGTTTACTGGAGTGACAACTGTTAGTAAAGTTACATAGGTTTCAGTAAAAGGGATCAAATATATTGTGGTGGAAGGGATTGGTCTTTTACTTCCATACAATAAATGTTTACCCAGAAATGCAGTTCCCTGAATTATGTTCAATTTGTTTTTCAATGGATTTAGATATATTATTCTATATCCTACTGGCTATGCTACAGCAAAATTTTTAGGAAAACAAAATAAAAAAAACTCTCTAAGCAGCAGACACAGAATGAGAGATGAGAGACTCTGTGCCTTCCTCATCTAAACCAGTCGTCTCCAAACTGTTTTTCCTGAGCATGCTTAGTGGTAAAAAAAAAAGTTTGGCACATATGTACAATACGTAAATTTATTTATAAAGTGTATACATCTAGTACTATCACTAGCTAATATATCCAAAGCACGAAACATACTGACAGTAAGCTTTGTTGGTAAAGACAGCAGGTATAAACACATATTTCAAATAATGTTCTTGACAATTTCTTTCTTAGTTTTTGGCTGCTGTCTCATCACGTCTGATTAGATTATCCTCCAGTTCCAAGGTAATGTGTAGAAGTGTCAGCTAGCTCCACCAACTTTCTCACCCTTGCCTTGTGCTTGTATTATTACTGTTACCATGAATCTGTTGTTCATTTGCAGGAATATTTTCAGGCCACTTTGGCAGCCCGCATGGCTTATTTATCTAGCTTCAGCTAACCTACGTATAATGGTCAAATGGCTTAAGAAGATTCCTGCAAAGAAACCAAAGGTTGAAGACAATACCAAGAACCATGAATCTGTTTAACCAGGCACACATACACTGAAATACGCTGCGATATCCCGGAGTGAATGAAAGAAGGAGTGTGCCACTATCAACTCTCATCCAATCAGGGATCTCACGCTATCCTCAAGAGTATGTGACAGTGACTCTCTGACACAGACCAAATGAGAGTACCGGGGTCCATCCATACATTAAATATTAGTGGGGTTTAAGTACTTTCTTATATTTTAGATTAAAGGATTAGAAATAGGATTTCTAATCTTTTCTTCTCACCCCACACTGGGTCATTTATGCATACCCCTCTTTGGAGACTGCTAATCTAAAGCTCTTAATCAAGTTCTAGGAGACTGATTGTAATAAACATGACACTATGAACAAAACAGCTTTCAGTACAAAAGACCCAATATCTTTTGAGCACCTACTGTGAGCAGGGTGCTATCCATGTATTTTCTTGTTGAGTCCTCAAAACAACCCCATTTTGCAGACGAGGAGACAGGTTCAGTGAGTTCAGTGAGATTAAGCAATTTGCCAAAGGTCATAAAAACAGGTAAGAGAGTTGACATTGGAAGTCAGGACTGCCTGTCTCCAGAGCCCATTCTCTTTTCACAGTACCACTTGTAGAATGTTAGCAAATCAACATAATGCATACACATTTAATCAGTTTTAAGGAATTTTTCCCCAGTTAATACTTCTTCTCCTGAGATTTAATGGAATGTTTTAGGTATAAGTGTGAGCAGCTTCTGAAACTAAGAAAAATGGTACTTTTTTAGTGAAAGTATTAGCTTGTTTTTGTTCTCTTCTTTCTCCATTTTGATCTTGGTGATTCAGAGCGGCTGCCATCGAAAAACATCTGTTTTATCTAAATTTAATAAGCTCTATTAATGGGATACTAAGCCTTCCCTTATTCTGAAGCCTTTCCACAATTTGAAATTTAATCTGCTGGAAGTCAGAATAGCGTTACCAAAGTACTAGTTTTGGACATATCTAGGCTGGCGGGCCTGTTTCTGATTTTTAACTTTGCTTTTCCAACCTGAATGAATAAGCTCTCTCATACTCACCACAAGAGTCATGCATTTTTTTCCTTCCCTCTTTCCATGGAAATCAAATCTATAAATTGAACCCTATAAACTGAAAAACATACGTTGTCACTCTAAGTTACGTGCCATGTTAGGGTGATTCGGTCTTACCCATTGGTTTACTGTCCTTTCTAAAACTTATTGCCAGTCCTAGATGGCACAGGTCTGCTGAGAGCTAGCATGCTGGTTCTTACTGTGTGGCCTATGATTTTCTCAGATGTCACTGATGGGGAACTACAGGTAACAAAGGAAGAGTTAAGTCAGTCTTAAAGATGAGGTGCAAAGTAAATTTATCCACTCGATCATGATGAGGAAAAGGGGGCGGGGAGAGAGCGAGAGAGCGGGAGGGAGGGAGGGAGGGAGGGAGGGAGAGACAGAGAGAGAGAGAGAGAGAGAGAGAGAGAGAGAGAGAGAGAGAGAGAGAGAGAGATCCAGCCCTCCCCACTGCCTCACTGAGATATTTTTCACCTTTATTTTCCTTCTCTTCTCTCCCATCTTCTGGATGTTTTCCTCTTTTCTCTTTCTTTACTCTTTCTATTCTACTAAGGTAAGGAAGCAAGAATAGTAAAACGTTACAAGAAGGAGATGAAAGAAAAGAATGGGGGGTGAGAGGAGAGATGAGATAGATCACTATGCTGCTGCCTCCTCCAGACAAGTGTGAGACGCCAGCGTGAAGGCAGCCACATGTTGTTGTGTTCCGCCATTGAGTCAGGATGACCCATTCCCTTCTGTACTGGTTTTAATGTTCTATTTTCACCTTCAGGGAGTAAACTGTGTACAGAGAAAGGTACACGATCCACTGCCCATTTCTTTCTAGGGTTTTTAAGGTAACTTTGAAAAGCAGAAGGCCAGTTGGGAAAAATAGTTGAGTGCCTCACCCCCTATCAGTCTAAATGTTTAACCAGGCAATAGTTATAGAGATAGAGTCAATTTCTTGATTTTTATACTTTCCAATCACATATTTCCTTACAATGAAGCATAAGTACATGTCTGTTTTTAAGGCCTCTGTAACTTGTCTTACATTCATTTAAAAGGAACTATTTTAATTTTTATTACTACATGATAACTTTGGAGGGAAAGTTTCCTTCAACTCGTTCATATCGTCTTCATTTTTATATGATTCTTCACAGTTTCCAAAGGGTCTTCACATCTTTCATCCTAGGTGACCCTCAAAATGGCCCCAGAAAGTAGACAGAGCTAATGCTATATTACATTAGAAACCATAACAGGTGTCCTCCAAGAATAAGGCCCTTACAGTCATAGTCACCAAATGGAACAGCTACAAGCACTTAGAGATCATGTAGTCCACACCTTTCATTTGATATTTGGGGAACAAGAGCAGAAAGTGACGTGCTCAAAGTCACACAGCAACCGAGTAGTGGCGTTGGGACTATATGCTACATCTCCTGAGTTCCCTTGTTCCCCACCCACTGATCTCTCCATTATTCTTTCATATATTCATTGACTGAAACTCCAGAACAGATGTTGAAGGAGCAAAGAAAAACATGATGTGGAAGGCACCAAGGAATAGCCAGAATAAGCAGTGAGTTTCGCAGCGTAACTCCACACTGTCAGGCACCTGGCACTCGTAGGCATGCTGAGGCCACACAGAATCTAGAAACGGAGACGTAAGGGTGGGAGAATCACCACTGTGGGGATGCGAATGCAGTCTTCACTAAGGCCCTCCTTTCTACTTCTAACCCACTCCCCCTCATCTCACTTCATTCTTAACACACTCCTAGTAGGTGCCGCTCTCTCCTCATTGTGCTTTTCCCTTGCTCTTTTTACCTTGCAGTCTATCCATTCTGTCCCATTATTTCTCCCTACTGCTGAACTGCACAGGATTATTCAACAGAAAAGTTATACATTTTTAAAATAGGGTATTTAGTTCTCTTTTATGAAGCTCTAAAAACTAGAGAATCTTTCCCTATTATAAATGTCACTGTATGTTCTGGCTCTGTGAGTATCAACATGTCAAATTATAAGCTGGTCAGGGCAGGATAACCTTAATGCCCATTTTCAAGTATATAGCACAATGTCGTGTGGAGATTCCACATGGGAGAACTATGCGGCTCCTGATGTACTGTTAAAGGTCTTGGACTTGAATTCAGCCTACCTTCCAATCTCTTAACTTGGAACATACTTTATCCCTTTCAACAAATGTTAAAGTGAGCCTGATCAAACAGAAAAGGATACTTTAACTCCTCATCTCCTGTTTGGTTTATACCTTGATAAACCTAATTTTCAAAGTAAAGAAAAATTTTACTTCTATAGTTTTCCATTCAATTACCATTAAAAATTACTTAATTCTCCCACTGAAAAGGTCCTACTTTGATTTTCTTTCCATGAGTCAAGCACATGGCATAATAAAATATGTTGGAAAGGCTTCACAATATGCTGCTGAAATAATAACAATTGCTGAATCTGTACTACAATACATATTAGAAAACCACAATAGATACTAAAGGGAAACAGCATCATTGGGGGATAGAAAAAATGCAATGGATAAAAGCCATGCTAATTTAAATTACAGTCATGTGACAATAGCTCCGTCCCCTACAGCAGTAAACTTGCCATGAATAAGTGGCGGTCGTAATGATTACTGGTGGAAAGGAATGTCTATGAATGTGAATTAATTTAGCAAATATTTATTGAGTGCCTGCTACATACCAGGCACAGGCATACATATAGTATATTCTACTGTAGTCCTGTGGAACAGCTTGCTTCATAGACATTTCACGACATGACCATAATACGACTGGCATTTATGTGAGCAACTCAAAGCCCACAATGATAAGTACAAATCTCATAAACTAGGTCATGTTTTAGAGCTTAAAAAAAAAAAAAAAAGAGGGAGGCATCTAAGCTCACAAGGCCTTATAACTTTTAATGTTATGGGTACTAGTCTATTTGTAGAAAATCTGGCAGGCTAAGCAAAACCTGATAGAAATGCAAATTAAAAACTACATTTTTGACTATTTATTACCCGTGTATGTGTTACATGTAAAACTTCAACCATAAGCTACCTGACTATGATGACTGTGCTCAGTTTTGCTCACCACTGTATGTAGACCCAATGCCTAGCATTCAGTAGCTGGTAAATAAATTTTTAATGAGTGAAAGAAAAACTATAGGAAGATAGTCTCATATTTAATAAACATTTATTGGCAATATAATAAACATTAAATGGTCCTACTGGTTGGTTATACTGGTTATACTTGATTGAACAGTGTTCCCCTATACTCTAAATATCCTTTTATTCATCAACTTAAAAATTGTCCAGTGTGTTTTCCCCTGCTTAATATATGTTAAATGCTGTTCATTTAGAAGGTTTAACTGATCATTGTGGTCTTTAGATTACTGGGTATTCACACTACAGCACAGTTTGGCAACACTTTTCTATCTAAAATTCATAGATTGCTATAAATAGATAATAATCTACTTCCATGATAGAGTTACAGAGTTGCTTTAATCTCACAGCCCCACCCTACCCCCAGAAAACACAGATGCTTTGCATCCTGAAGGAGCGCAATGGCCTCTTATGTTTGTGGGGTGATTATTACTACTATCTTGTAGTTTAAAACACATTGGGACCCATATTACTAGTCTATTTGTATGCCTTCCACACCTTCTTATAAAGGAACATCTTATGATTGGGATGAATCACAAGTCAGCAAGGGCCGGCATAGAAAAAAGAAGTGCAAGTTAACAGCCCTCTCTCTAAACAAACATGGGCCTAAAGGAAATCTGACATCAGATCACACACACACACAAAAAAATCCTCTGCCCACTCTTCTGCTTTCTGTGGGATTACAGGTGAGCAAGCATCCAAGGGGGAAAGGGAACTTGTTGAAACTCCACCCTCTGAAACAATGAAAATGAACTAGTAGAAGAAGGGCTGACCCTGCAAAGACGAGTGGACCTCTGATGTACTTCAGGTGGGGCTGTCAGAATGTCTGTCAACTAAGAGGCTCTTACAACGTACCAGGCTAAGTATTAGTATGCATCAGCACACATTCTCTCAATCACATTAGACTTTAAAAGTCCCAGGTCTGGTGTGCCTTTTACAAGGAATAACACTGGTTTAGACTGCTGCTCCGAGCCTGTTTCACAAATCTGGGAGACCAGGTTAGAGCACCTCATTTTCTTTTGCTACTGCCATGTCCTCTCCCTCCCCCATGTAACTAAGTCACTCCTTAGACTTTGGTAAACAGTATTAAGGAAATTGAGGGAATATTTTCTGTGGACTTAACTTTCCTGGAAATAATGATCAGTGATGGAAAACAAACTCTTCATAACAGAACAAAACATCAATTTGAACTCCACTAATTCAAAATGGGGGCTAATTTAAACAGACCTAGGCTGACTGGGAAAAAGGGTCTGCTCCACTACGAAAATCAACTTTGTAATTAAGGTTGTAAGAGAAGTACGGGAGTTGCTGAAAGAGAAACTACTGTCAGGACTTGAGAATTAACTAACTACGTGCACTATCACATCATAATTACAAATCTTTGGGTGTATGACAATGCAGGCCTCTGGAAGACTTCTACTTGACAACACTGTTAGCCCACTGAGTCACCTGTGTCACTAAAATGAGCAAAACCATTTTTAGAATAAATACTTCATTCATTCTTTATTGATCATAATGGACTTCCTGCAATCATTTTGACTTTGGGAGCTTTCACTTCCACTTTGGTGTTGCTGGCTACTCGCCTATACTCACTCAGTCGTGTTCACACTCAAGACCTGCAAGTACAAGTCTAACTGAATCAGAAACACGGCCCAAGCCTCCTGAACTCAATGGCTTATTTACTCTCTGAGCTAAAGTTGTAAGATTGTCAAACCTTGGCTTACATCTAGTTGTAAAATAGGAAGAGGAGGGGAAAAAAGCTTATATCCCTGAGGTTGTAGACCTACACACCAGAACAGACAAAATAAAAGGCAAAGCAACAGTGTCCTTCGGAAACCTATATGTTAAGTACTAAACAGTCAGTCATTCTGAAACAATTATCAAATGAAAAAGGAGCATCAGTTTCCAAAGGAAGCAATTGTGCAGGTTGGTACTCCTCTCACCTCCATACTGGCTCTCATTTCACTAGCACAGGGCAGTCTCCCAACTCTTCACATCCATTCCTTCTGCGAGCCATTCCTCACTGCCTCAGAGGCCCAGTTACCTTGTCACATGGAGAGGTCCACTCTAATTACACGGTAAGCTTCTGGGTTCATACATGTTTCCCTTAAGCATAAGACACACAGAACTAGCACATCATGGATGGGTACTCTACCAATTTTGCTTGGTTTAAAGTGGTAAGACACCTTCTTTTCATATACAGAACTGTAAATCAGAGCAGTAAGATAAAAAAAAAATGGCTCCAAGATTTTGAGTTTCTATAGAAACCTTGAAAATACCAGAACCAGCAAATGCATTTGTTTAAGAAAATGTGTCACTGAAATTGATAGGCATTCCACAAGAATACAGAATAAAATTATCATAGGTCAATGTTCCAACAAAAATGAAATGCTAGTAATAAATTTTGTAGGGAAAAAGTTCTTCAGAATGGTTTTGGGCAAGAAAGTCTGTACTCTCTCCTACAACATAAGTCTCCATCTACTAGATTGATCATCTCTGTATCATCAGTGTTAACTGAGAGGAACAACAGGATCCGCAGTCCAAAAATCATTGACAACTGGACACCATAAGCTTGTGATTCTTTTTAAATGAGAAATTTACTTTTCAAATTATGCCTGGCTGACACAACTATTTAAGGCAGTCAGCAAACACAGGACATAAAGCAACTGCTGGGCAAAGTGAGGCAGTTTTCCGGTTTGGGAGGGTTTTCCTATGGAAGATCATAAAAGGCATAATCCGTACTTGGAGAAAACTTAAGTGTTGACTACTAATTTTCTAAATAAATATAAAGAAATAAATGTAATCATAATACAAATTGGACACTTTGTCTAAAGTCTTTTCACTACTTAATGCTAGACTATTACAATACATTCATATTAAAATAAATGTTTACTGTCTTTTATTTGAAAATGATTCTTTTGACAATGTGTACAACAGCAGCCATCTTGTCATTTTCACAAAATTTCAGGGCTTCTCTTCCTTTCAGAAGAAATGACATCTGTACCTAAGGAACCACCTAACTCACCTTGTGGTATTAGCTGTTCATTTTCACTGCACTATATGAACACTGCTCAAAATTCAATGACCCCAGCTGATACCTGGGAATGTTATTTTCTTTGTTAATGGAAATTACTGCACTAGGTCCTGGATTCTTTGACTCCAGGAAACTGAGCCCACAGGCAGCTTTGAGAGTCTAAGCTAGTCAAGGAAGCCAAAGTATCATGGGGCACTCCTACACACACTTCAGGGGACCCCTTGGCTAGAATTATACCAGTCTGAGAGTTTCAGAGTTAGGACATCAGTCAGCTACAATATAAAAACAACTCTTGTAAATTGGAATCATATTCACAATACATCTGGGAAGTTCCCCAAAGGAGAAAAGGTTACCCAAAACTATTGCTAAATAGATGGAAGAGAAGATGCTAACTTTTATCATAATACAAAATTCAGTCAGTTTCCATTGTCCTAGATAAATCAACAGATATGCTGTTTACCTTTAAGGAAGCCTGGAATCTATCTTAATTCAGTCTTGAAACCCAGACATTCTTAGGTTAAGTACAGATATTTAAATTCCCTAACAACCGCCCAGTGTTTACAAACATTTATTTCTTTATAGATGTCTCATCCACAAAATGTATATTTGGTTAGAAAGAGGAATTTTGAGAGTTCAGCTGTACTTTAACAAATGTTAAAATATCCATGTTTCTTCAAGCAAGTGGCAGCCTATAAAAATTATCGTTTATTTTCTAAGCTTTGCTTTGTGACATGGGCTAAAAGAAAATAATGGTATCAAGGGTCTTGTTCCTCTATTTTCTTTTTATATAAAATAATACATTAAATAATAATAAATATAATATTAGATAGCATACTCCACTCTCACTACCATATCCTGAAAGGAAACAATTCTTAATTAAAAAAACAAAACACCACAAACTTCCAATATTCAAATTCAGAAAAAAAGATACCCTAAGATTAAAGTCAAAATTACTTTGACGTTAACAATCACTCTCTTACAAGCAATGTATCAAACGTGTACTTCTTCCTGCGTTGCTTATCATTTTTAATAGTGTCATCTCTCCATCATGTAAGGAGGAACCTTTGAAGCCATCTTCAACCCTTCCCTTTACCTTGCTCTCCACATATGGTCTCATCTTATTCTATTACTACCATGTCTCCGTTATATATCTTTTTTATATCATTCCTGCTACAAATCTAATTCAAGCCTATAGGATCTCTCACTTGGGATATTTACAATTAGCCTCCTAACTGGTCTGTCTCTCACCTCTGTCCTTTCCATTCCATTCTATACACAAGCAGCCAGAGTCATCCCTCATGACCTCTTTATGCTGCTTAAAATCTTTCAGTAGCAATTCAATGCCTTAAAAAAAAATCTTGCCCCAGTCAATCATTTTATCTCCCACTGTCCTCACCAGAGCTCAAGTCACACACAGGGTTACTTACAGTTCTCCCCCAAACAACACACACTGTTCTCTTTCCTTGCATTTGGCTCAGGAAGTTTTTTGGACACATAACGCATATCTTCTCCACAGCCTCACTTTTGAATGTTGAAACTGAGCCTTCAATGTCCACAGAGGTTCAGCTGAAACGCCACTTCTTCTGTAAAACCTTTCCCAGTCTATGGAAGCAGAGCTAATTTCTCTGACTTCTTGAAGTGTTGTTTATACCTCAAAGGTGGCACTTAGTATTACATTCTTCCTTATAGTTCCTTTGTGTACATATTGCTCTCTATTACAAGACTACACACTCATTGAGGGTAGATATTATGTGTTCATTTTTGTAGCTCTACATTACCTAGTGCAGTAACTTGCTCAGAGTTAACGGCTCAATAAATGTGGAACTGAACTAAATAGACCTTATTTCATTCTGATATAATTAAGAAGCAAAACTGTGAGGATTTATAATAAATTCTCTCTTTAACGACAGCTGTGTTTTTATAATTGCTGCTTATTTAGAAAAAATACTGAATGCATCTTTCTATCAAGCTTTGAAGCTATAGTGACTATTCTAAGTTTGAATTACCTTATTAAGAAAATAAGTAGAACAGCAAGAACACTGAAATCTGTAGTAAAATAATGCCAATGAAGAAAGACCTTTTACTGTAGATTCAGCTGTGCAAGTTCAACCAATAAACCATAAAGGCAAGTCTTTTTTTTTTCACCCAGAGTATAAAAAGGGCAATATTAAAAAAAAAAAAAAAGGGCAATATTAAGCACATTAATGAAAACTAGCTAGGAGACACTGGGTAGAGCCTTGGGTCTGGATCAGTAACTCCTCCTTACTGCAGCTGGATTTGGATCTTCTCCCACTGAAGGGCTGAGTAGATTTGATCCCACTTAATTTCCAAGTCTGACAAAATCACAACTTGGAAGTGTTCTGACTACTGGCAATTGTTAAGCACAGTAAATCCCTTCTCCTTCTGTAACCCCCTCAAATGTCCTGCTTTTTTATACCAGATGTTTTGTTGAAATTAACACATTCCTATCAAATGCATATCCAAAGGGCTTTTCTTTCCACTGCAACTGAACTTTATTATATTGAGCATTCTATAGAATCCCCAAGCCGTTTATTCATTATGCGGACTACTACTGCGTAGTATTTCTTGCAGAGGGAATGACCAGGAAATTCAGGCTCAGAATAGGGTGGATCTATTATGGAGTGAACATTCTACAGTTGATAAACGCAGACAAGAGCCCTTAGAGACCACATCTCTCAAAAGGACTGTTTTGAACTTGCTAAATATAATGATCAACATGTTGTCACAATTCCTAGCTCACATCTTCCTTGGGAAAAGGGGGTGAGGTTCTGGTTTGTTTGTTGAAATCAAGTTTTATTTCCATGTCAACACGGCCTCTCTACATGGTTTCATCTGTTAACAGAATCAAGCATAATTAACTAGATATTAATAAGTGGCACAATATGAAGACATGACCTGGGATTGCTCACCTGAAACTGGCCACCACCACCACCCCCAGGGTCTTTGGCCATCAAAGAAAGATCATTTCTGATAAACTGTCACCCACTTACCCAACGTTTTTAAGACTAGGAACTACAAGAAAAACTTCACAGAAATGGCCATCTCCCTCCTATAAGGATTTAAAAAAAATAGATACATGGATGCTAGTGCCACTGTGAATAAAATGTCTTTCATGCAACAATTCTGTAAGCTGTAACTGTGTGCTACAGGCAATACATAGGACGTTAAATATTACCCTCAGTTCTTTTCTTCAGGCTATTGCTTGTTATTCATCTCATCTGTAGAATTATATATATATACATACATATGTATATATATGTGTGTGTGTGTGTATATATATATATATATATATATATATATATGGGTTTTGCCATGGGAGCACATTTTAAACTTTTATTTCATTTGTTTCATTTTTATAATAGCAAAACTTAACAGCTGTAACTAGAATATCTAAATATTTCGCTATCTAAAGCCTCCCATAAGAATTAAGTGTTCCCATCCTTTATTAAATCACAACTGATACAGTTATAAAGCAAATAATGAGTAAAAAGTTCCTCTATTTAAAATTATAAATAGAAAACAAAATACAGATATGGCTCACCTTAGGTTACGTCCAGGTTCCTAAAAATAAAGTAAATTGCTTTTGTAAATTAGTTTTATTTTCCTATGATTTATACTTTCAGAGATGCTTTAATCTTCATTTCTCACTTCCGTTGCACAGGCTGTGGCTCCTAATACTTTCTTTAATTGCCTTACCTACCTAGTAAACAAATACTTCAACATGCTAAGGGAAACTCACTCTTGAATTCAAACATTTATTTTGATCTATGCCTAATCCCCAGCAGATACTTAAGGGATACAAAGATGTGAAAAATTTAGCCCAGGTCCTCAAGGGACTACCAATTTAAGCAGGAGAGACAGTCGTGTAAGAAATGGAGTACACTGCAAAGCAAGATAAAGCAAGTGCTGTAACAGGTACCGGGCATGTGTGATGGACACAAAAAGGAAGCAGGAGAAACTCTGGGGTTATGGGGAAATCCTTGGATGAATCCTTTGGGAAACAGAACAAGAAATTTGTAATGTGAAACTGTACAGCCAGGAGCATTTATTGATTTATTTGCTTTGAAAGTTTCCAATTTTATTTCTGGAACGTTTCCTTAGTCTTGAACTTAACATGGGATATACCTTAGGCAAGAGACAGAACAACAGCAATCAACTCTGACATTCTGCTATTTGGCAGAATTTCTGCTCTCACAGGCCGCAGCACCCTCTCCTCCCACCTCTTTGGCCTATGACGTAAGTCTACAAATGACATTAAGTGCATTGTTTAGCCTCACTGACATCCCATAGATTAAAAATGTTACTAATTGCTGTGCTACCATCTTCAGCCATTTGCTGGTTTCTCTTCTACTGCATCATTAATTGGACTGGTTGTCATGATGAATTTCTGGTATGTAGGACTTGAATATGTGAAATGACAACTTCTTACGCTGGCAAAATTCTTTGAAATCCTATTAAGGAGCACGGGACATGGGCAATGTACCAACCAACACTGCTATTAATTTTATATAATTCACAGGCAGTACATGAATAAAAAATTTCAAAAGTGTTTTCCTATCAAATTTTAAAATACGTATCCTGGTAACAGACTTCCAATGATGTATTATTTGTTTCAGATAAACAAAAGTTTTAAAATGGATCGGGGCAAAAACAGAAGATACTCACAGTGCCTTTGGTTCTAAAGTTTTCATTACTGTTTACCTCAAAATTATAAAAAAAGGTAGTACAGCTATAAGAGACTTATGTACAATTAAAAAATACATTAAAAAATCTTCCATGTTTTTCAAATACTCAGATCCCCAAATCCCAGATGCAGTTAAGAAAGAGACACAACATGGACCATTTTATTATTTTTTTAAAACCCTATGATTATAAGAAATCTAAGTATGGTAAAACAGACATTGTCCATGTTCAAATAGACACAATTCCTTCCTGAAATTTCTTTTCTTTTTTTATTTCAATGAGAAAAAAATGTCAATCATGGACATATTTGCATTCCATTTATATAGATGTTTCTTGTTCTATGATAAATTGCCCCCAAGGAATTTCAAATTGTAAAACTATAAACTAAGGCAATAAGTTTGGTCTAAATTACCTGGAAATTTGGAATTTGTTTCCTTAATTATAATTTCTAAGGATTGGACTAACTTCTTACCCCTGAAATGATGTCTCCCTTTTGACCAGTTGCAGAGAAGAGCAGGTCTTTTGTCTACAGTCCCTTTCCAGTGAAGCCTTCCCGAAGCAACCCCAAAGTCACATGATAGTCCCTCCTTACCTATGGGGGTTACATTCCCAGATGCCCTATGGATGCCTGAAACCAGGAATAGTACCTATTCCTATATATACTATGTTTTTTCTTTTCCCATACATACCTTTTCCCTTAAAGGAAGCACTTTATGGCATCTCTTTGGCACATCTGAACTGCCAGCATCACTACTCTTGCACTTTGGGGCCATTGTTAAGTAAAATAAGGGTCACCTGAACACAAGCACTGTGATACTACAACTGGCCTTCTGATAACCTAGACAATTACTAAATGACTCATGGGCGAGGTGCGTATACAGTGTGGACACGCTAGACAAAGGGATGGTTTCCATCCCAGGCGGGATGGAGCGGGACTGCTCAAGACTGCATGAGATTTCACTATGCTACTCAGAACGACATGCAATTTAAAACTCATGAATTGTTTATCTCTGGAATTTTCCATTTAATAATTTCAGACTGTGGTTGACTGCAGGTAACGGAAACCGCAGAAAGAAACCACGGATAAAGGCGGAGTTACTGTAGTAGATTTCAGAAGGTTATGCCTACCTAGAAACCTGAAGGCTGAAGTAGTATTCCTCGTAAACTAGATGGTGTTCAATGCAAATGATGCACAGAAAAAAAAAAATCAAAGCCTGGGGAGTGTGTGTCCCTGAGAAAATGATTGATTTTAATGGGACCACTGGAGTTCAGGACATCAGATGAGACTGAGAGGATAGTTGTGAAGAAAAAAGGCATATGAGGGAGTCATTGTGTTGCAGGATTCTACAAGGAAAGAAAACCCAGGAGAAGTTGAGTAAGACTGGAATTAACAGAGGGGGTGTAAGGGAGATTTTGGAATACTGAGTTAAGAAAGAGAGTACCCACATGAAAAGTTTGTTTTTCCTGTGAGCTACAACTGGGCAATACCAGTTGAGTTACTAGGACATACAGCTGTAAGAAGCTTTCAAGGGAGAAGAGGGAGCGATGCTACTGGAGGAGAGCAATACACACAGTGGTTAGGAACCCAGACTTTGGAATCAGACAGAATCAAGTTCAAATTCTGCTGCTGTCATGTATTAGCTATTATTCAGCAAAGTACTTAACCTCTTTAAGCCCTGGTTTTTCCTACTTGTAATACAAGTAAAATACCTTCAACTTCACATAGTTGTTGAAAAGATTAAATGAGGTAATATATAAAAATACTTGGATAGGTCCAGCACACACACAAAATAGTAATTTTTGTTGTGATTAGGGAATATAACTAGTTTGTTGGAGGCATGTTTGAGGAAGAGGGCAGTCTAAGATAACAATAAATTTTATATATATATATATATATATATATATATATATATATATATATGTATGTATGTATGTATGTATATGGTTTGGGTTTTGCTTTGGGTTTCTCTAATACTGATATTCTGCTCCTCCTGTAATTTTGGTTGAGTAGCTCTAAGGGTATTCTTCATTTTATGGAAATATGCCCAAAACTTGACACAGGCAGGTAATTTGAGAGTGAGATTTTACATTGTGAAATGATTATTTCATTACAGGGTGCCTTGCAACTGTGCTTAACACAAAACTAAAATAAGTAAATTTACATACATTTATGGATCCCTTCTATTGCGGGAATTGTAGTGACAGTCCCAGGCAATGTCAGAAGACCTTTGTTCTAACTTTAGTTCCATTTTTGTGTAATAAATTGTTGGGGGATACTAAAAGATCTAGTACTAGTTATAGCTTGGAATCTATGGACTCTCTGGCCTAGTCAATTCCAGAAGTCTAATGTAGGCAGCGAAGATGTGGTGGCAGCAGCTTGAAAGGTTTCAGTAAGGGGCTAGTTTAAGTTGTTATGGAGGGGTAGATGGGAGTCAGTTGTAAAGCTGTGTATCTTACCATTCCTAAAACTTCTAAACACTCAGACATTAGTCAGAGCATAAGTTAAACCACTGCTGGTTACTGTGGCTTTCTATAAAGAATAAAGGGCTAAATACAAGCAATGTTTGACTTCTGGCACTTCAACTAAAGCTATGTAGTAACTAGAGTTGTGGCAGTGGGTTTTGTGTGGTGTTTGAAAATAAGAGGGCTACTTAACTGGTAGTCAGTTCCAAGTCAGTGGAGATGTTCAGATAGAAGTTAGATGCCCATTTCTTGGGAGATTTTAAAAGAGATTAAAGTATCTGATAGGGGTTGGATGACTTCTATGGATCCCTTCCAGCTCTATGGTTCTATGACAAGCATCAATTCACATTGTGCTTCTTCAATCACTTACAAGTGTAGCCCTTATAACAAGAGATCAACCTTATGTCAATTTGCTTTCTGAAGTGTTCTGGATAAGGATCCCTGTCCCCTGACTCACTCTAACTCTAACTGGCCTTAAACTACTCCTCTCACTACCAATCAGCATTGGCAACTTCTACAGGTTCAAGTACACTGGCAGCAAGAAAAGACGACAAACCTCAGCTAACAGAAGCAGACAGAAAAGGAAGAGAGTAGAAATGGTTGTCGGGATCAAGTAAAGTTGCCACAAAATGATGAGACGGTGGTCTGTTTATTTGCTTTGATATGGCTTGGTAACTACTGCTGAGGGCAATTTCCAGAGGGAGGAAAACACATGTAAAGTTAATCACTACAATCCAGTGTGTTAAGTATTAGTTACAATAGAGGCCTGAACAAAGTGCTGTGAGAACACAGAGACTGACCGATTTTGCTGGGGAGCGTCAATGACATGTCACAGAGGAAGTAATGAGCAAGCTGAGTCTTGAAGGATGAGTAGGAGTTGACTGGGTGGAAATGGAGAGAGGCGTGATTGGCAGACAAAAAATGTTCAAAGCCAGAGAGACACGAAAGACTGTATTTGGGAAGTGGTGAATTACTGTGTGTGGTGGGAGTGTGAGGTTAGGGCCTCACAGACTCTGCTTCTGAAGAAGGATAGGAGTAGGTGGTGGGGGGAGACGCAGGGGCAGACAGAGCATGATGGCATATTGCAGAATATTAACCTTACTCTGGGTGAAACATAGGTTTTCGAATGACTGTTTTTCACTCTAGGCAAGATAGGTAGACATGGAAGGGGGGCTTCTCGTCTCAGGTATAAGGATTAACAATAATGGAGGAGTGTTTAGTCATGCCAGTGGGTACATCTGTGCCCATCTTGGCTAATGGGGTAAGTGTGCTTCTCTGAGCAATAATACAAGCTACGGAGAGGAAGACGCAACAACATATCAGGGCAGACATGCTCAGACAGTAGACACAAACCTTAGTGAGCTGACAAGTGAGGCACAGATGCATTTCATACACCACTGATGACAACTTTCAAATGCAGCCTTTAAAAAATGTACTTTTAAAAAGAGCAATGACATTTTATTTTTCATTTTTGTTTTTTTAAAGAGCAATGACATTTTATAACATGTATTTAGAAACTTGTGAATTTAACATACCATGTTTCCCCGAAAATAAGATCTAGCCGGACAATCAGCTCTAATGCGTCTTTTGGAGCAAAAATTAATATAAGACCCGGTATTATATTGTATTAGGTCTTATATTAATTTTTGCTCCAAAAGACGCATTAGAGCTGATTGTCCAGTTGGGTCTTATTTTTGAGGAAACACAGTAGTTATCTTTTCACCACTGAAGCACTTAAGAGTTGCTTTAGCTGAAATCCACTATTATCTGAGATGGTTCCCATCCTATCCACTCTTTATTAAAGTTGGAAACTCAAACGAAAGGGGAAAAACAATTTCTCCTCTGAGGCCAGGGGTGCAACCAGAAATCTCCCTTTTGTTCACAGCATTTTCAAGCCTACTGAAACCCAACCTGTGTTCTCAGTTCCACTGCCATTCCAAAGAGGTTTCTGTTAATTTTGTTTTTCGGTTTTTTTATTTGTTTGTTTTTATTGTCATATTGACTCTCTTCAGAGGGCTTTTGAAAAGAAATTAACATTTAAAAAAATATTCTCACTTTTTTTTCTTTTGGATTCAAAGCAATTATTGTTAGGATTATTAACTATTCTTGAGATAGCTAAGTTTCAGCTACTCCAAATGTAGCATGTTTCACATGTTGAGTAGATGTCGAAGCTTTGGTCATAGTACTGAGGCACCCAAATGCTCTGGTCTGAGTCCCTTGTAATTGGCTGTCCAGGGTGTAGGGTGCAGTCTGTGATATGGAGCAAAACAAAGCAAACTGGCCCAAATGGGGGCGGAACCCATGACCTCCTGAGCAGCCTAAGTCTAACCAGCAGTGTATGCTTATCTACTGCTCTTCATATGCAACACAGCTCTATGCATTGCAAAGGCTTAGCAGACTTCTCCAGGCCTAAGTAAGCACAACAATCCCCCTTGGCCAGGGAGCAACCGAAGGACCTCTTAGAATGGCTTAGGTTTAAAGCAGCCTGAAGAATGGAAGAGATATTCTCTTTCCTTCCATCTTTACTTAGTGAAGTAGCACCAGTAGGAGCCTTATTTAAATCAGCTTTGTGGAACATATAAAGCAGTCCTGAAAGTAGCTGAGTATAGCAACAGGAAGTTGAATTCTGGGCAATCCCTTTAATTAAAGCTTCTGAAGAATTTATTTTATGGCTTTTCTAATCTTCTGTTTCACTAGCAGGAATGACAGAAAAGTTGACATTTCAATGTACAAATAAAAAATAGGGTTAAAATGTTATTAGACAATAACATGCTAATCTAACTTGAATGATGAAGCCTATAGTTTTGATATGTTTATTTACAGGATAATTTTGTGAACCGAAGTAAAACTGTAAATTTTTCTGAACATAAAACTAATTGTAAATCTATGTTTTATGCATCTAATATATTTTCTTCATTTTTAAGTTTTAAACTACTGAAAATGCACATTTGATATTAACAATATCAAATAATATTATAAAAGCTTCATTCTCAATAGAATGTATTAGATATCATTTTCACCTTTAAACATTTTTAGGAACTATGAAATTCTTATTCCAATAGAACTTTTTAAAAAGTTACTGTGTCTATTTTATTTGTTATATAGTATGGGTTTTCAATTTCATTTGTTAAGAAGCAGCTCAGATAATGTAGCTCTGTAGGACAAGCCTTTTATAATTAAATGTCGGCTCTCTATTTTAAAAGTGAGAAAATGTAAAAAAAAATGTAGAAGTTGTTATTAAGATAAATATATTTATAATGCAAGATAAAGGGCTAAGAAGTGTTTAGGCTTTTAAAAACACCAAATTGTTACTAATGAAAAGGAAATTTTCCCAAGGGCTACTATTTTGAATATTCACATTTGAGGTAGTTTAGAGTTTGAGGGAAGGGCAAAGATCACTGAGAAGGGCTTTGTTTCCTTGCCTTTTAAGGAAATCATTTAAAAAGTATTTTTTCATGCTCACAAAATAACTAAAAAGGAAATATTAAATTGATGCACAAAAATATCAACATTAAAGTATTCCACTTACTAGCAACATTGTCCCCTAGAAGCAGTAAGAGCATACTAGTTACAATCATGTAACTAGTTACAATCATATTTTAGACAGGAATAATCGCCTTGCATATACATTGGTTCAAGTCTCTTATTCTTCCAGAACACTAAGACACAAATCTGTTCTCTTGTTTGTTCAGGTCCTAATGACTCAAATATTTTAGACACTCATGTGTAGACTCTATCTTTATGTTGTAAATGCTCAGACAAAAGTAATTCTATTGTTGAATGACTACAGTATGATTCTAGACCACATCTAATATAATAATGATTTCACACAATATTTGTATTCTAATTTATCTTTACCACTTTAGTCTTTCATCTGAAAAAATGAAGACTGCATGAAAGGAGGTAGATATCAGCTTACTGTACTGAAACAAAATATGAATTCATTTTAATGGGACAAGAAGAAACCAGAATCTACACTATTAACTTTTAATTTTCTGCATTTGTCAAGCACCAGGGCTATAATCCAACTGGTTCTAGCTACTCTTTGGTGAAGTCTGTGTGCGTGCGTGCGTGCGTGCGTGCGTGCGTGTGTGTGTGTGTGTATACAATCTTTTAAGTGTACTCTATTTCTGAGTTTTTCATTTTTTTCCATATCAAGTTCATTTTCCCCTTCAAAATATGTTAGTAATCTCCCAAAATACTCAATACCTTGTATGTGGTCACTTTGATAACAATTTATACACACCCCTGTAATTGACCTTTTTTTTGGTCCAAGTAGGATAAAAACAAACCAAAACAGGTAGTGTACAGTTTTTTCCCTCTTACTCAAAGTGAACCAGGGATGGACCAAATGAAATAATTTCATAACTTGCTTTAAATACATTTATGTTTTTGTTATGGCTGTAGAGTGTTTATCTAGTATCATCACCTTCTCTTCCTCTTTGGCAAAAATCATTTTCTACCTAGTACTATAATTATTTATATAACTTCCTATTGCTTTTACTATATTATAAATTCCTAAAGGCAAAATATAGATGCAATTTACAGAATGAACTGTTTAAACATGTTTAAAGGGGGAAACTGCAGTCTCCTGGGAACAAAGGGGTCAAGTTTAGATAGACATAAGAAGAGAGTCAATTTCTTGTAGTTTACCCTCCCCTTATGAAATGGGCAAGAACCAAGAGCTCTGACACCGCAAATACCCATTTTCAGGCTTCTCTTACACCTTCACCTTTTTACAGGTGGCCTTTTCTGCTTTTCTACCCAAAGGCATTGTGCCTGTGGCTCGTAATCAAAGCAGTACAAGGATTCCAGGAACCAGAATCTGATATCCTCACTACACTGAATTCCTATGGCAGTAGGTGCTATAGGAATCCAGATAATTCTCTATAACTCAGGAGCCATCACCCATACTGGGAATGCTTCTTGCTCTTTAGTTTCTCTTTCGACATTCTGCTGGCCATGTTTTGGCCACATCTTCTCTGCACATTAACACAACCACAGGATAATGGAGGAGTGCATTAAACTAGTGGCTCAAAGGAAGATTCTAGATTTCCACAGATTATGTTTAACTGTCTGATGAAATGGATAATTTTGAGTTAAGGGTATATAACAATCTAGATTTCAAACTGTACCTTAAATTAAATGCTTATAAAATCTGCCCAACAATTTTATACACTGAAACTAAGAAATTAGGTATAAGTTTTAGGCTTCAGGCCATCCTGCCTTTTGTAAAAACGGCAACAAAAATGCAGAGTGTAAATTAAGCTAATTAATTTTGCATAGTGTTTTTTATGCATCTAATTTATTTCTAGAAAAAGCATATTTTAGCCAGGAGTCTTGCCACAGACACTTGCCAAAAATAGTCTGGCCTTAACATCTCCAGAATGAGCTTCCATAACAATTATGTACAGTCAGAAGTGACTCATGTACAGCTTTTCATAAGAAAAATCTGAGTGATGCTACCGTGAGGACTAATATTAAATTGGCTTGTTTAAGCTAATTATTCACAATGAACCAAATTTAGTTATGTGAAATAATCAACAATAAGAATGATCACAAAATAGTCCACCTTGAGGGGGGAGAATATAAATTATCCTACTTAGAATGGTTTTAAACTCATACTGCTTTAGAAAACTGACAGATTACAACACCAAAATATAAAAGCAAATTTAGTTCACAAAAAAATCTATAGTCACCCCAAAATATTCAATCTAGCCAGGACTTTGGAAGGCAGTAAAGATCTATCACTATTTCTAGTGTCTCAAAAAGCCTAATAGTAAGTGAACACTTATAACATGCAAACAATCTCTCTCTCTCTCCCTCTCCCTCTCCCTCTCCCTCCCCCTCCCCCTCCCCCTCCCCCTCCCCCTCCCCCTCTCCCTCTCCCATCTCTCTTTCCCCCTTCCCCCGCCCCCCCACACACCTCACTCACACAAGTCATTCACACAAAACTCCAAAACATATCACCTTTTATTTGGTCACCTTGCTCCCTAAAAAAGAACAAACTTCCAGTGTTGATTTCTCCAAATTAAGCAGTGCAACAAAGAAGCACAGGCCAGAACCAAGCTCCAGACACCTGTATAATTATTATATTTGATTGTGAAGAGGTCTAAGTACAACAAAATAACTAGAAAAAAGAGTCTTTTAAGTGTGATGATAGACCACATTCCTCTTTTACAAAATAAGATCACGTCTATTAATCATTTATGTCATCTAGAAAAATTACTACCAACTTCAATTTTCATAAAGTAATAAACCTATCCTTTGCTAGACAGTTTATTAGCCAAAGTTTTTAAGGAATTTTATTTGATTGAGATGTTTGTATTCATCTATTATTAGTCATAATTCTCTTATCTATAAAAGTATATAATCTAAATAGGAAATGGAAGGAAATAAATTTGTCTCTCCTTTCTAACACGTAAAAGCTATAAATGCTAGTAGCTTGGTAAATACTACAAATTCTTCTTCAACTGGGACAAAGAGTATTTCTATTTTGAAGTTTTGACCACTAATAAATAGTTATTTGTGGACTTTAATTTGACACCATGGATAAACTTCTATCAATAATTCTGAGCTCTCCATCCTGCTTTTTATTTGCTATAATCTTTCTTGCTTTTACCCATAGTCTCCAAGGACAAGGTTAGTCTATTTAATAGTTCCATGTTAGAATTCTCACAAAGTTTTCCTGCTACCTACATAGAAATTATGCATTTTCACATCTGGGAGGAAATCCACAGCTTATTTATAAGGTTTTATTTCAGTCTAAAATCAAAATTTCAACTAGGAGAACATAAAACTTGACCATGACAAGTATTTTAGTTTTAAAACTGTATGTTTATCAATAAAAACTTAATCCACGATAGTAATTTCATTTAAAAAGTGGTCATTTTTCTTTTCTTTTTTTTATTTAGATTTAGGTTTTAGAGATTAAGGGACCACAAACAAGCTAGATCTGTCTTCTATAAAATGGTTAGCATTCAAGAGAAAAAAGGGTACTCAAACAGGTATTTGTACACCCATGTTCACAGCAGCATTATTTGAAATAGCCAAAAGGTGGAAGGTGCTCAAGTGTCCACAGGTGGATGAATGGATAAACAAAATGTGGTTTCTTTATATACAATTGAATATTATTTACCCTTAAAGGGGAAGGAAATTCTAACACATGCTACAACATGGATGAACCATAAAGATATTTACTATGCTAATGAAATAAGCCAGTCACAAAAGGACAAATACTGTATGATTCTACTTACATGAGGTACCTAGAAGAGTCATATTCATAGAGTTAGAAAGTTCTCTGGACTGGAGGAGGGGGAAATGGGGTGTTAGTGTTTAGTGCACACAGAGTTTCAGCTGGAGAAGATGAAGAAGTTCTAGAGATGAATGGTGGTGATGATTGCACATCAATGTGAATGAACTTAAGACCATAGAACTGTACACTTAATTGGTTAAAATGGTAAATTTTGTTATGTATAGCTTACAATAAAAAAAGAATATAGCTGAGTAACATTCTGAAAACTGAACAACAGCCTAGTCACAGCTGAAGATAGTGAAAAACCAGATATTCTTTCTTTAAAGACACCTTTACCTGGTGAGTCTTTAATATCACTGCTTATTTTTTGCTTTGTGTTCTCCTTCATTCTTATCCCCAATCCCCTAAGTTTATTTGATTCCATTGGAAAATTCTGTGATTTATGGAGTTTTGAGATTGGAAGACCAGAATCCAAGAACCACCAATTATTAAGTTAAAAAAACACTGTAATCTTCTTGAAGTCTAGAGCATTATTTACATGAAACCAAAGAACACAGTTTCCTATCATACAGTAGTATATTTTTGTAATAAACATTATCCTTTTCTACAATATTAATCCAAGTCAATTTTCTTCTGACTAGTCTATACAACCCTGAGTTACATCATTTTTATAATCCCATCCGTGGATTTTCTGGAATTTAAAATAGCATGGCAAGATTTCAGTCTTAACTCCTAAGTAGAATTTTCAAAGAACTATTGATCCATGATTTATTTTATAGTAATCTGCTTTCAAGTTCATGATTTTCATGATGAAGCTGTAAAACATAAATTTTCAGAAAACTGTATTTTGTTTTATCTTAAATGTTAAGAGCTTGGGCTTTACAGTCAGATGGCCTGGTTTGAATCCTGGTTCTACCACTTACTATATGTGTTCTATAAACTCAGTTTCCTCATTTTAAAAATGTGAATATTAATACCTAAGAGATGTTGTGAGGACCATGTATATAAAGCTCCTCTTCAGTGTCTGAAGTGTAGTAAGGCTCTTAATAAATGGTAGCTATTAATAATAATAATAACAACAATAGCAGCAGCAGCAATATGCAGACGTGATAAGTGCCCTACTGGACTGAAAGACATTATATTGCAACTTTTAAAAATAACTCCACAATTTTGATTCTAAAATGAATCCAGAAAAAAGAGCAACTATGTGTTGTAAGGCTTTTTTTGTTGTTTATCTCTTCTAAATAACTTCATTCTTATTATCATATTAAGCAAAACAAAAATGAGAAGACCAAGTATGTATATGTGTATATATACACACACAAACACACACATGTTTCTGTGATACATACAATTTCAGGAAGTTGTATAAAAACATGAGGAAAAAAATGAAAAGTAAACAGGAAGAGCTATAGACTACAATGAGGGTAACCATGTACACAAATGTAGGTAAATTTCCAAGTTCAACTATTTGAACAATTCATTCAGAGTCATGTTGTCAGAAAAGTATACTGTAATTTTTCTGGTAATTACCCTAGGAGTAATTACCTAGGGTCCAGAAAAGTTGTATATTTTCACCCCTTCTTATGAATGTAGGCAAAATAAGCTCATATTTTCTTTAAACAAAACCAAATTGCTACTAAAGTTATTACTACTCAAGATTTCTAAAGTGTGTAATATTTGTTGCTGGGATTTCTGCCACAATTTCATTAGAAAGTACAAAGGATTTCTATACTGTCAACCTACACTCCCTAACTATAAAGAAAATGGAAATTTTTTAAATGGAAATTTGATAACAGACATGTTTTGGAAAATATATTCCTTGGAATACTACCAGTGTAAGACAATGGGATGGGAGGATAAAAGGTTCTGTAGTCAAAAAAACTGAAGTCTAGGAACAACATTGTTAACATAAAAGGTTCTGGGAAATCCTGCAGTGAGCAGAATTGTTTAATTTTGTTTAACCAGTGCTCCCAAAATTTACTTGACCATAGAATCCTTTTTTCAGGCAATACCAAGGAACCAGTGTTCCTCATAACAACTAACATTAGGAAATGTATAATAAATTGCCTTGATTAGCTGTTAAAAGTGTAATTTCATATGTACCTGTCCTAAAGGTAGTCACTGGAAGAATTTGCTAAAGTCCCAAAATGCGTCCATGGTATTTCACGTCAGGAGAAAAAAAAAAAAGCCTAGCCTAGCATTTACACTATCTTTAGCAAGTTGTAGTTATTTTCAGAATACTTGTTTGGACCCCTTTACTGCCTGTATTGTACTGCTTGGATTTAATCAAGTCCAAACACCGAAGTTGTAACTCCTGTGAAAATCTAAGAATGAATGCAACCCTCCAAAACCTTTCTTTTCTTTTTGGGCTTCATTGCAAGCTAAGAAAACCCTGTAGCTGTAAGCTACACCTTCAAATAAAAGAATATAACTTAAGTTACCTGCATTTTATTAACTGGTGCTATGAGCTGCATTTATGCAATGCTGTAGTAAAATAATGCATGTTCCAACAATATTAATCCTGAAGCAAAGCAGTGATTGCTTCATTCCCCTAACATCACCCTAATATCCCTATTAAGTATATACAAAACAATATGTACTGTAATTACAACTTTATCTATGGGAGGTTAAGCAACTTGCCCCAATAGTTGTAGAATAATTGGTACAACTATTGCTGTACCAATAGTCAGCAGAGACCAATTTGTTGGACAGACACTGTGCATATTACAACTATAGAAACTATATCAGATAATCACCCTGAAATATAAACAAAAACAGGAAATTCCTTTACTAATAGCTTATTATTTAAGGAATTTTCTTCTTTTGAAATAATTTTGGATAAAATTTGCTAGAAATCTAAACTTGAACTGAAAAAATAAGATGGTACGTTAGATAGCTTTTTGTGAGTTCAGAACTTAAGAACAAAGCCTTAAGAACCATAATGAGGCATTCATTACTTTGTCCTGTGTTAGATAAAACCAAGTAAGTAAGCTGCAATTAATTCTGGGTAAAGTGTGAATGTGAATTAATTATGCCGCCAGGCTGTGGCATCACTTTCTTCCTAGGTTCTTGCTTCAATTTCAAAAGTACATAAAAGTGTAACAAAATGTGCAAGATAAAATAGACATCAACAATTTTTAAAAGCCTGATAGACACAATGACTATTATTATAGAAATAATACATTTTGGTAACCCATGGACATGTGGTCATTGATTTATTTTTTATAAAAATAAGGTGGCCATTGAAAGAAAAGAAAAACACTTTAAAACATATATGGCAGAATACATGTAATCACAGTATTTTATATTATGATAACATATATCAAAAGCATTTTATCAGAGATAAGGCAAATGGTCGAAGAAAAAAAGTCTGACATGAAAGGAGTCAAGAATAGTGACAGTTCAGTAAAGAAAAAGGAGTTAAAGAATCAGGTTCAAGTTTCATAAGTTTTTTGTTTTTGTTTTTATAGTGTAGAAGCAGAGGTAACAAAAATTGGTCTTCACCTGGTAAGTGTGTACTCCCTGAGTCCTGAATGCAAATTCATGGCAGAAAAAGTACCTATGCATCCACGCAATCTTTTATCTCGACCAATCTTCCATGTTACAAACAGTGGGCTGTAATGGAAGATAAAAATAGGGTAAATCAATCAATTGAACTCCGGCAAGTATTTATTGAGTATTTACTACATGCAAGGTTAGGTGCCTGAGATATAAAGACCAAATGACAGGCCCTCAAGGGGCTAGGTCTAGCCTAATAGGACTGTATTTCACAATAATTATAGCTACAGTGTATTGAGCGTACCCTATATGTTAGGCAGCACGACACATGCTTTAAACCAATTATCTATGTTAATCCTTATCAACAACTCTAGGAGGCTAGTGCTATTATTAACATTCCTATTTTACAGATGAGGCAGTCCCACAGTTAATACATAATGAAGTAGGAACTCAAACCTGGGCAATCTTGACTACAGAGCTTTAGCCCTCACAATTGACTGCCTGATTCTTTATTTAAACCTCAAGTTACTTATTGCTTCATAAGTCTAGTTTATAAAATGAGGGGGGAAATCACCAATGTCAATATATACTTACTGAAAATATTGGGGCAAACTACCGTGAAAGGGTGTTATGGGAAATACAAAGTTGCCTGTAACACAGATGTTGCTCTCTGCGAGCCAGTACAGAAGGCAGGCGTGTTCACAGCTAACACAAGGAAAAAGGAAATAAGTGCTATAAACTATTTCCAAAATGCCATAAAATAAGCTAGTGGGATAGAAGAAAATTTCATTGAGTTTGATCATCTTCAGCTTGGCCTAGAAAAATGAGTAGGGTTTGGAAAGGTGAAGGACAACAGCAAACATTAACAAAGTAATGCTCTGAAACCAGAAAATTTATTTTAATTTTTAGATAAAATTATTGCCAATAAATACAACTTCTCAAGCATGAACTATCAAAGTATCAAATGTAATACAATGGTATCAAGGAAATAATGCAGTTTTAAACGAAGTTTTAATACAGTAGATGTTTGGATTCTGCAGCAAACCACTGACAGTCTCAACTATTGGTTAAGTGTAAAAACAATTATTTTCATTAGAAGTAACTTTATGTCAGTTTTTTAAAATAAATTAATTTACACATTGTAAGACATGTTGTAAAAAGATAAACACCCTGCAGTTGGGATGGTTCATGTTAATATGAGTATTGACAGTATTATTGTTGGTATAATATAAAACATTGCAGGTTTTTAAAAATTTAAATCTTAGGGGGACATACCACACATCATATATTTGTTATATTATGCTGTTGAGTTGGAGAACACAATTCTTTCTTTAAAGTACTCTCTAGTCAGTCATCAGGGGTTGGGTGAAAAGATACTCTGTTCAAGCACTTTAATCACCCACCCGAAATATTTAAACTGTGCCGAGTTCTGACAAGCCACAGTGGCAGACAGGTTCCCAAATAAATAATGTATACAAACCAGGGAGCAGTACTAAGAGTTACCTTCTTCCAGGAGCCAAATGCCCAGAGACATTGAAAAAGATGACTAAAGTACATGTAAGGCCAAGTTGTTGTAGCATTCAAGTGCTGAAGGACCCATACTAAAGGTACTAAAATAAAAAGCAAAATGTAAATTCCAGGTTTTCTGTTTTCTATATCATGTGTACTGAATAACTTATAACTTGAAACAAGATTCTAATGCTCCAGTTAGAAATTTTCTCTAATTTCTCTCGACTAACAGATCAAGATAATTAGATGGAATTACTTTCTCACTTTTTCTATTACACATACAAATACTAGTGTCCTAAAATTCACACATTATCTTTAAAGATGAATTTCACCTCTTCATTTTTTAACCTTCTAATTTGGTGGAGTCAATGTCAGCAACCATTATACAGACAGTAAGATATCAATCCTCTCCCCTAAGACAGAGATTGAATGTTTTTGGAAAATACTTTTACCATAACGCCTATATAAAAAAATCTCTACATATGTCCCTTGGCAGACTGAGAACAAAGTGAATCACGCTGTAACATACATAATGTGTCATTAAAATACCATGATGGCTTCTCAATGATACAGAAGTAAGTGGTGTATTCTCTTTCTCAGTGACTTGAGTGAGAAATCTAAAAATGTGAGTGAATTCATTTCCTATCAAAAACACAAGAAAGTCATTTAAAAGTACTTTACCTGCAATTCTCTTCTTGATCCCACTAAAAAATATACATGTACATCATTCTCACTATAATACTTGCTACTCAAGCAAACATTCAAATGTGCAAGGTAAATGAAAAAGAACACAAATTAAATACTGTATTATGAAATCTGTTGGAGGGCATTCAAATACATGGTGGGGGAAACGATACACTGTTTCTTATAATGGAATGCTATCAGTGATGGACAGATGATGTATTCAGGGGGTAGGATGCTAGAGGGTAAGCTGCATTTTGCCTGGCAGCCTGGGAGAAAAGGCATCCCATAATAAGAGCATGGATGTGTAGAAGTGCAACAGCACTGTGGTCTCTCCTAGATCTAACAGTCCATGAATTTTAGGCACTATAGAGTGTGTGTTCGCAAGAGCCCTCATAAGAGGTAAAGCAGACGTAGAATTATCTGTATTCTCCCTGTTCCTTACCAGCATGCACTCTGGGGGTTGGTATTGCGGGGAAGTATCTGTGTCGAAGATGGAAGGGATTGCTACTTGACAACCCCACTGTGCCTGAAGATGGAAGATATCACACTTTAAGTAGACAGAATAAAACTATTCCTTCAAAATCTGGGACTCTTAATTTCTCATTTGGAAATGCTCATCCAATGTATTTTTATAAAGAATATGTATATAGAATGAAAAAAACCTACAATACCAAAAGCAACATTTAATGGGGAAAAGAACTTTGGGAAGTTAAGAATTTTAAAGTAGACTGAAACAGAATAAACATAAGGGAGCACAAGAGATTGTATGTTTTGTGTGATAACTATTTTGTAAAGGGCAATGACTATGGGGACATTCGATACATATTATCTGAAAATAGCAACAAAAAGTTTTCTTTTCCCAGTATACACAGACAAGAAACAGGCAACTTCATTCTTAAATGTGTTAGTAAAACATGTATGAGTTCCCAAAAGGACATAAGACATCAACATAATCAGAGACAGATCAAAGTAGAAAAAGGGATTTGATCCTGTTGAGAGGAGCTGCTCAATGACAATGATATAAGGAAAACAGTTCATAGTAAGGCAGAGATTGAACGATTTTGGAAAATACTTTTACCATATGGTTTAAGGCCACCTACATACATTGAAAAAATATTGCAAACTAGAAAGGAGTTCAAAATGAAATATTAATGCAAATGTTTATCTGAGGGCAACCAAGCATAGCTTTTAAAGGAATTCTCCTACTTCTGAACATTTTGTACCATGTTCTGAGAAACCTTTGGAGGAAAGTAAACTCTCTCTGTTTTTCCAAGTCCACAGACAGGAACAGGAAGTAACCAACTAATCTAGGAGAATCCTCCCGGCCAACAGGCAGCCAATACCGTCAGGTCAATTGTAGTAGCTCTCAGAGAAATGCACTTGCATGGAACCAGCAACAGTACAGAAAAGCAATGTAAATCTGAGCAAAATACTCCCCAGCCCAAGTTGTCTGCCACTTCCTATGGCACTCTTTTAGACGATCCTATTGCTGCAGACGAGAACAGGTTAGAAACAAGCTTGTGGGAGAGGGGTACAACTGTGCAACAGGTGTATTTATTTAACAATATTGTACCATAAAGCCTATCCCCCTGCCATACCAAGGCAAAAACAGAGGTTTTAAAAAAACAGCCTTAGGGGCCGGTCCAGGGGCTCAGGTGGTTAGAGTTCCGTGCTTCCATCTCTGAAGGCTGCCGGTTCAATTCCCACATGGGCCAGTGGGCTCTCAACCACAAGGTTGCCAGTTTAATTCCTTGAGTCCCGCAAGGGATGGTGGGCTGCAAGGGATAGTGCCCTGCAACTAAGATTGAACATGGCACCTTGAGCTGAATTGCCTCCTGGGTAGCTCAGTTGGTTGGAGCGTGGGCTCTCAACCACAAGGTTGTCGGTTCGATTCCTCGACGACACATGCAAGGGATGGTGGGCTGCACCCCCTGCAACTAAGATTGAGCACGGCACCTTGAGCTGAGCTGCCTCCGGATGGCCCAGTTGGTTGGAGTGCATCCTCTCAACCACAAGGTTGCCAGTTCGACTCCCACAAGGGATGGTGGGCTGCGCCCCCCTGCAACTAACAATGGCAACTGGACTGGGAGCTGAGCTGCGCCCTCCACAACTAAGATTGAAAGGACAACAACTTTACTTGGGAAAAGTCCTGGAAGTACACAGTGTTCCCCAATAAAGTCCTGTTCCCCTTCCCCAATAAAATCTTTAAAAAACAAAACAAAAAACAAACAAACAGAGAAAAAAAAACAGCCTTAGACATTTACAAGCCCCCACTCTGGCAATTTGCTCTTCATTAGAATTGGATTCTTCAGAATGAGGTTTGTAGGTGGTGACACTAACAATATGGTATCAATCCCCAGCGATATAATACTAATTACTATAACAGGGACATTCAAAAGGTTATTAATATTGTAGGTAGATACTGTTCAAGAGAGAAGCCCTCTAGCTTGGTTCTTTTCTTCTGCCTTCAAATAATAACTGCTTCTCAACTATGCTCAGGTTCCTCTGCTACTTAGCTCAAAAATCCAACTGAGTTACTCATAACATCTAGCTCAATACTGTAATTCCCCAGAATCTAGGAGCTTAGAGAAAAACAGAAAGGGTGGGGTCTTCCTTCCACCACCAGGTTTAAAACCTTTCACTTCCTATTCCAACACAAAGAAGTTATATATCTAATGTACAAATCATATAAACTACAGATTCAATTTGTAAAAATGTACTCAATATGGTTAAATCCTGTATTAGTCTTCTTGGGCTGCCATAACAAAATACTATACAATAGGTGGCTTAAACAACAGAAATTTATTTTCTCACAGTTTTCAGGCTGGAGAGTCCATGATCAAGGTTCTGTTTCTGGTGAGAGCTCTCTTCCTGGCTTGTAGACGGGTGCTTTGTCTTCACATGGCCTTTCCTCTGAGTATTCAGAAAGAGCTAACGAGCATACACACATGAGCTCTCTAGTGTCTGTTCTTATAAGGACACTAATCCTATGGGATCAGGGCCCCACCCTCATGACCTCATTTAACCTTAATTACCTTATTATGGGCCCTATCTCCAGATACAGTCATGCTGAGGGTTAGCGTTTCAACATATGGATTTGGCGGGGGCACAGTTCAGTCCATAGTAAATCCCTAACAAAAACGTTAGCACACAGTTCAAATTTTATATACTAATGTATCTAAGGTTATTGGTTGAAAGAACTTTGAAGAGATTATCGTCTTCCTCTTCAGTTTACAGGTGAAAAACAAAAAGCGATCCAGGGAGACTAAGTGCACAGTTACCAACAGATCAGTGTTAGAAATCTGGCAGGTTCTCCAAATTTTCTCACTACCGATTTGTTTTTCCCCAATACAGGGAAAAATCTGTTGAGTAGCAAACCCATTCCAGCAAATTGGAAAATCTCAAGAATACTACACAAGTGAGCATAATCTCCTCCTCCTCTGATAAAGGTTAGCTGAGAAGATACCAAGAAAAACTGGAAATTATGGATTACCCAGAAACACTTCACCCAGTCCATAAACTTCTATACTATTCCCATTAAAAGCCCATAGCAAAAACTACCATTTTATTTATGATGGCCTCCCAACAGCCTTTCTGACTCCCCTTCAACCTTCTTGCTTCATTTTTTTCTTATTGTCTAGATAGCCTTCAACAAACTCAGGTCATCTAGCTAACATCTACAAATTTCCACCAAATCAAAATTTCCATTTACCATCTGATTGTTTAAGTAATTCATATTACTTAATAAGGCTTTTTAATAAATGAACGAATCATTAATGAATGAATGAGGCTTAACTCTTCCAGATAACGTGAAATTCAAATTGATAGAAAGCCCTGAAAAGAGAGGAATGGAAATCGGTTAATGGGAAGGGGGGGAAGGTTCTAATGCATTTTATACTTTCTCACCCACATCAGTCCTTTACTGCAGATAAGGGACATACACTAAATCGCAGTTATAGCTTATACCACATTCTTCCCTCCAACCTGTGTAAACAGGTATCCCATGGGGCTCAGGAATACAAGGAGACACTGCTTAAACAGACAGCATGGGTTAGTATAGAAGACCACAAGTATCTGAAAGTGGGAGTCAGGAACTACCAATCTTTCAGTACTTTTCTCTACCTGATAGTCCCAGAAATACTATATCCTCCCCCACCCCATTTTTATAATGCTAATTTAACTGGAAAATGCTAGAGGAAGAGAGGCCATATAAAGTCTTACGTTTGATCAGGAAGATTCAAAAGTGTGTGTCTTGTAAATGAAAAGGTAGTCACCACCAACATACAACCAGCCAAATCACAAGCATATTTTAAGCTTGAATCTGTCAATTTTTGAACTGAAAGAACCATTTATTCCTTTTAACAAGACCAAATCAAAATTTTCAGTAAACTTTTTAAAAAAAATCAGTCTCAGACTTGATACACTGAGAAAGTTTGTCTTGTTTATTTATTTATTTATTTATTTATTTATTTATTTATTTATTTATTTATTTAATTTTTAAGGAGGGCACAGCTCACAGTGGCCCATGCAGGGACTGAACCGGCAACCTTGGTGCTACTAGCACCACACTCTAACCAACTGAGCTAACTGGCCACCCTATTTTTTTTATATCCCTAAATTAGATGAAAAAGACTACCTGAATTGGAAAAAACACCATACTTGTACATATTTTCTCTTCTTAGTTTACACTGCAGTAGGTATTAAATTTAATACATGGTCAGAGGGTAAGGGGGGTGGGGGGTGGGAGAAGAGGGTAAGGGGGATCAAATATATGGTGATGGAAGGAGAACTGACTCTGGGTGGTGAACACACAGTGTGATATATAGATGATGTAATACAGAATTGTACACCTGAAATCTATGTAATTTTACTAACAATTGTCACCCCAATAAATTTAAAAAATAAATTAAAAAAAATTAATACATGGTAAGGATAAAATAGCTGTGTGGTTGTTGCTTTTTTGTTGTTGTTGTTTGTTTGTTTCTGATAACAGGAACAAACCACAAATCTTTATTATCTGAAAGTCTAACTCACAAATGTTAGTTGACAAATCGCTATAGATTTCCAAAATGAAATAATTTCTATTCAGAGTTCCTATTCCAAAACCATTTGTTCAAAGAACTTTAAGGTTTGAGACTTAGCCTTTACTATGAAAATAATTAATTATTTTAATATAAAACAGACCAGGCGAAAACAGATGACCTTCTGCCAAAGTCTTAAGATTTCGAAACGAATTATAAGCAAAACTAAGAGACTAGGATAACTAGATCCAGGAGTTTTAGAATGACTATTGATTGACACAGTCAACTCTTGTTTTTTATGCCATTAAAAACTCGTATGGAACCACGTTTTGGGACTACCATTTGACAATTTGTATGCCAGATAGTTAGGGGAATTAATAACATTTTAAACAAAACAATGAAGACAACTGAGGTTTTGTTTTGTTTTGTTTTGGTTTGGTTTTTGTAGGTATATCTTACCTCCCCAGCTAATTATCTATCTTCTACCATCTTCTCTTACCCTACAAACCCACTCAATTACCAGAAATCTAGTAGATAGGAAATAAATATGCTGATTGATTTAAACACTAACATAAAAAGGATTGGAAAGTTATCCAGCTTCTTCATTCTAAATTTTTATCTTCTTTCCCATTCCATGGAGATCCGATGTAATGTGCCAGCTTAGTAAGTAAAACCTGCAATAAAACTGTGATGTATTTGTTTTTCACGTTTTCTGGGTTTAGAAAGGTAAATGTTTTGATTTTTAAGGTCCTGTATTAGATTACTTCCTCCTTTGGGAGAAAGGAGCTGGACAGACTGTTTTGTAGCAGGAATTCAGCAAGTCCTTCTTATGTTAAGGGGAAGAAGAAAGGCAGGATCAAGGGACAAAGTACTCAACTGAGACCATTATTTTGTATCAGGGCTGCTTATGCTGCCTTTGTTTCTCCCCACCTGTTTACCTTGTTTACCTTTCGTAAAACAGTTCAACGTCTCAAGAATGTCTACCATTAAATACCCAAGAGGTTGAGTACTTGTTTAAACATGTAATTGACACCCTCACCTCCAAAATGCTTCTTTTTAAAAATCAACTTTATAAGATCAAAAATGTGAATAATAAAATGGCAATAACTACATATCTATTAATACTTTAAATGTAAATGGATTAAACGCTTCAATCAAAAGACATACGGTGGGAGCGGCCAGATGGCTCAGATGGATAGAGCACAAGCTCTGAACAACACGGTTGCCACACGGGCAACCCGTGAGCCACACCATCCACAACTATATTGAAGGCAATGAGCTGCCGCGAGCTGCTGCTGAGTTGCTGGGGGGGGGGGGGGGGCGGCCAGCTGGCTTAGTTGGTTAGAGCGCGAGCTCTCCACAACAAGGTTGCCGGTTCAATTCCCGCATGGGATGGTGGGCTGTGCCGTCTCCCTGCAACTAAGATTGAAAACAGCAACTGGACTTGGAACTGAGCTGCACCCTCCATAACTAGATTGAAGGACAATGACTTGGAGCTGATGGGTCCTGGAGAAACACACTGTTTCCCCATATTCCCCCCCCCAAAAAAAAAAAACTTCATCTGAGAGTTAAAAAAAATGAAGACACATAATGGATGAATGGAGAAGAAAACAACACCCATATGTATGCTGCCTACAAAAGACCCACTTCAGATTGAAAGGCAGACTGAAAGTCAAAGGATGGAAAAAGATATTTCATGTGAATAGAAATGAAGAAAAAAAAAAGCTGGGGTAGCAATGCTTATATCAGACAAAATAGACTTTAAAATAAAGGCTATAACAAGAGACAAAGGACATTTCATATACAACAGCCAAGATGGGGAAGCAACCTAAGTGTCTGCCTACAGATGACTGGATAAAAAGATGTGGTACATATATACAATGGAATATTACTTGGCCATAAAAAATGAATGAAACCTTACAATTTGCGACAATGCAATGGACCTAAAGGGTGTTATGCATGCTAAGTGAAATAAGTCAGAGAAAGTCAAATACTATATCCCAAGTTTCCCAGAAAATAAGACCTAGCCAGACAATCAGCTCTAATGTGTCTTTTGGAGCAAAAATTAATATAAGACCCGATCTTATATTATGTAAGATCGGGTCTTATAGTAAAATAAGACCCGGTCTATATTATATTATATTATGTTATACCTGGTATTATATTACATATTATATTATATTACACCTGGTGTGATATATTATATTATATATTATATTACACCCGGTATTATATTAAGTTTTGCTCCAAAAGACACATTAGAGCTGATTGTCTGGCTAGATCTTATTTTTGGGGAAACACGGTACGTATGGTGCCAGGTGGGTTCTAGACTTATTGGGGGGATCACTTTGTAAGTTATTTAAATGTCTAACCACTATGCTGTATACATGAAACTAATATAATGTTGAAGATCAACTATAGTTGAAAAACTTTAAAAAATTAAAAAATAAGACTTTATTAAAGTACAATTTATATACAATAAAAGTACTAATTTTAAGTGTAAAATTCAATCAATTTGACAAACATACACAAACATGTAACGTAAACCATAATCAAGGTATAGGACACTGCCACCACCCCAGAGTTCCCCCATGCCTCTTTGCAATCAATCCCCTCCCCACAGTCCTGGACCCTGGTGAACACTAATGCGCTTTCAGTCACTATTCTTTTGCCTTTTCTAGAATTTCATGTAAATAGAATCATCCAATATGCAGTCATTTGTGTTTGGCTTCCTTCATTTAGAATAATGCTTTTGATGTGCATTCATGTTGTTTGGTCCTTTTTATTGTTGAGTAGTATTACACTGAATGGATGTACCGCCATTTATTTATCTATGCATCCACAGATAGATATTTGGATTGTTTCCAGTTTGGGGCTACTGTAAATAAAGCTGCTATGATAATATTTGCATTCAAGGTTTCATGTGAACATAAGTTTTCATTCCTCTTAGGTAACTACCTATAAAGAGAATTGCTGAGCCATGAGTAGGTGTATATTTAACTTTATAAGAAACCGTCAAACTATTTTCCAATTGGCTGTACCAATTTCCAGTGACTGTACCAATTACATTCCTACAGCATTGTATGCCAGTTGTCCACATCTTCACCAACACTTGGTATTGTCCTTTTTAAAAAAATTCAAGTTAATGCATAATGTGTGTGTGTGCGTGTGTGTTTATTATTATTATTATTATTATTATTATTATTATTTTTAATTTCAGGTGTACAGAACAATGTAATAGACATTTACAACCCTCACAAAGTGATAACCGTCCTCCCCCAATCTACTACACCTCTGACATAATATATAGCTGTTACAATTCCATTGACTCTATTCCCTATGCTGTACTCCAAATTGCCACGGGGATACAAAAGACAGTTTGGGGAATATAGTCATTGCAGTTTTAATTTGTAGCTCTCTGATAACTAAGGACATTGAGAAACTCTTCAAGTGGTTAATATTCATTCACATATTTTCTTTTGGGAAGTGCTTGTTCAACTCATTAACTCATTTTTAAATTGGATTGTTTGTCTTTCTATTGAGTTGTAGGCTTTAAAAAGTATACTTTGGATACCGATCTTTATAAAATATATGTATTGAAAATATTTTCCTAGTCTGTGGTTTGCCTTTTCATTTTCTTTTTCTTTTCTCTGTGTTTTTTTTAAATTTTATTTTACTAAATTTATTGGGGTGACAATTGTTAGTAAAATTACATAGATTTCAGGTGTACAATTCTGTATTACATCATCTATAAATCCCATTGTGTGGGAATGGATAAAGAAGTTGTGGTATATGTACACAATGGAATACTATTCAGTGGTAAGAAAAGATGATATAGGAACATTTGTGACAACATGGATGGATCTTGAGAGAGTAATGCTGAGCGAAATAAGTCAGACAGAAAAAGCAGAGAACCATGTGATTTCACTGATATGTGGTATATAAACCAAAAACAACAAAAGAACAAGACAAACAAATGAGAAACAGAAACTCATAGACACAGATAATAGTTTAGTGGTTGCCAGAGGGTAAGAGGGGTGGGGGGTGGGGGGTGGGAGATGAGGGTAAGGGGGATCGAATATATGGTGATGGAAGGAGAGCCTTTTCATTTTCTTAATTCTATCTTTTGAAGAGCATGTGTTTTAAATTTTGATAAAGTATAATTTTATCAATTTTTCTCTTCTGGTTCATGTTTTGTGTCCAATAGAAGACATTTTTATCCAAATGTCATGAAAAATTTCTCCTGTTCTCTTCTAGAAAATTTATAAATTTAGATTTTACATTTTAGGTTTAATATACTCATACATTATGAGTTGCTTTCTGTGAACTGTGAGGTAAAGGTCAAGGTTCATTTTTGTATTTGTTAATATTTGGTGATGGATTTTTGTGTGTATGTACATAAGGAATATTGACCTTTGGTTTTCTTTTCTTGTAATATCTTAGTAAGTTTTTGGTATCATGGTGATGCCAGCCTCATAGAATGAGTTGGGAAGAATTTTATCCTGTTTTCCACAAGTCTGGTTTATTGGTTCCTTACATATTTTATAGAATTCACCATTAAAGTCATTGGAACTTAGATTTTAATTATGGGATTATTTTTAAATTACAAATTTGATTTCTTTGATAGATGTGTTTATTCAAATTTTCTACTTCTTTTTAAATCAGTTTTGGTGACTTGTGTCTTTCAAGGAATTCTTCCATTTACTCTAAGTTGTAGAATTTGTGGGCATAAAGTTATTCACAACATTCCCTCATTATCCTTTTCATATCAATAGGATCTGTAGTGATATCTTTTTTTCTTTCTTGATATTGGTAATTTGCGTCTTTTATCTCTTTGAAGAGAAAATGTATTCTGATAGTGTTAGGTCTAGTGCTTTATAAATGTCAATTAGGTATATATGATCGTTAATGCTGGCCAGGCTTTCTAGTTCCTCACTGATTTTTCTATTTGTTCTATCAATTACTGAGTTAAGGGTGTTGAAATATCCAACTCAAATTGTGGCTTTATCTATTTATCCTTTCACTCATATCGTGCTTTGTTTTTTCATGTATTTTGAGGCTCTATTAGGAACATACATTTAGGATTGTTGCCTTCTTGATAAATTGACCACTTTACCATTATTAAATGTCCCCTTATCCCCAGTAATACTATTCATCCTGAAGTCTAATTTGTCTAATTAACATAGTCACTCCAGCTTTCTTAAGATTAGTGTTTGCATGATATATCTTATTCCATCGTTTTATTTTTGACCTGTCTGTGTCTTTATTCTTAAAATGGGTTTCTTATAGTCAATACATAACATAGTTCATCTTGAATTTTTATGCAGCCTTTCAATTGGAGTATTTAGATTATTTATGTTTAACGTAACTTTGATATGATTGTGTTTGTCTACCATGTTTATATTTTTTGCTTCTATATTTCCCATGTGTTCTTTGTTCCTCTTTTTCTGTCCTTTTTTTTTATTAAATGAGTACATTTTAGTGTTTTTACTGCCATTATAAGTTTATTAGTTGTGCCTTTTTTGGTGGTTGTTTCAGGTTGTATACGATGAATCTTTAACCTACTGCAATCAACCGTCAAGTGACATTACATCACTATACATGTAACATAAGGACCTTAGCAGCATACTTCCATTTCACTCTTCCCATCCCTTGGAGCTATGGTCATACCTTATATAAGTGCCATGATAGATGATTAATTTTGCTTTAAACAATTACTTAATTTTTAAAGAAATTTTAAAATGAGATAGAAAGTCTTTTACATTTATTCCATACTTACCACACTTACATGGCACTCTTCATTACTTTGTACAAATCCAAGTTTCCATGTGGTACCATTTTCCTTCAGCCTAAAGAACTTCCTTTAATATTTCTTGTAGTTCAGGTCTTCTGGTGACAATTCTTTCAGTATTTGTTTGAAAAAAATGTATTTCATCTTCATTTATTTTTGCTTTAATTTTTTTAAAGATATTTTCATTGGAGATAGAATTTGAGGTTGACAGTACTTTTTTTTCTTTTGGCATTTTAAAGAAATCACTTTATTGTCTTCTCATTTGCATTGTTGCATTGTTTCTAATGAGACATATATGATTTATCTTTGTTCTTCTGTATGAATGCCTCTTTTCCCCCCTCTAGCTTCTTTTTAAGTGCCCCCTCTACTACTAGTTTTCAGCAATTTGATTATAATAGCCATAGAGTGGTTTTCATTGTGGTTATCCTGCTTAGGGTTCACCGAGCTTCTATGGGTTTTCATCATAACTTGCAAATTTTAGCCATTATTTCCTCAACTATTTTTTTTTCTGCCTATTCCCCTCTCTCTCTTTTCCTTCTGGGACTCCAATTACATGTATGATAGTCTGCTTGATTCTGCCCCACAGTTCACTGAAGCACTCTCTTTTCTTCAGGTTTTTTTTTTTCCATTCTCAGTTTCAGATTGGATAATTTCTATTGCTGTGTCTTCATATTCATTGGTCTTATTTGTGCAGTCTAATCTGCTGTTAATCTCAACCAGTGAATTTCTCATTTCACATACTATAGTTTTGAGCTCCAGAAGTTCTAATCAGTTCTTTATATGTCTTCAATTTCTTTGCTCATTATATTCATGTTCTTTCTTTCTTTCATAGCTGTTTTAAAGTCTATGTCTGCTAATTCTATAACTGTCATTTCTAGTTCTGTTTCTAATAACTGACTTCCTCGTTACAGAACACATTTTAGTATTTCTTGGAATGTCTAGTAATTTTTGGATACCAGATAACATATTTCCCTGAATATAAGACCTAGCAGGACAATCAGCTCTAATGCGTCTTTTGGAGCAAAAATTAATATAAGACCCAGTCTTATTTTACTGTAATATAAGACTGGGTCTTATATAACATAATGTAAGACCGGGTCTTTATAAGACTGGGATAATATAATATAATATAATATAATATAATATAATATAATATAATATACCGGGTCTTACATTAATTTTTGCTCCAAAAGACGCATTAGAGCTGATTGTCCGGCTAGGTCTTATTTTGGGGGGAAACACAGTACCAGTTACTCTCTCATGGACAAATTGGAAGTCTCAAGGCATTTCAACACTGAGTTACTTTAAAGGTCAAACTCTGGTAGGTTTCACATATTAAATGTGAAAAGAAAACTATCACAAATAGATTATAGCAAGCAGGAAAATGGCTGAGGAAGCAGAAAGTAAAGGGGACAGATCTCTCCAGCTTTGACAGGGAGTGAATAGGTAGAAGACTATGAGGTGAGTCAACCAATTTCGGGGGCAACACACTGCTCAGAACCAAAAGGTTAGAGATGTTGCTCTTAAAAAATATCAAATCAAGAACTCTAAAATCCAAAGTAATGAAATAAAAAAAAAAATCAAAGCAGTCAGGTAGAAACTGAACTTGATAAAAAGTGTCAGTTACCAGTCACACTGATATTTCTTTGTTTAAATCCATGCCAAAAATATAGCTCATTCCTCTTATTCTCCCTCCATATGAGTTTGAAAAAATGCTACCTGAACAACCTTATTTACAACAGCCAAAAAATCTTGAGGAAGTTAATAATCATGAATGATGTCTGACGTATGTGTGTTTTGTTATTGTTCTTTTAAAGGGCTATTTCTCCAGCCATGATGATTTAAACAATCTTATGGCATAGCGATTTACCTCACTATTGTACTAAGTAACACTGTATGATAACACTATTTATCATAGTCTTAATAGCACAAATCTTGCAATCTCAGAGTCATATTTATAGAAAGGCAGTTACCTAAGGACAGGAACTTCACATTAACTACATATGCAAAGTTCTTTTATGATAGAACAAGTAGAAAAAAAATACTGTGACATGTTCCGTTAGATTATATCAAAAATTATTTTTAAAATTTCCCACTAACACATCAGACAATACCATAGAGTTCAATGTTCAAAAAGTAAATTGAGCAAGCTTTTAATCTGGGAGCACAGAACAACATAAGTTTCCATAGAAAATGAGGATATCATAAGCAAGTCAGTGCAGAGCCTATGAGAAAAAAAGCAAAATCCACGAATGACACTGGCTGAGAAACTGAGACAATAAGGTAGTGAAATGAGAAGGGTAATTGCTTACCTTCTTGCTTTACACTTCTCTTTAGGTAGTCCTATATAACTGCCTACTTCAAAGCCTATAACTTTGAAAACAAATGAAGCAGAAGCTAAACAAAAATACCAAACTCCCTGGGAAGATAAGAAAGAACACAGCAGCCCTACCAACAAGCATTAGTACAACAACTTCCTGCGTGTATTTAAATGTTCTGGTTTTAAAAGCCTCCAGCTGAACTGTTACGTACATGGCAGACTACAAATGAGCCAAAGGTGGTGTACAGGATCTGGAAATGACTGTGACCTACTCAGTTTTATCACATCAATACAACAATAAATCAAGACTTGCCACCTGAGCTATTGAACATCCCTGAATTCATCCCTGAAAGCTAATTTTGCCCCTGGAGACTACTTAGTCCTCTTCTTTAAAATCAGCAAGAATATCTCTGAGTCTATTTCTGATTAGTTTGTTCATTTATTCTGTTCTTTAGATTCCACTTATAAGTGACATCACATGGTATTTATCGTTATCAGTCTGACTTATTTCACTTAGCATAATGTTCTCTAGGTTCATCCATGTTGTTGCAAATGGTAAGGTTTCATTCTTTTTATGGCCGAGTAATACTCCATTGTACAAATGTACCACAGTTTCTTTATCCAATCGCTGGACTCAGAGATATAGAGAAAAAACTGATGGTTGCTAGATAGGAGGGGGGTTGGGGGATGGAGGAGAAGGTGAAAAGATTAGAAAGCACAAATTAGTAGTCATAATATAGTCAAAGGGATATGAAATACAGTATGAGGAATATAATCAGTGATATCATAGAATGTAAGGTGCCAGACGGGAACTGGACTTATCAGGGGGAATCACTTCATGGACTGTGTAGATGCCTGACCACTGCACTGTACACCTGAAACTAATATAAAATAATATAGAATGTCATCTATAATTAAATACATATACTAGGGGTGCCATAAAATGTATACAAGTGGACACTTTGGTCAACAGTAGTCCACCATAATTCGAACTGTCTGGACGCTGATGGTAACCACTTTGAGCACCTCTTGCAATTGCAAAAGTCAAACTTGTATTCATCTTTTGTTATCGGTATACATTATTACAATTTTATTTTTTACTTTTTTTAAATTTTTTTTTTAATACAGTCTTCCTTTCTTAAAATATGTATACACTTTTTTGGTACCCTCAGTATATATAGTCTCAGGATGTAAAGTACAGCGTAGAGAATATAGTCAATGGTATTGTAATAGTTATATATGATATCAGAGGGCCAGTAGATTGGGGACGGGTTATCACTTTGTGAGGTAAGGTTTCATTCTGAGGGGTGTAAATGTCTAACTATCACATTGCTTTGTACACGTGAAACTAATTTTTAAAAAAATCAGCAAGAATATCCCAAACGTTTGCTTTTTAGATAAATCTCACAGATAAAAAATATTTTGAATTAGAGCTGTCTCTCTACTTCCAGATCTGAAATGCACATATGGAACTCCATACTCACTACCAAGGTTTCTATACAGCTGTAGAACCAAAGACCAGGGGAAATGTAATTTCCCACCAGGCCTACATCTCCCACCCCTTCCTGGTATTAAACACTAACCAAATGTCCAGTCAAAGATGGGACTTTACATGTCTCAACTAAATACTGCTAGATTGATGAAAAACCTTTATGTCTCTCAGTGACCAGCTTCAAGCTTTCAAACTTGCCCAGTGTCTCCTCATTCTGCCAATATAAACATACCACAAAAGCACCTCTTCTTCAACGAAATGAAATTGAGCAATGACAAAATTACTGTAATTACCAATACAGAACAGTTAATCAATTAAATCCAAATTGTTTCTATAGGAACATACTTCTTATTTTATACTGTAAGACAGCAAAATTACCAAATGATTGTTTTACTTATCATTAACTAGTTCTCATATGGATTACAAAATTATGTAACACATGTGTCTACCCCAAGGCATGATTCACTAAATGGTAACTCTCTTTTCACCCCAAATCTGTCTGAGAAGATCAGTTTGCATTAGAGAAGTCCGGATATAGAGTTTAATGAAACAAATAGTTTTATTACTTTGGGGGCATTCAAACTTACCTGTCCATATCCCTCCTTCTCTACCCAAGTGGTACTTTAATAAATAAATAATAGATGAGAATAACTGGTAATGAATACATCAGCTATGTAAATGGACATTCTTTTATACCTAGAACAAAGGCACCCTTCATACATCTGGCCCACATGAATGATCATCAATGCCAAATATGTAAAAATAAAATATGATTGGAAAACAAATCAATAAGGTTTCTACTGCTGAAAATATGGGGACTTTTAAAAGTAATTTCAAGGCACAAAAAGAAAACTAACTCTTACTTACCTGAGAATAAGACAAAAATCATCATTTTAAAATGACAACTGCATAAAATAAAAGACACAAAAAGGACCATTTTGCAAATGATCATGACAATATACGTTTGTTTGTGTGTGTATGTACACTAAAATAGCTAACTTTTCTTTTTCTTTTTTATTAAATTTATTGGGGTGACAAATGTTAGTAAAATTACATAGATTTCAGGTATACAATTCTGTATTACATCATCTATAAATCCCATTGTGTGTTCATCACCCAGAGTCAGTTCTCCTTCCATCACCATATATTTGATCCCCCTTACCCTCATCTCCCACCCCCCACCCCCCACCCCCCTTACTCTCTGGCAACCACCAAACCATTGTCTGTGTCTATGAGTTTCTGTTTCTCATTTGTTTGTCTTGTTCTTTTGTTGTTTTCAGTTTTATATACCACATATCAGTGAAATCACATGGTTCTCTGCTTTTTCTGTCTGACTTATTTCGCTCAGCATTACACTCTCAAGATCCATCCATGTTGTCATAAATGTTCCTATATCATCTTTTCTTACCGCCAAATAGTATTCCATTGTGTATATATACCACAACTTCTCCATCCATTCATCTATCGAAGGACATTTTGGTTGTTTCCATGTCTTGGCCACCGTAAACAAAGCTGCAATGAACATTGGAGCACACGTGTCTTTATCTCTAAATGTTTTCAGATTTTTTGGGTAGATACCCAGGAGAGGGATTGCTGGGTCATATGGCAATTCTATTCGTAATTCTTTGAGGAACCTCCACACTGCCTTCCATAATGGCTGCACCAGTCTGCATTCCCACCAACAGTGTATGAGGGTTCCTTTTTCTCCACAGCCTCTCCAACATTTGTTACTATTTGTCTTGTTGATGATCGACATTCTGACTGGGGTGAGGTGATATCTCATTGTGGTTTTGATGTGCATTTCTCTGATGATTAGTGATGTTGAGCATTTTTTCATATGTCTATTTGCCATTTGTATGTCCTCTTTGGAGAAATGTTTCTTCAAGTCCTCTGCCCATTTTTCAATTGGGTTGTTTGTTTTTATGTTGTTGAGTTGCATGAGTTCCTTGTATATTCTGGATACTAGCCCCTTATCGGAGGCACTGTTTGCAAAGATCTTCTCCCATTCAGTTGGTGGCCTCTTTATTTTGTCAATGGTTTCTTTCGCTGTGCAGAAGCTTTTAAGTTTCATATAATCCCATTCGTTTATTTTAGCTTTTACTTCCATTGGGCCTTTGGAGTCAAATTCATAAAATGCTCTTTGAACCCAAGGTCCATAAGTTTAGTACCTATGTTTTCTTCTATGCAGTTTATTGTGTCAGGTCTTATGCTTAAGTCTTTGATCCATTTTGAATTAACTTTGGTACATGGTGACAAATAGCAGTCCAGTTTCCTTCTTTTGCACGTGGCTATCCAATTTTCCAAGCACCATTTATTGAAGAGGCTGTCTTTTAAAATAGCTAACTTTTACCAAGTATTTATATTTATTATGTGCCACGCCTTTTTCAACTGTTTACATGAAATAATTATTTTAAATCTTTACTGAAACCCTATGAGGTAGATACTATTATTATCCCCCATTTTACCAATAGGGAAACTGAGAATCACAAAAGGCAATTAGCTTGTCAGTAGTCACAAGCTACTAAGTGAGCACTTGGGGCCAGGATTTGGACCCAAGCATTATGGCTCCAGGGACAACACTCTTTACCACATACTATGAATGTATGTGTGTTGTTTGATATAATAAACCACCTGAAAAATAGTATTCCAATGTAGAACTCTATTACTGGCTTTAAAGAAGTACACCTGGAAATTAGAGCTAGCATAAATAAAATTGTTGACACTGTGTATATCATAAAACTAAAATAAACAGAATATTAAAACCATAAAACTCAACTAGAATGAAAAAACGCTCTAAAGATGAAAATCTGGAAAAAATTATGTCACAGTAATACAAACGGACTCGATATTAATAATAAGCATCCCATTGAAAAAAAGGATCAAAACACATATAACATTTTAAAACACAATAAATGTAATACATGTTCACTGTAAAACAATTTTTGGAAAATACAGAAAAGTAGAAAGAAGAAAATAAAAATCACACATAGCAAATTTAAAAAAAAATCATACGTAATCTCACGACCCAAAGCAAATGAAAATTTAAAATGTTTCCTGACAGTCTTTTTCTATGGAAATATTTTCACATAGTTAAGATCACACTGTATGGTTTTGCATAGTTTATTGTCAACTGAACTGCATAAACATTTTCCTATATGGTTAGGGTTTTTCAAAAATATTTTAATAGCTCCCTAATATTTCATCATATGGGTATACCATAATTTGGGGAATCACTTTCCTTTTCAAAACTGTGGGGAACATCTCTGTGCATGAAAGTTTATCCAGATCTCAGATTTATTTTCTAAGGATACATTTTTAGAAACATAATTATCAGATCAAAGTCGATAAACATTTTTTAAAGCTCTTCATGCACTTTACAAAATTGCTTTCCAGAAAGACAGTGCCACCAAAAAAAAAAAAAAAAAAAAAAAAGAACAAGAAAAAAAAAGATTGACTTTATTGATTTAAAACTTCAAGAAAATTTATTTACAACCAGTATTTATGAATCACTTTTTTTAATTAAATTTATTGGGGTGACAATTGTTAGTAAAGTTACAGAGATTTCAGGTATACAATTCTGTATTAAATCATCTATAAATCCCATTGTATGTTCACCACCTAGAGTCAGTTCTCTTTCCATCACCATATATTTGATCCCCTTTACCCTCATTTACCACCCCTCCCCCCATAACCTCTGGTAAACATTAAACTACTGTCTGTGTATGAGTTTTTGCTTCTCACTTGTTTGTCTTGTTCTTTTGTTGTTTTTGGTTTATATACCACATATCAGTGAAATCATATGGTTCTCTGCTTTTTCTGTCTGACTTATTTCGCTTAGGATTATATTTCAAGATGCATCCATGTTGTCACAAATGGTCCTATTTCATCTTTTCTTACCGCTGAATAGTATTATTCCATTGTGTATATATACCATAATTTCTTTATCCATTCATCTTTAGAAGGACATTTTGGTTGTTTCCATGTCTTGGCCACTGTAAGCAAAGCTGCAATGAACATTGGAGCACATGTCTCTCTATGTATAAATGCTTTCAGAATTTTTGGGGCAGATACCTAGGAGTGGGAATGCTGGGTCATATGGTAATTCTATTCGTAATTTTTTGAGGAACCCCCACACTGCCTTCCATAGCGGCTGCACCAGTCTGCATTCCCACCAACAGTGTATGAGGGTTCCTTTTTCTCCACAGCCTCTCCAACACTTGTTACTATCTGACTTGTTGATGATAGCCACTCTGACTGGGGTAAGGTGATATCTCATTGTGGTTTTGATTTGCATTTCTCTGATGATTAGTGATGTTGAGCATTTTTTCATATGTCTATTTGCCATTTGTATGTCCTCTTTGGAGAAATGTCTCTTCAGGTCCTCTGCCCATTTTTCAATTGGGTTGTTTGTTTCTCTTGTTGTTGAGTTGTATGAGTTCCTTGTATATTCTGGATATTAGCCACGTATCGGAGGCACTGTTTGCAAAAATCTTCTCCCATTCAGTTGGTGGCCTCTTTATTTTGTCGATGGTTTCTTTTGCTGTGCAGAAGTTTTTAAGTTTGATATAGTCCCATTCATTTATTTTAGCTTATACTTCCCTCGCCTTTGGAGTCAAATTCATAAAATGGTCTTTGAACCCAAGGTCCATAAGTTTAGTACCTATGTTTTCTTCTATGCAGTTTATTGTTTCAGGTCTTATGCTTAAGTCTTTGATCCATTTTGAATTAATTTTGGTACATGGTGACAGATAGCAATCCAGTTTCATTCTTTTGGCTTTCCAATTCTCCCAGCACCATTCATTGAAGAGGCTGTCTTTTCTCCAATGTATGGTTTCAGCTTCCTTGTCAAAAACTATCTGTCCATACTTACGAAGGTTTATTTCTGGGTTCTCAATTCTATTCCATTGGTCTACGTGTCTGTTTTTCTGCCAATACCATGCTGTTTTGATTACTGTTGCCCTGTAGTACAAGCTAATGTCAGGGACTGTGATACCTCCAGCATTGTTCTTTTTTCTTAAGATTCCTTTGGCTATTTGGGGTCTTTAGTGTTTCCAAACAAATCTTATGACTTTTTTTTTCTACTATTTTTTAAAAATGCCATTGGGACTTTGATGGGGATTGCATTAAATCTGTATATTGCTTTGGGTAATATGGCCATTTTAACTATGTTGATTCTTCCAATCCATGAGCACAAAACGTTTTTCCATTTCTTTGTGTCTTCTTCAATTTCTTTTAAAAATCTCTTGTAGTTTTCAGCATATAGGTCCTTCACATCCTTAGCTAAGTATATTCCTAGGTATTTTATTCTTTTTGCTCCAATTGCAAAAGGAATTTTTTTATCCCTTTTTCTAAGATTTCATTGTTGGTATATAGGAATGCAATGGACTTTTGTACGTTGATTTTTGTAGCCGGCCACATTACTATATTCGTTGATGGTTTCTAATAGCTTTTTGGTGGAGTCTTTAGGGTTTTCCATATTCAGCATCATGTCATCTGCAAAGAGTGTCAATTTAATTTCTTCATTCCCAATTTGGATGCCTTTTATTTCTTTCTCTTGCCTGATTGCTCTGGCTAGGACTTCCAACACTATGTTGAAAAGCAGAGGTGATAGGGGACAGCCCTGTCGTGTTCCTGAACGTAGAGAAAAGGGCTTCAGTTTTTAATTATGAGATTAGCTGAGGATTTGTCATATATGGCCTTTATTATTTTAAGGTATTTTCCTTCCATACCTACTTTGTTAAGTGTTTTAATCATAAATGGATGTTGTATCTTGTCAAATGCTTTTCTGCATCAACTGATATAATCAAATGATTTTTGTCCTGTCTTTTGTTTATGTGATGTATCACATTAATGGATTTGCGTATGTTGAACCATCCTTGTGCCACTGGGATGAACCCCACATGGTCGTGATGAATAATCCTTTTAATGCATTGATGTATTCGATTTGCTAGAATTTTGTTTAAGATTTTTGTATCTGTATTCATCAGAGATATTCCTCTGTAGTTCTCTTTTATTGTGTTGTCCTTGCCAGGTTTTGGTATCCAGGTAATGATGGCCTCATAAAATGAGTTAGGGAGTACTGTCTCTTTTTCAATTTTTTGGAAGAGTTTGAGTAGGACAGGTATTAGATCCTCTTTGAAGGTTTCGTAGAATTCACTAGTGAAGCCATCTGGTCCCGGAATTTTTGCTTTTGGGAAGGTTGTGCATGACTGACTCAATTTCGTTACTGGTGATCGGTCTGTTTAGATTTTCCAGTTCTTCATGGTTCAACCTAGGAAGGCTATATGTTTCTAAGAAGTTGTCCATTTCTACTAGATTACTGAATTTGGTGCTATGTAGTCCGTCACAGTATTCTTGGATAATCCTTTGTATTTCTGTGGCATCAGTGATAACTTCCCCTTTTTCATTTCTGAGTTTATTAGTGTCTTCTCTCTTTTTATCGTAGTGAGCCTAGCCAAAGGTTTGTCAATTTTGTTAATCTTTTCAAAGAACCAGCTCTTTGTCACATTATTTTTTTCTATTGTGTTTTTGTTCTCTATTTCATTTAGTTCTTCTCTGATTTTTATTATTTCCTTTCTTCTGCTGACCTTAAGTTTCATTTGTTCTTCTTTTTCTAGTTTTCTAAGTAACACGAGGTTATTTATTGGGGATTTTTACTGTTTCTTGAGATAGGCCTGTAATGATATAAATTTCCCTCTTAAAACTGCTTTTGCTGCATCCCCAACATTTTGGTAGGACGTATTTTCATTGTGTTGTGTTTCTATGTATCTTTTGATCTCTCCTCTAATTTCTACTTTCACCCGGTCGTTCTTTAAAAGCATGTTGTATAATCTCCATGTATTTGTGTTTTTTCCTGCTTTCTTTTTACAGTTGATATCCAATTTCAAAGCCATGTGATCAGAGAATATGCCTAGTATGATTTCAATCTTCTTAAATTTGCTGAGGTTAGTTTTATGTCCCAATATATGGTCTATCCTTAAGAATGTTCCATGTACACTAGAAAAAAATGTATAGTCTGATGTTTTAGGATGAAGTGCTCTATAAATGTCAATTATGTTCATTTCATGTAATGTGTCATTTAGGGCTGCTATTTTGTTATTTATTTAGTTTGTGTTTGGATGATCTATCCATGGCTGTCAATGATGTATTTAGGTCCCCTAGTATAATTGGTTTTTGGTTAATTTAGCCCTTTAGTTCTGTTAGTAGTTGCTTGGTGTATTCTGGTGCTCCCTGATTGGGGGCATAAACATTGATGACTGTTATGTCTCTTTGTTGTATAGTCCCCTTTACCATTATGAAATGTCCATCTTTGTCTCTTGTTATCTTTTTCACCTTGAAGTCTGTTTCATCTGATATCATTATGGCTACACCTGATTTTCTCTAGATACCATTTACTTGGAGTGTCAATTTCCACCCTTCAACTTTGAGTCTATGCTTGTCCTTTTAGCTGAGATGTGTCTCTTGGAGGCAGCATATGGTTGGGTGTAGTTTTTTGATCCAATCTGCTACTCTGTGCCTTTTTATTGGTGAGTTCAGTCCATTTACATTTAGGGTGATTATTGATATGTGAGGATTTCCTATCATTCTGTCTTTAGTTTTCTGGTAAGATTGTGTCTCCATTGTTTCTTTGCCTTTTTGTTGTTGTCTATTATTTCTGTGTGGTGATATTCTATGATGTTTCCCTCTGTTTCTTCTTTTATTACAGTATATATTTCAGTTCTGGATTTTTGTGTGTGTGGTTACCATTCAGTTTATGTAAAAGAAAGTTTGACATTTATAGTATTCCATTTTCTTCAGCACGCTTACGTTCTCCATTCCCATACTCCAGTTCAGGCCTTTACTCTCCCACGTTTTATATTTTGGTTGCCACAAACTGTCCCTGTTGATGGTGGTCGAATAGCCTCCTTTAGTATTTCTTGTAGCGCAGGTCGTGTGTTAGAAAATTCCCTCAGCTTCTGTATGTCTGGAAAAGTGTTTATTCCTCCTTCATGTCTAAAGGATATCTTTGCTGGGTATATTATTCTTGGCTCATAATTTCTTTCAATAGTTTGAATATTTGGTTCCACTCCCTCCTGGCTTGTAGGGTTTCTGCTGAAAAATCTGATAATAATCTAATGGGCTTTCCTTTGTAGGTTACCATCTTCTTTTCCCTGGCTGCCTTGAGGATTCTCTCTTTGTCGTTGTTTTTGACAGCTTCAATACAACGTGCCTTGGAGAAGGCCTGTTGGGATTGAGGTAATTAGGTGTTCTGTTTGCTTCTTGGATTCGAGGATCCAGTTCTACCACAAGTTTGGAAAGTTCTCATCGACTATTTGTTTGAATATACTCGCTGTTCCTTCTCTCTTTCTTCTCCTTCTTGTATGTCCATTATTCTTATATTCTACTTTCTGATGGAGTCAGAAAGTTCCTGTAGCGTTCTTTCATTTCTTTCAAGTCTCAAGTCTCTTTCTTCTTCCATCTGTGTAATTTCCGAGTTTTTATCTTCAATGTCACTGATTCTTTCCTCCATCTGGTCCACTCTACTTCCTAAGCTGGCTATTTTATTCTTAATTTTCTTATTGCGTTCTTAATCTCCAGAATTTCTATTTGGTTCTTTTTAAAAATTTCAATCTCTTTCGTAAAATGCTCATGTTGTTATTTGATTGTGTTTCCGAGTTCATGAAACTGCCTTTCTGCATTTTCTTGCATCTCGTTGAGTGTTTTCAGAACTGCAATCTTGAATTCTGTGTCATTTAAGTCACATATTTCCCTATCTTTAACTTCATTTTCTGGAGACTTTTCACTTTCTTTCTAAGCTGTCTTGTTGCCTTGGTTATTCATGGCAATTAATGATTTATTATTTCTCTTCCTAGACATCTACAGGAGTGGGTTCTGCAACCGGTTAATAGGAAGAGATCTTTCTTTTGTTTTCCAGTGTGTGTTGGTAGAATGTTTTATTTTCTCTCCGACTACAGACCTTTTTTCTCTCATACTGTAGTGTTATGTTTTCTCTGCACTATTCCAGCTTCTCACACAATGGGGGGATTCCCTGGAAGGCGGGCCTGTCCTCTGTTAACACGTTGCGTACGGCGGGGTTTCAATCCCTCGTGAAGATTCTCATGATCCGTACGCAACGTGTTAACAGTTCACCTGGGTCATAGGGTGCCGTGTTCCTGTGGGGATGTGGAGAAGTTTTGAAGTTCCAAAGCTCTTCCTGCACTAGATTCAGAGCCTGGAAGTTTCAGCAGTTCTGTTTACTCCTGCAGGGTTCCGCCCAGATAGGTGGGGTCAGGGGCGGGATGAGTTTTGAGAGGTGGCCCAGAGCAATGGCAGTGACCACCACCATAGCCAGTTCTGCTTCCACAGCTCCCTCTCCTTTGCCGGAACTAGTTGCACTGCGAATCTGTGTCTGGGGACCACAGTTCTCAGAACTGCAAATAATCTGTTCTTTTGATCTGATACTGCTACTCTTCTACTTCTAGCACTGGGCAGGTGGGGGCGGGGCGAGCTGTGGGAGGGTTGGGAGGGGGCGGCTAGTCTCAGTGCCTAAGGCTTCTGTTCTCTGCTCGGCAGTAAGGGCTTAAACCATGGTTTTCAGCCTTCTGCCCTCAGTCTTTTCTCCGAGGTCTCTGCTGTGAGCATTGGGTTCAGCCGTGTTATATGCAGTCCCCCCGCCCTGTGGGCCATAAGCAGAGCCTTAGCAGTCCGAATTCTTCCTTATCCATGAGCTGCGGTAGTTTCGGGATGCAGCGAGCTCAGAGCACTGAGCTAGGTCTGAGTCCTGCACCCACGCAGCTCTGTCTCCACACTTCTCCTTTCCCTTCTCCCTGCTGGCGCAATTTGCCCAGCTTTAGGTCAATTCAGTAGTGAGACTGTTCGTCTTGCCTGTCTGTATGCAGGGAGTCCTATGTGGAGTTATAGCTGTTTAATTTGTTGTAAATTCCAGGGGAGATTTCCAGAGGATCATCTCACGCCGCCATTTTGATGACGTCTTTATGAATCATTTTAATTGGTGGCAGCTGCTTTAAATGTTTTCATTGTTAAAGCAGTAAAACAGCACAATAGAAACAGACTGTCTTAATTTCAGGTCAAATGGCAGTTATAGTTTAAAAATTAAACTGAAGTATATTTTCCTCATGGTAAGAATTGCTTCTTTCCAACTTGCAGACTCCCTGTTCTTCAAAACTTTTAAAACACTCATGTCAAAAAGAACTTATTCTATGGTCTTACACCACAAAACTAGAAGCATCTGAGGAGGCTCCTTTTTTACATTGTGTTTTGTTAAACACAGAATAGCTGAATCGATGCTTTAAAATCCATCTATCTTCAGTGTTCTTCATGTAATACTATAAGGCAAGACATTACACTTAAAGAATAAAGGTTTAAACACAACTTTAAAGTTGTTGTGAGATTGTTTCTCTAAAGGTGTTTTATTCCTAGCAGCCTTCCTCTCCTGTCTGTGTTTATGTGCTTGGCCATGTCCTTATAATCCAACTCTATTCAGGTTGCTCACAACCATACAAGAAAGCAAGGTCTTAGTCCAAAGAATGGAAAGGAAGTTAGGAAATGAGAAGGGCTGTCGGAGGCAATGCTCTTTTTCGGAGACCATCTTCCTAATAACTATAGAGAGTCTACCAGGGTTCACTGGTAGCTATTGCAATTTAGTAATCTCATGATTTGAGCAAAAATTTTAAAGTGCTATATTTCTCTTAACATATACCACTACCTATTTGTTTACTGTCGACACACCAGATTCAAGTTCCAAGAAATTTGTCTTTGGGAGGGCTGCATCCCTAGTCTCTGGAACATAGAGCTAAATTGTTTGCTGAATGAATGAAATAATTTAATCTAAATGATCTAATGAGAATTGCATTAAAAGAGAATGTTAGTGTGGGTCTAGTCCCAAGGAATACTGTTTTCAAGTGTGTAGTGGATCTCTAACTGTGGCACAGAGAATTTGTATCAAAGGCATAAACAGCTTTCTCAGGCCCCTAGATAGAGTTTGAAACGCTCACACTTTAGAAATACCTCTTAGGGAGATAAATGTCTCATGGATAAAATCAGGACAACCTACGTAAGAGAGATTTTGTTCTTAGAATTCTAGTGACTGGGTAAATCATGTACCAGAACCGCAGACTTCAAATCAATGCAGTATAAGATAAAAGTAACAGAATAGGGTGGAAAGGGTATACAAATAGGGATGGGACATTGAAAGACACAGGCCCAAGGCACAACTCCACCATCCATTTGTTAAAAGACCATGAAGGAGTCATCCAATTCCCTTCATCTACAGATGCGGACAGGCAAGATGGGGACAAGCATACTGGCGGCTTGATGAGCTGCTATAGGCATCCAAGGACACTAGCCATTTAAAAGGTCCTGGAAACTGCCAATTATTATGTCATATTAATAAAGGTATAATTATTAACGTTATCATCAATTTTGGCCAACAAGAACTCTACTAAGTAGCCCCTCAATAATTCTTATTTTCCTTCCCATGATACCTGGGGGAAGTAGGGATACTCTGAGTATTATAATTTGTTATGCCAAGTATTATAATTTCACAAGTGGTTCTTGAATGGGTGCCACGTCTGAGGAAATGTAAGACTCTGGTGTGACTGGTGCACCATGAGAGATTATGCCTTAATCAAGTGGTTCAGGACTTCAAGGACATTAAGGAGGAAAGTAAGAGTTAACCTTCAATGAGAGCATACTATGAGTCAAGTACGATTCAATGCTTTCACATGCAGTTTACTCTTCACAGTGACTCTACTTAAAAAGGATTTCACAGATGAGAAAACTAAGGCCGAGAGGTTGGTTTACTTAAGCCTAAGACACCACTAGTAAAGGGCAGACCAGACATTATCAACCAGGGCATGATTCCAAAGTGAGAGAAAAGGTTTATCATCTCCAGATAGGAGTGAGCTTGCACACCATTTCCCTTTTTTATTATTTCAGTCATTTTTTTAGGTTAACAAAAAATGCTGGTCCAGTCTATACCATCAGCAACCAGATTAACAGTGAGAAAATTTGAATCCACGGGGAAAGGGGGGGTTCTCAAGCTGGGGAAAGTACTGAAATCTGGCCCCTAGGGTAGTTAAAAGAGACATCACAGCCCATGAAGCATGCACTGGATAACTATTTTAAAATGTCTTAAGTAAATTCAGGATATCCTTGGCAACCACAAAAGTCATTTTTCAGTATTCTCCATCTGATAAACATCCTCTGGTTTGGGGATTTATGAATAGGTGACTAAAGAAGTCTGTGATCTTTAAAAAAAAAAAAAAAAAAGTATCCGTAGGCCAAAAGAAATGCTCTTCCTGGAAATACTCAGAGAAATACCTGGAAAGAGTCCCTTTAACCTCTAATAAGAAGAGAACACCAGAGGAAATGTTTAGTCAACGCAGTAAAACTGGACATCAAGGAAATGGTTCCAGATGCAGGCGGGTTCCATGCAAATGCTAGTTAAATCATGGCAGGGCAAATCCAGCGGGAAGAGAAAGCAGTAAGTCAACAAACTACAGAGCTCAAAATCTGAGGGCAAGAAAGAGATAAGGAGAGCTAGGAGCAAAGTCACCATCAAATGCCTAGAATTTTTTTCCAGGTTTGGTCAACACAACTAGAAGCAAGCTTTGAATTTATGTTGCTCTGATAGCATTTTGGAAAGCAGAAAGTGTCCTTTTAAGATTGCAAGAATTGGGGAATCTTCTTTAAAGAAACCCAGTATCAGTATAGCTAGGGAGTCCTGTGGATTTCTTTACTGCCACCCCTTTCTAGGCACATCTGCCAACTGGCAAGAAGACAGAATCTTAAATGTCACTGATAAACAGTTATAAGGTGAAGGCAGTGGCCATGAATGGGAGTTTCACAGGCCCAATCCTTGGTATATATTATTTCGAAGCCATCAGATACCAAGGAATGTGACCTGGGTGGAACCAGAAGACGAAATTAGTCTACCCTTCAAATTCCTCTGACCCTTGTATCTATACTGGGTGGGGGGAGGTTGAAGTAGAGAGGAGGGAAATAGTCATAGAGGAAGTATGCAAGCAGGCTTGGCCAAGGCCACAGAAAGTGCCAAGGAATGAATTGCTCAGAGGTCAGTCTGAAATTCATGGAGTTCTCCCAAAGCAGTCATCACCAGTGACGACAACAGAGATTGGAGCTGAGAAAAGCCAATGCTCAAAGTCTTAATTAAGTTCTTCACATCCTTTAAGTCTCAGACTAAATATCAGCTTCTCAAAGAGACTTTCTCTTGACCTACCTAAAGGATTGCAACTCTGTTATTCTCTATGTTGACCTCTGCTGATTTAGCCCAAATAAAATTAGTTCAGTCCTCTGTTTCCCCTACTAGACTACAAGCTTTATGACAACAAAGACCCTGTCTGCCCTTTTCACTATTCTATCCCCAGTGCTTAGCATAGTGCCTAGAACACAGTTAAGTGACAAATAATAATTTGTTGAATAAAAAACAGTCTATAACAATGGTTCTCAGAGTGAGGTCCCTAGATCAGCAACATTGTGGTCACCTGGGAACATCTTAGAAATGCAAATTCTCAGCCCCTACTCCAGACCTACTAAATCAGAAACTCTGGAAGTGGGGCCAGCAATCTGTGTTTTATCAAGCCCTCCAGGGAATTTTCATGCATGCTGAAGTTTGAGGATTACTGGTATATAACAAGGATGTGTAAAAAATCACCTATAAAGAGTACAGAAATATACATTTCCTGGTGGGAGGGAGTATAAAGGTTCTTGTCTAAGATGGGGTTGCAATGCTTGTTCAGGTCATCCACCATCCTGAGTCTGGTATGCACACAGCTAATATCTGGAATGTAGCAAGCATTTCCAAATGGGGGCTATTAAGTAGGGATCTTGAACAACTTACTTAACCTCTCCAAACATGTTTCCTACCTATGAGAGGAGAATAATACCAACCTCACAGGTTGTAAGGATTACATGAGATTTAAATATGTGTGTGTGTGTGTGTGTGTGTATACATACATACATACATACATATATATATATATATATATATATATATATATATATATATATATATAATAAACCCAAATTCTAGCACACAGTAAGTAATAAATGGTAGTGGTGGTGCTGCTTGTTCAATTTGTTTTGCTGACCTGTGAAGATGAGTATCTCACATGAACAGTTTTCAACCTCTAATAATGCCCTGGGAAGAAAGTGTGCTATTTTTCAAAGGGTATCACCCAAATGCTAGGATACAAGTAGCTTTGTGAGAGTGTAAGGATACACCATTTGCTGGGCTCCAGAGCAAAGAGACGTCAAAGAAAAGACGTTAAATTAGCTCATGAAGGGTTAAAATTAGGGGAGGAAACAAAATGGGAATAGAATTAGAGATTGCTGGCAGTGGTTGAGAATTGCTGGCAGTGAGAATGGCAGGTTTGAAAGAGCAAGGCCATGCTGTGATGCACTCTTCTCAGTTGGCAAGAAGGGAGTCCTTATATGTCTGGTGTCTCCATTTTTCAAACCAAAAATTGGCACAGTCTAATGAATATGAGTATGCTTATGGATACAATGGGACAAACTGAAATCAGGGCTGTCCTAGGAAATCCTGAATATATGGTTACAGTCTGGAAATGGTCTATTTTTAAAAGAACCCAACACCAGCATGGCTGAAGAACTGCACAGAGTTTCACAATACTCTCATACAGTCTCTGGTTATGACTCACCCTGTATGATGAAGGCTGTATGGGCACATGACTCCTACAACTTTAGAGCATGCATGCAAAAGTTACTTAGGGTCGTCTTCTCTTTCTTCCCATTCCACTAGATCCTTCTGGTTTTACGAAATCATTGGCCAAAATCTGGAGACCTTCGTAAAAGATCATCAGGCTTACCCTGAGTATCCTAGATTAGCTACCACTGCATTTTAATACCAGGTCAAGGATCTTTTTGAACTATTTCATTGCCTTCAATGGTAAGGAGGGACACAAGGTGCTTCATTACTAAATCATGTTCATGACTTAATAGTTCCTTGAGATCCAATGGATAGCTAAGCAGAATTTTATAACGACTGATTATAAAAATGGGGCTGGTTAAAAGAGTTAATGGCCTTTCTGCCACCGATTCTGCCAGTTATGAGACCTGCTGCTATGAAGTCAGTCACAGCTAAGAGAGTTTGAACAATTTACCTTCTTGGTGAAGGTAGCAGGTTTAAGAAAGAGAAAAGAATTCCAACTACTAGAATTCAAGAGTAGGATGTCAAAAGAGGTGGATGACGGATAAAGCAGCTCTTACTGTTACGTCCATTTTCCTTCCAGGGACGTGTTTCCCAAACAGAAATCAAAATGCAGAGACACACTAACTGGCACAGGCATCTATTGTGACAGACTGAGGAGGTGTTGCTGAATTGGAGGACCATCCACTTCCGGGAAATGGTTATGCCTCCAGACCTAGCTGAGTAGGAACTTTCAAATTGTTCCGGTTTCCTCTCCAACCCTGAGAAACAGGCCACCTTGTTGTTGTAGTTGGAGAGAACACACCCGACCACTGGGCCTGTCAAGGTGACAGCAATTAGCATGACTTGATCTGATTTTAATCGGAAGCAGTTCACACTCCTTAGGTAACCAAGGGCTCCCTAGTTTCCTGGGTGTCTTCATTCTAGGGAAGAAATTCATGTGTATACTGCTGTTCAGAATTCCTCACCTCAACTATGTCTTACATTGCAATCTTCCAAGTTACTAGTCTACATGGCACTGTACAGTATGGGTTAGAGCTGGGAATACTAATCCCCTGAAGGACTCAGCCTGGTATCTGGAGGCAAGTCAGAATTAGGTATTCAGGGTACACGGTTGTCTGGATTAAGAGACTACACAGAAAGCCAAGAGGTTTTCCTTCCGTCATTCTTTCTCAATGGAAGGAAGGTTAGAAGCTGCACAGGGCCATCCCACAAGGATAAACAAGACAAGAAGCCAAACTGCAGTGGAAAGTGTCCATTTAGTACAGCAAACCATTATGAAGCACCTTTTCTACTATGTGCTACACACTGGGAATCTGAAATGAAAAAGAGCATCCCTACTCATTCACAGATTCTAGTCTAGTAAGTGAAGGAGAGAAACACATAAATAGAATTTAATATAAAGCAGCAAATGATAAGAAAATAGCTATGACTGAGACGTTATGGGGCATAGAGGAGGGCTACTTAATGTAGGAGTTAAGGGAAGCACGAAAGGAGAGGGCTGTGAGTGGGGAAAAGTACTTTAGCTCAAGTCTGTGGCTTGGAGCCACCAGACAGTATAAATTGAAGACAGGAAAAGGAAGGGAGAAGGCTAGAAAGCTCCTGGTCAATGAGACGAAGGGGCACCACTGCTTTTGGACGTTTTTAGGTGGCAAAGCCTTTACAGGGTGGACAGTTCTCTCTCAGCACAATATCCACTCACCCACCCACCAACATATAAATCCTTACAGGAGATTTGATTTTGTGGAGAAACAGGGAAGACGAGCAGAAGTGTACAACACCTAGTAGGATGCATGCCACATAATTTCTCAGCAAACACAACTGCTCTTAATTTCTCCCCAGAAGCTATACCAGAATTTCAGGAGTCAGATGGTGCACTCTCTGAAGTGGAGGACAAACTACAGATCTCCAAAGTATACCTGCAGGCAAAAATACAGATCGTATGCTACAGGTCTTCGTCAGTGGACAGCTGACAGAGCTCTCCCAATGCACCGGGTCATGGCACAGACCTTCTGTCTGGATGAACATGAGCCTGACATGAACCTCTAGCTCGCCACACACATTATTCAGGAAGATGCCAACTATACCCTTTCTTTCCTGGGCTAGCATTTGTACCTATTCTTTCCTCTCAATCCTAACTTCACAGCTAATCCTTAGTCCTCTCTGGCCTAAACAATTCCAATGTTCTCTTAAACAATGACATGTTTTAAATGTGACCAATCTCTCACTCTGATTCAACCACATAACTCCTCCACCAGTATTTCCCAATAGGTCAGATAATCAAGTCAAAATGAATGAACAGATGCTTTACTTTCAAGCCTTTCTTTCCACTCTTCCCTCTCCTGATTCAAGATTTCTCAGATATTCTCATTTCCTAATAGTTCACTGAACAATGCTACTCAATCAACTCTCACTAATTTTGATTCTCACTAATTGGAATGTTTAGTCACTACCCCCCAAATCAAATTTTAAATCCGTATGATTTGAAACATCATTCAGAATCTTCTGTGAATCTTTTGCTAACAAATAAGTCCATTAACTTCAACATGACTAATATGCCTTCCCCATTCTCATGTATAATCATGAATACCCAACTCTCCATTATCCAAGTGTGGCCGTTTCCCTCCCCTCCCCAACCTCCATTACTGGCCTGGGGTACGGCCACTCCAGTGAAGGCACTGGAGCAAAGTAGGAAACGCACATATATAGACAGCTCACAGAATGAGCAAAAAAGTCAAGAAAGGAAGCAAGGAAAATACTATTTTGCACTATTTGCATTAGAGTCCCTAACAGAAGCAGGGATGAGAGGTGATTAGGTATATATGTAAAATTTAATTATGTCAATTTATATTAAAATTTGAAATATACTTCATAGCCATAGAAAGACACTTGCTTATTAGTTGAGTAGAAAAGATGGTTTACTTATGTATGTCCCAGTGGAAACGCAAGTTGGTAAATTATTCTATGTATACTGGAACTTCACAGACCAAGATTAATGTAAAATGTACAGTGTGCATAAACACACATACTTACAAGATAAATATGTCCATCCTATTCATCCCTGTTAAGAAAGCTTGCCAAACCAAACTACTCTTTAAACTCATATTAGTCCGCATTAAACTGTCAAATACATAGATGGCATTCAAGTGGTAGTTTACAGTGCTCTTCAATACTAGCTTAATGAAAACCTATCCAGCCAAGTTCAGGAGGAAATTAAACCATTAAACTGCTCGAGAAAAGGATCCTGCATGTTACAGCATTCTTATAATTGTATTGAAAGATATACTGTAATTTACTTAGTATAGCCAAGAATTTATAGAACCATGATTCAGAGTTCCACACAATCTGATTTTAGCACTAAAGCTGAAAAATAAAACCTACTGGAATCAATCCAACTTGCTTTATTTCCTGGAATACAGGTAAAAACCCATTATAGTTCACGTCGGGATAACAGAGCCTCTATAAACAGTGCTCTGTCTCATAATGAACCCATAGTAGTTTGTTGATTTGTTTACAAAAATTATTTACAGCAAATAATCAAGGAAAACAAATGTTTTCTTCAATTCTCTTCCAGTAACAGTCACTCCTTATAATGAAAAATATTTATGTGCTGCTGGCAAAGCAACTCTCACTTGATAATTCACTGTGAACATTAGATCTGAAGAGATTTCCCCCCATAGTTTTATTCAGCACAACTTCCCCATCCCTTATCTTCTTAAATATTATACACAAGCAAACATGAACTATCTAACATGGATGGCAAGTCCATTCATTGACTATCCCATGGGCCTAATCTTCAGAATCAAACAATTTTGCAACTGTTGTTATCTATTTTAACTTCTCACTTGTATAAGATTTATGACAATTGGGTTGTATGGTTAGTCTACTAATTCTATTTAATTGCATTGCTAATTTAAGTCTACATAGAGAAGATGCAGTAAAAAAAAAGTATATACATATATATGATTCCATTCTTGTGTGTTTATAGCAGTACTGAAATGTACCACATATGGTTCTTATGATGTAAGTTTTAATGAAATATTTAATGTAATTAAAATTTCATAAAACATTTCTAGTGCTTAACAGTAATGAAAAGGCCACTGGTAAAAATGGATAATTTTCATCCTAAATCAATGGCACATAAAGTTAAGACATGATAAAATTAGGTATTGTTAGGGCACAAGATTCATGCCAGTTCTCAGAATTGTCGTTACTGAACATAAGTGTATATAATACCTGTAAAATACTTTAGGTTCTTTGTGAATAGAGCTTTAGAATGCTTTCTTTTTATTTGTAACAGTATATATTTCTTGTAGTACACATTAGTTCTTAAAATGCCCTTATGATTATTCTTATTCCCATTTTTAATATTCAATGGAACCAAAACCCAATGACTTGTTTACAATTTCACAAGTTTAACTACTCTACTTTCTTTCAATTTGATAATGCTTAATGTTTCTGAAATCGCAGTACCCTATTATTAGTTAGTTGACTTCATGAGACCCTTGTCTCTCCTACAAATGTGATATGTGTGGGTATTTTAATTCAAAATAATTTTGCTTTAAAAATTTCATGACACGTTTTCAAGTAGAGAGGCAGATTAAAAATTTCACTGCTCTTAACTTCCTTGCCTTAAGAAAATTCCTAAACAAAAATTCACTCAACACTTTTATATAAAACAATATTCTATCTGGATAGGTAGTAGTAGAGTGAGGAGAGGAAGGGAAGGAAGACACAAGGTCTCTGCTATCAGTGGAGCTTACTATCCAATGTGGGAGGCAGACATATACACAAATAGAAAATGATCAATGACTGAGGTATTGGGGATGGGTGACGAGGGGGGTCAGGGATGGGAGGACATGACAAGTCTGAAAAGAGACTACTTCAATGTTTCAAATAGGAACACTGATTATCATGCTGTAGATTTTAAACTACACTCCATTATCCTACATATGTATTCCCACCTGTGTGCAAAAAGATATACATGCAGAGGTGCTAAATGCAGTTATCCAGACTGCATTCTGCTTCCCAAGCCATGCACCTATCTATTTATGGTGCAGCATCCACCCAGAGAGGGCACATTTTTCTAATTCACACAAAGACTACTTATGTGCTAGCAATGGGCCTGGGACAGTTATTGTCTGCTTTATTTCCCTATACACTCAATGCTACAATGTAATGTGCATTGATAAATGACTAGTTAAGGGGCGGCTGGATGGCTCAGTTGGTTAGAGCGTGAGCTCTGAACAACAGGGTTGCCAGTTCGATTCCCACACGGGCCAGTGAGCTGTGCCCTCCACAACTAGATTGAAGACAACCAGCTGCCGCTGAGCTTCCAGAGGGGTGGCCAAATGGCTCAGCTGGTTGGAGCGCGAGCGCTCAGCAACAAGGTTGCCGGTTCAATTCCCGAATGGGATGGTGGGCTGCGCCCCCTGCAACTAAAGACTGAAAATGGCAACTGGACTTGGAGCTGAGCTGCGCCCTCCACAACTAGATTGAAAGACGACGACTTGGAGCTGATGGGCCCTGGAGAAACTGTACCCCAGTATTCCCCAATAAAAAAAAAACTTTAAAAAGTTAAAAGAATAAAAAAAAATAGGTCTTAAAAAAAAAGGACTAGTTAAATAAACTATGTATATCCATACAATGGAATATAGCAGGCATTAAAAAGAAACAGGCACTGTAGTCTAGTTAATTATATTGTGGCAATCAGTTTCTTGGTATGGGTAATACACTATACTACATATAGTTATATAGGATATCACCACTGAGGAAAGCGGGGGGATGGGTATATGGGATCGCTCTGTACTATTTTTGTAACATATCGTGACTCTAAAATTACTTCAAAATAAAAAGTTAAAAGAAAAAAATAGAAGAAATAGGCATTTCTAGGTGTGCCGATGTAGAAGTATCTCAAAAATTGACTCTTACCTGTGAAAAAGAAGGTCTAGAAAAGAATGTATAGTACACTACTATTTGTGCAAAACAAAAGGGTGTGTATACGCACATAAATGCTAGTATACACATAGTACGTGGTTGTCTCTGGGGAGGGGAACTGAGTAGCTGGGAGACAGGGGTGGCAAGGCGATCTACATCTTACTGTACTCCTGTGATGTTTGAATTTCATACCATGTGCACATACCACCTCTTCAAAAACAGTTCATTCCAGGGGCACACTTTTCCTGCAAGGTTTTAAAATATCCTTTCCATCTGGTGTATTCCCCTCCACCCAGTTTAGAAGGCCCAGGGATCATGGGATGGGATTTAGAGATAGGTTCTTCCACCGATCCTGTATTCTGGGCTCTCTTGCTAGACTGTGAGCTAGCTACAGAGGGCAAGGGACCACACCACCAGCTGTACTGAGCACAATGTCTGGCATATATAGGGACAGAGATTTTCTTGAATTTAGTTGACTTATTATCCTGGCCTTTCCTCTTAAACTACTCCTAAAACCCCAGAGCTAGGAGTATTCTTTATTTACCATTGATTCTAGCCCTGGAACAATGTTTTAAAAATTAACTTCTCACTAGCATAAGTCATTCCCACATCGGCAACCGTCTATCCCAGGACGCCAGTGCTCAAAAAGCTGCAGGCTTATTCTAGTGAAGGCAAGAGTTTTTATGGAAATATGGGTGGTTTATCAATTTCCTTTTTATTCTCACATCTGTATGTCTGTGAACCAGATGACTCTTTGGTCATCTTAGCTATAATCTCCCATCCATGCTCATCATCCCCTAACTTGCATAAGTTTTATTTGTCCCTCTATATGGCACTTACTTATTCATGTTAGTTATCTCAGTGCATAACTTAGCTCTCTTACTACAATGTAAACTTCTCAAGGGCAGGAAAGCCTTTTCTATCTCATTATTCCCACAGTAACTAATATCTCAGTCAATCATCTTTGAAGATATTTCATGTAATTAACATTTCATAAATTAAAAATTAAATAACTTTAAAAATATCATTTATAACTAAACTGATTTGCTTAAAACAAAGTGGGTTCATTGTGAGGGCAAATAAAATACTTTTACAAGCATATTCCAAAAAGAAATGATGCTATCATAATTAACAAGCCTCATCCTTTGCTCTGACTTGATGGAGGTGAAACCAGCACATTCTTCATATACTCAAAGTGCATCCTTCCTTCCTCAACCACGTACAGCCTGCTTCAAAGCTGAAACAGTACCACAAAATTGCTAAGCTGCACCGCTTTAATCTTGGTAAACAAATACTAAAATACCTAGGGGGGAGAGAGAAGATGGTAGTCCCTTCTGAGAGCACCAATTCAATAGCTTCCTTCTTACAAGGAATCCTGCTTTGCCTGCTGGACATCCCTGATCCTGACACCCAAGCCCCAGAAGCAGTGCAGTCCCTGCTTCGTGCTACCTGCAGCTGGTTCAAGATCCATTCAAAACTGCTCAGTGCTTTTAATCATTTTGTCTGCCACATTACTTCTTCCTCAAATAAACAGAACTGAAAGCAAGTCAAAACTAGAGCTGATTTTCTTCCCATAAGAATGAATCACCAATATTATAAGTTACAAAGGAATCACCAATATTATAATGCAAGTTATAATGGAATTTATTATCTAGAACTTTATTAGTCTATTCTGTACTTCATTAGGTAAGGTTATATAAGTTCCAAAAGGTTAAGTCATACTAAAACTCTATTATAATTCTTCTTCGTTATGTTAAAGTAAGCATTAATATAAAAGGTAATCTTATTTCATATTACAACCCTTCACACTTGTCCTTAATAGTATAGTAAGCCTCGATGAGAGCAGGAACCACATCTTATCTATCTTTGAATCTCCCACAATTTTTTTAATTTTTAAAAAATTTTCAATTAAATTTTTAAGAAACATTTATTTTTTTATTTTATTTTTTTTATTAAATTTATTGGGGTGACAATTGTTAGTAAAATTACATAGATTTCAGATGTACAATTCTGTATTACATCATCTATAAATCCCATTGTGTGTTCATCATCCAGAGTCAGTTCTCCTTCCATCACCATATATTCGATCCCCCTTACCCTCATCTCCCACCCCCCACCCCCCACCCCCCTTACCCTCTGGCAACCACCTCTGCCCATTTTTCAATTGGGTTGTTTGTTTTTTTGTTGTTTAGTTGCATGAGTTCCTTGTCTCTTCTGGATATTAGCCCCTTAGCGGAGGCACTATTTGCAAACACCTTCTCCCATTCAGTTGGTGGCCTCTTTATTTTGTCGATGGTTTCTTTTGCTGTTCAGAAGCTTTTAAGCTTCATATAGTCCCATTCGTTTATTTTACCTTTTACTTCCATTGCCTTTGGAGTCAAATTCATAAAATGCTCTTTGAACCCAAGGTCCATAAGTTTAGTACCTATGTTTTCTTCTATGCAGTTTATTGTGTCAGGTCTTATGCTTAAGTCTTTGATCCATTTTGAATTAACTTCTGTACATGGTGACAAATAGCAGACCAGTTTCATTCCTATGCACGTGGCTATCCAATTCTCCCAGCACCATTTACTGAAGAGGTTGTCTTTCCTCCATTGTATGTTTTTTGCTTCTTTGTCAAAAATTATCTGTCCATGTTTATGTGGTTTTATTTCTGGGTTCTCAATTCTATTCCATTGGTCTATGTGTCTGTTTTTCTGCCAATACCATGCTGTTTTGATTATTGCAGCCCTGTAGTAGAAGCCAAAGTCAGGAAGTGTGATACCTCCATTATTGTTCTTTTTTCTTAAGATTGCTTTGGCTATTCAGGGTCTTTTGTGGTTCCAAACAAATCTGATGATTTCTTGTTCTATTTCTTTAAAATATGCCATTGGGATTTTGATGGGGATTGCATTGAATCTGTATATTGCTTTGGGTAATATGGCCATTTTAACTACGTTGATTCTTCCAATCCATGAGCACGGAATGTCTTTCCATTTCTTTGTGTCTTCTTCAATTTCTTTCAAAAACGTCTTCCAGTTTTCAGCATATACGTCTTTCACATCCTTCGTTAAGTTTATTCCTAGGTATTTTATTCTTTTTGCTGCACCTGCAGAAGGAATTGTTTTTTGTATTTCTTTTTCTGAGATTTCATTGTTAGTATATAGGAAAGCAATGGAAATTTGTACGTGGATTTCTAGCCAGCAACTTTACTGTATTCGTTGATTGTTTCTAACAGCTTTTTGGTGAAGTCTTTAGGGTTTTCTATATATAACATCATGTCATCTGCAAAGAGTGATAATTTAACTTCTTCATTCCCAATTTGGATGCCTTTTATTTCATTCTCTAGCCTGATTGCTCTGGCGAGGACTTCCAACACTATGTTGAAAAGCAGAGGTGATAGGGGACAGCCCTGTCGTGTTCCTGAACGTAGAGAAAAGGGCTTCAGTTTTTCAACATTAATTATGAGATTAGCAGAGGGCTTGTCATATATGGCCTTTATTATGTTAACGTATTTTCCTTCTATACCTATTTTATTAAGTGTTTTAATCATAAACGGATGTTGTATCTTGTCAAATGCTTTTTCTGCATCAATTGATATAATCATATGATTTTTGTCCTTTATTTTGTTTATGTGATGTATCACATTGATGGATTTGCGGATGTTGAACCATCCTTGTGCCCTGGTGATGAACCCCACTTGGTCGTGATGAAAAATCTTTTTAATGCATTGTTGTATTCGATTTGCTAGAATTTTACTTAGGATTTTTGCATCAGTGTTCATCAGAGATATTGGTCTGTAGTTTTCTTTTTTTGCGCTGTCCTTACCAGGTTTTGGTATCAGGGTAAAGTTGGCCTCATAAAATGAGTTAGGGAGTACTGTCTCTTCTTCAATTTTTTGGAAGAGTTTGAGCAGGATTGGTATTAGATCCTCTTTGAAGGTTTGGTAGAATTCACTAGTGAAGCCATCTGGTCCCGAACTTTTACTTTTGGGGAGGTTTCGGATGACTGATTCAATTTCGTTACTGGTGATCAGTCTGTTTAGATTTTCCAGTTCTTCATGGTTCAGCCTTGGAAGGCTATATGTTTCTAAGAACTTGTCCATTTCTTCTAGGTTACTGAATTTGGTGGCATATAGTCCTTCATAGTATTCTTGGATGATCCTTTGTATTTCTGTGGTGTCCGTGATAACTTCCCCTCTTTCGTTTCTGAGTTTGTTAATTACTGTCTTCTCTCTTTTTATCTTAGTGAATCTACCCAAAGGTTTGTCAATTTTGTTAATCTTTTCAAAGAACCAGCTCTTTGTCATATTCATTTTTTCTATTGTCATTTTGTTCTCTATTTCATTTAGTTCTGCTCTAATTATTGTTATTTCCTTTCTTCTGCTGATATTGGGTTTTACTTGTTCTTCTTTTTCTAGTTCTTTAAGGTGTAACATGAGGTTATTTATTTGGGAGTTTTCTTGTTTCTTGAGATAGGCCTGTAATGAGATAAATTTCCCTCTTAAAACTGCTTTCGCTGCATCCCAAAAATTTTGGTCGGATGTATTTTCATTGTCATTTGTTTCTATGTATCTTTTGATCTTTCCTCTAACTTCTTCTTTGACCCAGTCGTTCTTTAAAAGTATGTTGTTTAATCTCCATGTATTTGTGTTTTTTCCTGCTTTCTTTTTGCAGTTGATATCCAATTTCAAAGCCTTGTAATCAGAGAATATGCTTGGTATGATTTCAATCTTCTTAAATTTGCTGAGGCTGATTTTATGTCCCAATATATAGTCTATCCTTGAGAATGTTCCATGTACACTAGAAAAGAATGTATAGTCTGATGTTTTAGGATGAAGTGCTCTATAAATGTCAATTATGTCCATTTCATCTAATGTGTCATTTGGGGCTGCTATTTCGTTATTTATTTTCTGTTTGGATGATCTATCCATAGCTGTCAATGATGTATTTAAGTCCCATAGTATAATTGTGTTTTGGTCAATTTCTCCCTTTAGTTCTGTTAGCAGTTGCTTTGTATATTTCGGTGCTCCCTGATTGGGGGCATAAATATTGATGACTGTTATGTCTTCTTGTTCTACAGTCCCCTTCACCATTATGAAATGTCCATCTTTGTCTCTTGTTATCTTTTTCACCTTGAAGTCTGTTTCATCTGATATCATTATGGCTACACTTGATTTTCTCTGGGTACCATTTGCTTGGAGTGTCAATTTCCACCCTTTCACTTTGAGTCTATGCTTGTCCTTGTAGCTGAGATGTGTCTGTTGGAGACAGCATATGGTTGGGTTTAGTTTTTTGATCCAATCTGCTACTCTGTGCCTTTTTATTGGTGAGTTCAGTCCATTTACATTTAGGGTGATTATTGATATGTGAGGATTTCCTGTCATTCTTTCTTTAGTTTTCTGGTAAGGCTGTGTCTCCATTGTTTCTTTGCCTTTTTTTTGGTGTCTATTATTTCTGTGTGGTGAGATTCTATGATGTTTCCCTCTGTTTCTTCTTTTATTATAGTATATATTTCAGTTCTGGATTCTTTTTGAGTGGTCACCCTTAAGTTTATGTAAAAGAAAGTTTGATATTTAGAGTATTCCATTTTCTTCAGCACGCTTACTTTCTCCATTCCCGTATTCCAGTTCAGGCCTTTACTCTCCCCCTTTTTATGTTTCGGTTGCCACAAAATGACTCTGTTGATGGTGGTTGAATAGCCTCCTTTAGTATTTCTTGTAGTGCAGGTGGTGTATTAGAAAATTCCCCCAGCTTCTGTATGTCTGGAAAGGTCTTTATTCCTCCTTCATATCTAAAGGATATCTTTGCTGGATACATTATTCTTGGCTCATGATTTCTCTCTTTCAATAGGTTGAATATTTGGTTCCACTCCCTCCTGGCCTGTAAAGTTTCTGCTGAAAAATCTGATGATAATCTAATGGGCTTTCCTTTGTAAGTTACCATCTTCTTTTCCCAGGCTGCCTTGAGGATTCTCTCTTTGTCGTCGATTTTAGATAGCTTCAATACAATATGCCTGGAGAAGGCCTGTTGGGATTGAGGTAATTAGGTGTTCTATTTGCTTCTTGGATTTGAGGGTCCAGTTCTGTACACAAGTTTTGGAAGTTCTCATCGACAATTTATTTAAATATATTCTCTATTCGCTTCTGTCTTTCTTCTCCTTCTGGTATGCCCATTATTCTTATATTGCTCTTTCTGACGGAGTCAGAAAGTTCTTGTAGAGTTCTTTCATTTCTTTTAAGTCTCAAGTCTCTTTCTTCTTCCATCTGTGTCATTTCCAGGTTTCTATCTTCAATGTCACTGATTCTTTCCTCCATCTGGTCAACTCTACTACCTAAGCTGGTTATTTCATTCTTAATTTCTTCTATTGAGTTCTTAATCTCCAGAAATTCTATTTGGTTCTTTTTTTAAAATTTCAATCTCTTTCGTAAAATGCTCATGCTGTTCTTTGATTGTGATTCTGAGTTCATTTAACTGCCTATCTGTGTTTTCTTGCATCTCGTTGAGTTTTTTCAGAACTGCAATCTTGAATTCTCTGTCATTTAAGTCACATATTTCTGTATCTTTAAGTGCCTTTTCTGGAGATTTTTCATTGTCTTTCTGAGCTATCTTGTTGCCTTGGTTATTCATGGCAATTACTGGTTTACTATTTATCTTCCTAGACATCTACAGGAGTGGCTTCTGCAACAGGTTGATAGGAAGCAGTCTTTCTTTTGTTTTCCAGTACTTGTTGGTAGAATGTTTTATTTTTTCTCTGACTGCAGCTTATTTTTCTTCTCCCACACGGTAGTGCTATGTTTTCTCTGCACTATTCCAGCTTCTCACACAATGGGGGGATTCCCTGGGAGACGGGCTTCTCCTCTGTTAATAGTTCGTCTAGGTCACAGGGTGCAGTGTCCCGGTGGGTATGCGGAGAGCTTTTGATGTTCCAAAGCTCTTCCAGCTCCAGATTCAGAGCCCATATGTTTCAGCAGTTCTGTTTACTCCTGTAGGTGATTTCGGTAGTGGGCCTCTTCGTCTTGCCTGTCTGCTGTGCAGGGAGTCCTTTGTGGAGTTTTTGTTGTTCAATTCGTTGTAAATTCCAGGGGAGTTTTACAGAGGCTCATCTCACGCCGCCATTTTTTCCTCGAGGCACCAGCACTGAGATTTCTAAAGCTAATTACCAATTCTTCACTCTAGTTTGAGTCTCTTTCTTAATGATTGCCCTGGGAGTTGTAATTAGCATCTTAACCTAAAAAAATTAGTTCAGATTAATACCAATTTCAGTTACTGAAATTTTCAACTACAGATTTGCAATTTGTTTTTTTAAATCATTTCTATCTCTTTATTGATATTCTTTATTTGGTGAGACATTCACATGCTTTCCTTAATTCTTTAGACATGATTTGCTTTGACTTATTTATAATAGCTCATTTAAAATTTTGTCTAGCAAGCACAACATTGGGCTTTCTCAGGCACAGTTTCTATTAACTACTCATTTCCCTGTATGTGCGTCATACTTACCTTTTCCTTTACTTTATTTTTTTGTTGTTGAAAACGAGACATTTTAAATAGTATAACAGAACAGATTTGGAAATCAGATCCCTCCTCAAGTTTGTTGTTGTTTTCCTGTTTGTTCAGTGACTTTCCTGCACCATTTCTGTAAAGTCTGTATTCCCTGTCATGTGTGACCACTTGAAGTATACTCAGCTAGCTCAGGGGTCAGTTAATGATTGGACAGAAATTTTCTAAAATGTCTTTAACCAATAGATTTTTCACCCTTTGCCAAGGGACCCTCTGTGTATGTGTGTTGAGGCATGCGTTCAATGCTCCAGCAGGTTATAACTCTATGTTAGCCCTCATTTCCTTCTTCCACAGGTTCTAACGGTCAGCCAGAGGTGAGCAAGTAGGGCATCCTCAGGTCATTACCGGGCATACACACAGCTCAGCACATGTGTATGGACTTCTAGATACCCAGGGTTATCTTGGAGCTTTTTTTAAAGCCCCATCTCATCCTAATACCCTCTTTTGAAGTTTTTTTGGGCAGTCTCTTCTTTGTCTCTCCTGGTACCACTACCTCAGGTAGATGTTAACCAACTGAAAAACTGTCCTGAAGATAAGGCATCCACTGAGCAAGGATGACTAAGGTAAAATAAAGACAAGCCTTGTGAATGGGGTCTTTCCAGGGAACTGCCAAACAGGTCATACAGTGAGGATTCTCTGAGAATAGAGCTATTTGGGGAGCTCGACCCCTCCAGTGGCTGCTGGTTTTCACAGCTACTGTGGTTGCAAGGTTGCTGGTTTCCTTGTGGAACTAGGGAAAGGCAGATACGATTGTGGCAAGTTAAAACACAACAAAGCTCACAGTTCTTACCGAAAATCAGTTGTTATTAATGAATAAGTGTTCTTTGGGCTGTTGAAAGCCTTTGGTTAATTTCCAGAATTCTGAAAAAGTTGAAAATATTTTCCAGTGTTTGTGTTACTTTTATAGAGGAGTAGATTTTCTTACGTCCTTATTCCAGTATTCTGGAAACCCCTGCTTTGAGTCTGAAAATCATTCTGGAACTGGTGTCTTCTAAAAAGACCGTAAACTTCAGCTCTTAAAATTGCTCAGCAAAATATGTCAGATCCCTGGTGATATCTACACATAAATTGTTAGGTTGAAGTATTAATAAAATTATTAAAAAGAAAATATGACCACCCTAGATTTACATTCCATTGTACCTTTGGTGACTACAAGGAAATAAATCTGTTTTCTGATAACAGATTCAATAAAAAAGCATTTATTGTTATCAACATTTGGCTGCACTTCAAATGCTTTAAAAATATTGCTCCTTTTTAAAGATGCACATATTTTAATTTTAAATAAAACAACATGAGAGAGTATGACTTATCCCAGTCATGGTGGGACTGAAGGCATAGCATTTTGTTTGGTAACAGAAGAAAGGTTACTAAGAAAAGGTTTCAAAATATTTCTTCAATGAAATGAAGAAGATGGTGATTATAAGCTCTAAGTCTTGACTTTAATAAAGAATCATAAACATTAAAAGACATTATAATAGAATGTTTACTGTTTTATCACACAACATTAATTGTTCTTTATAATGCTGCCAAACCAAATTACAAGTTATGAAAAAGTTTGATATTATCCTAATACTAAATTAGGAGATGTCAAATATATTATACGTGGTCTTTCATTTAGAGAGCTCTGGGGGTCCTTGTAGGTGTCATATGAAAACAACCTGCTTATGCATTTGTGTGTGGGGGAAAGAGAATGAGAATGAACGCATAGTGCTTTCCATATAACTGCCCTGCCCCTCTTAAAGCAGCAGCTAGAATTCCCTGAGTTTGGGGGTCATGCTGCAGGGCACAGTGTCATGTTGCTAGAAGAAAAATGTTGAGAATCACTGACTTAATGTTTAAGATACTGTAAGAGTGATTGCAATATCATTAAGATCTTTTTCTCAGAAAACCAATTTAAATTGAGCAAATCCTTAATATACAGGAAATCACTCATAAAGTCAACAATAGTAGTCTCAGTGATATTTATACTATTATTCATTCAGAGTTTCACTGTTCTATTCCATACATATTTTTTAAAAACAGCATGGGCATAAAATAAAAGTATATAATATGGTAAGTTTTCACTACTATGTATTTTTAGAATTCATGGATTTAAAATCTGCAATTTCAGGAATTTATGAGCAACTATTAAATTCCTTGATTAAATAATTTTTCATTTTGCTGAGACATTAATTTGAAGAATCTGAATCTTGTGTAACGGCTAATACGTGTAAATGAGTTGCTAAGTTAGTAAGTCTATCCTATCATTGACTATGCTTGGATGTTTTCTTTGCATTGTAAACTAAGCAAGAAATCACAGAGTGCTAAAATTGTTTTTGAAAAAACAAATGGCCTCCCCAAATAAATTTTCACCGCTGGTGATTAATATAAGGAAATGGTTTAAGGGTCGTAAAGCACTGTTGGTTCTTAGCCAGAAGATATTAATTTTGAATAAGTTAAAGAATAATGTGTTGGATTCAGCTTTGACTCAGATCTATGACATAAACAAGTCTTCAATAAAACATTTTATGAGGGAAATTACATGCTAAAATATTGTTTGTGCTTTCAGGATAATTTATAATCCCTTGGGTCAGGCTTCTTCAAATCTGTTTTTCTTCATCTAAATTACATTAATGTGAGAACAGACACATCAAGAATTTCCATAAAAACAAATAAAGGTATTCCTTTTGTTCACCAAATGTAGGCTATTCAGTGTGTTTGCCAAACGCCTAAAATCCATTGTTAGGCCATAGATTAAAAACTCCTGACTGGAGAAATATCAGGAAAGAAAGAAGCATTTATCTAAACATATGGGAACTTATCATTTAAAACAAAAGAGTAGAAAAAAGAATGAATAAATAGTACCAAATGGCCTTATAAGCACTCGAATCCCCCACAGGAATAGAATCACAGAGTAAAAGCAGGTGCTTAAAGCTCATGCCATACCTCCTCGAGAACCATAAACACATGTTTTTACCCAGTTACATATAGCCAGCTTAGTCCCCAAATAACAAACAATATCGAATAAATCCACACAGATCTTATGGTGTCAGTTGTAGAGAAAAAGATACCCACTTCCAGGTAAGGCACAGGAAGGAGCACAGTGGAATATCTCAGTTATTCTCTGCTTTGAAACCTCCTTTGAAGAACTTCTAGGAATCTTTACGATCTAGCACTGCCCTGAGTTCAAAATCAGTCCAGTTAAGCAGTGTATATACACTCCTTTAGATATTCAAACCTATTATTTAAAAAAACCTGGAAGTCATAAATGTACAACCTCTCTGCCCCATCCCTTCACCACCTCCCCAAATTGGAAAACTAGCAGGACCAGTAAATAACTTTCTAGATAACAGAAAATGGGTAAACACTGCTAAAATTTAACCGGTAAAAATTATATAATGCAGTTGCTACTAAGCCTTTAGATATTCAAGATTGCTGCTCTCAAAAAATGACAAAGCTCCAGAGAGAAATTATGTTAAGGCAAATAGAAGCATCTTCCTAGATTTACACTTCAATTTTGGGGTGGGAGAGGTTAGGAGTCAAAAGTATTCAAATACATTAATATATAACAATTCTGAGAATAGGAAAGCACTAGTGGCCCTGCTGGGCTGGTGCAAATTATTTAAGTTAGTAAAGGTTTAATCAATGGTTATTATGGGATGGTGAATAATTATAACTCTTCATGAAAGTGAAAGAAAGCACCAAGACTAAAATGCTCCTCTTCTGTAAAACCTGACCTGAATTTCTCTAGAATGAACTGAAATAAACATAGCAAAGGTCCTAAGAGCAGCCTAACGAAGACAGGAACCAGAACCCTTTGGACTCACACTCATTTTTTCCCCTTTAAAATGGGATTTGCTTGCCACAGCCAAAACGAAAAACCACTGACTTTTTCTCCTCAATTGTACTCGACACTATAGAGGCCACTGCCTATTTTAACATGCCTATTGTTTGAAATTTGTGAAAAACGAAATTGGCCTCTAAAGGGTTCAACCATGTATAAGCAAATTACCTCTCCTTCCCCTGATGAGGGCATTCACCTTTGTTTAATAAAGAGTTTAAATGTATTGAATAGTGACCAGGGACCTTTGTGTGGTCTGTCCTGAGAACCCCTGGACTCCATTGGGTCTCCTACCCTATTATGGGGCAGGGGTCTCTGATGATCTTCATAGCTCAAAATCCTTTTCTTCTTCAAAAACTTTGGTTCAAAAATATTTCGTTACCGCTATTTGCTTTTAACATCTGGCATTTCTTCACATCACTGTTATTATATATAAGTCAAATGACAGAGTATTCATAATTCAAGGCTATGATATGAGGGAGAGCTCATTTACTTATAAACATAAACTGACTACATAGAAAACTCTTGTGGATGAGCACTGTGCTGATGTTAGTTTTCACTTCCTGAGTACACTGGCCTCATAGTTAGGAAATCATTTCCTTATATTCTGAAACATATTCTGGAGAATAAAAAGAGTGTTACTAAAATAAAATAAAAATGCACAGTGATCACTGAAAAAGAATTTTTGGGTTCTAAACTTACGTCTTAATATAACTAAAGATAAATCCACAAATACTGAGAATTTTCCTTTTTTCTTCAAAGGGTAATTATTCAACATAAAATCAAAATATGCTATTCTAATTCAGGAAACTATTTTAGAATTTTGTTTCTAAATAATACCATAAAACCTTTAAAGATTTTGCTTAGTTTGTATATTATATTTGTAGTAATCTTGAATAGGCCATGTTAAGAACCATAAGGAACACACCCATTCGACTAATCTTTGTTTAAGCTAATTTAATAAGTGCCATCATTCAATAATTAGTACACAATCCTCATATACCGTGTTGCCCTGAAAATCAGACCCAGTCTTATACTAATTTTTGCTCCAAAAGACACTCCATTTTTTGCTCCATTCGGGCTTATGTTCAGGGGATGTCACCCTGAAAAATCATGCTAGGGCTTATTTTCTGGTTAGGTCTTATTTGTGGGGAAACACGGTAATTTTTGTAATTCCCAGTACCTACCTTATGTGGGTTACATTTGCAACACACAAGTAAATTTTTTTCATTAATTTAGGAAGAAAAAGAGTGTTTTAAAGCCATTTACTTCTGTAATAATTAGGGTAGTTTTATTTTTTTAAATTTTATTTTATTAAATTTATTGGGGTGACAATTGTTAGTAAAATTACATAGATTTCAGGTGTACAATGCTGTATTACATCATCTATAAATCCCATTGTGTGTTCATCACCCAGAGTCAGTTCTTCTTCCATCACCATATATTCGATCCCCCTTACCCTCATCTCCCACCATCTTTGTAGCTACTCAATTTTCCCAACTTCGTGTTTTATGCACTGAAATTTATAAGACTAAAAGAGCACTAAGCATAGAAGGCACTCAGGCAAAGGGTGATGTAACCAGTGTTAATCTAACTGACTTAATGCTGAATGCCTACTGATGAACGAAAGCACTTTGTCTACATGGCAGACTCCTGCTTGTGTTATTTCCCAGTCTCTTGTCCACACTTCATGACATTAAAGGAGCTGCTGAGGCATAATTAACTGGACAAAAGAGAAACTTTACCAAGAAAGAGGCAATTCACAGGCCATTAATAGTTTAAAATTGTCAACTGGCAGACCTTTCCCAATGCCTGAATTTACAGCAAGTCTCCTGACAGGTCCCCATTTTTGCTAGGACCACCCCGCCCCCATTCAATTTACCTTTGATTGGTAACCACTGACTACTGTATAATGCTCCTTTTTGACCTCTGTGTGTTTAAGTTGATTCCCTGTCTAGAATGCTTTATTCATCTGTGAAAGGTCTACCCAGCCCAAAGCCTCTTTAGTCCATGAAGCCCACCTGTATAATTCCAACCCAAGTTAGTCTTTGTCCATTCAAACTCCTATAGACCTCATTGTTTCCATCACTCCTTCAGCCATTAAATCATATGTGACTTTATTCTTTGTTTCATGAATCTTGTCTCCTCAATATGACTGCAAGCTTTTTAAGGGCAAGCAGCATAGCTTATGCCTGTTTTATACACCTCTCACCCACACCCAAAAGGGAGCTGAGCACAATGTTCCCCACAAAAGCTATGTTACCTGTTAAACTGAAATATTAGAGTTTACCATAATATGAAGAGCAGTGCTAGCCTAGAATAAGAGATAGATTTTGATGTAAAATACAGTCTTAAGATAATGCTGGCCAATAAATCTTGAAGCTTGAACAAATACTCACTTTTAAATGTCCACGAGTATAAGCAAAGGAATAATCATGGTGGAAATTCTACTTTCCTCTTCAGAACTGCAACGCCATCTCTAAATGGAAGATGCTAGAAACTGCTCCAAAATCCAAATTAATACATCACAATTCAGTGATAATATTAAAAGATGTCTGCACCTTTGCTAATAATAAAGAATCTCACAGTGGTTGTATAGACAACAGGGCAAATAAACAACTTTCAAGACCTATGACTTGATCCTATCTATCATTTCACAAGTGTCACTACCACAGTTAGATAGGAGCTTTTCACGGAGATACATGTGTACCCCATAAGAAGCAATTTCAAGAAGTGCTTAACTAAAGTGGTTTATATATGCACAAATGGACCTAAAGGCACAAATGGACCTAAAGGCAACAGGTAAGGTATCGTCCAATTGTCCATCTCTCTAGAAAACACATTTCCTCAGAAATATCTGGTTCAACTGTCAGAATTAATGTTTGTCTTTAATGCCTTGGTCCTTCCACCTTTAGAAGCAGGTGAACAAGGGCAAAGTTCCTACCTGCCAAAGATGTCTCCTTATATTATTATCAGCAAATTCATTAGAAAGCTCTAAAGAACACAGGATAAGAATGACAACTTAAAAGGAAAGCTAGAAAATCAAGTTCTTTTCAAATACAGGTAGTTGGTGTTAAGTACACTAATAGACGATAACGGCCAGGTTAAATACTGAGATTCTATGAGTTTGAAACTCTTTTAAATGGTTATTTCTGACTAATGCTTTTAATCTAGTTTATACATAATCTTTAATGCATTTGGAAAAACAAATACCTCAAAGCCTAAATAAATACATAAACCTCAAAGCTCTCTTGTAAATAGGCTTTGTGCATCTCTAATACATGTTTGCAAGATTAATTTTTAAAAGATCCCCAAAGTTCCTATCAAAATATAGTTGCTTTAGGTAGAGCCGCTATTGCGTTCCTTTAAAAATAAGCTAAACATGGCGCTTATAGTTAACAGTACTGTACATGTAAAAAAAAAATGTTAAGAGGGTAGGTCTCATTTTTTTTACCACAATAAAAATAAATTTGCTAAAAGCAGCACATATCTAAATTAAAGAGAAACTGATTAACTAAAAATGACTGGTACTCCAGTTATCAGTGAGAAGGTAATTTCCAAGTCTGATTGACCATAGTAGCTCCTATTAAGGAACACTGGTGACAAGGTACAGAGAGATGAGTATACTCGGCAGAATGCATTCCTCTGACTATATTCTACAATCAGAAATTATAGCTGGGTCTATCCTTTAGTATTATCTGTTCCATAATCTTTGTTATGTAGAATAACTGTGAGAAAGCTATATAAAGGAAAGTTCATACATCTAAGTAGAGGTGATTAATACCTACATATGCAGGCCTAAAAATAAGATACATCTGAATACCTGAGGATTTACAACTATGTTCATATACAAGTCAAAAAATAATGAAAAAAAAGGATAATGACCAGAGAGTGGCTGCATTTATCCATCTGGGGTATACTTAAGCTACTTGTCCCAATGCTCCCAAACTTACCTAGAGGTGTCATTCTGAGGACACAATAGGAATGATTTTCAACATGACCTCTCGGAAATAGGACACCCATATGCGAGTCCTCTTACGTTATTAAATTTCATGCTGTGCATCTGTTTCTGATAGGAGTATTTTTTAAACAAGACTGCCATGGCCACTGGTTCTAAAAGAGGGACATCTAGGTCTGTATAATGTAAAATATGCCTCTTGGAGCACTCCTGCTCCAGATCATATACTGTCTCCTTTTTCTGCCCTGAATCCAGGATTCTCCTCACTTGACTACAATCACATTTTTCTCTCTCCGATTCCCACGTGCTCTCTAATCCTGCCGCCTGCCCTGTGTGATTCTTTCTCCACAGAGCCAATGCTTTCAGTATAAAAGGGTAGATTTCTGGAAAACAACTTGCCAAACAGGGCAACAGTTAGAGGAGTTTGCGGAGTGAAATATACCACAAACTACGTATCACCTCATTAGTGTCAGAGACATAGAAGCAGTATCATTCCCAATGTTCTTATGAGGGTTTTTTGAACTGACAAGAGTGTAGGGTAGATGAATCCATAAACTGAACAAAAAATTTCAACCCCTGACTGCCAGGCACCTACTCCTAACATCAAAGAGCTATTATACGAAATCAAGTACCTGACCAAGCGAGGGACAAGTTTTTTGTTTACAATGCAAAAGAAGCAGAGTGACTGAGGGTTTGATTTAATTACGGGGAACTTCATGAAACTCACTGAGAGCAGTACTCTAACATGGAAAAAAGGTCAGAAGACTTCATGACATTCTTCTCTAGTGAATAAATCACCAACACCATCTTACACTTGCCATATAAAAAAGGTGCAAAAAAGCACCCATCATCTAAACACTTACCTCACAGTTGTTCAAAATCAGCATACAAAGGGTATTTGTGTTATTACAATGAGGTATGTACTGAGGTCCAAGTTTTACCAGCTATCTAACTTATTTGTACCCCCAAACACCTATAGTCAACCAGTAGCTGTTAGGCTACATAAGCAATAATAATCACAAAGAAGCACAATGATATGACTGGCACATGAGCATTTCTTTGAGGCAGACACAGTGCTGTGGCAACTCTAGGCCAGCAGCACCAAAACCAGTTTTTCATAGATTCCATTCTATAAGAAGGACCCAAAGATCCACTAATGCCTGAAGCAAAGCAGAGAATCTGGTGTTACCACCTTGCAGCAATCCGAGATCTCAGTATAAGGTATGTTACTAGAACTGTGTGTCATAGGCTTACAAAAAGTATATGGAATGGCAAGGCAAGCTATATAGGCTATTAAGTCAATCTCACTACTTTCCATTACTAGAGAGCTGGTCAGCATCTTCTGGCAGGATATTGCATAATACAGTCAATTGTGCTCTCCCAGCACTGCATGTGGCTTTGGGTCACAGTGTGGATTATCTGTAAAACGAAACAGATAGGGGAAAGGCAAGAATCATCAAGAATATCACAGACCTTATTTAAATAACTAATATTAGTAGGCCTGGACTCAACCGAATTTTTCACATTTGCCCATCCACTGAAGGTTGAAAAGATCATAAAGCAATATGACTGATCCTATCTATGATAACATCCATCCTTCATTGTCGAGCAAAGCTGCAAAACAGACACTTTTGATGCTTGAGGACAGGGAACCTACAATCTAGTACCAGACAGTACTTTCAATCCTTCAGAAATTTCCTTTAATCCAAGATCTGAAACTGCAAGTTCCTGAGATGATCCTCTACTAGGCTCCATTTTGCTGAAGGCTGTGCTATGATATATACAAAAGAAAACATAAGAATCGCTGATTGCTTTACAAATTGATAAGCCTGAAGACTGAGAAAATATATAAACCTACATTAGGGAAACCCAACATTCTGTCAGGTATCTGTATTAGCAATACAGACCTTAAAACTATCACTGATCTCTACCCATCTGAGCAGTTCAAAGTCACAATTGAGGAAGGGGGCAGGATACTGGAGAGATCCCAAGAGACCAACTAAATCGCAGCAATAGCTCTGCTGCTGCTCTGTAGTTCTGCTAATTAAGAAATAAATGACATTTGCTAACTTCTAACACTTGAAATACACAATTAAAAAACCTGCTTTCACCTGACCAGCGATTTGTTTCTTCCTACTCCTCCACCCCGTCCTCCATGTTTTTTAGTGGCACCGCCATCCTCCTAGTTCCTCAAGCTTATAAACTCTGAATTATGTTCAAAGCCTCTACCTTTCACCTTCCTGAGCAATAGGAATTCAAGAGATTTCTTTTTTCTGCAAAGCCTCTTTACTCACATGCAATCACCTAATTTCCGGTCCTTGTCCAAAAGCTATCTCTTTATACTTGATCCAGATTCTATAAACCAACATGTCTTCTCCTTTCTTTCAAATTACATACAGTTGGGAATAGGTAAAGCGGGGGAGGGGGAGTTTCTTTCACTTGTGATCAAATTTCATAGCCATTCCAAAAGAGCTGTTGAACAAACTTTTTCTGAGCACAAGAATAGCTAGGCACAGAGCCAAGAAAAGGAGTCAATGATGGAAGCCAAAAAACAGGTGAGCTGCAATCTTTCCACTCCTACGTGAAACCTGGCCCTGGAGTGTGAGTCCCTACATATGCTGATAACTTCTTCCACTTCTTGATTTTTCAATGTTCCTATATTCACAAACTCTGCCCTGGGGGCAGCTTACCCACTTTTTCAATGCCAGTTTTCCTACTGCCCTCCTTCCAATCCATCTTACTTTCTAGAGGACTCTTCTGCAAATACTGTTGTCTTCGTAATACAAGAAACAAAAATCAGAGCCAAAATCTCTTATCCAGCCTTCCCAAAGGGTTCCCAAGACAAATGGCTATTTTAATTTCCTTGAAGTTTTATGATCTTAGAGACCAGAGCAATGGGAGTGGTATGGAGAATGCTGAGAGTGCAATTTGCTGAATAAAGACAGCTGCTGGGAATCCCCAAATACTGTGGCAAGGGGTGTGGTGGTGACAGCAACTGGTTTGAGAACAACCACGTAAGACTTCAAGATCTATTGGTATACAGACTCTTCACCAATAATCTCTGTACCTTTACATTTAAAAACTTGGCTTAAAAGTTATCCTCTCCCCAAAGCCTTCTTCCAGACCACCCCTTTATTCTATGTCATTACCATGCTTACGTACAATATTTTTCATGTACCTAACTCATCTACAATCCTGTATATACTGCTTTGTAAGCATTTTAAGTGACTTTGATATTTGTATCATATCTTGAGCAAGACTGTAAACTCTGTGAGCATAGAACTAGTTCTTCTAGTTCTTTGGCTTCCAACCACGGAACTCAGCATAATGTATATGCTATAAATAAATAAATAAATAAATAACAGGTTTTTTTTCACCAGTGACATATAATTTCCACTTAGCTATTCAACACTAACATTTTTTAAGGCTGAGCAAGTTTGAAAGTATGATACATTAAGAGCTGTCAAAAATACACCCACACTTGATAGAAAAGATACTACTTAGAGTTGGACCCAACATAAAATATGCTTCACCCAACCAACTATACTATTACACCATACTTCTTCCTTTGGGCTCTTTTCTTTTTACTATATAAGCTTTTGGCTCATTTTTGCTCTGAGCAGCACTGTAACTACAGAAGCTCAACTCTAAATAAGTTTACTGTTAGGAATCTACTCTTCCCACCTACACAACCACTGACTTCCCACACTGTCTCCAGTGTCCTCTGAGCAACTGCCCAATGACCATGTGGAAAGATAGCTTACACACTGAAGGTCCATTCTTGGCAGCCCCTGGCTTTTACTGCTGGTCCTCACTTACTTAGCTTAATTGATTCAGAACAGTATCAAAAAGAGACATTATTACACAAGTTCAAAAAAACGACTATTTAGGAAAACTTAAATGTAAAAGCTCTGGTCATTGTGGTGCTTTAAAACAGGCAAGCATGTGTGACAATGAGAGAACAGAATAATGCCTATTGAAATAGGGAACTCTGACTAATCTCATTGCACAAGTTTTAGTGTTTCACACGTGTACATTTCCAAAAAGTGAAATGGTCTATAAATGGGAAGCACAACTGACTTCAAAATTATAATCCACTGCAGTAGTAAGTTATAGTATTTTAACACAAATACAATTTCAAAAAGTGTACACTTTTTAAAACGTCAACAATGTGAACGTTAGTGTGTGTTTCTGAGAAACAACTCATGCATGGGCTAACAGAGCATTTTTCACTTTCTCAGTAGTGGTCTTTCTTCCCATTGGAATGAGAGATCACAGCAGAAATTCCTTTTTAGTTGCTTCCCACTAATTGGGACCTGAACACAGCACAAACACAATTTATAAGCAAAAAAATTTGAGATAGATTATCATTCCCTTTGGCCATACGGGGGGAGAAGGTAAAATAAGCATCAAGTTTTTCTTTTTAATTAAATATATATTGCCCTACATACCTTTATGCACGGATATAAACGTAATTTTGTAATTTGTATTTCCATATTCTTCCAGTCACTGACAGTTTTTACAGCATACCTGACAACTGGGGGGCATGCCTGCTTTCTTTTCAATCAGGAAGACAGGACACCAGATTGCCTTCCATTGGAAATCAACATTGTTGAAAAACAACTCACATAGTACCTTAAAAATTTGTCAACAGTTTTTCAATATTTTAAGGAAAAAACTAGACATCATGGCGATTATGCTAGCATGGATAAGGAAATCTGTAATAGCCTAGTAGCACCATCTGTAATACAGACACACATTCCAGCTATTCTGATCACTCTTTATCAAAAAAGACCTAATAGAAATATAATAGCTTGTTTAAAATGCTGATTTAATATCACTTTGACCTGAGCTGCATTATCAAATTATCTTTTTGAACTTACATGCGATAGGATTGTTACTGTTCTGGATAGGATTGTTACTGTTCTGGATAAACAAAGTTTCTGCCTCACCTCCCTAACACAACCCAATTCCTCCCAAGCATGCTGAAAAACAGTGTACTGTTCAAACACTTTATCAGTCTCTTAAAATCTGCATGTCCAGGAGTGGATTTTTTTAAAGTAGATTTTATTTATTGCAACGGAAAACCACATTTATTGATGTTTAATAGTAAAGTATCTTTTATGTGTCTACACAAAATGTAGCATTGCATTAACTTCAAAGGTAGTAAGAAGATTAAAATTAAAAGTTCATGGGATATCACATGCAACACAGCATTCAAAATATAAGATTGAACAAACCCAGTGCTTTAGCCTGATCCTCTTATAGTTCTTTGTTGTAAGGGAAATTCTTAAAATGCAATCCAGCAAGCATAAGCGTAAGTAAAGCTTTTAAAATCTTATCACAACATATTATTTAGAAAGCTAATCATCAAAGCATTTTTTATGGGAACAGAAGGGGGCTTTATTTATTAAAATCAATACAACTCACTTTAAGATATCATATTTGTGTTTTTAACTCCTAAAATGTGCTCCTCCCATTTAACAATTTCTGAAAAAAGACCTAAAATCACACCACAGGTTTACAAGAGTCACTCTCGCCCCCGACCCCAAAACATCCCAAGACCTCGGACTCTTGTTGTGATCAAGGCAGCATTTAATCTCCCTGGTGCTAAATTAGAAAGAACATGATAAAGCATAGTGACATGGAAGCAGGAAGTTTTATCCTGGAAACTGGCAGGGAACACTGCCATTCCCTGACAGCCGCTAAAGGACTAATTCAGGTCCTCACTAGTCTCTAACCCAGTGGGTCTCAACGTGTGGTCCTGAGAACTGTAGCCGCAGCATCACCAGGGAACTTGTTACAAATGCAAATTCACTGGCCCACCCCAGACCAGCTGAATCAGAAACTCTGGGAATGAGGCCCAGCAATTTGTGCTTTAACAAGCACTACAGGAGATTAGGATGTAGTACTCTTAAAATTCAAGAACCACGCCTCCTCAAGCTTCATTGTGCATAAGAATCACCTGGGGAGCTTGTTATACAGCAGATTCTAACTCAGCAGGTCTGAGGTGGGGCCTGAGAGCCTCCATTTCGAACACATTCCCACATGTCTTATGCAGACCACACTGCAAGTGTTTCCCAAACCAGTTGTTTAACAAAATTACCCAGGGTGCTCATAAAATTCGGGTTCCCAGGCACCATCCCAGACCAAATTAATCCAGACCTCAGGAGAGAAAGGCCTAGTTTAATACAACCAGTATTCCACTTCAGCTGCACATTAAAATCACCTGGGGACCTTTTAATAATCCTGATGCCCAGGCCCATCAAAGTCCAATTAAATCAGAATCTTGGGGGTTGGGACCCAGGCATCCATATTTTCAATAATTCCCCCAGTGATTCAAAGTGCAGCCAAGGTTGAGAACTGCTCTGCAGTCTAACTGGCTCAACACCTGGCACAGTAGATACCTTCATTCGTAGTAGCAAAAGGTTTTCTATAACACAGCTATCTGGGTTCCCACATATAAATCTAAGAGCTCTGACTTGGAATAGTAAAATGCACCTAAAGTCATGTTTTTATCATGTCTTGAACCTTACTCCTGTGGGCAAATGTGCCTGTACAGCTGAGACAAGGATTTAGTAATGCATTCCTAACTCTGAACACAAATGTTACCTGTCTTCCATTAAGTTTCCAAGCCCTAGCTCCTTTGCAAGGAGGTACCGTGTTTCCCCGAAAATAAGACCTAGCTGGATCATCATCTCTAATGCATCTTTGGGAGCAAAAATTAATATAAGACTGGGTCTTATAAAATATAATAATATAATATAATACAATATAATATAATACCGTGTCTTATATTATAGTAAAATAAGACCGGGTCTTATATTAATTTTTGCTCCAAAAGACGCATTAGAGCTGATGGTCCAGCTAGGTCTTATTTTCGGGGGAACACAGTAGGTGCTCCAAGAAAGCAGAACCCATGAAGAATTTGTGTCCATTCAGCTTGTTCACATATTGACATATCCCCCTACTCCACCCCCCAAAAAAACCTGAAACAGGTTATTAGAAACCTGAAAGTTTCTAATAATCTTTCGGAGTGGAAGGGTAACTGATGAATCTAGGACTTCTAAACTAATAAAAGGCAGATTTCACCAGTTACAGACATTTTGACAGAAAGGTCCTGGGAAGGGATAAAAATGGTGTGCTTTTACACATGAGCACCTGAAACCGTTGAAAGCACATCTTCTGGTGCACACAGATAGGACCTGAAACACCACTGCTCATGATACGATACTAATAACTCTGAGGGGGAAAAAAGCAGTATGTCTATTTATGTCTTCTAGCCCTCAGCACAAAGCCACACTAATAAGTACACAACGCTATTAAATATGTAAAACAGAGAGAAAATGCGTAGTGGTTACCAAGGCAGTGTCAAGTAGTTAGTTATTTCAGTCCCATAATCAAACAATGCTTTTAAGAAATTTTCCTGAATTTTCCACAGTACACCTCAAAAATGATGTTAAGATAAATAAAAATAAGATGCAGTCCTTTTTCCACTTAAGTGAACTTTCATTCTTCCCTTGGTCATGTTAAATGTCTTTTCTAAATTAGTTGTTTTGTAGGATACACGACACATTCAAGGCCTGCTAAATGATAATAGTTATTATTCTTCCACCATCATTTCAACATATCCACAGTGGTCAAAGTGTGTCTTATTTTATTTGTTTAATTCCATGAAAAGGAAATCCAGTGGATGGGGTATTAGAAGAGAAACAATACCTCAATAAGTGTTCAAAGTAGCCACTGCTACATGACATTTTCAAAAGCATTTTCTATACGATCTGGTCAAGCTCACTTTCCTTTTTAAAATTCTTGTTATAGTCATTCAGTTAATCCAAATTCACTTTAAAATGTGTGAAAATAGCACCTCCTGAAAGTCTGTTCTCATATGCTTTGGAGCAATGGAGCGTGAATAGTAAAACAGCCTTTGCCAAACTCATGTAACTAAACAAGAGTGAATTTTGTAGTCCCATGACTTTGCAGAGCCAACCTATGTATGACATCCCAGGACTGGCTTTTAATACATCAGACATCCAAGAGAAGGCAGAAAAGTTACAAATAAGTGACTCACGTTAATAAATATTTCATAGATTTTTTTTTTACATGGCAGTCTTTTCAAATGAATTTTACTTCTTAACAACAACCAAAAAAAAACAAACAAACACAAATTGGCTAAGTAAAGGTGTGGGTTTAGGATTTAAGCTCCTAAATTAAAACTATGAAATTTATAAAGATATTTAATTTATTTGACAAAGTATCAGTCTGGATGACCTTTCATGCATTTCTTATGAACCAATGCCCAAAGATTAACCAAGTCTGAAAGAAAATGCACAGACCACAGAAGAGCCATACAAAATTAAATACATTTAAAGTGTCAAAGCTAAAGAAAACAAACCATACAAAATTACAATTTCCAGGACACTTTATTGCAATTTCCACTTTACATATTAATTTAATATTTTTAGTCTAGTCAGAAGTGTTTATACTTATCCAGTAGTAGTATAATCCCCTAATTTCACAAAGTGAAAAGAAGCAGTTTATAAAGAACATCAATTTAGGTATTTATGATATGGGGCAAAGGGGCACTTTTCTTACCTAGCAAAGGGGTTGATGCTTTTCAGTATAAATTTCTCTCTATTACTTACCTTGTTGATGCTAAGTACTCATAACAAAAACAATTGTGTTCTTTGTCATTCTGACATTCCTTGGGTTTTACATTCTGTCTAGCATTTAACTCAAAAAGTCAGTTTACACTACGTTTACACATTAAAACACAAAACCATATGCCCCATCTCCCACACATCCAAATGGTCAGGGATCAGAATTAACCTGACTTTTAGCTGTAACAGTGCTATTTTAAACAAGTTCAACCACACACTTGAAGGGTGAAATAACTAAAAGTACAAAACCAAAGGAAACCATGAAAATTCCTACACACTGTTGAGATTAACTATTTCTGAAACCGTCAAGCCTAACACAGAGTTCTTAAAAGTGAAATCGACACAAAAGTGAATGCATGCTTAATGTACAAACTGACACTGGCTCTATGGGGAAAGCTCTCTTTGAATGAGCTATTACCCAGACGGTGGAATGAAAAAAAAAAAAAGTCTCACTCCTCAAATATGAGAGAGCCGGCGTTGCGCTTCACTGGAAACACATTTTAATGGGTTTGTTCGCATACAAATAGGTAGTAAGAGAAAATGCATTATTATAAAACCTCCTCCCTTCCCAGGACACAAGGAAACCCAAACGAAAAAGATAGGTAACCTCCTAAGCTCCAGAGCTAAGTAAGTTCCATCACTAGCAGAACAGAAGTTGGATACTTGCTATTCCCACCCCCCCGCAAGGGCACAGTAACTCTTCGTGTGCAAGGCGGGAATACTGGCGGGGCTTTCACCGGGGGTAATGGAAAGCAAAATGAGGAGAGGTCAACACCTTGAGTAATTCGGGTCTCCAAAACCCGGGCGGTGAGGAAGCAGGGTGGAGAAAGAGAAGGGTCAAAACTCCCCGAAGTTATCGCAAAGAGAAAGCGAACACCTCTGGGAGCCAGAGAGCCATCTCTTGCAGCAGTACCCTGCTTCAAGTGTGAGGTGCTTGCCTTGGAAGGCAGAAAGCGCGGGGTGCCCTGACTTCGGTGGAGTGGCTCCGGATACGAAACAGCGAGAGGGGCAGGGGCAGCCGCTGGCGGGGAGGCGGACTCGTACTTTGCCTCAACTCTGAGCTCCATCCTGAGCGCGAGGGAGAGGGAGGCGGAGGGCAAGGTACTCACTAGGGCTCGTTGGTGAACCGGGGGGTCCGGGGCTGCTGGTATCCGTACAAGTGACAGTAGAGCACATCGAAGCAAAAGCAGCACATCTCCGCTGACACCACCATCTTCCGGGAGCCGGGCGATGAGGAGGCGGCGGACGATGAGGAGGGCGAGGAAGAGGTGGCGGCGGCCGGGGTGGAAAGTAGGGTCCCCACTCCGCAGCTCGGAGGTGGCGACAGGGAAATCCCCCCGTCGCCGCCGCCGCCGCAGCCCTGGGGGGGAGAGAGGGTACAGCCGCTGCCGCTACCTCCTCCGGTGAGACCTCCCAGCCCGTTAAGCCGCGTACCGGCGCCTCCTAGTCCCAGCTCGCCGGCTCGGCACTGGCTCTCTCCGCTGCAGTGGGAGGAGGAGGAGGCGCCACCAGCGCCACCCGAGCCAGAGGGGGGCGAACTGGACAGTTTCTGCTTCTTCACCCCGCAGCAACCCGCCGCCATCTTGGAACACTCTCCCCCACGCAGCGCTTCCGACCCATAAGTGAGGCGAGCTGGCGGCGGGGGCGAGCACGCTGCGGCCCCGGCCGCCGGGGGCGCGCCAAGGGCTCGCGGGGCGCGTGCGCGCCACTCTTCGCCCGGCGGCCTGGCCAGTCGGCGGCCCCGCGCGCACCCCTACCTCGGCGCTCGCCCCACGTTTTCGCGGCTCTGCCCCTTGCGCCTGTCCCGCCGGCCTCGCGCCTCCTCGGAGCCGCCGCCTCAGGTCTGCGGCCCGCCGAGGGTAAAAGATGGGAAACCCAGTGGAAAGGAAGGAGAATGAGAAAGCGGAGAGTGGGAGCAGAGGGAGGAGGTGGGCACGACCGGGGAGGAAGAAGGGAAAGGGAAACTAGTGTGTAGGGGTGGGGTGGGGTGGGGGGAAAGCGGGGGAGAAGAAACTCCGAAGTAAGTATCCAAGTCCCAAAGCACAGTTCGATGACCGTCGCTGCACATAGTGTGAGTGACACTTGAGCCGAGTTACATGGAACTTGAGCCACCGGCCTCAAATACGGTGGTTTCTGAACTGCCAGAGTGTGAGCAAGCAGGTGCTCGGGCTCCACACCTGAGAACGCCCCTATGAAGTCTGTACAAAGCATCGGGGAAATGACCACAGGGCGATGGCTTTAATAGCAATCTAACCACGCACTAGTCTTTCCCCCAGATTATGGTAAAAGAGCAGTACTCTTTCCTTATGGACAAACATTCAAGCCCAGTTGAATCTATATATCCACTACTTGTTCCCCAACTTTCCCTCCTTGCCCCGTGAAGAGCAAGAAGTAAAAGCAAGAAGTAAACTCCTAAACAACATCTCACTGGTTCAAAGACGTTAACTGTGCTTTGGAACTTGCTATGGTGGCGTGTGTGTGTGTGTGTGTGTGTGTGTGTGTGTGTGTGTGCGCGTTTGTCTTGGGAACAAAGCAATTAGCACAGATCTTACAGGTAAATAGGGAAGGTAGTGTACTTAGTCACAAGTTGAAAGATTTTGTTCAGGTGTATTATTAGACAGTTCTTAGTATTCATTTTTAAAATTTCTCAATCAAAGAATGTTTGGATGGATGAAGAGGCGTATGACTGAGTCACTCCCATTCTGGGCACCTGAGACAATCAAATGTTAAAATTCATAGAAATGAACCTGATAGAAACAGAGAGTATAAGTAATTTGCATTGTGTCTACGCCATGCCAAAACACCTAGACAAAGTGAAGTATCTTCATATTTGGAGACATAAAAGGATTGATTGATTTTGTCTCTTTTGAGCTAAATGTGTGGAATCTTGCAAACAGCTGAGGGCTGCTCACTCCTCTTAGAAAAAAACCAAAGTCTATTCATTCAATAAATATTGAGCCTCTGTGCCACACTATGTGCACAATACTGTACTTATGTTGACATCCAGGAAGTATGTTTCCCACTCTCAAAAAGTTTATGAATTAAGTCAGATCTGTGTACATAATCAAATAAATAGCTACTATTTATTGAGCACTTTTTGGGTACCGAGTACCATGCCTCACCTTGCCCTATAGCCCCTCAAAATGATATATTATCTCATTTGATCTTCACAGTAACCCTCTGAGGGTGCTCACTTACAGATGCAGAAATTGAACCCTAGAAGCAGCTTGCCCAACATCACGCACCTAGAAAGTGACAGAGCCAGGATTTGAATGTAGGCATGTCTGATTCCAAAAGCCATGTCATTGTGCTAAACTGCCTCAATACCAATACATGACAGCAAGGTTAGTGATGGATAGAAGATTGTGACATTAAACTACAGTAGGGGTAAGAGAGGTTAAACAAAATAAGAACTTAGTTTTTATGGAAAGATTGGAAAAACTAAAACACGTTACCAAGAAAAGATTAAGACTCTCCTTTAAAAAAGATTTTATGACATAGATCAACTGTTAGAATGGTGAGTTGCAACCTAAAGACGAAAGAGATAGGTTAACTGGTTTGTTATGTGATCTCATCCTCTCAGACCTCATCATTACCGTAAGAACTATCCTATTTGAGGCAAATAACAATTAATTTATTAGTGGAGTAAAAAAAAGCATTACAGATAAATGTTGAAATGATATATTATAGAAATGTACACTTGAAACATATTATATACATATATATATATATATATATATATATATATATATATATATATATATATATTTTACTAGCCAATGTCACCCCAATAAATTTAATACATTTTTAAAAAGAAGCATTGCATTTTTTGGTCTATGTTGCAGAAGAATAAGATTGGTTTTTTAAATGTTCCACAATAACTGGTATATTGTTAGGGTGTTTTGTTTTGTTTTATAGTTTATCCTTAACTATCAGAGCCTATTTTTTAATTTGTCTGAAACTGGATAGAAGACAATGTCAGACAATAGGTACCAATTTAATCACCACTCCACTAAGAAGTGAACACTTCTAGGGTAGAAAACCAGTGCCCTTTAATGACATCACACTAGAGTGTAGCACAGGAAGCAAAGTACGATACCATGGATAGCTGCTTCTGCTAGGGGAATTTAGGAAAACAGAATGTAATCTCCTGATTTAGAATTTGGCCAGTAGACAAGAGTCTAACGCCCCTACTCTTGTGAAAATAGCAAGGAATCTTTAATAAGCACCAGTAGTCATGTCCTTAGTCCTGCATTTTATCTAAAAGACAAAGCACTATTATGGCTATGGTACCAGGCTAAGTGACTGATGCAATGGGAAACCCTAAGACAAGGAGATCCCAGCTGAATTACGAAAATAGCTTTTCCACAAGGATTTTAAATTCCAATTCCAAACCTTACAATCATGAATGAAACCCAAACATGAACGCTGCAGAAAATATATCATTACCTCACCACTAGGAGGTACTACCTGAAGTACTTTGTTGTATGGGCTGGCTAAAGGGAGGGGGGATGCGCTAACCCTTTTCTTTGGGTTAACTTCTCCTGAGTCTGGCTCATCTCCTATACTAACTTTGTGCCTCAAAATGCTTTGCAAATCCCCTGGCCAATAATGGTGGTGGTAATGACTTCTTTTAGCCTTTGAGAAATGCCTCTCCTGACCTTCTTTTCTTGCAAACTCACGGCATAGAAATAAACATATTTCATTCAAACAAAAATGAAATCCACAGATCGAATTCTGTGAAAAAGGTTTTTTTTTGTTTGATTGTTTTTGTTTTTTTTTCATCTCCACAAAGTGCACACTGGATGGGAAAATTGACTTTGCTCAGGATTCTTTTGACTTGAAGTGCAAAGGTCAGAGTATGATAGAGCACATGTGTTTCTACCCACTGTTGATACTGGAGTACAGTGATAATACCCTCCAGAAGAAACGTTTAGGTGCCTTCTGCTTTTTGTAACTGACTGTCAAGCTGGTAGCTAAAGATTCCACGTTTCTTTTAAATAAAAAAAGTAAATAGGCCATACTCTCTTCGTTAACAAAGCACATTCAAACTGTAAGCATTTCTGTGTCTGCATCAGCCTGTAGATTCCTATGAACTAATTCTTGTCTAATGCTTTGTCTAAAATTGTAAAAACAAACAAACAAACAAAAAAAACCCCAAAAAAACTACTTGAAAAAGATTATGCAGATTATTTATTAGGTGGTAAAACTGGAAGTTGACTTAAACCCAATAGTTACTGATTATTTTACCATTTCCTCAATTTTTTCTCATGTTTACAATAGTTATTGTTCATTTCAGCAAAAATAATTATAATTAGATGAAGTAGTGAACACTTATTGCAAAATTATTTTCGTAGGTTCCTGGGGGTGTGGTGGTGTGGGTGACATGAGGAATGTTCACTTAGTTCGATGAAGGAAACCTTCCATTTATGCCCAAACCAGTGTTATTTTTATCCTCTGTCATCAAACTTTCTCAACTGTCATCCTTGAACAACTGCAGAATGTAATATTATTAGCTACCACTTTGATCTAACCTTGCACACATATAACACATAGTTATGGTGGTGGAGGTGGCCATCAGTTCCCTTTTATATTCAAATGAATATGTGAATAAGTATGGAAATTCTTTACCTATTTTTCAATTCAAATGGATAAATCAACTTTTGTTTTCCTGATTGCAAAACAGATCCTTCCCCCTTGAATCCTTTCTTTATCTAATGAATATCTTAATGAGCAAAGTACCATGATCTACTGCGGACTATTTTCTAGTTGTTTCACTTGTATCTTCTATTGTCAACTGGAGTGCAAACTAACTGAATGTCTTTTACTACCTATTTCCTTGAGACAAAGTTATATAAACCCCTTAATGAGATTTAGTCATGCTAACATGTATACTGAATGTGGAAGAATTAACAAAGCTAGCTAGCTGTGAATTGGAAAGGAAAGCATTTTAGGAAGGAGATGATTAAATGAGTGTTATTTGGGGCAGTTAGAGGAGTCCTGAGCAAACAAAACATGAAGGTGTCTACTACAGTTTGGAAAATCATTACTTGACTATTTTTATTTCTCTTTTCCTTAAAGACTTCATCTACTATCCTTTATTCATGTAATGGGGTGTGAAAATGTATGTACTATAATTGTGTCCCACCTTCAAATTTAATTATAAACATATAGTTGTTTTGCTATAACTAATTTCATCGTGTTTTAGAGAGCACTTATTCCAGTTGCCTGGAGATACAGGTTGGGCAGAGTGAAGCTTAATGTTGTCAATTAAAGTATAAAAATGTGTTCTGAATTAAAAGTCTCTTGTGCAAATATAGGTTTCCCCTGCTATCCGAAAGTAGAGTGTTCCTATGAAACCTTTTGTAAGCGTAAGTGGCGTAAAGCGAAGAAGAAATTGTCATTAATTTATATGGAAAATTTTTCAAGCATTCCCAGAACCCTCAAAATAACCTACCAAGTCATACTAAATAACACACAAAAGCCAAAATATCAAACATATAGTGTTGACAAAAGGAATGATATGATAAATACACACCATGCTTTGTACACCCATCAGTCCACTCAAGCAATAGACTTTATGCATTACTGGATGCCAGCTGAAAGAGACCAGTTTGCTACTCGCAGAACCAATAGTAGCTGTGGCAGCTTTCAAGATTTTTTCTCTCTGCACGTAAATAATAGAAATGGTGCATGCAGGCAAGTTCAACGCATGCAGTGTCTTTACTTCATTCACCACAATCAGAACACTTAATCATGTCCAGTTTTTACACTAAGCATAACACTGTTATGAGATCTCTTAGGCTTTTTTGATACCTGAGGACACATCTTGCTAACGGGTGCACAGAATAAATCGAGATAAAGCACAGATGCTCACAGTTCAAAGCTCTGGCAGCTTGATGCTGAGATGCTGAGTGTAGTTCCCAGAGAAGGAGCTGGGCGGGGCCACTCTTGCTGCTGGGGCTGTGCACTGCCTCTGTAACGGCTGCTGCAAAAACAAAAACAAAACAACAAAATCAAAACAAAACAAAAGTAAAAACCGCTGAACGCTATTTTTGCTTTTTGACTTTTTTCGTAAAAGCGAAAATCCTCTTCAGATTTCTTTCCGTCATTGAAAACAGGTACTAATGTAGGTCTTTAGTGAAAGCGAAGTGGCGTAAGGCGAACTTCCAAAACGCGGAGGATTCCTGTATCCAGTTTAAAGTTCAAACTCACTCACGGCAGTGAGTGAGCCGCATAACCTCTGCTGGATCCTAGTTGAAGTCTATCTCATTTTCCTCTCTGTATCCACTGCTTACATGTCCATAATTTATGGCTCATTCTCTCACTATGGGCAATATACAATGATTGTGTCACAAAGCTCAGCTGACTCTCCTTACTTACTGTCCAGGATTCCTACTTCAGCTCCTAGTGGTCCAGTAACCCTATGAACTTCAGCCATATCCTCCATCCTGGCCCTGATTTTGGTTCAACCCTGCCACAGCAACTGCCTGGCAGATATGCTACCTCTTACTCCTCAGCTGCCTTCTGCATCCTTCACAGGTTCCCTACGAGGAATTCTGGATTTCTTCCATGCTACTCGATGCCTCTCTCTAACTAAAAACCCCATGCTGCCATTTCTACTGTAGATGCCTCATGGTGGTATATGACTTTTCTAAGGGGCTTGAAATTTTCCATGCTACCCCTTGCTTTATGAATTCCCAAAATGTCTCTGATTGATTTTCTTCTTTTGTTGAGCTATAATTCACAAGGGATATAATCCACCCATTTACATTTTACAGTTCAATGGTTTTTAGTATATTCAGAGTTGTGCAAGCACCAACATAATTTTGGAACACTTTCATCACCCCCAAAAGAAACTCCATACACATTAGCAGTCACTCTCCATTCCCTCCTCACCCCAGCCCCTGGCAACTAATAATCTAGTTTCTGTTTCTATAGATTTACCTATTCTGGACATTTCAAATAAATGAAATCACACGATATTTGTTCTTTTGTGTCTGCCTTATTTCACTTAGTATAATGGTTTCAAGGTTCCTCCATGTTGTAGCATCTATCAGTATTTCATTCTTTTTATGGCTGAATAATATTCCATTATGTGGATATACTACATTTTGTTTACCCATTCATTAATTGATTGACATTTAGGTTGTTTCCACTTTTTGACTTTCATGAATCATGCTGCACTGAACATTTGTGTGCAAGTTTTTGTGTGGATACATGTTTCAATATGTCTTGGTGGAATTTCTGGTTATATGGTAACTCCATAGTCATCCTTTTGAGGAACTGCCAGGCTGTTTTCCAAACTGGTTGCATCATTTTAAAACCCCACCTGCACTGTATGAGGGTTCCAAGTTTTCCACATCTTGTTTCACAACACTTGTTTTTATCTTTAAAAAAATTATTATTGTAGCCATCCTAGCGGGTGTGAAGTGGTATCTTGTAGTTTTGATTTGCATTTCGCTAATGACAAACAATATTGAATGTCTTTTCATGTGCTTTTCAGCTATTTGTATATATTTTTTGGAGAAATGTTTATTCAAATCCTTCACCCATTTTAAAATCTAATTATTTATTTTCTTATTATTGGGTTGAAAGAATTTTTTATATGTTCTGGATATCAGTTCCTAATCAGACATATTATTTTCAAATATTTTCTTCCATTCTGTGGGTTGTCTTTTCACTTTCTTAATGATGTCCTCTGAGGAAAAAAAGTTTTTAATTTCAATATAGTCCAATTTATCATATTTTCCCTTTACTTGCTTGTACTTTTCATATTGTATCTAAGAAACCACTGTCAAGTGCAAGGTCATGAAGGCTTACACCTATATTTCCTTTTAAGAGTTTCATCATTTTAGCTCCTACATTTCAGTCTTTGACCCATTATGAGTTACGTTTTGTATATAGTATAAGGAAGCAGTTCAAATTCATTCGTTTCCATGTGAATAGCCAGTTGCCCCAACAACATTTGTTAAAAAGATTCTTCCTTGCCCATTAAAATGTCTTGGCACGCTTGTCAAAAAGCAATCAAAAATAAAAGTTTAGGGTTTATTTCTGGCCCTTCAATTCTATGCCATTGATCTATTTGTCTATCCTTGCGCCAGCACCACACTGTCTTGATTACTGTTGCTTTGTAGTAACTTCTGAAACTGGGAAGTGTGAGTCCTCTAAATTTGTTCTTATTTTTCAAGATTGTTTTGTTTTTTTCGGGGGTCACTTGTATTTCCATATTGCTTTTAGGATCATCTTGTCAATTTCTGTAAAACACCAGTTGGAATTTTGATATAGGTTGCATTGATTGTAGATCAATTTGAGGAGTATTGACATCTTAATGATATTATGCCTTCCAGTCCATGAACATGAGATTTCTCTCCATTTATTAAGGTCTACTTTAATTTCTTTCAACAATGTTTTCTAGTTTTCAGAGTATAATTTTGCACTTCTTTGGTTAAAGCGTATTTCTAAGTATTTTATTTCTTTGATGCTACAGTAGATGGAATTGTTTTCTTAATTTCAGTTTTTGGACTATTCCTTGCATAGAAACATAACTGGTTTTTGTATGTTGATCTTCTATCCTACAACCTGGCTGAACTTACTAGTTCTAATACTTTTTAAATTAGATTTCTTATTATTTTATCTATAAAGTAGTCCCCCCTTATCCACGGTTTCATTTTCTGCAGTTTCAGTTACCAGTGGTCAAACATGGACCAAAAATATTAAATGGAAAATTCCAGAAATAAACAATTCATGAGTTTTACATTACATGCCGTTCTGAGTAGCATGATGAAGTCTCGCTCCATCCGACTCTGTTCCACCCGGGACATGAATCATCTCTTTGTCCAGCGTATCGATGCTGTAGGTGCTATCTTCCCATTAGTTACTTAGTAGTTGTCTAGGTTATCAGATCAACTGTTGCAGTATTGCAGTGCTTGTGTTCAAGTAACCTTTATTTTGCTTAATAATGACCCAAAGCACAAGAGTACTGTTGCTTGCAACTCGGATATGCCAAAGAGAAGCCATAAAGTGCTTCTTTAAGTGAGCGGTATATGTGTATAGGAAAAAACATAAATATATATATAGGGTTTGGTACTATCTATGGTTTCAGGCATCCACTGATGGTCTTGGAATGTATCCCCAGTGGATAAGGGGGGACTACTGTAAGATTACATCATATGCAAATAAATATTTGTACTTCTTCCTTTTCAATCTGGATGCCTTTTAATTCTTTTTCTGGTCTAATTGTTTTGGCTAAAGCCTTCAGTACAATTGTGAATAAAACTGGTGACAGCAGACCTACCTGTCTTGTTTCTGATCTCAGGGGGAGAGACTTTTCAGTCTTTCACTACTAAGTATGATATTAGCTGTGGGTTTTTCATAAGTTCCCTAATTAGGTTGAAGATTCTGTTCTATTTCTAGTTTGTTGAGTTTTTTTTTTTTTCATGAAATGTTGGATTTTTGTCAAATACTTTTTCTGTGTTTAATGAAAGGATCATGTGTGTTTTTTTCCCCCTTTATGCTATTGATATGATGTACTATATTAATTGATTTTTTGGATGTTAAACCACCTTCCAATCCTGGGATGAATCCCATTTGTTCATGGTGTATAATCCCTTTTTATATGTTGCTGGGTCAATCTGCTAGTATTTTGTTGGGAATGTTTGCATCTATATTCATAAGAAATATTGGTTTGAGTTTTCTTGTGGTGTCTTCATGTTGCTTGGTTTCAGGATAATATTGGCCTCATAAAATGAGTTGGAAACTTTTCTTCCTCTTCTATGTTTTGGATAGGTTTAAGGAAAAAATGGTATTAATTCTCCTTTAAAAGTGTGGTAGAGTTCACCAGGGAAGCCATCTGGTCCTGGGGTTTCATTTGTTGGGAGATTTATTAAAATTACTGACTTCAATCTTGTTACTTGTAGGTCTATCACAATTTTCTTTTTTTGAGTCAGTTTTTGTAGTTTGTGTGTTTCTAGGAATTTGTCTTTATCAACTAGGTTATCATGTTTGTTAGCATATAAATGTTTATAACATTCTTTTCTAATCCTTTTTATTTGTGTAAATTGTTTAGTAATATTCCCTTTCATTTATGAATTTACTAATTTGACTCTTTTTTTTCCTTCATCAGTCTAACTGAAGAGTTGTCAATTTTGCTGTTCTTTTCAAACAATCAAATTTTTTGCCATTCAATATTATTTTATATTAGTTTCAAATGTGCAGAATATGGTTAGACATTTATATAATTTATGAAGTGATCCCCCAATAAGTCTAGTACCTACCTGGCATCATACATAGTTATTACACTATTATTAATTCTATTCCCTATGCTGTAATTTATATTCCCGTGGCTATTTTCCATCTACCAATTTGTAATTCTTCATCCCTCCACTTTTTTCACCCAGTCCCCCAACCTCCCTCCCATCTGGCAAACATCAGTTTGTTCTGTATCTATGAGTTTGTTTCTGTTTTGCTTGTTCATTTATTTTGTTCTTAAGATTTTAAATATAAATGAAGTAATGTGGTATTTGTCTTTTTATATCTGACTTATTTCACTTACCATAACACGCTCTAGGTCCACCCATATTGTTGCAAATGGTAAGATTTCATTCTTTTTTATAAATGAGTAATATTCTATTCTATATATGTACCATTCTTCTTTATTCAATTGTCTATTGATGGGCACTTAGGTTGCTTCCATATCTTGGCTATTGGAAATAACAGTGCAATGAACATAGGTATGCATATATATTTTTGAATTAGTGTTTTGGATTTCTTCAGATAAATACCCAGAAGTGGAATTGCTGGGTCATAAGGTAGTTCTAATTTTTTAATTTTTTGAGGAACCACCATATTGTTTTCCATAGTGGCTGCACCAATTTGCAATCCCACCAACAGTGCACTAGAGTTCCCTTTTCTCCACATCCTCACCAGCACTTGTAAAACAACTAATTTTTGTTTCATTAATTTTCTGTATTGTTTTTCTGTACTCCATTTCATTTATCTCTCTTCTAGTCTTTACTATTTCCTTTCCTACATTTGCCTTGGTTTTAGTTTGGCCTTCTGTCCAGTATCTTTTTTTAAAAAATTAAACTTAGTTGGGGTGACAATTGATAGTAAAGTTACATAGATTTCAGGTGTACAATTATGTAATACATCATCTATATACCACATTGTGTATTCACCATCCAGAGCAAGTTCTCCTTCCATCACCATATATTGGATAACTTTTACCCTCATACAACACCCCTCCCCCCTTAAACTCTGGTATCCACTAAACTATTGTCAGTGTCTATGACTTTTTGGTGGTTTTTTTCTTGTTTGTCTTGTTCTTTTGTTGTTTTCAGTTTTATATACCACATATCAGTGAGTACATATGGTTCTGGACTTTTTCTGTATGACTTCTTTTACTTAGCATAATAATCTCAACATCTATCCATATTGTCACAAATGGTACTATTTCATCATTTCTTATGGCAGAATAGTATTCCATTGGGTATATATACCACATCTTCTTTATCCAATCATCTATCGAAGGACACTTTGGTTGTTTCCATGTCTTGGCCACTGTAAATAGAGCTGAAGTGAACATCAGAACACATATATCTTTACAGATAAATGTTTTTGGATTTTTTGGGTAGATACCCAGGAGAGGGATTGCTGGGTCATATGGTAATTGTAGTCTTAATTTTTTGAGGAACCTCCACACTGCCTTCCATAGCAGCTGTACCAAAATGCATTCCAACCAACAGTGTCTCCACAGCCTCTCCAACACTTATTACTCTTTGTCTTGTTGATGATAGCCATACTAATTGGAGTGAGGTGATATTTCATTGTGCTTTTGATTTGCATTTCTTGGTTGATTAGTGATGCTGACCATTTTTTCATATGTCTCTTGGCCATTTGTATGTCCTCTTTGGAGAAATGTCTATTCAGATCCTCTGTCTGTTTTTCGATGGGACTGTTTGTTTTTTGTTGTTGAGTTGTTTGAGTTCCTTGTATTTTGGATATTAGCCCCTTATTGGAGGTGTTACTTGCAAAAATCATCTCCCATTTGGTTGGATACCTCTTTATTTGGTGGATGGTTTCTTTTTCTGTTCAGAAGCTTTTTAGGTTGATATAGTCCCATTCATTTATTTTAGCTTCTATTACCTTGCCTTTGAAGTCAAATTCATAAAATCCTCTTTGAACCTAAGGTGCATAAGTTTGGTACCTATGTTTTCTTCTATGCAGTTTATTGTTCCAGGTCTTATGTTTAGGTCTTTGATCCATTTTGAGTTAATTTTGGTACACGGTGACAGCTAGCAATCTAGTTTCATTCTTTTGCATGTAGCTTTCCAATTCTCCCAGCACCATTTACTGAAGAGGCTGTCTTTTCTCCATTGTATGTTTTTGGCTTCTGTGTTGAAAATTTTCTGTCCATATTTATGTGGGTTGATTTCTGGGTTCTCAGTTCTATTCCATTGGTCTGTGTGTGTGTTTCTGCCAATACCCATACTGTATTGATGATTGTTGCCCTCTGGTACAAGCTGAAGTCAGGGAGTGTGATTCCTCCAGGATTGTTCTTTATTCTTAAGATTGCTTTGGCTATTTGCAGTCTTTTGTGGTTCCATACAAATCTGATGATTTTTTTGTTCTATTTCTTTTAAAAATGCCATTGAGATTTTGATGGGGATTGCATTAAATCTGTATATTGCTTTGGGTAATATTGCCATTTTAACTATGTTGATTCTTCCAATCCATGAACACGGGATGTCTTTTCATTTTTTTGTGTGTCTTCAATTTCTTTTAAAAATGTCTTATACTTTTCAGTGTATAGGTATTTCACATCCTTGGTTAAGTTTATTCCTAGGTACTTTATTCTTTTGCTGCAATTGCAAAAGGAATTGCTTTTTTTAATTTCATTTTCTGAGATTTTCTTGTTAGTATATAGAAATGCAATGGACTTTTCTACACTGATTTTGTTGCCGGAGACATTATTATTTCTAGAGCTTTTTGGTGGAGTCTTAAGGGTTTTCTGTATATACCAACATGTCAACTGCAAAAAATGACAATTTAACTTCTTCATTCCCAATTTGGATGCCATTTATTTCTTTCTCTTGCCTGGTTGCTCTGGCTAGGATTTCCAATACCATGTTAAAAAGCAGAGGTGATAGGGGACAGCCCTGTCGTGTTCATGAATGTAGAGCAAAGGGCTTCAGTTTTTCACCGTTAATTATGATATTAGTTGAGGGTTTGTCATATATTGCCTTTATTATGTTAAGGTATTTTACTTCTATACATATTTTGTTAAGTGTTTTAATAAAAAATGGATGTTGTATCTTGTCAAATCCTTTTTCTCCATCTATTTATGTAATCATATGATTTTGGGGCTTTTTTTTCTTTTTTATGTGTTGTATTACGTTGATCGATTTGTGTATGTTGAACCATCCTTGTGACCCTGGGATGAACCCCACTTGGTCGTAATGAATAAACTTTTTAATGCATTGTTGCATTCGATTTGCTAGAATTTTGTGTAGGATTTTTGCATCTGTATTCGTCAGAGATGTTGGTCTGTAATTTTCTTCTTTTGTGTGTTATCCTTACCAGGTTTTGGTATCAGTATAATGTTGGCCTCATAAAATGAGTTAGGGAGTATTGTCTCTTCTTCAATTTTTTGGAAGAGTTTGAGTAGGATAGGTATTAGATCCTCTTTGAAGGTTTGGTAGAATTCACTAGTGAAGCCATCTGGTCCCGGACTTTTGCTTTTGAGAAGGTTTCGGAGGACTGATTCAATTTTCTTACTGTTGATTGTTCTGTTTAGATTTTCCAATTCTTCATGATTCAACTTATGAAGGCTATATGTTTCTAAGAAAATGTTCATTTCTTCTAGGTTTTTTAATTTGGTGGCAAATAGTTCTTCATAGTATTCTTGGATGATCCTTTGTATTTCTGTTGCATCCGTGGTTACTTCCCCTGTTTCATTTCTGATTTTGTTTGTGTCTTTTCTCTTTTTATCTTAGTGTGTCTAGCCAAAGGTTTGTCAGTTTTATTAATCTTTTCAAAGAAGCAGCTTTTTTTTTTTTGCATTAATTTTTTCTATTTTCTTTTTGTTCCTTATTTCATTGAGTACTCTTCTGATTTTTATTATTTCCTTCCTTCTGCTGACTTTTGGTTTCATTTGTTCTTATTTTTCTGGTATTTTAAGGCATAACATGAGGTTACTTGTCTGGGATTTTTCTTCTTTCTTGAGGTAGGCCTGTAATGAAATAAATTTCCCTCTTAAAATTGATTTTGCTTCATCCCCCAAAATTTGGTAGGATGTATTTTCATTCTCATTTGTTTCTATGTATCATTTGATCTCTCCTCTTATTTCTTCTTTGACCCAGTTGTTCTTTAAAATTATGTTGTTTAATCTCTGCTCTTGCCCTTACCCTGTTCCCCCGATTTTGCCCACCTTTAGATGATTTCAATCACTTGTCTCTTAGTCTTGCCTGTCTGCTGCACAGGGAGTCCTTTGTGGAATTATAGCTGTTAAATTTGTTGTAAATTTCAGGGGAGATTTCAAGAGGCTTACCTCATCCCTGTAATAATCCATTAGTTATTTAGAAGTGTTTTAATTTCCACATATTTGTGAACTTCCCAAATCTCATTCCATTATTTACTTGTAATTTCATACCTTTCTGATAGAGACTATACCTTGCATGATTTCAATCATTTCAAATGTCTTGAGGCTTATTTTTTGACCTAGTATATAGTCTGTCCTAGAGAATGTTCCATATGAACTTTAGAAGATTGTGCATTCTACTGTTATTGGGTGGAATGCTCTATAGATGTATGTTAGGCTTAGTTGGTGTAGTGTTGTTGTTCAAGTCTTTTACTTACGTATTGAGAAGCAAGAGTGGCTTATGCATAGCCAAATTAAATAATTTGGCTTTTATTCAAAGAACCAAATTGGAAGCCACAGAAGTGTTTAATAAGCTAAATTTTGCTGCTATCTAGAGAATGTACCAAAAGATAACAGAGAGGAGATAAAGAGAATTTCCAGTCAGGAAACTTCTATAATCTAAGATAGGCCTGACATAGATAGTAGCAATTATGATGAACTGAAGGAAGATATTATTTTTTTTATTAAAGTTTATTGGGGTGACAATTGTTAGTCAAGTTACATAGATTTCAGGTGTACAATTCTGTATTACATCATCTATAAATCCCATTTTGTGTTCACCACCCAGAGTCAGTTCTCCTTCCATCACCATATATTTAATCCCCTTTACCATCACCTACTATCCCCGCCCCCTTACACTCTGGTAACCACTAAACCATTATCTGTGTCTATGAGTTTTTGTTTCTCATTTGTTTGTCTTGTTCTTTTGTTGTTTTTGTTTTATATACCACACATCAGTGAAATCATATGGTTCTCTACTTTTTCTGTCTGACTTATTTCGCTTAGCATTATAATCTCAAGATCCATCCATGTTGTCACAAATGGTCCTATTTCATCTTTTCTTACCACCAGATAGTATTCCACTGTGTGTATATACCACAACTTCTTTATCCATTCATCTATCGAAGGACATTTTGGTTGTTTCCATGTCTTGGCCACCGTAAAGAAAGCTGCAATGAACATTGGAGCACATGTATCTTTATCTATAGATGTTTTCAGATTTTTTGGGTAGATATCCAGGAGAGGGATTGCTGGGTCATATGGCAATTCTATTCGTAATTTTTTAAGGAATATCCACCCTGCCTTCCATAATGGCTGCACCAGTCTGCATTCCCACCAACAGTGTATGAGGGTTCCTTTTTCTCCACAGCCTCTCCAACACTTGTTACTATTTGTCTTGTTGATGATAGCCATTCTAACTGGGGTGAGGTGATATCTCATTGTGGTTTTTATTTGCATTTCTCTGATGATTAGTGATGTTGAACATTTTTTCATATATCTATTTGCCATTTGTATGTCCTCTTTGGAGAATTGTCTCTTCAGGTCCTCTGCCCATTTTTCAATTGGGTTTTTTTTTGTTGTTGTTGTTCAGTTGCATGTGTTCCTTACATATTTTGGATATTAGCCCCTTATTGGAGGCGCTGTTTGCAAAAACCTTCTCCATTCACTTGGTTGCCTCTTTATTTTGTCAATGGTTTCTTTTGCTGTGCAGAAGCTTTTAAGTTTGATATAGTCCCATTCATTTATTTTAGCTTTTACGTTCCTTGCCTTTGGAGCCAAATTCATAAAATGCTCTTTGAACCCAAGGTCCATAAGTTTAGTACCTATGTTCTATGCAGTTTATTGTTTCAGGTCTTATGCTTAGGTCTTTGATCCATTTTGAATTAATTTTGGTACATGGTGACAGATAGTAGTCCAGTTTCATTCTTTTGCATGTGGCTTTCCAATTCTCCCAGCACCATTTATTGAAGAGGCTGTCTTTTTCCATTGTATGTTTTTTGCTTCTTTGTCAAAAATTGTCTGTCCATATTTATGTGGTTTTATTTCTGGGTTCTCAATTCTATTCCATTGGTCTATGTGTCTGTTGTTCTGCCAATACCATGCTGTTTTGATTATTGTTGCCCTGTAGTACAAGCTGAAGTCAGGGAGTGTGATACCTCCAGCAATGTTCCTTTTTCTTAGGATTGCTTTGGCTACTCAGGATCTTTTGTGGGTCCATACAAATCTGATGATTTTTTGTTCTATTTGTTTAAAAAATGCCATTGGGATTTTGATGAGGATTGCATTGAATCTGTATATTGCTTTGGATAATATTGCCATTTTAACTGTGTTGATTCTTTCAATCCACGAGCATGGAATGTCTTTCCATTTCTTTGTGTCTTCTTCAATTTCTTTTAAAAATGTCTTGTTTTCAGCATACAGGCCTTTCACATCCTTGGTTAAGTTTATTCCTAGGTATTTTATTCTTTTTGCTGTAATTGCAAAAGGAATTGTTGTTTTTATTTCTTTTTCTGAGATTTCATTGTTAGTATATAAGAATGCAATGGACTTTTGTACGTTGATTTTGTAGCCAGCAACTTTACTGTATTCGTTGATTGTTTCTAGTAACTTTTTGGTTGATTCTTTAAGGTTTTCTATATATAGCATCATGTCATCTGCAAAGAGTGACAGTTTAACTTCTTCATTCCCAATTTGGATGCCTTTGATTTCTTTCTCTTGCCTGATTGCTCTGGCGAGAACTTCCATCACTATGTTGAAAAGCAGAGGTGATAGGGGACAGTCCTAGCGTGTTGAAGGAAGATATTGTATATAAGCTTTAGAGGTAGAGTCAATAAGACTTACTTATGGATATATTGTTGATGTGAGGGAAAGAAAGGAATCAGAGATGATGCCTAGATTTCTAGTTTTTGTAACTGAATGAGTGTTGGTGACATAGTGAGATGAAGAAGATAGGGACAGGAGCTGGTTGGGGGGATATCAACAGTTCTTGACATAGTAAATTTAAGGTATCTGTTAGATATCGTAATGAATATGTCAAGTAGATTGTCAAATATGCATGTTATGAGCTCAGATGAGAGTCTTGACAAGAGAAATAAATTTGGGAGTTATCAGCACATAGGTGGTATTAGAAGCCCTGATGTGGGTGAAATGACATAGAGAAGGAGGATAAAGAAAAAAAGAGAAGCCCAGGATTGAGTCCTGAGGTACCACAATATTAGGAGAAATCTGCAAAGGAGACTAAACAGGAGCAGCCAGGGAGGTGGGAGCAGGGTACCAGCAGTTTTGTGTCATAATATCCAAAGAAGAAAAATGTTTTAAGATAAAGATAATGGTTAACTATGTCAAATATTGCATGGAGTTCAAATAAGATGTAGATAGAGAAGTTTCTATTGGATTTGGCAATATGGAGGTTGCTTTTGCAATAACACAAGTAGTTTCACTGGAGTGGAGCGGCCAGAAGCCAGACAAGAGTGGACTGAAAAGTCAGTAGGGAGGTGAGGAATTGCAGATAGGTTACACAGACAATTCTTTTGAAACATTTGGCTACAAAGAGGAACAGGGAAATGAAGGGGTAGCTAGAAAGGGATGCTGGGTCAAAGAAGGGCTTTTCTTTAATTATGGGGACTTTTTAGAGGTATTATAAATAGTTATTATCATGGTTAGTATTAATTCTCTGATGATCATCATTACAAAGTCTTCAGTGAAGTACACCTTCAAGCAATTCTTGGACAGATGAATTAACCCAGAAACACTTCAATCCTGAAAAGCACAAATACTGAGATCTCAAAGCATCAATTTTTATTTCTTTTTAGTCTCATAAATAAGGAGATCAATAAGATGGGATCTGTCAGGGAAGAGGGAGGACTGAGCTGGATGGAAATGATGAGCACAGGGAGAAGACAGTCAATAAAATGCCTGGGCTTTGGTGGTGGTTGAAGAATGAAGAGGTGAGAGAAGCAGACAGTTGAGGGGCAAAGTGGAAGAACGTGCATTTTATAAACCAGCCTTGGGGTTCCAGTGGAATTCTGATGTCATGATGTTTTTACTGCTTCAGCAAAATCTTGCTCATCAGAATCACAACAGGGTCTAGCGATTGCATTGGGCATAGCTTGTCTGGGGCTGTAGTAATGGATGGATCTTGAGAGTGTAATGCTGAGCGAAATAAGTCAGACAGAAAAAGCAGAGAACCATGTGATTTCACTGATATGTGGTATATAAAGAAAAAACAACAAAAGAACAAGACAAACAAATGAGAAACAGAAACTCATAGACACAGACAATGGTTTGATGGTTGCCAGAGGGTAAGGGGGGCGGGGGGTGGGGGGTGGGAGATGAGGGTAAGGGGGATCAAATATATGGTGATGGAAGGAGAACTGACTCTGGGTGATGAACACACAATGGGATTTATAGATGATGTAATACAGAATTGTACACCTGACATCTATGTAATTTCACTAACAATTGTCACCTCAATAAATTTAAAAAAACAAACAAACAAACAAAAAAAACATCTACTCTCAGGTCTTTAGCATAGCACCTGTTCATTCATTGTACAACTTCAAGCAAATTACTTAACCTCACTTTCTTTATCTCTTTAATTATGTATCAGTATGTACCTCATAAAATTATTGCAATGATTAAATCATGTGTGTAAATTGCCTAGCATAGTGTCTATATTAGTTAGGATAGACAAACATTTGTTAAGCATCCACTGTATTCCAAGCCCCATAAGAGGGATATTGAGATGAATAAGGTGGTTTCCTATCTTGTAAGGTCTTACAAATCAGTGCAGAGTAATAGAAAGACTTATAAACAGATAATTAAGTAACCCATTTTAGCAACCCACTTAAATGGCCACACATTTTAGCAACCCACTTACATGGCCACATGCCAAATATTTTCTTCATTTAGAACTGTTTCACATATAAAATCTTTAACTTTAAAATTCCATGCTAGTGGTATGGCCGTAGATGACGCTAACTTCTAAAGGGTAGGGAGTGGGAGAAGAACAGCAGGCCCACAGCAAACTTGGTTCCAGCCTAGTCCAGTCTGAAGGTCCTTCAGTATTGCCCACTACTTCTTCCTGGTAAAGACTACAGCTCGTAGCTCTGCCCACTGACCAATCATTACGATCCACAAGTAAAGGTCCTGCTTGCATCCGTGTAGGCCCAGACAAGTTTGATGTCTAGAAACCTCTTTCCAATTTCTAATGTCTCTGTCCTTTTCAATTCCAATTGAATGAAATTTGTTACAATTCTTTCCGAATTTTGTGGTCTCTCTATAACAATATAATCTACTCCTTTAGACAAATCCACCACCATACTTCTTTCTAAAATGGCCCCATCTCCTTTTTAGGCTAAACCGTGAGGTGCAGTGGTTAATGCCTTTAAAACTGAAAAAGCTTTCTCATGTATTTGAAATGGTCTAGAAGCCTGGGCCTTCAAAATATTAGAGGACTTATTGCCTATCAGAGAGGGTCTACTAGGAACAATTCTAATATTCATTGGTAAAACGCATATAAGCAAATATGCCATTTGAACCATTATAAAGTACAATTCAGTGACATTTAGTATACCGTAGCTGTGTGCAAAAAAAATAAAAATAAAAATTCCATGCTAATAAAAAATTCCTATCTATTCACTTCTCACTCCCTTACTCCCATTAAATTGCTTTGTGTACTAATATCTTTGTGACCTCATGTCCATAGACCCATCACTATTTTCCAATCTTCCTGACATCCCTTCCTTGCCCCACTTCTACTTTACCCCCTTCTCTGCTCAGTTTAATCTCCATTAGCGGTCACTTTGACCACACTTTCACTAGCTTCCTCAATTCCTTCGTACTTATTGCCTTCCACCACATCTGTTCTGCTAACCTCGGTCCTGAATCAATTTCACCATATGTTTTTTTTCCTTCTATTTTTCTTTCCGCTTATATTCTTATTCTTTTTCTGGATCCTTAAGATGGATACCTAGCTCTTGCATCTTCATCCTTAGTTTTTTTTCAAATATGAGCATTTCAGGTTATAGCTTTCCTTCTACCATGTTTCCCCGAAAATAAGACTGGGTCTTATATTAATTTTTGCTCCAAAAGACACATTGGGGCTTATGTTCAGGGGATGTCTTCCTGAAAAATCATGCTAGGGCTTATTTTCTGGTTAGGTCTTATTTTCAGGGAAGCACGGTAAGTACTGCTTTAGTTGCATCCCACAAGTTTTATAGGTAGTAATTTCATTTCAATTCAGTTAAAAATATTTTACAATGTCCAATATGATTTCTTCTTTGACCCACATTTTTTGTAAGTATGTTTTTAAATTTTAAAATATTTGTGTTTTTGGTTTATATACCACATATCAGTGAAATCACATGGTTCTCTGCTTTTTCTGTCTGACTTATTTCGCTCAGCATTACTCTCTCAAGATCTATCCATGTTGTCACAAATGTTCTTATATCATCTTTTCTTACCGCCAGAGGGTAAGGGGGGTGGGGGGTGGGGGTGGGAGATGAGGGTAAGGGGGATCGAATATATGGTGATGGAAGGAGAACTGACTCTGGGTGATGAACACACAATGGGATTTATAGATGAGGTAATACAGAATTGTACACCTGAAATCTATGTAATTTTACTAACAATTGTCACCCCAATAAATTTAATAAAATAAAATTAAAAAAAAAAATATTTGTGGTTTACTAAAAACCACAATGGTACAGCTTTTGCTTTCACTACTACACCAACAGCCACCAGTGATTCCAAATTGCCAATTCATAGTGGCCCTTTTAGTCCTTGTCATATCTGGCCTCTACTCTGCATTTTTTACACAACACTACCCCTTTCTTCCAGGACATCTCTTCCCCTGTGTCGTCTATGACACCTTTCTCTTCCACCTTCATCTGATTTCTGCTTCTCTCAGTCTCTTTTGGGGTCTTCTCTTACTCTACCTACCTACCCCTCAGGCCCCTATCCACAGCCTTTTCTTTTGCTCTACGTTCATTTACATCAGTCTATCCATCACCTGTATTCTGACGACTTTTAAATCTCTAACTCCAACCCTGATTTCTCTAACCAAGCTGCAGGTCACCTTTTCAATTGGCTTATTAGATAGTTTCACCTGAATATCCCAAAGGTACCTGATATTCAATATATCTAAAACTGAACTTCTTATACACAACCTTGACCATCTTGGGTATTCCCTATTTTGGTTAACGTCATCTCTATCTACCTGTCTACCCAGGCTTAGGGGTCATATTTAACTCTCGGTTACCTCTCACTTCTTATACTTACTCCATAAGTATTACTTCAAATCCATTTCCACTTTCTTTGCCTTATTTCATCATCTCACACTGAGAACCGCCTGACTTCTATCTCTGTATCCAGTCTCACCCTCCTCCAGTTCATCCTTGGCACCTCTATTAGAAGGAACATTTAAAAAATGCTCTTGTGATTTTGTCAGTTCCCTACTTGAACCTTTGGTTAGTTTTTCATTGCCTTTAAGAAAAATCCCAAGGTCTTTAGCATTGCAAATAGGAACATTTTCAATTATACCCCAGACTACCTCCCTAGCCTTGTCTTTCACCATTACCCCCCACCCCCCACAGACTTTGTACACCAGTCAGGTTATTGACAGTTTCTTGAGCATGCTATGATCTGTCACTTCCTCATTTTTGTTTTAGGGAAGTTATTCCCTTCGTTGCCTGTGCAATTCTTTCTGGAACTACTCCGCTTCTTTTCTAGTAAACACCAACACATTCTTTATGTCCTTAATTAAATATTGCCTCTTCTAACAGGCGACTCTGATATTGTAGGTCTAGTCTCTTCCTCCACCTGATTTCTGCTTCTTGAGTGGAGGGAGTGTTATCTATTTATATCCCTGGCCCCATGACTAACATATAATTATTCCTGAGTGAATGCCAGAAAGAGAAAAAAGAAGACACTCTCTGTAAAAGGAATAATCTTTAGAAAAGAAAATATTAGGAGAGACGTCACAAAAAATGGCAGCATGTGGTGAGCCTCTTGAAATCTCCCCTGGAATTTGCAACAAATTGAACTACAACTACACAAAGGACTCCCTGCACAGCAGACAGGCCAAACTAAGAGGGACACTACTGAAATCATCTACAGGTGGGCGAATTGTGCAAGAAGGGGAGGAGGGAAGGGAGCAGTGTGGAGACGGGGATGCCGGGCAAAGGACACAGACCTAGCTCAGTGCTCTGAGCTCGCTGCATTCTGGAACTACCGCAGCTGCAGGAGAGGGAAGAACTTGGACTGCTAGGACTCTACTTATGACCCACAGGGCTGAGGGGACAGCATATAACATGGCTGAACCCAATGCTCATGGCAGAGACCTTGGAGTAAAGACTGAGGGAAGAAGGCTGAAAATGGTGGTTTAGGCTTACACTGCCGAGCGGACAATGGAAGCCTTAGGCACTGAGCCTAACCGCTCTTTCCCTACCCTCCCAGAGCTCACCCCGCCCACACCTGCCCAGTGCTAGAAGCGGAAGAGTAGCTGTGTCAGGTCAAAAGAACAGAATATGTGCAGTTCTGAAAACTGTGGTCTACAGACACGGACTCGCAGGCCAACTAATTCCAGCAAAGGAAAGAGAGCCATGGAAGCAGGACTGGCTGTGGTGGTGGTCGCCACCAATGCTCTGGGCCACCTCTCACAACCCACCCCGCCCCTGCCCCCACCTATCTGGGTGGATCCCTGCAGGAGTAAACAGAACTGCTGAAACACACAGGCGCTGAACTTCAGAAGTTCTCCACATCCCCCGACGGAGGTGGCACCCTATGACCCAGGTGAACTGTTCACAGAGGGGAAGCCCTCCTTCCAGGGAAGCTGCCCCATTGGGTGAAAAGCCGGAATAGTGCAGAGAAAACATAACACTACAGTGTGATAGAGTAAAAGTCTAAGGTTGGAGAGAAAATAAGACATTCTACCAACAACTTCTGGAAAACAAAAGGAAGACCACTTTCTATCAACCTGTTGCAGAACTCACACCTGTAGATGTCTAGGAAGACAAATAATGAATCACTAATAGCCATGAATAACCAAGGTAACAAGACAGCACAGAAAGAAAATGAAAGGACTCCAGAAAATGACGTTAAGTCATGGAAATATGTGACTTAAATGACAGAGAATTCAAGACTGCAGTTCTTAAAAAAACTCAACGAGATGCAAGAAGACAGACTGGCAGTTTAATGAACTCAGAAACACAATGAAAAAACAAAATGAACTTTTTTACCAAAGATTGAAATTTCTAAAGAGAACCACATAGAATTTATGCAGATGAAGAACTCAATAAAATAAATGAAGAATGAAAAAGCCAGCATAGGTAGTTGAGTTGACCAAAAGGAGAAAAGAATCATAGACATCTGGAAATGACAAGGATGGAAGAAGAAAGAGACTTGAAACTTAAAAAAAAAAAAGAATGAACTCTACAAGAACTTTCTTACTCCATCAGAAAGAGCAATATAAGAATAATGGGCATACCAGAGGAGAAGAAAGAGAGAAGGGAACAGAGAATATATTCAAACAAACAGTCGATGAGAAATTCCTAAACTTGTAGAAAGAACTGGATCCTCGAATCCAAGAAGCAAATAGAACACCTAATTACCTCAACTCCAACAGGCCTTCTCCAAGGCACATTGTATTGAAGCTTTCAAAACTCAACGACAAAGAAAGAATCCTCAAGGCAGCCAGGGAAAAGAAGCCGGTAACCTACAAAGGAAAGCCCATTAGATTATCATCAGATTTTTCAGCAGAAACTCTACAAGCCAGGAAGGAGTGGAATCAAATATTCAAACTATTGAAAGAGAGAAATTATGAGCCAAGAATAACATATCCAGCAAAGATATCCTTTAGATATGAAGGAGGCATAGAGATCTTTCCGGACATACAGAAGCTGAGGGAGTTTTCTAATACACAACCTGCACTACAAGAAGTATGAAGGAGGCTATTTGACCAGCATAAATTGGGATAATTTGGGACAAACTGAAACATAAAAGGGGGAGAGTAAGGCCTGAACCAGAATATGGGAATGGAGAAAATAAGCATGCTGAAGAACATAGAATTGTCGATCAAAATGGCAGCGTGAGGTGAGCCTCTGTAAACCTCCCCTGGAATTTAAAACTAATTGAATAACAATAACTCCACAAAGGACGCCCTGCATGGCAGACAGGGAAGACGAAGAGGCCCACTACTGAATGCACCTCAAGGTGGGGAAATCACGATAGCGGGGAGGAGGGAAGGGAGAAGTGCAGAGACGGAGTCATGTGGGCGCAGGACGCAGGCCTAGCTCAGTGCATCGAGCTCTCTGCATCCCGGAACTACTGTAGCTGCGGGAGAGGGAAGAACTCGGACTTCTAGGGCTCCGCTATGGCCCACAGGGCTGAGGGGGCAGCATATCACACGGCTGAACCCAACGCTCACGACAGAGACCTCGGAGAAAAGACTGAGGGAAGAAGGCTGAAAATGGTGATTTAAGCCCTAACTGCTGAGCAGAGAACAGAAGCCTTAGGCACTGAGACTAGCTGCCCCCTCCCTACCATCCCACAGCTCGCCCCGCCCCCACCTGCCCGGTGGTAGAAGCAGAACAGTAGCAGTGTCAGATCAAAAGAACAGAATATTTGCTGTTCTGAGAACTGTGGACCACAGACACAGATTTGCAGACCAACTAGTTCCAGCAAAGGGGAGGGAGCTGTGGAAGCAGGACCAGTTGTGGTGGTGGACGCCGCCATTGCTCTGGGCCACCTCTCACAACTCACCCCGCCCCTGGCCCCACCTATCTGGGCGGATCCCTGCAGGACTAAACAGAACTGCTGAAACAAACAGGCTCTGAATCTGGTGTGGGAAGAGCTTTGCAACTTCAAAAGCTCTCCGCATCCCCACACGGACACTGAGCCCTGTGACCCAGGCGAACTATTAATAGAGGAGAAGCTCATCTCCCAGGGAATCCCCCCATTGTGTGAGAGGCTGGAACAGTGCAGAGAAAATATAGCACTACGATATGAGAGAGAGAAAAAAGCTGCAGTCAGAGAGAAAATAAAACAATCTACTGACAAGTACTGGGAAAAAAAAGAAAGACCTCTTCCTATCAACCTGTTGCAGAACCCACTCCTGTAGATGTCTAGGAAGAGAAATAATAAATCAGTAATTGCCATGAATAACCAAGGCAACAAGACAGCTCAGAAAGAAAGTGAAAAGTCTCCAGAAAAGGAACTTAAAGATACAGAAATATGTGACTTAAATGACAGATAATTCAAGATTGCAGTTCTGAAAAAACTCAACGAAATGCAAGAAAGGCAGTTTAGTGAACACAGAAACACAATCAAAGAACAACATGAGCATTTTACGAAAGAGATTGAAATTTTAAAAAAGAACCAAATAGAATTTCTGGAGATTAAGAACTCAATAGAAGAAATTAAGAATGAAATAACCAGTTTAGGTAGTAGAGTTGACCAGATGGAGGAAACAATCAGTGACATCGAAGAGAGAAACCTGGAAATGACACAGATGGAAGAAGAAAGAGACTTGAGACTTAAAAGAAATGAAAGAACTATACAAGAACTTCTTGACTCCATCAGAAAGAGCAACATAAGAATAATGGGCACATCAGATGAAGAAGAATGAGACAAGGGACCAGAGAATATATTCAAACAAATTGTTGATGAGAAATTCCCAAACTTGTGGACAGAACTGGACCCTCAAATCCAAGAAGCAAAAAGAACACCTAATTACCTCAATCCCAATAGGCCTTCTCCAAGGCACATTGTATTGAAGCTGTCTAAAATCAGTGACAAAGAAAGAATCCTCAAGGCAGCCAGGGAAAAGAAGACGGTAACCTACAACGGAAAGCCCATTAGAGTATCATCACATTTTACAGCAGAAACTCTACAAGCCAGTAGGGAGTAGAACCAAATATTCAAACTATTGAAAGAGAGAAATTATTAGCCAAGAATAATATATCCAGCACAGATATTCTTTAGATCTGAAGGAGGAATAAAGACTTTTCTAGCCATACAGAAGCTGAAGGAATTTTCTAATACACGATCTGCACTACAAGAAATACTAAAGGAGGAAATTCGACCACCATCAACAGGGACACTTTGTGGCAACCAAAACATAAAAAGGGGAGAGCAAAGGCCTGAAACAGAATGTGGGAATGGAGAAAGTAAACATGCTGAAGAAAATGGAATACTCCAAATATCAAACTTTCTTTTACATAAACAAGGGTAACCACTCAAAAAAAAATCCAGAACTGAAATATATACTATAATAAAAGAAGAAAGACAGGGAAACATAATAGAATACCACCACACGGAAATAACAGACAACAACAAAAAGGCAAAGAAACAATGGAGACACAGCCCTCCCAGTAAACTGAAGAAAGAATGACAGGAAATCCTCACAAATCAATAATCATCCTAAATGAAAATGGACTGAACTCACCAATAAAAAGGCACAGACTAGCAGATTGGATCAAAAAAAATAAACCCAACCATATGCTGTCTCCAAGAGACACATCTCAGCTACAGGACAAGCATAGACTCAAAGTGAAAGGGTAGAAATTGCACTTCAAGCAAATGTTACCTAGAGAAAATCAGGTGTAGCTGTAGTGATATCAGAAGAAACAGACTTCAGGGTGAAAAAGATAACGAGAGACAAAGATGGACATTTCATAATGGTAAAGGAGACTATAAAACAAAAAGACATAACAGTCATCAATATTTATGCCCCCAATCAGGTAGCACTGAAATATACCAAGCAACTACTAACAGAACTAAAGGGAGAAATTGACCAGTTGTACTAGGGGACTAGAATACATCATTGACAGCTATGGATAGATCATCCAAACAGAAAATAAAGAAAGAAATAGCAGCCCTAAATGACACATTAGATGAAATGCACATAATTGACATATATAGAGAACTCCATCCTAAAACATCAGACTATAAATTGTTTTCTAGTGTACATGGAACATTCTCAAAGATATACCATATATTGGGACATAAAATCAGTCTCAGCAAATTTAAGAAGATTGAAATCATACCAAGCATATTCTCTAATTAAAGGCTTTGAAACTGGATATCAACTGCAAAAAGAAAGCGGGAAAAAACACAAATACATGGAGATTAAACAACATACTTTTAAACAATGACTGTGTTAAAGAAGAAATTCGAGGAGAGATCAAAAGATACATAGAAATAAATGACAATGAAAATACATCCTATCAAAAGTTTTGGGATGCAGCAAAAGCAGTTTTAAGAGGGAAATTTATATCATTACAGGCCTATCTCAAAAAACAAGAAAACTCCCAAATAAATAACCTCATGTTACACCTTAAAGAACTAGAAAAAGAAGAACAAGTGAAACCCAAGGTCAACAGAAGAAAGGATATAACAAAAATTAGAGCAGAACTAGATGAAATACAGAACAAAAAGACAGTAGAAAAAATTAATGTGACAAAGAGCTCGTTCTTTGAAAAGATTAACAAAATTGACAAACCCTTGGCTAGACTCACTAAGATAAAAAGAGAGAAGACACTAATTAACAAAATCAGAAATGAAAAAGGGGAAGTTATCACGGACACCACAGAAATACAAAGGATCATCCAAGAATAGTATGAAGGACTATATGTCACCAAATTCAACAACCTAGAAGAAATGGACAAGTTCTTAGAAACATATAGCCTTCCAAGGCTGAACCTTGAAGTACTGGAAAATCTAAACAGACCGATCACCAGTAACGAAATTGAATCAGTCATCCAAAACCTTCCCAAAACCAGATGGCTTCACTAGTGAATTCTACCAAACCTTCAAAGAAGATCTCATACCAATCCTGCTGAAACTCTTCCAAAAAATTGAAGAGACAGTACTCCCTAACTTATTTTATGAGGCCAACATTACCCTGATACCAAAACCTGGTAAGGACAGCACAAAAAAAGAAAACTACAGACCAGTATCTTTGATGAATACCGATGCAAAAATGCGAAGTAAAATTCTAGCAAATCGAATACAACAATGCATTAAAAAGATTATTCATCACGACCAAGTGGGGTTCATGCCCGGGGCACAAGGATGGTTCAACATCCGCAAATCCATCAATGTGACACATCCTATAAACAAAATAAAGGACAAAAATCATATGATTATATCAATTGATGCAGAAAATGCATTGGACAAGATACAACATCCATTTATGATTAAAACACTTAATAAAATAGGTATAGAAGGAAAATACCTTAACATAATAAAGGCCATATATGACAAGCCCTCTGCTAATCTCATAATTAATGGAGAAAAACTGAAGCCCTTTTCTCTACGTACAGGAACACGACAGGGCTGTCCTCTAACACCTCTGCTTTTCAACATAGTGTTGGAAGTCCTTCCCAGAGCAATCAGACAAGAGAAAGAAATAAAAGGCATCCAAATTGGGAATGCAGAAGTTAAATTATCACTCTTTGCAGATGACATGATGATATATAGAGAAAATCCTAAAGACTCCACCAAAAAGCTATTAGAAACAATCAACGAATACAGTAAAGTTGCTGGCTGCAAAATTAACGTACAAATGTCCATTGCTTTCCTATATACTAACAATGAAATCTCAGAAAAAAAAATTCCTTTTGCAATTGCAGCAAAAAGAATAAAAAACCTAGGAATAAACTAAACCAAGGATGTGAAAGACCTATATGCTGAAAACTATAAGGCATTTTTGAAAGAAATTGAAGAAGACAAAAAGAAATGGAAAGACATTCCATGCTCATGGATTGGAAGAATCAACATAGTTAAAATGGCCATATTACCCAAAGCAATATACAGATTCAATGCAATCCCCATGAAAATCCCAATGGCATTTTTAAAAGAAATAGAACAAAAAATCATCCCATATGTTTGGAACCACAATAGACCCCGAATAGCCAAAACAATCTTAAGAAAAAAGAACAATAATGGAGGTATCACAATCCCTGACTTTAGCTTGTACTGCAGGGCTACAATAATCAAAACAGCATGGTATTGGCAGAAAAACAGACACATAGACCAATGGAATAGAATTGAGAACCCAGGAATAAAACCACATAAATATGGACAGATAATTTTTGACAAAGAAGCTAAAAACATACAAGGGAGGAAAGACAGCCTCTTCAATAAATGGTGCTGGGAGAATTGGATAACCACATGCAACAGTATGAAACTGGACTGCTATTTATCACCATGTACCAAAATTAATTCAAATTGGATGAAAGACTTAAGCATAAGACCTGACACAATAAACTGCATAGAAGAAAACATAGGTACTGAACTTATGGTCCTTGGGTTCAAAGAGCATTGTATGAATTTGACTCCAAAGGCAATGGAAGTAAAAGCTAAAATAAACGAATGGGACTATATGAAACTTAAAAGCTTCTGCACAGCAAAAGAAACCATCGAGAAAATAAAGAGGCCACCAACTGAATGGGAGAAGATGTTGCAAACAGTGCCTCTGATAAGGGGCTAATATCCAGAATATACAAGGAACTCATGCAACACAACAACAAAAAAGCAAACAACCCAATTGAAAAAGGGGCAGAGGACCTGGAGGGACATTTCTCCAAAGAGGACATACAAATGGCAAATAGATATATGAAAAAATGTTCAACATCACTAATCATCAGAGAAATGCAAATGAAAACCACCATTAGATATCACCTCACCCCAGTCAGAATGGCTATCATCAACAAGACAAATAGTAACAAGTGTTGGAGAGGCTGTGGAGAAAAAGGAACTCTCATACACTGTTGGTGGGAATGCAGACTGGTTCAGCCGTTATGGAAGGCAGTGTGGAGGTTCCTCAAAGAATTACGAATAGAATTGCCATATGACCCAGCAATCCCTCTCCTGCGTATCTCCCCAAAGAATCTGAAAACATTTATACATAAAGACACGTGTGCTCCAATGTTCGTTGCAGCTTTGTTTACGGTGGCCAAGACATGGAAACAACCAAAATGTCCTTCGATAGATGAATGGATAAAGAAGTTGTGGTATATATACACAATGGAATACTATTTGGCGGTAAGAAAAGATGATATAGGAACATTTGTGACAACATGAATGGATCTTGAGAGTGTAATGCTGAGCGAAATAAGTCAGACAGAAAAGGCAGAGAACCATGTTATTTCACTGATATGTGGTATAGAAACCAAAACAATAAAAGAACAAGACAAACAAATGAGAAACAGAATCTCATAGACACAAACAATAGTTTAGTGGTTACCAGAGTGTAAGTGGGGTGGGGGGTGGAAGATGAGGGTAAGGGGATCAAATATATGGTGATGGAAGGAGAACTGACTCTGGGTGGTGAACACACAATGGGATTAATAGATGATGTAATACAGAATTGTACACCTGAAATCTATGTAATTTTACTACAATTGTCACCACAATAAATTTGAAAAATAATTTTTTAAAAAGAAGAATGAAACTGCACTGCTATCTGTCACCATATACCAAAATTAATTCAAAATGGATCAAAGAGTTAAGCATGAGACCTGAAACAATAAACTGCATAGAAGAAAACATAGGTAGTAAACTTATGGACCTTGGGTTCAAAGAGCATTTTATGAATTTGACTCCAAAGGCAAGGGAAGTAAAAGCTAAAATATAGGAATGGGAGTATATCAAACTTGAAAGCCTCTCTGCCCAGCAAAAGAAACCATCAACGAAATAAAGAGGCAACCAAGTGAATGGAGAAGATTTTTGCAAACCGTGCCTCTGATAAGGTGCTAATGTCCAAAAATTACAAGGAACTCATACAACTCAACAACAAATAAACAAACAGCCCAATTAAAAAATGGGCAGAGGTCAAGACTAGAATTACCATATGACCCAGCAATCCCTCTCCTGGGTATCTACCAAAAAAATCTGAAAACATTTATCCATAAAGACACATGTGCTCCAATCTTCATTGCAGCTTTATTTACGGTGGCCAAGACATGGAAACAACCAAAATGTCCTTCGATAGATGAATGGATAAAGAATTTGTGGTAGATATACACAATGGAATACTATTCAGCGATAAGAAAAGATGAAATAGTACCATTTGTGACAACATTGACGGAACTTGAGAGTATAATGCTAAGTGAAATAAGTTAGACAGAAAAAGTAGAGAACCATATGATTTCCCTGATATGTGGTGTATAAAACTGAAAACAACAAAAAACAAGACAAAGAAATGAGGGAACAAAAACTCATAGACATAAATAATTGTTTAGGGGTTACAAGAGGATAAAGGGGGAGGGAGGCTCTAGAAGAGGGTAAACGGGGTCTAATATATGGTGATGGAAAAAGAACTGATTCTGGGTGGTGAACACACAATGTGAGATATAGATAATGTAATACAGAATTGTACACCTGAAATCTATGTAACATTACTAACAATTGTCACTCCAAGAAACTTGAATTAAAAAAAATTTAAAGAAAATACTAGCCCCTTGGATAGTGGGATATGAAAGTTACTTGCTACAGATTGTCAAAGACCATATCATTGGTGCATTTCCTTACATCTCAAATACAAAGACCATACTTTTTTCTTCTTACATATGCCATACAATGCATTGATAAATTTGTAGGAACATTGTGTGTGTTCAATAAATATGAGCAGAATGTGAGGCTGGTTAGCTCAGTTGGTTTGAGCATGGTGCTCTTAACAACAAAGTTGCCGGTTAGATCCCCACATAGGCCACTGTGAGCTGTGCTCTCCACAACTAGATTGAAACTACTACTTGACTTGGAGCTGATGGGTCCTGGAAAAACACACTTGAAATAAATCAAAGTTAAAATAAATAAATAAATAAATAAATAAATAAATAAATAAATAAATAAATAAATGCATGCAGAATTGAAATCAACTGCAAAAATGTAGATTCATGGTTACTACTGACTTACAAGTAACATACCTAAAAAAGTAAAACTACCAATAAGATTTGTACTGAAGTTTGTGGCAGGATTATTTATTGAGACATTAATTTTGTATAATTTGTTTTTGTTGTTGTCGTGCGGGAGACCCTGCTCGCTGCACCATTTTTGAGGCGGGGCGGCCTGCGTGGTCTCTGCTCCCGCTCCCCACACAAGAACGCAGGATATGGTGAGGCCAAAAAGGAACACCCACGGAGCCATAGGTAGGGGAGTCATACCACTATGGTCTCACTGGAGGCTGGGCCCACTGGACGCGCGACCTGCTGTCCGCCTTTCCGCCAACTGACCGACGACTCTCCTCCACTCTCCTCGGCTCTGTTCCTGTGCTCTCTTCCGCTCTCCTCGGCTCCTCGGCTCCTCGGCAGTCCTCGGCTCTCCTCCATAGCCGCAGCAGTTATACCAGCAGCCAATCGGCTAACCGGCCACAGCCGACGGCCAATCAGCCACAGCCGACGGCCATCCACCACCCGAGCCAGCACCTTTCCACGTGAGGCCGAGAGCCTGTAAACTACTTTCTGGGGCTCTGTCCCCACAGCTGTTGTAGGTATTTTCCCCTTCCCCAAATCAAACTGTCCTGGGAGCTTTTGTTTCGCAAAGTCAAAAGTAGAAGTTGTCTAATAAGACAAGTGAGGGGTGTTAATTTCTAACTATTGCATTGTTTTGTACACCTGAAACTAATTTTTTTAAAAAAGAAACACAATGTAAAAAAAAAAAAAAGTATTAGTTGCCAGGCACCTAGAAGATCACCCAAATCCAGAGCTTTCGGTTTCAAAAGCTTACGCTCAGGGAAATTATGCTGTATTGTCCCAGAGAGTTTGTCCCAGAACTTTTGAGTAGAGGTGGCAGAACCTGTCTGACCTAGAAGTTATAGAAGTCTAAAGTTAAAAAGGAGATGGGAGTAATGGCAGATTCCTTCAGCAGCAAGGACTATCCTTGTTCCCTTTTAGTGCTCCAAAGAAGAAGCAAGATTTCAGAGAAGAATGGCTGCATGGTACACTTAAGAGAGTCTGGATATTAGGCCATGAGGCTGCCAACCTAAGCAAAGACAGCCCCACCCCTTCCACCACCAATGTACAAAGGTGGCTCAGAAGCAACTGACACATCTATCAAGAAGGGGTTTTGTGCATTTGCATGATAGACATATCAGGACGGACAAAAGGCAGAGGGCCTGCCCTGAAAATCCCTGGTCTTTTTATGATTTGCGAGGGTTTTCAACAACCATGGCCGAGGGATGGCCTCTAAAATCCACGAGTGAAACTGAATTTTTGGCCAGATGAAAAAGTAGAAGGCTCAGAGCAGATTTCATTTGTTGTAAGGATATGAAGAAATGTGACAGTTTTGCACCCTGGTGGTGTGAACCAATCAATCTCACTGCGTCAATTCTAATGTGCTGTTCTTGGTAACTTACTTGTCCACTTTGTACCTTAAATTTATACTTTTATAAAACAAAGATAATACTTTCCCTCCTCTATCTTACAAGGTTTTTTTTTTTTCTGTTTTTGTTTTATGAGATCCAAATGAAGTAAGATAAGAGAAATTGCTTTGAAAAGGCACTAAACAAATGAATATATTTCAGTAAAATGTAGAATCAGTGTAAAAACAAAACATATTTTAGAGCTTTTAGTTCTATATTGAACATAAAGGATATATTATGATAAAACTGATAGCACAAATATATTTATTATCTTAATCTGAGTTGCTTATATTGAGATATGGTTTTAATAATCTCTCTACAAATGCACTGGCTGTTTTCCTCAGCTTTTCTTTAATTGCTCTGTGTTTCATCATTTTCAAAGGAACGAAGTTCAGATATATGCTATTTTCCTCTTGAACTATATCTTCGATAATTTCATCTTTACTAAGATTCAGTATTATTCTTAGGATATAATGAACTGTAACAACTGCTCCGTAATGTATATCTACCAGTACCTTAGTTTCTGGACCACATAGACAAACATTGAAACACTTCTACCTACTTCATTGCCAGCTCCTCAGGCAAACCCTATACCTGAGAGTGTCTGGGTTGCCAGAATCTTCAGAGCTAGATTTCCTAAGTGAAGGGAAGCCATATGTAATATAAGAGTCACCACTGCACACTCACAGTTAAGGACAGTGAATCTGGAGGGTCATTGCATTGCACAACTCCGGGGGCACCCTACCTAGCTTTGAATCCAGTCTACCACAGAACAACTGCATGACACTGGGCAAGTCACTTAATCTCAGTGAGCCTTGGTTTCATTCTGTGTGAAATGATGGTAATAATAATGCCTTCTTCATGGTGTTATTGGACAGATTCTATCTTACAATGCATATAAAGCCTTCAGCACAGTGCCTGAGACATAATGCACCCTCAGTAAATAGATGATAGCTGTTATAAATACAATAGGGTCAGGGCAGATGATTTGAGGACCACCTTGAGAGCAAAGATTTGGTTTTGCTAGAAAGGTAAAGAATCACTAGGTAATACCATCTGGGAAAAAGAACTCTATAAAGATGTGTGCCTGACCCTGATTTGACCCTTGCAAGAAGGGTGGACCTTTCTCCTGCCTACTGCTGTATTCCAGCATAGAATAGTGCTTGACATATAGTAGTCACTCAATAAAAATGAGTTATATGAATGGAACTGGGGATTACCAATGACATAGGCCCAAGAACTCAATAGTAGCCACTCCACAAGGGACAGCTTAGCATAATGCCCTGAACGCAGTAAGTACTCAAGAAAGAATGAGTGATATAAGTACTTCAGTCAGTTTTATAGCTTCCCATGTCATTGCCCACTTTACCTTGTTGAATAAATTACATCACTCAAAATGCAGCTTTCTTTATATTGCCTCTGTTTCATCAGCTCCACAGTCCTACCCTAACTTTAGAATCCCAGGTTTATCATGTACATTAATTTGACAAATACTCCTTGAGCAGTTAACTACATGGCAGACATTACGCTAAATGCCAGGGACCTCCTGGAGCTTGTGATTTAGTAGGGAGACTGGCAGTATACAAATCAAAAACAGACAAGATGATTTCAAATAGTGATAAGTGCTAAAAGAAAAATGACAGGGTAACATTTCAGGGGGTTACTTTAGATTGGGTGGTCAAAGAAAGCTTCTCTAAGGCTGTGACACCTGAGCTGGGGGGTTTAACATCAGTAGTTGTGGAAATAGAAGCAACTTATTGTCTCAGAAGTGCTCAGTTCCTTCTGAAAAGCTGTGAAAAATACCTCAGAAAATGGAGGACAGTTAAGCAGAGACTGGAGACTGCAAGAGAGGAAAAAGAGCAAGGATTGGCAAATTGCCATCCTGCTCAAACCCATCTCAACCTTTTTGAACTAATTTGAGAGGTTAAGTGTTTCATTGAATGTCAAGGTTAGAATGTCACTTAGAGATCATCAGATCAGTGCTTTCCTATATGTCCCTCTGGTGGTATATGAGATGATTGTAGTTTATCACAGGTGATCACATGATTTATTTTCACGTGCATTTAAAATACAATTAACATCCAAGCCATGGTTTCATGATTATTATTGCTTAAGGTGAGGTTAAAGTAGGTTGAACCGTGGCAGTTCACTTTCCAGAGACCAACTTGGCTGGCCAAGAGTGGATCCTGGGTAGGGTTATGGGGATGAGGCTAAGGTAAGGAAGGCTGCCACCCCCACCCCCAGGGAATGACAGAGAACAGGCCTGAACACCCTGTCTGTAATTTATGTTGTCCTTGAATATGGCAAATTGTGCAGGTCATACACAGATGGAGTCATGCAGAGACTCTGGTCCCACTCCCTGCACCAGAACGCAGGATATGGTGAGGCCAAAAAGGAACACCAACGGAGCCACAGAGTCATACCACTTATTCTCGCTGGTGGCTGGGTTGGAGACACAGGAAGCAGGAGCCATACGATATGCAACCTGCTGTCCACTTCTCTCTGCCAACCAACCTCACCTGCTAGTTGCAATCCGCTGTGCTAACTGCAAAACATTCTTGCTAGCTCAGCCACCATCTTCTTGCTAGCGCCCATTTGCTGCTAGCGTAGCCATGGCAGTTATATTAGTGGCCAATGGCTCACTGGTTACAGCTGACGGCCAACTAGCCACAGCTGATGGCCATCCAATCACAGTTGATGGCCATTTACTACCTGAGCCAGTACCTTTCCACGTGAGGGCGAGCACCTGGAAACTGCTCTCTGGGACTCTGTCCCCACACTCCACCCACCCCCCCAGGGTCTCACCTCACAATCTATGCGACAAGTGTTTTCCGTGAGGGGCCCTGTGTCAGGAACCCAGCTCATTAGAAAAAGTTTCAGTCCAGTTCAAGTAATGTCCCAGGGGGTGTCCCTCAATGTCCACCTACTTTCTGGGCACAGCCAAGGTTTCTCAGGGTACATCCAGTCTTTCTGGGCACAGCCAGACTTCCTGGGCACAGCCAGGGTTCTCAGGGCACTGCCACTCTCTCTGGGCCTCTCAGGGTACCGAGCTGGAACAACAGCGACTCACAATGAAGGTGCTTACATATTCTCAAAGGCGGCCGGTCGAGACACAGGAAGCAAACATCCGCCAGTTCCACTACATGGTGGTACGTTCCCAAGCAAACAGTCAAGTGGTCCATTAAATCAGGCATGGAAGGCAATTCCCCATAGTCCATAGTCATTCGCCAGGGCTGTGCATTGGCCTCACAATGTGTGTCCTCTCCGCAGGGCGAGGGCTCCAAGTCCTACCCAACCTGGGAGTGAGGGACGACTTTGACCTCACCCGCATCCTCCACTGAAGACTCAGCAAGCATTTTCTCCTGGGACTACATGTCCCACACCTGGGCTGCCTCAGCAAGCACTTCCCAGCCCACACAGCCACAACGACCTTCGCTGTCTCTGGCCTATGCTGTTGGAGAACCCTCCACATCTTCCCACCCCTCCATGGGGGTTCAGCTCTCTCACAGCTGCAGGGCTTTCTCCATGCTGGTCGGAGAACCGTCCATGTCATCCCACCCCTACACGGGGGTCCAGCTCCCAAGAACAGTGGCCACTGGGCACCACGCACTGTGTGGGGGCCACATGTTCTCCTGCCCAGAGTCAGACATCATTCTTACCTGGCCAGAATCTTGGTTGCCACACCAGGTATCCCAGTGGGTGGTTGCCCCAGTGTAAGATGTCTACAACACTAGGAGCCTACGGCAGCAGCAGACCACCAAAAAGTAGATGACGCCTGCTAGAGCGAATAGGGTGGTGTGCCATCTGGAGGCTCGAGAGGACCACCAATTCACTGAGGGGTCATGTTTCTCCCAGGCAGATCACATTTCCTGTTCCCGACACCACTCCTCATGGGCTTCCTGATACTGAATGTTCATATGCACAAACTGCTCCACCGTCCTTTGCCCTTTGGAGAGCTTTGGCTGGCACCATACCCTGCTCACTGCACCATGTGTCATGCAGAGACTCTGGTCCCGTTCCCCGTACAAGAACACAGGACATGGTGAGGCCAAAAAGGAACACCCACGGAGCCATAGATAGGGGAGTCATACCACTATATTCTCCCTGGCGGCTGGGTTGGAGATACAAGAAGCAGGAGCCACGCGATCTGCAATCTTCATCTGCTTCTCCACCAACCAACCCAACAAATCTCCCCTAGCATAGCTACGGCAGTTATATTAGTGGCTAATGGCTAACTGGTTACAGCTGATGGCCATCGACTACCTGAGCCAGCACCTTTCCACGTGAGGCTGAGAGCCTGGAAACTGCTCTCTGGGACTCTGTACCCAGAGATGGAAAAACTGATTTGACTCCTATCTTTGAATCACTCCTGCAAAGTAATTATTTGGAGCCTAAATATCAAAGAGAATGGCAGGGCACCTTGGTGGACGAGGGAAAGGCCTTCAGAGTTAATCAGGACCAGATTTGAACCCCTGCCATGTAATTGCTATATGACCTGGGACAAGGAGTCTAAACCTCACTATGCCTTAGTTTCTTTATCTGCATAGATGGGGATTCTAGAATCTACCTCTTAGGTTGATTGAAAAGACTAAATGAAATAATAAGGATTAAATGAAATAAAAGTACATGGGATGTACTTTTCCCAGTGCCTGGCACATAGTAAGTGCTCAAAATACATGGTAGCTATAATTACCCAAGTTTTTTGGGGCAGTCCTAATTTTAAGTATTTTGTTCCATGTTCGGACTGTTGTTTTCCCTTTTGAAATTCCAAAATGTGATTGCTGTGCATTTCTCTTCAGCGTTTTTAAAAAGGGCTTTGTTTTTTCATGCATCAAGACATAAAATGGAGCCCACTCCCTACACTTGATTTGAAATCCTCAATCGTAGTCAGAGACATCTTATTAAGACCCAAAGTAGACTTGAGCCCATGAAGAATTGGCAGTGTGGGGTGGTATGGGGAAGAAGCATGACCTTGAACCCAGAAATACTCAGTCAATAAAGTTTTTAGTTTTCCACAGAAGTACACACAACAAGTGGACAAACTAGAAACAGGGGTTGGGAAGTCTTTTCACCAGGTGTGCCCTTCATTTCCAGTTCTGTTTGAAGGTTTTGTTTTAATTAACACAAAGGTGAAGTTCAGATTGTAGATGGCCTGACATTGCTCACATCAGTCATTTTTCTAAATTATCCAAACTTCATTATAATTATACATATGAAATGCCCTGTAATGCAACTGCATTGTAATTACACAGCTGTCAACATCAGTATTTAACCTGCAGGCTACAGCTGCCCTCTCACATTCATTACAATCAGGTTTCATCCATTTACAAATAGCATGTTGAGGAAACCCACCGAATGCGTTTTGCTCTGGAATCTATATGCCCTCTAGGGTCAACCAAAACTCATAGAAAATTGTCTTGTAATATTTGAAGCAATATGGATCATCAACTCTTGAGTTCTGCATATCATGGAGAAAACCGGATTGGACTCATCAATTCCTCCACAGCTTTGTGAGACAGAAGATCAAGCAATGGGCCAGCCAGGCAAAAGCCTGGGGTGCCAATTTAAAAGGGGTGTTACAAAAATCTCTGGGATAAATTATAAATATGGTGCCGATTACCTTGGGTTTATGCCAGTGCTTCTCAATGTAATTGGTGAGATGGAAATCAGTCCTCTCTCTCATTAAAGAGGCTAGGGCCCTTGAGTGAAAAAATCAAAAGCAAAAATAAAACAGACCTCAGTGCTGCCAGCCACCGCAGTTTTGTGATGAACACGTGCAAGTTAAAGGGTGTGCCACCAACTGTGGGAATAACAATTTATGAGTTGCTTAAAGTAAGCAACTCTCCACAATCAGCTGAGATTGTGAAACAAAGTAACTAATGCATGCCGGGGTCGGCTGGTTAGCTCAGTGGTTAGAGCGCAGTGCTCATGACACCAAGGTAGACGGTTTGATTCCCACATGGGTCAGTGAGCTGCGCCCTCAACTAGATTGAAGACAGTGACTTGGCTTGGAACTGAGCTGCGCCTTCCACAACTAGATTGAAAACAGCGACTTGACATGTTGCTGATGGGTTGTCATGCAGGGGACACTGCTCGCTGTGCCATTTGTCATTTGGGGCAGCCTGTGGGGCCTCTAGTCCCGCTCCCCACGTGAGAACGCAGGATATGGTGAGGCCCAAAAGGAACACCCACTGAGCCATACATAGGGGAGTCATACCACTATAGTCTCACTGGAGGCACTATTGTCTCACTGAAGGCTGGATCCACACGACCTGTAACCTGCTGTCTGCTTCTTTGCCTGCCACCTAACCAACTGACCAACTAGCGCAGCTGCGGCAGTTATATCAGTACCTAACTGGCTAACTCGTTACAGCTGATGGCCAACTAGCCACAGCTGACGGCCATCTACTATCTGAGCCAGCACCTTTCCACATGAGGCCGAAAACCTGCAAACTGCTCTCTGGGACTCTGTCCCCACGCTCCACCCCTACAGGGTGTCGCCTCACAATCTACACGACAAGCGTCTTCTGCGAGGTTCCCTGTGTCATATTAGCCTACAGGCACCTACGGACAGAAAGAAACAGTAGTCTTGGGAACCAACAATGGCAGATCCCTTCCATCTGGGAGGATGCATGATAGCTTTTTGTCCTGGGAAAGTAGGGTCGCTGCCACTGGCATCTTTCCCGGTTTGTGGTTGTGGAGACAGAGTCCCAGAGAGCAGTTTCCAGCCTGTTGGCCTCACATAGAAAGGTGCTGGCTTGGGTAGTAGATGGCCATCAGCTGTGGCTAATTGACCATCAGCTGTAACCAGTTAGCCAATTAGCCACTGATATAACTACCACAGCTGCGCTGGTGAGTCGAGTCAGTCGAGTGAGTCCGTCGGTTGGTAGGCAGAGAATCGGACAGCAGGTTGCAGGTCGTGTGACTCCAGCCTTCAGTGAGACTATAGTGCCACCAGGGGACTATACAGTATTACTCCCCTACCTATGGCTCTGTGGGTGTTCTTTTTTGGCGTAGCCATATCCTGCATTCTTATAGGGGGAGCAGGACCAGAGACCCCGTAGGCTGCCTTGCATGACAAATGGCGCAGCGAGCATGGTCTCCCACACGACAGTGGTACCAGACCTTTATGGCATTGCTTGGGGTCCCTTGCGTAGTTTCAACATGTAACAGAACAGGGGATACCGTAATAGACCATAGTGAGAGCACATAGGTTCCCCGCAAAATCATCCCAGTATCAGGACCTCCATATACTACAGTCACTTGCGGTGGCCACTCAGCCACCACCCCTGGTGTCACTTGCAAATCATGAGTCAAACCAGCCCCCCATGGGGCTATCAGGCCCAACCACCGACAGTGGGGGCTTTTGACCTGCCAGGGCCAAGTCCATTGCTGCCGTTTCCCTGCTTTCAAGCATGTGGGTGCTGACAGCAAAGTGTTTCCATTTCTGCCGTAGCCTGGCTTTAACAGAGTCTCACTAGTGGTAACCTGTAACTGAATGGGAGCGGCCGTTCGATGTAGCAGAGCTTCTACTGGTGCGGACCCTCCCTTCTGTGGTCTCTCATTCAGTATTGTCAAGACGTCCCATAGATGCGAGGCCCAGTCACACATCGTGGGAGGGTGTTTTGACACCCGGAGGCGTTGCTTCAAAAGGCCGTTGTAGCGTTCGATCATGCCAGCTGCTTGTGGGTTATACGGGGTATGAAACAATATTGCACGTCCATCCTGGCAGCCCAGCGATGCATGTCTTGTGCGATAAAATGGGTACCCCTGTCACTTTCAATGACTTGGGGGCGCCCATAGAGGGCGCACAGCCGTGTAAGAGTGACCACTGTATGCCGCTGATTTGCAGCAGGACACAGCCAAGCAAACATCAACCCTGTAGCAGTGTCCACTGCTGTAAATGCATATATCGCATTGCGGGCCTTAGGCAAAGGGCCAATATAATCCACTAGCCAGCGAGTGAGGGGCACCCTCCTTCGCGTAATCTGCTGTGTCTCCCAGGGGAGCTTCCACCTTTGGGGGTTGTCCTGGGCACAGACGGCACAATCATAGCATGAATCTGCTATCTCCTGCCATTTCAAAGGCAGACCCCAGTGTCTGTTCATCTGCCACATGGTTCGGCTTCCAGCGTGCTGCAATTTCCTATGCAGCCAATGGGCCACATCAGTGGCAGGAGCCCGTTCTAACCATCGGACCCATGCTAGGGCGTCTGCTTCATCATTACCTGGGGACACTAAGGGGGACCTGTGACATGCATTAGGGTCACCTCCTTTCTCTGCCCTAGGTCCCAGAGGTCCTGCCACATGGCTTGACCCCACAGTGGACCGTGTCCCACCAACCAGTTTTGGTGTTTCCATGTAGGGAGCCACAACGTTAGGCCCCGGAACACCGCCCAGCTGCCAGTACAAATAACTAGGGGCCTGGGCTCATCGCTGATTATCATCCACACACCTTGTAGCTCAGCCCACTGGCTACTCTGGCCCTTCACAATATCAAACCAAATGGTGTCTGTTTTGGGCTGCACAACAATAGCCATCCAAACAGCTGCAGCCCCTTGGCTAGAACCATCGGTAAACCAGGCATCCTCAGGTAGTGGGGACTGTCCTTCTTTGTAGGGCGAGGGCTCCAAGTCCTCCCCTCTAGGCAGAGCACTTGGCTCAGCCTGGGCTACAAGCTCCACAGGCCCCAGGACCTGTTGTAGCTCTGTGCTCAAAGGGCTTGAACTAAGGGTGCTACGTTGCTCCAAGTAGGCACCCCACTTGGAGAGGGTGATGGTCTGTGCCACCCCCGTTTTGGGTCCCTGAGTCCACGTACGGACCCACCCCTGGACGGAATAGGTTGTTCGAACCAACACGCGTGCCGTTCCTGTGATGGCTTCTGTGGCCACTAGGGCTGCGTATACAGCAGCGAGCTGTTTCTCTATTAGAGAGTAGGGGACTTTCACTCCTTTCCACAATTGGGACAAAAATCCCACTGGTAACCGGAGACACTCCTGCCGTTGCCAGAGGCCCCATCTGTACCCTTCTTGGGTTACGTGAACATCAAGTTCAAATGGGCGGCCGGGGTCCACTACTTGCAGAGCCTGTGCCTGCTGCACTGCCCGTTTTGTGGCAACGAAGACTTGCTCTATAGCCTCTATCCAATCCCACGGGGCCCCCTTTTTTATCATGTTATACAAGGGCCTTGCCATTTGTGCTAAATGGGGTACAAACGCCCGCCAATATCCTAGCATACCTAAAAAAGTCTGCAGTTGGGAGACCTTGGTCAGCTGGGGAAAGGCTTGTATTTTGTCAATAATCACCTCAGGTATGACCTTTGTCTTACCCAACCATACAATACCCAAAAACTTGACGGATAAGCCAGGGCCTTGGACCTTTTCCTCATTCACCGCCCAGCCATGGGACTTCAGGTGGCAGAGAAGAGAGGGAGCTGCTTGCTCTAAATCTGAAAGAGAATCAGATGTTAATAAAACATCATCGACATAATCAAACAAGGCCACAGAAGACGGGTGATCCCACTGTGCCAATCCTGGGCTATGAGCCCGTGGCAGATAGTGGGGCTGTGCAAGTATCCTTGCGGAAGGACTTGAAAAGTCCACTGCTGCCCATCCCAAGTGAAAACAAACTGGTCTTGAAACTCGGGTGCAATGTCAGTGGAGAAAAAAGCATTGGCCAAGTCCACTACATAGTGATATGTTCCCAGGCAGACAGTCAGACGATCCATCAAATAGTGAATTGAAGGCACTGCAGCGTGCAAAGTTGGAGTCACCTTATTTAACTCCCTATAGTCCACAGTCATGGGCCAGGTCCCATCTGGCTTCTTGACAGGCCATACTGGGGAGTTAAAGGGACTGTGCGTTGGCCTCACAATATGTGCCTTCCCCAATTCCAATATTGTATGACCAATCTCCTCCTGCCCTCCTGGCAGGAGGTACTGTCGCACTGTAACCACACGCCAGGGCTGTAGCAACACTTGAGGAGGGTGGTGAGCATGCCCGCGTGTCACCGCTTTCACCACCCGGATCCAGAGACACAACTCTCCTACCGACTTCTGTTAGCTGAGGCCATGTAGCACGTCCACCCCTAGAATATATTCCGGAACGGGGGAGACATACACCTTGTAGGTGTGAGGGGGAAGCCTTCCTATACCCAGTGGTAAGGAAACAGCTTTCACAGTCACAGTCTTTCCCCCACAGCCATCAATGCAGATTGCTGGTCCAGGGAACAGTTCTGGGTTCCCATAAACGAGACTGCAGTCGGCGCCAGTGTCAACTAGCTCCAAAACCCTCTGCACATTAGAAGGGGACCAATGTATGGACAGTTCCACATGGGGCCTCTGGTCCCCGCTTGTCCCCTTTGACCGTGTACCTTGACCCCACCCCTAATCAAGCTGAAAGGAGTCGGCCTCAAGCGGCTGCATGATCCTGGAGGGACACGGGTCGCGCTTTCCCAGACTCCTCCTTTATGCTTCTCTGGAATTGCTGTTCCGGATGCAACTGTTTCCAAAGTCCCAACAAGAGTGCATTGGGTTGTCCATCTATTTTTTCCCCAATCGACCCTGCTGCCATGAGATCATGCGACATCTGTGTGCGTGTTACTCTCTGAGGTCCGCGACCTCGCCCCTTTACCTTTGATTTGAGCTTCCGGGTCTCAACTGCTTGGACCTCCTGTCTTAACTTTCTTTGCCGCCAGCTTTCAACATCCCCTACGGTGGCCAAGGCAATTGTAACTTGATGGATCTGCCACCCCACAGAGGGCGTAAGAATGGCAACAAAGGATCCAAAACCACTCGCAGGTGCAGTATCCAAAACCAGATCTCTCACACTGGCTGTAAGAAGCTCGTCATCTGGCCCTGCATATTAGGGTTGAAAATAGCACGTCTCATACCCATTTCACGGATGATTTGAGTAAGTTCCATGTATGACTGACATTTACTCACAGTGTCTGGCAGCTCACCAGCCTGTCCCCATACTGTATGTACCGCAGCAGTGAGCCACTCCATTAGAGTGTGGTTGCCCTGGTCGTCGGCCAACCTATGGCAGTTCTGTAACCTTTGTCACAGGGATGGATGCACTGTCACGAAGGCTAGCTTTTCCATCTTGCCTGGAGAGCAGAGAATGCTGTCTGCTCCCTCATCCCATAAACGTAATAGCCAATTGAGACTGGCTCTCCAGGGCACTGTCTGTACCGCCTCCGCAGGTACTGCAACTCAGTGGGAGTGTATGGGGTGTAGGTTGTGAACTCAGTCACAGCTGGGTTGCCTGCAGCAACGCCCCTGGGGCCCAAAGTTTGCTCACGTTTTACCTTTTGCTTCAAGACTGGCCAGGCTTGGGGGTTGGGAGCTACACTATCTCCACTTGCTTTCTCCACCTCTGCCTCAGTGTCTCCACTGTGGGGCCCCTCTTCTAACAGGCGTACCCAAGCTTCCAGCGCTTCCAACCGGGACACCTGGTCCGGCACCCGGGCTATTTCATTAAGTGCATTTTCCGTGTTATGACTCAATGCCATGAGGAACATCCAGCCCAAGCAGCCAACTGTAGCCTTCGCCTCCTCCAGCAACTGCTCAGCCAGAGCCTGCAGGGCCCTCTCCACGCTGTCCAGAGAGGCATCCATGTCCTCCCACCCCTCCTTGGGGGTCCAACTTCTGAGAACAGTGGCCACCGAGCACCACAAACTGTGTGGGGGCTACACATCCTCCTGCCCAGAGTCAGACTCCATTTCTACCTTGCCAGAATCCTGCTCACTGTGCCAGGTGTCTGAGTGGTTGGAGGCTTCTGTGTAAGATGTCCACAACACTAGGAGCCCACGGCAGCAGCAGACCACCAAAAGGAAGGTGACGCTTGCTTTATCCAACAGGACAGCTTGCCATCTGAAGGTTTGAGTCTCACAGGCAGACCGTGCCTCCCGTTCCTGGTGTCGCTCCTCAAGGGCCTCCTAAAGCTGAGCTTTCACACCCACAAACTGCTCCACCATCCTTCGGTAAGTTTTGGCCGGCACCATACCCTGTTTGCTACAGGGGAACCTGCTCGCTGCGCCATGTCATGCGGGGCAGCCTGCGGGACCTCTAGTCCCGCTCCCCACATAAGAACGCAGCATTTGGGTAGGCCAAAAAGGAACACCCATGGAGCTATTGATAGGGGAATTATACCACTATAGTCTCACTGGAGGCTGGATCCACACGACCTGCAACATGCTGTCCGCTTCTCTGCCTGCCCACCAACCGACTGACCAACCAACACAGCTGCAGCAGTTATATCAGTGGCTAACTGGTTAACTGTTTACAGCAGACGGCCAACTAGCCATAGCTGACTGCCATCTACTACCCAAACCAGTACCTTTCCACGTGAGGCCGAGAGCCTGGAGACTGCTCTCTGGGCCTCTGTCCCCACATGGGTCCTGGAAAAACACACTGTGGGGACAGAGTCCCAGAGAGCAGTTTCCAGGCTCTCAGCCTCACGTGGAAAGGTGCTGGCTTGGGTAGTAGATGGTCATCAGCTTTAACTAGTTGGCCATCAGCTGTTACCGGCTAGCCATTAGCCACTAATATAACTGCTGTGGCTATGCTAGGTTGTTGTTTGGATGGTTGGTTGCTTGGCAGAGAATCGGACAGCGGATTGCGG